>NC_136061.1:1139030977-1139733477 GCF_964261635.1 Lissotriton helveticus | reverse complement strand
CTTATGTGACCTCAGTGTTTTATTATCAAATAACTAATTTGAGAGTACAACATGCACTGGACCTAAGTGTCTTGGCACTACCAGCGGAAGAGCCTTTGTAAGCTGTCAAATCTGATATTGTATGTATTTAGCACAAAAAATGAAATTAAACTAACCGTCTTAAACATCTGTTTTAGAGTTGATATTCCTACTATGTACAACAACTTGGATGCATCCCAGGATACTACCATGTTTACAAAATACTCTCAAAGCCAAGAAGACTCTGTGTAAGTGGTTATTTCTAGCAGGTTTTTTTTATAATCTAAAAAAAGTTATGCAAGTAGTGTTTAATGTGACGTTTTGTGTGGTTGTAGGGAAAAGCCTGTAGAAATCACAAAAGATACCGAAACAGAAAAACAACCCAACGATGGAGAAAATCTGTATGAGGTAAGCTTTACTTTTAGCGAATGTTAATGTTTCCAGCTTGTCTAAATACTGTTTTTTTCAGTTCGGAGTATAGAAACTTCTGGCTCATTTTACCAAAAATTATTTAGATGTTTAGATTTGTTGAAACCGATTGGGAACATTTACTTCTAGTGGATACTTCTTTCTGAAGATTCCTCATCTCAAAGTAACTTCCAGGATTGGACTGGATACAGATTATTTTTAGCAATTTACCATTCCAGTGCTTGACAGTTGCATAAGCAGAAAGGTATTTTCTATCCGAAATTAACTGCTACAATAAAGGCACATTCCACAGTCTGCAAGCCCTTCTTATATTGGGTTTTGAAGCTTTAAAGCTGTTTCTCTGCATTTCTCCTTTTTACCTTATTTCTAGTTCAGTGAAGAAAAGGGTTAAATGCTGATACCCTGCGTATTTCCTTACATATTATCTACACATAACTTGAAACATGAAAGGTAAGTGTATGTGGGGGTGAGAGCCTCGTGCGTGTCCATTTGTGGCCTGGACAGTGATGCGGATCATGTGGCAGTTGTGCTCCATAAAGTGATTAGGGGAAGTGAGACCAAGTTTTAAAAGGCTTTCCACAATATGTTAGAGGATAATACAGTCCTAATCAGTTGACTGTCATTACGTTGATTCCTAAATAAATGTGGCTCACTTAACCCATCCCACTGCTGAGAGCTGCACAACAAACACAAGAAGAAATGATTGCCCCACTGTTATGAGCAATCTCCTTTGAAGCTGCTATCATCCTCCCTGCTCAAGTGGGCAGCTTTTGAAGATCCCCGTTACATTCGCACAATATACTTGTGCATAATGGTTTGAACTTGATGGTAAATTAAACTGAGGGCCAATGTAGAGCTTTCTGGGTGAGTTTAATTTAGTCAAATTTTAGTTTGGGCAGGTGCATTCTGGCTTTGTTTTTGCATGGGAAGTAAGGCATGTTTAGGCTATGGTACTATAGTCCAATCAAGCATAACCGGAGCACCTGCTAGCAGTAATTGATTTGTTTGAAGCAGCTGTGGATGTTCCATTTTCAGATATTTGTAAGTTGATTCATTTCACCACTGCATTGGTTTTCTACCTGAAGTTGAAATGAGTAAAAAAAAATAATACCCAATGTTCTGCGCCGGGCAAGATGGCAGCTTTCTCTCAAGGCTCCTGTAAGCAGCAGAGAAATCCTTTTTAAATCTCTGCCCTCCTAGAAGATTGTTCTGATGTTTGTATGCATGGATTGACACCCCACGATTTGATTAGGAGTATACGTGAACTGGGGTGGCTGGATCTGAAATAGTCGTCTGCCCACGTGGAGCTGCCCACCAACAAGGTGGCCGACAGCATCGATTAGCTCAGAGATTTGTAGCATTTTGTCTGCATCGGGCTCATAGGGGCATCTGTTCACCTCTATGTGGGACTGGGAAGTCTCTACCTGGTGCTCCTGAGCCTGCGGGCTTGTTTTAGGAATTCAACCTGGCTTGTATAAAGCACTGATGGGGTGTAAATACAACTGGTGAGTGTGGCCTACATTGGAACTAGAGGGGGCACAGAGCCTTTTTGGGCCATTGGCTTGTGCCCCAGGGCGCCTTGCCGTGACTTTCTTGTAACCTATTCTCAGTCTGTGGAGTGTTGTGTGGCAGGGAGTGGCTACAAGCTTGGGCAGGCAATGTTTTTGCAACTGGGGCCAGACCAGAGGGCTGTTAATGGAGGCTCTCTGAGGCAGGCGGTAAAGAAAAACCAACCTTTGTTGCAAGGAGGTGTTCTGCCCCATCGTGACTTTTCTCTGCAACAGCACAACAGAATGGATAACTATGCATTTTTGAGGGGCTGGCCATAGGAGGTGGCAAATTAGGGCTGGTTTCCTCCGCACGATACTGAAGAGTACTCCACTGCAGTGGGTGAGTCTACATTGAAGGGTGTAAAGATGGCCATTAGGGATACTGAAAACCCTGGAAATTCATGACTGATAGTCCCAATTGCTGTAGGGCTACTTCGCATGGATCTCTGGAAGATTAGTAACCGAGTGAGACAGGCGAAGTCTAAGCTCACACCGGTGAAGGAGGAAGTGACCGCACTATGTTCAGAGTGAATATTCTAGCAAAACAATGTGTCAGTGTAAGTTCGACTTGAAAACACTTAGGGAAGGTCAAAACAGTACAATATCTGTCTGGTTGTTTGTCGAGGACTGGATAGTTATCATTTATGCCCAAGTAACACTATGATTGTTTTGTCTGTGGAAAGGAAATACAGGGCCCCGTGCACCTGCCACAGCCGGGACAACCACCAATAACAATAACTTATATATTCAATGATTGAGAATAACATTTTATTTTGCCATCTGCTGGACAACTGGAAGACTTGAAATGTGAAAACACATCCACCAGTATCTGCCCAGCCTTTACATTTGCTGTTCAAAGTAGAGATGATGTTTTCATGAACTTAAAAGCCCCTACATGAAAGAAATGAAGTATGTAGTGTTATTTCCAGGCAAACTTAGAATAATTGAAGAAGGGAAAACCTGGAACCTAGCCAGAGGAAATATGGGGGAGGAGACTTGTGGGATGAAAGCCACCAAACAGGGAAATGGAGTGTGTGCAGTCAAGAAAAGTGGACCGTGTTAAAGTTGCAGTTGATGAGGTAAACCACCTGTGACAGGGGATATCGCCTCCACTTGGTACCTAAGAGATCTGGAGGGCAACAAAATGTTTTAAATGACCAGAGCCAATCGAGACAGTGAAATGGCACACTGACCCTGTTGTCTCGATCTCTACTAGGTCCTGATTGGAGAGTAAGGATAGGGATTTCTCTTTGAGTGAAAGGGCCATTTATACTGCCAGGGCTTGAGTAAGGAGGGGAGGAATATCTTGTTTAGTTATGGGTTCAAGTCATTTAGGGTGATGGGCTCCCAGCTAATTGAGGCAGACGGTAGTTTTTTTCCTGCAATGCCGAGAGAAGAGGAGGGAGCGTTGGCGAATGGGAAAGATCTGTTGTCATTTTGAAGCACAGGGATGCACAAATGAGATGACAATAACATGCCTATGGGGATATAACAGTATACAGCATGGACAGGTGAAGAATGTCAGAAAATGATAATGGTTCCCAATCTAGTGGGAAGATAAAGGTTGTCATGGAATATGAATAACATGGGTAGTAAAATGTAGTGGTGAAAAGTACACCTCTATCTCAGACCCAAAAGCCTGGAATTGATGCTTCTTCAGGAGACCCATCTTATGGGTGAAAATTGTCAAATGTTAACTAGTGGAGGGCACCAGCTGACGCTTCATGCTGGTTACTCCTCGCACTTAATGGGAGTGACCCTATTGACCCTAGTCTTTTCCTTTGAGGGAGACCTGCAGGAGTGCTATGAAATGTGGCTAAGAGTTAGTGTGGAGCCACCCTTGTTTATCTCCTGCCCCCTCATCAGGTTTGGTGAGTAAACCAGCTGGGGCAGTTTTTCAGCTGCCGAACAATATTGGTTATGGGACAGGGAGGTGATTTTAACCTTGGTGTATAAAAAAAGGGGGTTGACGGCACCAAGACGGCAGCAGTCTGCACCTTTGGAGGTTCATGGAGGGCATGTGGGTTGGTGGATGTTTGGAGGTGATAAAACCCAATGGTGTTGCAGTTATCCTTCTACTGTGGGGCCCACAACTCCTATTGGACTAATGTTTATGCAGAGATTACATGTGCAGAACTCTCAAATGTGATTCCGGGCTCCGGGGTATCTCTGACCATTTACAGCTTCTGGCATAGGTGAGTGACTGGAGGGAGGGAGATTTTCAGGGATGAAAATTAGATCGATGGCAACTGTGAAGGAAGGAAGGAGGTAGTAGATGAGTTTACTTTACCATAAACATGTATTTTCACTAAAGTGATGATCTGGTAGACTCCCAGGTTGTTTTGTGGGAACCTTGCAAACAGTACCAAGGGACCAATCAATATCTCAGAACTCAGCTAGTCGATAGCAAAGATGGAAAGAGATTTAGAAAGAAGGGCCAAAATTAAGACTTAGCACAACGACCACTCAACAGGCTAAGATTTGTTCATGAGTTGGAAATCAAAAGGCAGGAATATCAGGAACTGGCTACTATTGCTGCCCTGGTAACAGGTGAAGGTGAAAGAAATTGTGGGGCATATACTGGCAAGTGTAATGGGATGAAAATATTGCAGAGACATCAACCGAGTACTATCTGGCTCTATATTCTTTTTGCTGAAGGAACTCGAAGGTGGAAATACAGGACTATTTGGCAGATGTGACACTGCCACATACTGTGGTCATGGATAGAGTCACTTTAAAAGAGGAGAGAACAGTAGCTGAAATTGGAGAGGTAATATATTCTGCAATCAGGTCCCTGGACCTAGTAAGTCTTAGTGGATTGACTAGCCCAAGTAATTGCAGGTCTAATGCATCCTGTCAATCTGAGTTTATCCCAGGTAGAAATACATGGTTAAATCTAAGATAATTATATTACTGTCTGCCCACACAGACACTAGTGTAACAGGCTGTGGTGATGTCATTTGACACCTCCAAAGTCTTTGACTCCTTAGAGTGGGCTTATATTTTACAGGTGCTGGAAATGTAGATTTTTGGCCCAAAGTACTTGGTGTTGATAAAACTACTATACAAGGATCCCTTTGCCTGCAGTATGATCAAGGGTACATACTCAAAACTATTTGCCCAGAATAGGGTTATGATGCAGGAGTGCACCCTCTCCTCCATGATTTTTGCCTTCGCAATTGAACTGGCATGTTGGATGAGGTACGATGCTCAAGTAGGAGGATTGAGATGGGATACAGGGTGGGAAGAAAATATTTCACTTTACAAGTATGATATCCTTTTTGTACATGTCTGATGCAGAGTTCACCATTAATAGACATTGGCAAATGTTACATTTATTTTGGAGATGTAGTGGGCTTCGAGTCAACTGGAAAAAATTGGTGCTCTAGAAGTGATCGGCCTGGACTCCTCAGGCACAGGTTAGGTGGAAGATGCAAATGAGTTAAAGGCATGGGGGCATTATCTTGGCATATGCACCATACATCCGTGGGATAATTTTTTGACGAGAATCTATATAATGCACTTGATAAGTTCAGGAGAGATGCAAGAATTTACCTCTTACAATACAGCATGGGCGTGCTATGTTTAAAATGATGGTTCTTCCCAAATTCATATATTCCCTACAAAATATACCATACTTCATAAGAGATTCTTTCAGAGTAGAAATTGGGAATTAAGCCAGCTTTTATGGAATGATTGTGACCCAAGAATTGCGCTAACCATATTTTCATGGGTTTATGATGGAGGCAAAGCACCCCCAAATGTGAAGTAGTATTAAGCCTCTCAGTTGATTAACGTGTGGGTATACACCCCGCTGTGGGAGCCATTGATTAGACATCGTACTGGATGGGACCTAAGGGATACCCGGCCACCATCTATGGAAAGTGGAGCAGGAGAAGTTAGATCACGTACATACTTGTGGTGCTGCAGATTTGGGAAAATCCATTAATTAGGATGGCATGCCGGTACCACCACAAAGAGAATGAACGGAGCAGAAAAGGGTAATGGAAAACACCCCTTTTGTTATGCCTTACTACCACCACAGGGTCGCACAGATCTCCCGCAGAAAGTCTGCAACTTGTATCTCCTGAAAGACCACAAGGACGAAGACTGCGAGGCCTGTCCAGCGTTTGAATCCAAGACTCAAGATGCGACATCTACTGAGGCTAGAGCAATGCACCATGGTCAGTACTAAGACAAAGGTTTCTCTCAAGGACCTTGGCTTATCCAGTAACGAGGAAGAGAATGTCAAGTAGGCCGGAACAGCTCGTGGAGACGAGTAGGGCGTTGAGATCTATGCTGCCGACACCAAAAAGAGGCAAGCATTGAGAAAGACGCTGAAAAATCAAAGGTAAATAAACTGCTGAAAGGCACCAACCCTAATCCCTCGTACAAAAAGTCCCAAAAGGCATCCTCTGCTTCAGAGCACCTGTTGACCAAAGGTCAGGCAAAACACAAAGAGCCTCACTAATCCTGACCAAATGATACTAATGAGGGCAATTCACTGTCGAAATCCTCAACGCAAACAACCACAGAAGAGTGAGCGAGACAAAGGCAAGGCCTTGGAGACTTGAGTCCTATTGACTTGGAAAGAGACCAGCGCTGACACTTTAGACACAACAAAAAAGCTTTCAAGGTCGAGCGCAAGAAGAGAAGGCTCCAGTTCGAAATGGCCCCCCTCCTGCAGAGGCAGAAGGATGTAGACTCCTTGAAGGAATTCCATATTGTTGCAAAGCCTTGTATGACCACTGAAGCCTAAGATGACTAGTCTGGCATTGAAGCCCCGGGAACCCTTGACTCTCATGATAAAGAGCAAGAAGAGTTCTATGAACTAGGATACAACAGGGTATGGTGACCAGAATCAGTTTGAGGAGACCTGGCAGGATCTTGACACTGTGTCTCTGGAGGAGGGTGTGGACCGCTACCCTTCAAGGCCATCGCCACCAGATGACCTATCCCTCTGCAACAGCCTCACAAAGAGGGCTGCATATGGGGTGCAACTTGAGGAAAAGGAGGATTCATGTTTCCTCCTTGAAAAAGTGAAACCTGTACCTGCCCATGCTCCCTAGCATCCTGGTCCAAGGCTTTTTCTGAACATGCCACTGCAAGGTCTGTAACACCAAGAGTGGAAAAGTGCCAGCATTCCACTCAGGACTCTAAATACATTAAGGGAAGCAGACTCGATTATAGTGAAAAGAAACAAAGCCCCGACATCCATGGGGCCGCCACCAGAAAGAGAGTAAGACATGGATGCTTCTCTGTCCAGCTTTCTGCCCACCAATTCATCAATGGAGGATTGCTAACTCCACTGCTCTCTTGAATTGCCACGGCCACCAGCAGTGGGACGAGATGAAGTCCTTCATGCAGCACCTCCCAGAGGAATGCTGCAAGTGGACGAAAGCAGTAATGAAGGAAAGAAATAACATGGCTAAATCTTTCCTTAAGTCTGCACTAGATGCAGCAGGTAATGCCAGTAGGTAGTTATGCCAAGCGACAACATTAAGAAGACACGCCTGGCTCAGAGTAATGGGCTTCAAGCCAGAGATGCAAGCCTCAATCATCAAGTGACGCCCTGTTCAGCCAGGCAGTGGATGATACCCATCATCAATTGAAGAAAGATAAGGAGATGGTGAAAGTAATGGGTGGGTAGTGCAATTGAGGGGTTCCTTCAGGAGAGTAGGAACTTCAACCAGGAGACCAGCGGGCAGCGTGCACTTCATATCTGGGCAACAGCAGCCACAAGACAGTACACATCACAGCAAATATTGTATCTGAAGGAAACACATAGTGATAGTTTCCTTACCTTAGAATTATTCCCAGGCGTTCGACTGGATCCGGAAAGTTTTCGTTAGCAGTCCCCCTGCGTGTCAGAAGGTTGCTTTGTGCGGCTCCGCGTCCGTCATTAGCACCGTGTTTGCCGAGATGACGTTGTGGCAGCTACTTGGACGCCGCCCTCGCACGCTGACTCGGTTCGTTCTTTTTCTGCGCCTGCAAGCCCAGGTCCAGAGAGAGTGGTACCCAGTCATTTTGACAGATATTTTTTTTCAGTTTTTTTCGAGTCGATCGACTCCTGGTGTCGTAGGGATGCCCGGTTTCAAGTCTTGCGGGGACTGTCATCGGATGATGTTGGTGACGGGCCCTCACCGCATGTGTCTCTACTGCCTCGGGCGCGACCACAACCCCAGGTCGTGCCCCGACTGCTGGATCATAGCGCCGAAGACTTTGCTGGAGCAGTCTGGAAAGTTGCTTGAGGTCCGGCAGTCTGCTCCGCGCCGCTCAAGGTCCCGGTCCTGTGGGAGGTCGAGGGACCGGTCGCGGAGCCATCGCAATCGTTCTTCAGGATTGAAGTCTTCACACTCTCGGTCAGGTAAGACGAAGCACATGAAGTTGAAGAAGCGTCACCACTCTACAACTTCCCCTCATGCGTGATGCCTCTTCTGCAGCTCCGGCGGAGCCTACGGTTTCGCAGTCTGCCTACCCGCCCTTCCCTGGTCAGTCGACGACTCCGGCCCAGCTGCAGGAACTCCTGTCAGCCATGGCCTGCCTCTTTGTGCCGTCTGGCTCCACCGGCGTGCCTTCGGGCCCCGCCAGCCCGACTGAGGGCCCTCACCCTTCACTGTCGGTGGCTCCGGCATCCCTGTCTGCTCCAGCACCGAGGGCCCCAAAGGATCCAGGCCTGGATCCCGGTTGACCTCGTTACACCTCCACCGACGTCTGCACCGGCGACGTTGCCCATGGGACTGGACGACATCACCCCTGGTTTAAGCCCGACATGAACACTGAGCCGGAAAGGCGTCACTCTATGCCGATTCAGACGCCGATGGGGCCTTTCTACCCCTATGTCCAGCCTCCTTATTTTCCACCTGTACATCAGCCTTCGGAGGAAGGGGAGGTCTGGGAGCGGTCTGAGGACCCTCTCACAGCTCAGTGTGAGTATGACCAGGACTGGGAGAGGATCTGGGGGATGCCAGTCGTCTCGACACCTCTCCTGACCTTGGATTCTCATTCCTCCTACTGTGGCTCGGGAGGAGGGTCAAAGTTATGCAGTGGTGTTGCGTAGGGCAGCGAAGGCCCTCCAACTCCCTACCGCGGCAGTCAGGACTAACCTCTTGACAGACGTGCTTCAGCCGGCTGCTACCTCTGCGGAGCCACTGCTGCCTTTTAATGAGGCACTTTCTGACGATCTTTTGGGCACCTGGTCCAGGCCCAACACAGGGGCTCCTGTGGATAAGAACGTGGCCAGACGCCGTCGGCCAGTTCGGGCGGCCCCTTTTTCCTCTCCCAACACCCCACCCCTGAGGGCTTGGTTGTCAAAGCCTCAACGTCCCAGAGCGCATTCCCTACCGCATCCCCGGACAGGGACTCCAAGTGACTGGAACAATTTGGGAAGAAGGTTTTTTCTTCCACCAGTTCAGGGCTGCGGTCTGTGAACACTGCATGCATCTTGGGCCATTATTCCCACTCTGTGTGGGATACGGTGGCGCAAGGGCTGCCTCAGTGTCCGAAGGAGTTGCGGACAGTGCTCTCGAAGGCTTTTGCTGAGGGGGAGAGATGCAGCCAAGTTCACAATATGATGTGGCCTTGACACCGCCGACTTGCTGGGCAGAGCGATTTCCACGACAGTGGTGCTCCGCTGCCAAGTCTGGCTGAGGACTGCTGGCTTCTCGAGAGATGTCCAAGACACCCTGATGGACATGCCCTTTGATGGCATTTGTCTTTTTGGCAACAAGGCAGGTAGTGCGTTGGTGCGTTTTAAGGACTCGCAGGCTACGGCTAAGTCTTTGGGCCTTTCGGCCACTCGCCCTCCTCCGCCTTCTGCTTTATGCTCCTTTCCTGACCACGGAAGGGTCGCCCCAGCGCGTTTGCTTCAGAGCCACAGGCAGCAGCAGCAGTCTCAGCGTGGCCCCGGACGTGGGACCCACAGAGGCGGGTCAGGGGCCAGCAGGCGGGTCAGTCCACTTCCACCCTGGTCACCACTGCCCAAAAACATTACTAGTTCGGTCTTTCAGGCCCATCAAATGCCAGTGGGTGTTAGGATTCGCCATTAACTCCCCCACTGGCACACCATCACTTCGGACAGGTGGGTTTTACAAATAGCCCGAAGGGGCTAATCCCTCCCCTTCGAGACTAACACTCCAGCCATGCCACCCCATGCCACCCCAGTACCACCGCATGTTGGGGGGGTCACTTGCCACTTCTTCAACAGGAAGTCACGGCCCTCTTGGCCAAGAGGGCCATTGAGCAGCGCGTTCCTGCGCTAGAAGTAGGACATGGTGGTTATTCCCACTACTTTCTGGTGCCCAAAAAGGACAAGGGCCTGCGTCCTCTCTTGGACCTCAGGGACGTCAATCACTTCCTCCGGAAGGAGAAGTTCAAGATGCTATCTCTGGCTCAGGTCTTGTTTGCTCTCGACCCTGGAGACTTGATGGTAGCTTTGGACTAGCAGGACGCATATTTCCACATTCCCGTCCTGCTGGCCCAACTGCATTACCTGTGGTTTATGGTCAGCCACGAGCATTTTCAGATTACCGTGTTCTCCTTCGCAGCATTCCTCAGGTGTTCAGGTAAGTGATTGCGGTGGTCGCAGCTCATCTTCACAGATCAGGAGTTCCAGTCTTCCTCCTATCTCGACGACTGTTGAAGGCGGGCTTGTCCCAGGCAGTCGTTTCCCACCACCAGACTATGGCCGACCGCCTGCATTTGCTGGGTTTCTCAATCAATGTGTCGCACCTGATTCCCTCTCAGAAGCTCCTCTTCATCGGAGTGGTTCTTGATACGACCCAGTTTCGGGCCTATCCTTCCGAACGGCGAGTCCAGGGCATTCTGGCTATGATTCCGATCTTTCATCCCTTGTCCTGGGTTTCGGTCAGGATGACCCTGAGGCTGCTGGGCCTCATGGCTTCCTGCATCCTGTTGGTCACTCATACCAGATCGCATATGCGACCTCTGCAGTGGGACCTGAAGTTCAGTGGGTGCAACATATGGGGAACCTGTCCGATTAAGTCCAGATCTCGGAGGGCACTCATGAACAGACATTGGGTCCAGGGCAGATCCTTCTCCCTTCCCCAACCGTAGCACACAGTGGTGACGGACGTGTCCCTCCTGGGATGGGGGGCCACATGGGAGAGGCAGTGATCATCCTCTTAGCTCCAGAGGAGCCAATATCAACCTTCTGGAGCTTCGGGGGATCCGACTTGCACTGAAAGCATTCCTTCCCTCTGTCAAACGGAAAGTGGTGCAGGTGTTCGCAGACAACACCATCGCCATATGGTACTGCAACAAACTGGACGGGGTGAGGTCTTGGACCCAGTGTCGCGAGGCTCTACGCCTCTGGACATGGCTGGAACAGCAGGGCTTTTCCCTGGTGGTTCAACACCTGGCAGGTTCATTGAACGCCAGGGCGGACGAACTCCGCCGCAGGTGCATGATGGATCACGAATGGCGTCTTCACTCTGATGTGGCGCAAGGTCTCTTTCGACAGTAGGATGAGCCTTGGTTAGATCTATTCGCCACCGAAAATAACGCACAATGTCAGCAATTCTGCACGTTGGAATTTCCAAGGCGGCACTCGCTAGGCGACGCTTTTCGTCGCAAGTGGAGTTTAGTCTGTTGTACGCCTTTCCGCCTATACCAATTCTGCCCAGAGTGCCTACAATCAGGCGCGACCAGGCCCAAGTCATTCTTGTGGCACCGGACTGGGCTCTAAGAGTTTGGTATCCCGAGCTACTCAGTATGACGATCGATCCGACTGACTCTTCTGGAGGATCTTCTGTCGCAGCAGTGGCAGCAGCAGGAGACGGTCCTCCACCCGAACCTGTCCAGTCTCCACCTCTTTGCGTGGAGATTGATCAGCGACAGTTTATTCCGTTTGACTTGACCCCTGAAGCCTGTGATGTCCTTCTGGCAGCCAGGCATCCCTCCACTAAGTTGGTATATGCCTGCAGGTGGAAAAAAAATTGTGGAATGGTGCACAGCAAAGGCTGTGGATCCCCTTTCTGCCCCTCTTTCAGAAGTTCTTCTGTTCCTCCTTTCTTTCGCCCAGCAGGGCTCTGCTCTGGGCACTATCTAGGGCTATCTTTCTGCCTTGTCTAACTTTCTCAGGCTCCCTGATCAGCCCTCTCTTCTCAAGTCCCCTGTTGTAAATAGATTTCTCAAAGGCATTACTCCTCTTTTCCCTCTTATTCCTTCCGTAATGCCACAGTGGGACTTAAATCTGGTTCTTACATATTTAATGTGCGCTTCCTTTGAACCTCTTCACAACTGCCTTCTTCATCTGCTGACTTTTAAGACTGCTTTCCTGGTTGCCATCACTTGCCAGGAGAGTGAGTGAGCTCCAGGCTCTTTCTTGGAAACCTCCTTTTCTATCTGTCCATCCAGACATGGTTGTGCTCAGAACACGTTCATCCATTCTGCCAAAGGTTGTCACTGCCTTTCACATCGGGCAGACCATCACTTTGCCCACCTTCTTTCCGCCTCCGCATTCTTCTAGAGAGAAAGAGAGGCTCCACAGTCTGGACCCAAAATGTGCACGCTCATTTTACTTGAACCGCACAAAACAGTTCCGGGTGGATGCCCAGCTCTATCTCTAGATGGGTCGTCTTATGTATTAAACCCTGTTATTCTCTGGCTAAGGAGCCTCCAATGGGGCTGCTCGCCCATTCCACCAGGGCGATGGCAGCCACTACAGCATTGGGACGTGATGTTCCCCTGCAAGACCTCTGTCAGGCATCTACTTGGGCCTTGCTGCACACTTTTACTAAGCACTAATGCCTGGACATCCATGTCTGGAGAGACGGCTTCTTTGGCTGTGCTGTTCTCTGGGAATGCCTGGTGATATCTGTTCACCGACTCACCACCGGGGTTGGTATTGCTGGGGTATTTATTCTAATGCTAGGAATCTATCACTATGTGTTTCCTTCAGATGAACAAGATACTTACCTTTGGTAATGATATATCTGTAAGAAACATTAGTTAGTGATAGATTCCTTACTGCCCCACCCATCCTCCCCGTTGATTTCTATGGTTAAGGTTATCCCTTTCAGGGCCCTAGTTTCAATGCACCAGTGGTCCGTATCTTGCATGGCTCTGCGTTTTCTGGCGCAGAAAGTAGTGTACAGAACTGACGAAGGCACGCTAGAGCGGCGTCTAAGTAGCTGTTGCGACGTCATCTCGGCGAACACGACGCCAACGACTTATGCGCAGCCGCACGATGCCACCTTCCGGCGCGCAGTGTTACTGCTGACAAACTTTCCGGATCCAGTCTGACGCCTGGAGGTAATTCTAAGGTAAGGAATCTATCACTACTAATGTTTTTTACAGATATCG
The DNA here is from genome assembly GCF_964261635.1 of Lissotriton helveticus. NCBI lineage: Eukaryota > Metazoa > Chordata > Amphibia > Caudata > Salamandridae > Lissotriton > Lissotriton helveticus. The sequence goes on along the minus strand of NC_136061.1, from coordinate 1,139,720,155 downwards.
TTACCGAAGGTAAGTAACTTGTTCATCAGTGGCAATACCCTGCCAGACAGTCCTTTTGAAGAGAATGAATTGAAAGAGGCTAGCTTCCCAGAGGGGGAAGAACAGCAGGCAAGTGACTTAAGCAACATCCAACCCCAGCTCGAAAGTCAGGTGGGAGGCAGGATAAGGGTATCCCTCCACTATTACCTCAGATAATTGTTTTTTGTCTACAGACAAAAAAATGATACAACTCTGAAAGGAGGTTGATAAACTCTTGCAAAAGAGACAAACAAGGGAAACTCCCTACTTTCTGATGCCAAAACAAGATCAGACTTTGAGGCCAGTCCTATACCTCATATTTCTAAACAAATTAATACGTACACAACACTTCAAGATGACAACACTGCAAGGAGTTCTACCACTCCTTAAGGAGAGGGATTATATGGCCACCCTAGATCTAAAAGCTCATCTACAAATACCTATGAAGCAAACGCACAAGAAAAAAAAAATTCTGGTTAAGGTGTTTTACCAATTCTGGGTGCTACCATTTGGCATTAAGTCGGCACCAAAAGTATTCAAAATTGCTTAGCTGCTGTAGCAGCCAACCTAAGAACACCAGGCATCCATGTCTAGCCGTATGCTAGGAAACGCTTATTCAAAAAAGATGGACATACAATCGTAATTGCCACACTGCAGCACCTTTGGTTCACAAAAAAAAATCACAAATCTTCACCACAAGTGGAACAAGTAAAGGTGTTGCCAGAAGCACCTTAAACTCCAGTACTGTGCAAGCATATCCAGTCAAGAAAAGCAGAGACAATCGTAGACCAGACTTGCCTTTACCAGGGGGGGTCATTCTCCGACAGTGAGGACTGTCATGAAACTAATGGGCATAATGGCATCATGCACTCATAATGCAATCAATATTGCATATGCGCTGCATTTATCAGAACAAGATTTTATTTTGGCGTTGATAAATTGCACATCAAGCACAGCACCCCTGAAATCGGAGGAGCTGTGAGCATCAGAGTAGTGATCACAGTCAAGCAATTCAATCAACAGTACAAGAAGAAGTAATGTAACCAAGGCCCCCCTCCCTCCACCCTCCCACTCCCCCAACACGGAACCCCACCCCCACCCCTTGCACAGCGTCTGAACAAATTCCAAACACAGATATAGTAAGAAGCGTACTGTGCGTATGACTCATGGCCCGGATTCAGCGTCCAAATGCCCTTCCGCTGGCCGGTCCGGTGTTGGCGGTTCCAGCCACAGTCCACGATAGTCTGCCCATCTCTTCCAAATTTTATAGTGTTTCCAAGGGCAACCTCTAGCTACGAAGATCGGGCGTTCCAGTCCCATGTAAAAGTCCAATCCCCTTTTCCACACACGCACCAGAGGGGCCCTAGGGTCTTTCCAGGCATGAGCCACGTCTATATGCGCTGCATTTAGGAATGCAACAAATGGTCACAAGCCACCGGGACCCTGTAGGATCTGTAATGGTTGTCACAGCAAAGGTATTAAAAGAAATACAGTGGTGGAAATCAACAAATGTGAACATGGGGAGACCATTCAAGACACTAGCTCCCAAGGTGAACATAACAGCATACACATCCCACCAAGGTTGGTGACCGTTCACCGGCAACCTGAAGGCACTGGGATTATGGATCAGCACAGATGGACTTAAACACATCAATTACCTCAAAATGAAAACTTTGTCGCACATAACAGATTAGACTGTGCAAACTACCAACACAATAACCATGTTCTATCTCAACAAACTGGGTAGCAAAATCATACACCTTGTCAAAACAAGTACAGGGGATATAGATATGGGCGATCCAAAGGCAGATCACATTGCATTAATTCCACCTACCACCACTTATGTCAGATAGAAGTTTCCTTATCTCTGAGGTCACTGCACTTAAAATCTATAAGTCAACCCTAAGGTAGGCCTTCCAATCATGAAGGCAAGGTGCTAGGTTATAGGTGTGAGGGTGCCCTGCACGAGCAGGACACCCACTACAAACCCCAGAGTCAATAATCCAGGCTTTGTCAGTGCGGCCAGCCATTTTGATGCATACAGTGGCCATGAGTCATTACGTGAATGGCTAACTATATATTGGCCACCGTTACTGGTGTTCGTTATGATTCCATGCACCTGGGAGCTCCTCCGGGAAGCCTTCCAGGGTCTTCAAGCAAGATAGTGCTGCTGCAAACCCTAGACACGATTCTGCCCTCCTGCTGCTGAGCTCGAGTAGTGGGAGGTAGAACAATAGGGTTCCTGTCACAGGGAGATGTGGCCACCTCGCAGACAGGACTTGGTGTATTGAGGTGGGGGTGCTTACCAGCACCTCAAGATTTCTTTGAATGGCACATTTGGAGCCCTCCTTGCATACTCCAGTTAGAACCAGTTCCGGGAGCCCTTGGCACCCGCTCTAGTGCAAAACTGGACAAGGGACAAAGAATCCTCCCCTCTGTCCACACCCTCCTCTGGGAGGGACCCTTTAGTTTCCCAACCCTTTCCCTAGGGTACTTAAGTATTTACCTGGGGGTTGCTCTTCAGATTCGTCGTGGGACAAGATTTGAACGCGAAACCACTTCAACCTTCTGCGCACCTTGGACTTCGCTGGACTTCACCTGGAACCGAGACTACACCAAGGACGACTCCTGCTGCTCCTAGTCTTGCTGTTCTGCAAGTCATCTTCGTCGTCTGTGCCTGTGCTTCCTCCAGGTTCTTCTACAAGCCCATGGACATGAAAGGCATCTGAAGGAATCTCCCTTGGAGTGGAGGTGTCACTTCAACTGCAGGCACTGCAATGAAGCTGACCGGTCTGCTGCTCCTGACGTCTCAGACTCAGAAAGGCTCAGCAACACAGGTGGTGGATCTGCAATTCCCTCGAGGCCTAACCTGTCCTCTAAGCAAGTTTGATGCCAGTATCCCTAGCCTGAACTTACTGGAACAGAACCTCTGTGCACTGTCAACTTGCTGTTGCCATGGCTTGTTGGCTTGGTCCTCCAGGGATCTTCGTGCTACAAGAAGCTCCTTCCTCCAGCATCTCTTCCTGCCAAAATCTTCCTTCTCCCCGCATGTTCAGCACCGTGGGCCTGCATTTTTGTGAGCTGCTAGAGGTACTCTTGCGTCTCCTTTGCCCTCTTGAGGGTCTTTGACTTCAGTGGGGTCCGCCGCTTTCTTGGGGCCTGCTCGGACTCCTGCACTTTGTGAGTCCCTTGGACCGGACTAGTCCCAATGCTGCACCTGTCCCAGCGCTGCACCTTTTTTGTTTATCGCGTCTGTTGCGGCTGCAAAGGCTTTTTGGTGCCCCTGCCGGACACAAACACCCTGGTTCTTGACTTCCGGCGTGGGGCAGCTACTTAAGTGCTTCTGGAGCGACATGGTCACCATCACCCTTCCTGCATCTTTCGTCCTCTGTGGTCATTGGTCTTCCGTGCCTCCTGGTCACTTCTGAGGGACATAGACTCTGTCCCCTCTACTTGCATGTTCTCCTCTTCACGAATCCATCCTTGGATTTCACCGGACTCCTTTTTTCGCCAGCGGCATCTTTGCTGAAGTCTTCCATTGTGGTCTACAGCGGTTTCCGACGTCACATCACACCTATGCACCTGGCTTCCCTGTTGTAGGTATCCTGGTTCCTGGGGTATCCACGGGTGGGGTGACTCCCCAACCTTCGGTCTTCCACTGAGTTTCTTCAGGGTCCTTAAAAACTACAACCACGACTTTCCCACTGACTTGCATGGAGTACGCGTCTGTGTTTCCACTCTGCCCACAGCTTCCGTGGGCTTCCTGGGCAATTGCCTCGAGTGGTTCCTTGAACCAGAAGACTCGGAAGAGCTGGGGACACAAGTCCCAACTTCAGTCACAGTTCGATTTCTACTTCTTTAGTTTATGGTTTGGTCTCCCCATGGAGACCACTGTCTATTTGTGCTTACCTGTTTACATTTTAAATATTGTGTTGTTTCCAGGTAGGAGATATGCCAATGTGTTAGTGAGTGTGTATAATAAATATACTTATTTCTAGAACTACCCTGTGTGGTTCTTTTTGTTTTTTTTAAACCTACTCTTTGATTAGTTCTTTTAAAACAAGCTGCTTAACACTCCTTCTGGACTAAGCCTTAAGGCTGCTCTCCACAACTACCTCCTAGGGAGCTTTCTAAGGTTGTCTAAGACCACTAAAATCACCATAAGGGTTGTTTGGATTAGCGCAGGGTACTTCACTTAAATAAGTGTGCACCATATACTAAGCTAGCCTTCTACACTGACAAACATTTACTTTCTTTGATATTAAACTTCCAATTATTTGCTTTTTCTGCAGGAGGATAAGATGGACACAGAAGCAGCTGGAACCAACAAGGACACCGAATGCTTACCTGAAGAGAAGCTTTTGGATGAATCGATCCATAAGGAAGAAAATATGTCCATTGGTGGAAACACTTCAACTGGCAGTAATAGCTCTGTGTCTTCTGATGTAGTTTCTGACACACCACCACCGCCTGCAAGTCGAAGACTGTCATTCATCACTTTAGAAAAGTTTGACAGTTCAGGGAATAAACAGTTTAGCCCCTCTTCAGACAAATTCCCAGTGTCTAACATAGTTACTGTCCCTGGTGTTAAGAAATCGTCTACTGGGGCACAAGCAAAGAATGTGGGGAAACGTAAAATGGAGGAGAAAAATGGTGCTAAAATTGCCAGGACTGATTCTTTTGGCTCAGGGCAAAAGTCCGACATGATAGAAGTTGATTGTCCCAGCCAAGATGAGCTTTTAGCAAGCGGAGGTCAGGTAGAAGACTCCATGAACATATCTACTTGTGAGGAACCTAAATCAAGTGAGGAACAAATGCATCTTGAAGATGCTGAGTGTATTCCGGATACCCAGCAAGAAGAATCCAATGTAATACCATTAGAAGGGGTTGTTAAGGAGTCAAAGCGGGTCAATGAGACACAGGCTGATATTGAATCTAAAGAAAACAAGCCCCCTGGGGAAGGAATATTGGATCTGAAAAATAATTCAGATCTACTTATTCAGAATACAGCTGTAAACCAAATGTCACTCAGACGTTCAAGACGTCGATTAGATGTCTCAGAATCTGGTATTGATGATAAACAAAAACTTGACCATCTGAAAAAAGATGGTAGTCTGGGTGAACAAATGTATGTACAAAATGCACTACACATAAAAGGTGATTTGCAACAAAACAAACCTATACTGGAGAAGGTTGATGGTCTTTTAAGAGGTGGGCAGAATGAAAACGATCGGGTTGATAATAGTGATGCAGGTGGTTTTGGGAAAGAGGTCTTGAACGATCGCATTAAAAAAGAAGTTTTGACCGATCTTCCTGAAAAGGTTTTGGGCGATCTCAGCAAAAACAATGCAAGTGAACCTGGTAAGAAGGTGGTTTCATGTGATCTTGCTAAGAAAAAGATATTGAGTGATCTTGGTGAAAAAAAAGATTTGAGCAAACTCTGTGAGAATGGAGCTTTTCTCCAGGAGGACATTAGTAAAAGTATTGAAGGCTCCCTGAATGATGGTAGGAAGTCTGAAACGTGCGATTCCCAGGATTTCAGTTCAGAAAAGGGAATTAAGGAAAAAACAACTGTGCGTTCACGATACCAAACAAGGAGAGCATCACTTATTTTGCTCCCAGGCACAGAAAACTCAGAGTCTGACAGTTCTGAGACAAAAGAAGACATAATTACAACAAAAAAACGATCTAGAGGCAGACCTAAGGGTATAAGCCCTTTGGACCCAAAGAATGATGAACAGTCCCACAAACAAGACCCCTCAGCTACACCTATTGAAGGAGATAAGGGCCCATTGCCACCTATGACAAATGAAGTTGAATCCAGCTCTGAGAAAGACACAAAGACTACAGAGTTATGCAATACTTATGAGCTAAAGGACCAATCCAAGACGAACTGCACATATGTAAATGAGCCTGCTGGATTTATTGACTCCAATAAAATGGTCATTGAGCAAAGTGCAAGTGAGGTTGAACCCAAAAGCCAAGTCCTCAAAAGTATAGGTGCAGACCTTTCTGAACCGGATTTTGAAACTGTGCACTCCAATAAGACCCATGATATTGTCCAGCGTGCTTCAGAAGATTTGAGAAAAACAGAGAGCCTGATCACCGAGCCAGCGATAGGCGATTTCTCAGCAGCAAGTTCTGATGTTATCTTTTGTTCAGAGAACAGTGTTATTCCTTTGGAATGTCAACACAAAAGAAGCAAACGGTTGCGGAAGTCAAAAGGCTGTGACTGTTGTTCAGGTCAGCTGGAAGAAAAGCCACTCATGGACTTAAAAAGTTCAGAGAAGCAAGACCTAAAGCCTGTTGACCACAACATAAAATCATTGTCTGCTAGTGTTTCTGCTGTCGAAGCAAGCAGCATTGAAGGGGAGCTTGAGGATAGTGTTTTTGCGGGACCCTCTGCAGAGAGCACACTTCTGCTTTCAAGTAAAAAGCCGCACTTTTTTAAGGAGTCTGTTGATCAAGCATCTAGTGTTAGCTCAGAGGATGAAATGACTGTTGTCCCTCGGATTACTAGCAGCGAGGACAGTGAGGAAGCAGCACTGCGCTGTGCTACGCATACAGCTATAGCTTCTGTGGCAGAACTTAAAGAACTAGACAAAATATGCAAGCCATGCCCTCCAACAGAAAATGTTTCCAAAGAGGCGCAGGAGAAACATATTGTTACTCTTGGGACTGAGTGTGATAAATCAATTGCTCTTGTACAGGAAGAGAAAGTGACAACGGATGCTTTGGCTGAAGAGATTTTGGGAGAAGCATTGCCAACAAACACAGCATCATTGATTAGTGAATGTGATCACAATGAAATGGTCATTGACAACTCTCAAACTGTTTCTAGCTGTCTCGCCACAAGTGAGGTGCAGAGCAGTTTAACTGTCAAAGTTCAATCAGACTCTGCAGTAGTTGGACAACTAGCTTGCGAAGAGCAAGCTATGGACATTGCATCTTCAGAAGGACAATTTGAGGAAAAAGCACCTTTGCAGCAAACTGGCGTTGGCACTGCATCCTTTAGAGAGCAAGCTTTTGGGAGCTCTGTAATATCTGGAGAACAAACTATGCTGGCCCGTGTAACTTCTGGAGAAGAAACCGTAGTGGGCACTGCACCCTCAGGAGAGCAGACTGGGGTGCCCAATATAACCTCTAGAGAGCAATCTGCCTTAGACCTCCCAAGCTCTGACGAACATTCCATGGTCTGTGTTGACGCAACTAACAAGCAAAGCACAACAGACTGTACAATCTCGGGAGGACAAGCTGTGGGGGACATTGACATTGTGGGTTCTCCCCCTAAATTGAAGGGACTTGAATGTGCTACTCTGGTCTCAATAAATGGAAGTCCGAGCGAAGTGCAAGCCCGCTGCATCTGGTCTCCGTCTGCTTCTCCTTCAACCAGCATTTTAAAGAAGGGTATAAAAAGACCACAGGAGGATGAATCACCTTCTCCATTGAACAAGGTAAATGATTTTGCAATGTGTAATTTGTTCGAATTTGTGATGAAAAATGTCTATCAGAATCCTGACCAGTAGTGTTGTCTTGTTTAGCATTAGAGAACTCCGCAATTCTAGCAAAGATGAGATGAACAAAGTGAGTGTGCCACCCATGGGAGTTTTTAACTTGCCATCTGAAACTCTTTTACCTGTAATGGAAATAGTTTGCTGTGGAAATCTTAAGTAGGGTTCACAACAGTGGGTAAAAAAGTTTTCAACGTACAAAGACATTAAAACGAACAGATTTTCAGTCTTAGGAACATCCTTCCCTACTTTCTGTTTTCTTGTAAAATACATTAGTACGTGGCAGCGATTTCAGTCAAACGTGCACTATGTTGACTCAGTAAATTAGATTAGGTTTTCTTTTAAAAAATATGGCTAGGCATATTACATCTTATCTGCATGTTTTCAAAACTAATAAATGTGAAAACCTATTGTATTTGTTTTGCAATTCCACACATCTGCAAAAGTACTCTGTTTAAATGGAGGATGAACATCTATGACTAGAGCTTGTGTTACTAGTAACTAATTTCTCCTTCATGTTAACTCGCAAGCTTTTCTAGGTGCTGGATTAAATTGGGCAATGGTCTCTTTGTGGATGGGATCTCACTGCTGTTAGCCAGTATTTGCGCTGTCATAGATGCACATGTTTTGAGTTTGTCTGCCTGCAAGCTGGGAATCTTTAGTACAATAATAATCACAATTGTAGCCAACTTAACCCATTTTAAGCCCTTTGACTCAGCCAATGCGTCAGCAAACTCTAGGCTTGGTTCGAGAATAAACACAAACTGATAATTGTATTGCTCATCAAGGGATTCTTCAGATGAGTTTTAGGTTATTTTTATGATCTTGTGTGAAAGTGCTTTTCGTGTACAGCTTTTATTTTTCAGCATGGGCGAAGTCCATTCTGTTTTCTCCTGGGCGTCTAACAGAATTTTTTGATTTTCTCTGATGGGACCTTTCACCTATTCCATGAGGATTTATGCTGTCAGAGGCCACCACTTTGCTCTGTTCATGAAATGCTTTTTAGCCTTTCTTTACATTGTTGTTCACAGGCATTTCCAGAATCCTCAGACACTGCTTGTTTTTTGCTGTCTTTTCAGGATTTTTTTCTATCATGGAACACTGTTATGCTGCACATGCTGCTTCTGTTTATCTCTTAAAATCTGCAGGTCTAATCAGAGTGAGGATGACTTATTCCAGGACACGTCTTGTCTTCTGCCTGCTGTTTGCTGTGAGCTAGGCAAATTCACAAGGGATTCTACCACTATTTTGATGATCACGTACAGCTCTGTCTCCAGAAATCAATATTAAGCGTTCACTGATGGCTAGCCAGGGTTGTGGGCAAAGACCATAGGCCAATCACCTGCGAAGCATGCTACTATCAATAGCCAGCTTGTCTGTCATCTTCTTGCCTGGCTTGTCATCAGTGTTCTTGCTTTCGTACTTTGCATGTCCCTCTCTGGTTACAGGATCACATTGACCGTACGCCTCATCAAAGCTTGTGTTGGATCTTTTGGTAGACAGTGGTCCCTTAAGCCAAAGATCTTGCTTTATATGCGATAACGAGTAAGACAAAAGATTGGAATGAAGCTACACCACAAGAAATAGTTGTTTGACTACGGAGGAAAGAGGGAAAATAAGAGATCTGAAAATAATTAGTACTGAAAGGAAAAATGCCAAGTGAATAAAAATTGAAAATTGAGAGCAGAAGGGTGCCATCGACAGAGCCTTGAAGGATCCAAAAACTGTGGCAGGGGAGTGGGGAAGACCAGATTAACCCATGTAGCTAAATGGATATGGCTACGAATATAGAATAATAGTAAAGTGAAATCAAACTGATAGTACTGCAAGAAAACAACCAAAGAATAGAACAACCAATCAGGCTTGATTCACAAGGATAAATGTGAAAGTACATACATGTACACATTTATCGCAAATCACAAGCTGGGGCTAATACTATGTCTGCAAAAGTCAGGTGCATGGTTCGAGACATACTTTTGCAACAGTCCTATGACCTTGATGCTACCTATTCTTCCTGTGCAGGATTGTACATAGCATTCATTTGCACAGCGAGGACGACTGCAATATGCAAAACTACTTTTGTCTGTTGAGGAAAGTTCCTAATGGAGAAAGACTTTCCCCTATATCTAGGTCTAGAGGTGATCCTTTCCTCTATATCTAGGTCTAGAGGTGATCCTTTCCTCTTACCATCCTAGTACAGGTGTTACTCCAGCCCTTGGCTGGAACAAATCTCTGGCAATTTCCAATGTGTGAAAGGGTTGAATTTCTGTTTGTAAATGCCGTTGAATTTGCGTGTGGGTGTTGGTAAATTTACAAAGCTAATCACACCTTTTTCTGCCCTCTTCACTCCCCTTCTGGGTGAATTTACTACTGTAGACTTCTCTGCACTCACTGCTGAGAAATCCAAACTGCTAAAACCATTTACTGGAGCCGGGTTTCAGTTAATCAGTTCATGGAAAGCATAAATGTAGCTATTCATGGTTGATAACAAATGTTCCCTAGCAATGTTTTTGTAGATGTATAATGCCAGAAGCCGATAACTAAAAGTGAATGAGTATAAAGTTGTGTGAAGAATCAGTTTAAGAATTGGGGGTAGTTTGTTTAGTGCGCACGTAGAAACTGGTTTCTGATAACTACTGCAAATTTCTCACCTGTAGTAAAAACCCAGACGTCCAACTGGATCCTGAAACTTCAAAGCTTTCACATCGCTGGAAAGGGGCTTTAGCTTCACATTGCTGCCGGAAGCGGTGTCACGTGACATCACCCAAGCCATTTAGCACCTTCCCTGCTGTAACGGTATGAGTTTCTCTTTTTCTGCTCCTTCAACATAGATTTGGAGTTGGCTCTACCTGAGTCGCGCCATATCTGTAAGGGATCCTCCACTCTGGTACCTGGAGGGCGAGCACAACTCTAAGTCGTGCTCCAGGTGCCTGGCCATGGTGCCGAAAGCTTTGAGGGAGCGGTACCTAAAGCTAATAGCGGCCTGGCACCAAGCCATTCGCCCTGGAGGTCTTTTTCCCGGTCCCGGGCTAGAGGAAGGTCTGGGCACCGCACCGGGAATCATGAGTTCTCCTCCCACTTGAAGTCTTTAAGTCGGTCACAAAAGAGGCATAAGAAAGCAAAGCATGCCTAAACTTCTCCCTATCTGTTGGATGATTTGATGGAGGACTTTCAACGTTCTAGGCTTGGTTCTGCAGAAACTGTGCCTAGAACGGCAGGAAAGCTCCACACTTCCCTGCCTTTCCATGAACCTACGCCCATCTTAAAGAATGTTATGATACCATGTGCCTCATATTTGAGTAACCTGACCCTTCGGGCCCTGGAGGCTCAGAGGGGACTTGCGTAGTATATCAGGGACCCCCTGGAAAGGATAAAAATCCTGGGACAGGGAAATTGTTCAATATGAAAGTATATACCCAGGCCTACAGTTATAAAGACAACCAAGGCTATTTAAACAACAAACTTTTAAAAAAAGGGGTGAAAACACAAAACAAGTTTTTTTCAGATCTTTAAGAATTTAATTCTAGTGGTAAAAAATTATCATTTATCAATTTTTTACCACTAGAATTAAATTCTTAAAGATCTGAAAAACTTGTTTTGTGTTTTAACCCCTTTTTTTTAAAAGTTTGTTGTTTAAATAGCCTTGGTTGTCTTTATAACTGTAGGCCTGGGTATATACTTTCATATTGGCTCAGAGGGGACTCCATTGGGTTCCGCTTCTCTAGCCCGATGCCTGTACCCCACCTCCCTCTCCCCAGTGCTTCCAGTGATGGATCGGGACCAGCGCAGGTCATGCCTCTGCACGGCCCATGTGCCAGGACTCCTGACGCGGCTGATGCACCCCGGTGGCACCAGCCCTATTCTTATCCCATACAACCCGAAGCAGGATCGGCGCCACCTGCACCCTTGGGTCCTACATTGGTTCCTTAGCCTTATTTTGAAAGCCTAGGAATGGAGAAAGATTTGAAAGGGTAGCTGGACCCTTTATAAGACCAACCTGACCATGAAATGGACTGGTATGAGGAATTGAGTGAGACCAGTGGACTAGATACCTCTCCAGATTCTGGCCTGCTTTCTCCCCCTATGTGACTATGGTGGAGGGAGCTTCATATCCAGCTGAGGTCCTGGACATTCAGCTTCCTTCAGTGTAAGTAAAGACTAGTATCTTGACAGAAATCCTGCAGCCGGGTGCCTCATCCTTGGAACTCCTCCTGCCTTTAAATGAGGCCTTGACTGATGTCCTTCTGGGGACCTGGTCCAAGCTCAACACAGGGGCTCCTGTGAATAGGACAATTGCCTGCCAACATGGTCTGCACCGTGCAACCCAATATGCCTCACCACCCACCCTACCCCCGAGAGCTGGGTGGTCCAAGCCTCTAACTCACAAGGCGCATTACCTTCCACACCCCCAGACAGGGAATCCAAGAGGCTAGATAGTTGGGGCAAGAAAATGTTTTCCTTCCCCCAGACTTGCTTTGTGTTTGGTGAATGCTGCGTGCCTATTGGGCCATTACTCCCTCTCCTTGTGGGAAACGATTCCGTAAGTGCTTTTGCAGATCCGTGAGGAGGCTCCGGCCATTCTCTCCTAAGCAGTATCAGACAGGAGAGATGTGGCAGAGTTCAATATTTTTAGTGGGCCTGACACAACCGACTCATTGGGCAGTGTGCTGTTATCAACTGTGACTGTTCGACTCCAAGCCTGGCTGAGAACTTCTGTTTGTTTGGGGGATGGCCAGGCTTTTCTTATGGAAATGCCCTTTGATGGCACCAGTCTCTTTCGGAGACAAGGCAGACATGGCCTTGAGCTCTTTAAGGAGTCATGGGTCACAACCAAGTCCTTTGGCCTTTCAGTGGCAACCAGTCTGCCTTTCGCCCCTACAGAAGGGGCTTTCAGCTGTGTGAGCCACATCCCAGCCAGAAGACTGCTCAGTGAAGGTTGTGTCAGTCCAATCCTCCCCCTGCAGCCTCCAAAACTTCCTAGTTTGGCCCTTCAAGATCATGGGCGGCTAGTTGGTGGCAGAATTAGCCATCACCTCTGCCAGTGGCAAAACATCACGTAGGACAGGTGGGTTCTTCAGATAGTCTGAAGGTGCTACTCCTTCCCCTTCAAGAATACCCCTTCTTCCATACCTCCAACGTATGACCGAGTGACAGAGGAGCACCTGAACTTGCTTCAGGAGGAAGTTGGGACTCTCATGGCCAAGGGTGACCTAGAGAGCGTTCCAGTGCCATAAGTAAGCTGTGGTTGCTGTTCCTGCTACTTTCTGGTCCCGAAAAAGAACAAGGGCCTCCATCTTATCCTAGAAATGTGAGGGTTCAACTACTTCCTCAAAAGTTAAAAATGCTCACTCTGGCTCAGGTCTTGTCTGCCCCAGACCCTGGAGACTGGATGGTAGTGTATTTTCACATTCTTTTCCTGCATGCTCATCAGCGTTACCTACTGGTCACGGTAGGCCACAACACTTCAAGCTCACTGTGCTCCCCTTTTTCAGCGTTCCTCTGGTGTTCACCAAGGTGATGGCGGTGGTCGCAGCTCATCTGTGCAAATCAGGGGTGCCAGTCTATCCCTATCGTGACGACTGTCTGTTGAAGGTGAGCTCACCCCAAACTGTCCTCTCCCACCTCTAGACTACGGCAAACCTCCTACTTTAGCTTGGGTTCAATATCAATATGCCAAAGTCACACCTGACTCCCTCTCAGATGCTCCATTTCATCAGAGCTGTTCTGGATTCAGTGCAGTTTTGGGTCTATCCACCCGACCGGCTAGTCCAATATAGTCAGGCTATGATACTGTTTCAGCCTCTATCCTGGATTTTGGTGAGATTTACTGAGGCTGCTAGGCCTCATGGTCTCCCACTTGTGACACGTGGCATGTGCAGATGACATTTGTGGGCTTTGCAATGGGACCTGAAGTTCCAGTGGTGCAGCATCAGTGGAATTTCTTTGATATGGTCCAGATCTCAGGCGGAACTGCACATGACCTGCAGTGGGGGCTAACCACAATTGGGTCAGAAGAAGGCCCCTCTCCCACCCAAACCAGATCACACAGTAGTGAAAGATGTGTCACTCCTGCTATAGGGCGGCCATCTGGGAGAGGCGGAGATCAGACAACTGGTCTCCAGCGGAATCAGCACTCCACATCAACTTCCTGGAGCTTAGATTGGTTTGCTTGGCCTTGAAAGCTTTTCTTCCATCAATGGAAAGCTGTTTCAGGTGTTCACAAACCACAATGTTGTACAGCAACAAACAGGGCGAGGTGAAGGACTCTTTCTTAAAGAGTCCCTGTATCTCTGGACATGACCGGAACAGCTGGGCATATCCTTGGTGGTTCAACACCTTGCAGGTTCCCTCAAAGCCAGGATGCACTCACTCCGCCGTCGATGCCTTGGGGATGACGAATGGTGTCTCAAGGTATCTTTCGAAAGTGGGGAGAGCCTTGGTTAGATCTGTTCACCTTTACCGAGAATGCGTAATGTCAGCAGTTTTACAAGCAGGAGTTTCCAAGGCGGCACTCTTTGGCAGCGCTTTTCGTCTCGAGTTGAGGTCAGTTCACCTGTATGCCTTTTTGCCAATACCACTCTTGTTCAGAGTGGCCAACAAGATCAGGAGCGGCTAGGCCAGTGTCATTCTTGTGGCTCTAGGCTGGGTACGGAGCGTCTGGTGTCCCGAGCTTCTTCAACTGAGCATCAAACCTCCGATCAGGCTGCCCCTTCGGGAGAATCTTCTGTTGCAGCAGCATAGGAGGGGTCTACCACCCAAACCTGTCAACTCTACACATGCTTGCATGTAGATTGAGTGGCAGCAATTGACCGCATTCGACCTTTCTCTTGTAATGTTATTTTGGCACACGTCTACCTTGACCGTAAACGCCGGCTGGTGGGTAAGAAATTCAAATATTATGCAGAAAGGTCTTGATCCCTTCTGCTTTCCTCTCTCAAGTCCTTATCTTTATTTTGTCTCTTACACAGCATGGCCAGCTCTAGGCACTCTTTAAGGGTACCTTTTGGCCTTGTCTGCCTTCTTGAGGCTGCCAGACCAGCCCTCCTTATTTAAATCTCCTATTGTAAATAGATTTCTTAAGGGGCTTGATCACTTGAGTAGGTGTTATCTTAGCAGTCATGGGTGGCATCTTTTGCCGGAGGTAGTCCAGAACTTAGCTCAGGGCATTTCTCATGTTGACTTTTTCGCTCCCTTGGAGCATGTCCAATGCCAGCAGTTCTGTGCCCTTCTCCACAAGCCCCTCACGTACTGCCATTCAGACAGAGGTTATCATAGACATCGGAGTTCCTTTCAGCTGGCCTCCGAGGTGTTTAATATTATACTATCAATGCATCACCCCTCTACAAAGTCGGTTTACTCTTGCAGATGGAGCAGATTAGTCGCTTGAGCAATAACCTAGAACCCTTGCTAAGAGAGGGTGTTGTGCGATTAATATTGTTAGGGGTACTTAGATGCATGTTTATGCGCCAGATCAGCCGTCCCTGTTCATGTCCCCAATTGTTAATGCATTTTCTGAAAGGATTGCCTTATCTCTAACCTCCAACACCTTTGTAGTCCCCCCCCCCCCCCCCCCCCCCAATGGGATCTTAATTTTGTCTCAAATTCTTTGATGGGGCGGGAACTCTTTGAGCCCATGCACAGTTGTCCTTTGACTATGTTGACCCCTTTGGCTATGTTGACCTTAAACAGTTTTTCAAGTGGCAATAACCTCAGTCCAAAGGGTATGCGGGTTACAGATTTTCGTCTTCCATATACATCTTTGTACCGCGACAAGTTGGTATTGAGAACCAGGGGCTGCCTTCCTGTCTAAGATGGTGACTCCTTTCCCTCTGAGTCAGTCCATTATTCTTCCAAACTTATATCTTCCCCCATCGCATCTCACAAAGGAGGAAAAGTGTTTGCATAGGTTGGATGCTATGTGGGCAGTCAACTATCTGGACTGTACCAAGGAGACGCAACTGGATTACCAGCTCTTCATTGGGTACTGCGGTGTCAAGAAATGCCAAGTGGTCCAAAAAGGACCCTATTGAGCTGGAATCGCCTCTGCATTGAGACTTGTTACGCACTGGCCAAGAAAGAATATCCAGAAGGGATCCGGGCCAAATCCAACAGGGTGATAAGCTGCCACTTCTGCTCTAGCAAGAGGAGTACCAATTGCAGGTATATTCAAGGCAGCTACATGGGCCTCACTACATACATTCATTCGCCAAGCTTTACTGTCTAGATTCCAAAGTGCATAGAGACAGTCAGATCAGTCTTGCTGTTTACTAGTCTAACCATCCATCAAACCTCCTCCCAGAGGATCTATTACTAAAACCTACTCTACAGATGAGGAATCTGCCTATAGCGGTATCCCTCAGAAGAAAATTACTTACCTGCGTTAATGATCTTTCTGGTTGCTAATTCATCTACTTGCAGATTACTTAACAACCCTGCCCTCCTTTCCGTTTGATGGAATGTTGTAAGGAAATTTAATAAGACCCCAAAATATGTTTGGGCACTGCACTACGGTCAGTCCGTCAGCTCGCCACAAAGGCTTGGAAAATAATTGATGGGAATTGACGTTCTGCTGGGTTGGGTGGTATATGGTTTCAGTGGCATTACTTGATGCTACTTCTGGCATCTATATGAAGCCAGCCCCCCCACTGGCCACTCCGACTCCGTGGTTTATTCTACAGGTAAGGAATCTACAGGTAGATTATAAACTAGAAAAATAGTACAGCAAGTAAATAACTTTCTCTTATTGAAGGAAAGGTAGCAGTGCTACTGTAGAAATGTAAAAAGATGGGTCTTAGAAGTTTAAGATATTTTGAATGTAAAGAGAACTTTAAATGGGCAAATAATTTTTTTAAAATAATCATTTGTTAATTTGAAGGAATCCCAGAAATTTTCAAACGAGGGACTCTTTAAAAATAATAGCAGTAAAATGGAATAAGCAAATTATACAATCATGGAACAAGGGAAGAAGAAATGTGAAACCAGGGTAAAAGTGGAATGATGCAGTATATGAAGAAGTTGGCCAAGGAGTAGGAGGCATTCTGGAGTACTGTAATTTTGTATAGAGACCATTACTCGAAGTTGAGAAGAACAGTTAAGATGCTATTAGAATAAGGCTGTACTTCTAAGAAAAAGGACATACTTTTAACCTCATCGATGCTGGTGACGGAACCACTCCGTCACCAGCCACGGAAGCGCTGTACTGGTGACGTAGTGGTTCCGTCATGGCCCGGCCGCTGCGCCTTCGCGGCGCGTTCTATTGAGCGGGCGGGGCCGTGACGGAACGCCTCCGTCACCAGCACAGCGCGCCCGAGGCTCGTGATGGAGTGGTTCCGTCACGAGCATGGCGGCGCCGCGCGGCCACCCCTCCCCCTTGCGCTGCGGCGGAAATACCGCCACAGCCAAGGGGTTAAGAAAAGAAGGGTAAGGAATAACTTGCCAAATCTGAGGAACAACTTTTTTTTTTTTATTACTTTGTTCTTTCTACATGCCAGAGTGTAATCCAGGAGGATGCAAAATTGAAAAAAGCAAAGGCTGATGACTGCGAAGAAAGTAAAAGGTGAGAGGATTCAAAGAACTGATAGACTGGACACTCAGTAGCAAGACAGTAGAAGAATAAGGACTGCTGTGCCACTCACGAACTGTGGCATTCCAGCCCGATTGGATGGCCACAGGCTTTCACTGCAACAGTAGTTTAATACAAAAGTGAAAAGCAAAAATTATGTGAGTTGCAATGTTAAAAGGAAACGATGTGATGGGTAAAGGAAGCTGGAGAGGGTTAAGTCCTTCCTTTTGAGGTCTTGCAGAAGAGCCAAGGAGCAACATTAGCAGAAAAACGTGTCTGGTGTGGTATGAAAGCTTTAGTTGCTGAAAACCTGGTGCTGGTGCTGGTGATTCAGCACCCCACAGATTTATTGTGGCGTTGGGGCAGAGGATGTGGCACCGGCAGAGGCAGATGCATCTTCAGCCCTCCTCTTGACATCCCATTGAAACCTTGTGGTTTCACCCTCAAGCTGACAACTGCAACACATTGGAAGCCAGATTCGACATTTCCCATGAAACTGGTGCTTGATCACGGTAAACCCATGTGCTCTACAAATTGTCCAAGAGGTCCTGCTCCTCTCTTTCTTGCCACATCCCCCATTGTATTGATGTAGCAAATCGTGCCAGAGTTCTCGCCAGGGAGGTATTGATATTGCTCATCTTTGGTGTGATTCAGGTGGTGCCCAAAGTAGAGCATTTGATGGGATGTCAGTCACCGTACTTCCCAATCCCTGAGGATAGAGCACTGAAGATGATTCTATATCTCAGGTAGCTGAACTTGTTCTTCAGAAAGGAGAAGCTCAAAATGATGCTTATTTCTGGTGGCCATAAACGTGGAAAATTGGATGGTGTTTTCAGTTTACCACCATGCCCTACATTGGCTCTAGGTTTTTATGAAGATCATCAGGAGTGGTGGCCCATCCCCACAGGTATTTGCATATATTTCCATTCTTTGATGGCTACTAATAAAGGCTTCAGCCAGCCCCTCGTCACCTACAGAGCACAGTATCGTTGTCCGTTATGAGCACAGTTGCCCTGAAGCTTTTTCCTCCTCTGTAGTGAGTCCGGGTCTTTGAGGCTATGATCCTGCCTTGATGGTCTGATACACCTTGGTCTACTAGTATCATGCAACCTTCTTGTATCTCCAGCCGAGTGGAACAAGGAAGCCCTTCAGTTGAACTTGATTGCAGTGGGCCCAACATTGGAGAAGCTTCTCAGCCAGTATCCATAATCTCCTTCAGTTATAGGTGCCAATCTGAGGTGCTGTGTGTTTTTTTTCCCCCTTATCCCTTCTGGAAATCAGAATGATGACTGGTGAATCTTTTATCAGTTAAGAGTTCATCTGGATGATGTGAAGATCAGATGTCTGTTCTCTGGTGAAGAAGTGCCACTGCATTAAACCTACTTGAGTTCATTGCCAAACTGGTTCTCAAGGCACTTGTTCCTTCCATCGGGAGCAGGTGGTTCCAAGTGCTAAGGGACATTGTGATTGGCATGTGGGCCTGCTACATGCAAGGTGGTTAGGGTGGAGCATTTGGTCACATGCTCTATCAGGATGTTTAGAGGTTGTGGCATTGACTGTCGGGTAGATACAGTGAAGTGCCAGTCATGTAGAGGGAAGGAACACCTTAAAAGCAGAGTAAACTAGCTCAACATGAGTCATCTTGCCACCCACTAGTGAAATTTACACCTAGAGGTGATGCATGGTATTTTCTTTCACCTTGTGGAATGCTACCTTGTTAGACCTTTTAACTGCCTCCAAAATCGCTCCTTATGCAGGATTTTGTGCTTTGAAGTTTCCCCTCCAGGGTATCTAGGAGTCAGTGCTCACATTCAATGAGACTTCAGTCTTCTGTAGGTGGTGGGCATTTACTACTGATCCCATGGGTCCAGAATAAAGTCTGGTAGGACAGAGCACATCTTGCTTTGATGGTTGCTGATTGAGCTCAGGTAGTCTAGAACTCTGAATGCCTACCGTAGATTATCTGACCTCCATTTAGTGTTCCTCTCAGGAGTAAAATCTTTTGTTCAATCACCAAGTTGAGTACCCCACCCTAACCTACACCTTTATGCATGAGGATTGAGCTGAACCAACTGAAGGATATCTCTCTTCCATCGGAAGTGGCAGATGCAATTCGGGTTGGGCATCAGGTATACTACAGCTTCGATCCTCGCCTTTCGAACCACAGCTGCAAAACCACTTTATTGTTTCCTTTCTGGAAGCATAGCTGCCCTGTCTGATGCAAGATCAGATATTTTCTCCAGGAGTGGCAAGCCATCACCTCAGACGAGTAGGTCCTCCAATTTGTGCATCGGGCTACGCCCTCCCATTTCTTTCCACCCACTGCACAATCATTAAAATCACAGTGGCTGACAGGACCACTGGTCCGTCTTGCAGCAGAAAATGATGGGCAGACCTTTTTGGCCAAAGGTGTCAGAGAGAGAGTTCTGGCATTGGAAGTACGAGCTGGTTGTTAACTCCCTCTACTTTGTGATGCCGAAGGACTGAGGCCTTCATCCTATTTGTAGATTTCCGCCCTCTCAATGCCTTCCTGCAGAAGAACAAATTCAAGGTGCTTAAACTAGACCATGACTTGTCTGCCCAGGAGCATTTTCAGTTTGCAGTGCTCCCCTTTGCTCTCACCACTGCCCATTGGGTGTTCACTAAAGTGATGGCAGTGGTCTCAGCACATAGTCTGTGTACCAGTCTTGCCATGCCTTGATGACTGCCTATTGAAGGCAAACTCACCCTGGGCAGCCGTGAACCACCTCCAGACAATTGCGTGCAGCCTTATTTCATTTGGGTTCACTATTAATGTGTGGCAGTCACACCAGACTCCTTCACATATACTTCCTTTAAACTGAGCCATTCTGGATACAGTATTTTGTCTTTCCCTGGATTCGAGAGTCCATGACATTCAGGCAATGATACAAGTGTTGCAGCCTCTGTCCTGGATCTCACTATGGATGACTTTAAGGCTGCTTGCCTTGTTTGCTTCCGGCATCCTGCTGGTGAAACAGGCCAGATGTCATATGTGGGCTCTGTAGTGAGACGTGAAGTCCCAGTTGACATACCACCAGGGAAATCTGTCAAATTGTCCAGATTTCAGAGGAGGCTGCAAAAGTCCAGCATTTGAGAGATATGAGAAAACTTTATTCTTTTTCTGTCAATCTATCTTATAACATTTGTCCGATAAGTTGGCATCTTCCGAAATTGGCCACTGCATTTCATTCCAAACAGGCTATCGCCATTTCAGCGTTCTTTATTCCACCTCATCCCTCTAAGGAGGAAGCAACAATACATTGTTTGGACCATAAGGGAGCACTATGCTTTTAAATAAATCGCAGCAAAGAACACCAAGAAGACTATCGAGTCTTTGTGGGGTTCTCTGGAGCTAGGTAGGGCAAGGCAGTGCGAAAACTGACTATCTCCAGATGGGTTGTTCTGTTAATTAACATCTGCAATGCACTGGCTAAGAGACAGCCTCCAGATGGTTTGCAGGGTCTCACAATCCGAGCCAAAGCTGTTGACAGTGCTGGCTTAGAGTCCCTTTCCTGGATACTTGCCAAGCTACGTGGACGATGGTGCATACTCCAGAAAGCACTACTTACTCAAGTTACTTACCTTCGGTAATCTTTCAGGTGGATACTCCAACCGCAGATACCTCGGTGACACTCCCAACTCCCTGTTCTGTGAATTAAGTTCCATCTAAAAAGGACCCAATTTAGAGATCTGGTCAAGAGCCTGTCAATCTGCTAAGCTCTGCATCTTTGGTTTGGAGGCTTAATAAAGCAAATGACATCCGCGCCTATGGGTGACTTATATGCAGCACCGGTTGTCTCTTTCGGAGTGGATCAGCGTCTGCCCAGAGCCTCCAGGTGCCACCTGCCAGTTTGCAGGAGTGATGTTTTAACGTTTCCAGATACAATCTGATGCCTGTGAAATATTCACAAGGTGAGGAATCTGTGGGCATATAGAGTATTTGCTTGAAAGATTGTTACCCCAGGTAAGTAACTTATTCATCAGCTCTTTCAGGTTTTCCTCATTTGCCTGATTAGCTTTTCAGATTACCTGTTATGATGGTTTTCTTGAAAGGACTTTCACTTTGTTCCTTTTCTTCACTTCACTATGCCATACTAGGACCTCAATTTTGACTCCGCACTCTGACGTTTGCTCCTTTCGAGCATCTTCACAGCTGTACTCGGGCTATTGAATTTGAAAACTGTTTTTCATTACAATCACTTCTGCATGTCTCATTATTGAACTTCAGGCTCTATAAGTTCAGCATTTGTATGCTGCCTTTTTCCTGACCCATGCATTGTTTCTTCTAAAAATGTCTTCTTGTCTCAATAGGTAGTCCTTCACCCTCCTATGTTTAGATCCTCCTTCGGCTGTAGAGGAATTGAGGCTCTGTACGTTAGACCCATGGCATGTTCTTCGTGCCCATATTGATAGGGCTAAAGCGTACTGTGGTGATCCTCTGTTATTTATGGACTTTGCAAGTTCAAAGAAAAAAAAAAAGGCAGTTAAAGCAGACTGTATCCTGGAGGATGGTCCTTTACATCAACTTCTCATACCTTGGCCAAAATTATTCTCCTGAAGGCCTTGAGGCTCTTTCCACCAGGGTGCTCGTTCCACCAGGGTGAAAGACGTGACTACTGCCCTAGCTGGCTGCATTCCTGTTCAGGAAATTTGCTGGGCACCACATGGGCATCTGTACATACTTTTTACCAGGAACTTTCTGCGTTGATTCCCAAGTTCACCCGTAGAACCATTTTGCCCATTTGTTCCTGCAGGACTTCCTTGTGCAATCCCACTCCTGAGACTCCCGTCCCCTGGAAGGGTGCTTTGTTTTGGTATTAAAGCATAAGGAGAGTAATCTGTAGTTAGAAGTATCCTCCAGAAGAATAATGTACTTACATTCTTTAACACTATTTCTGGTAGATACACTATGTAACTGTAGATCACTCATCGGCCATCCTTATTATGTGAAGGGGACTTTGGGATTTAATAATGTTCGATACTGCCAATACAAGTTCATTCTTGTCAGCCGCGCTCCATGTGTGAGGGCATAAGTATAGGGGACAAAATGTTAGCCCATGCCTATATGCAGCTGCATGCGATCTTGTCCGGGGCAGCATGAGTACCACCAATTCCTCCAACTGTCAGAGTGCATCAACTATTGCATGAGTTTCTGGATGATACTGGACTCCTGGGGACATTCACAAAGGGGGGTATCTGTATGTTTACAGAGTATCCACCAGAACGAGCATTACCAAAGGTAAACATCTTAGTCTTTTCTGCAACAGCATGCTTAATCTGTCAAAATTGATTTTTGAATCTTAATTGTCTATACAGACTTTCCATTTGTGTCATTTTATGAATGAGGAATTACCACTGTTATAAAAAGTGAATTGGTGCTTATCATAAATATTGAAGGACTGAAGATGCCTTTCTGGGTCCAGTCATCTGTGCCCTACAATTGCTTTTCCCAAGCGGCAGAAGGGCTTTATTGGCGCGTGATAATATTGTAACCTCCTATAAGAAAAGTACCACTGTATTCACTTGACATACCCTCTTGTTGAATTTTGTATGTTGCTACGACATAATCCGCAGATGTCGTGGGGTTGGTATCAGTCATAAGTAATATTTTCTATGTATATAATTATTTGCTAGAGCTTCTGAGAGGGATGTTTATTTGCTTTGTCTGTTGTGATACTGTTGATGGTAAGCATGTACCACATAATCACCTCAGTCATTCCAAACCTTAACTGACGCACCTTAGTTGTTCGTTGACCTATTTTTTAAATACATTTTTCTACAACCACACATTGGTTATTTTTGAGACCCACTCACTTTTTGATGATTACTTCTACCTGCAAATTCCTCACCTCTTGTATCCCTCCAGGCCCCAGAGTGGATCTGGAAACTGTGAAAAGCCCTCCTGCACTAGCAAGTGGCACCATGGCTCAGTCTCTGTTCCAGGAACCATCTTGACATTTCACGGAGTCATAAAAGTCCCCATCTTGACCAACTGATATCACTTGCTGTATTTGCACCTGTCTACATGCTTCAGGAAGTGCGATCATAAAGATTTCCCTCCAATCTATTTTCAGTATTAAATGGGAAGAAATGTCTCCAAAGTTGTTTAAGCAATGCCACTCTGGTGACAAATGTTGCTCTGACATTCTCAACATAAGCTTGAGGTGCCTCTGCCCAATCAGGACTAAGTTTTGTGGGATGTGTGACCGCATATACACCAAGGCTATCGAGTAGCAGGAGGAAAACTGCTCATGACGCAGTCAGGCAGTGAACACCATTCCAAGTGGCTCAAGTCATTGTCCGTGTCCGGTCACACATCAGCTCACTCTTGTTGGACAAATACTTGAAGCGTACTCCAGGGATAGAGAGAGGACTTCAAGGAGGGTGCACAAAATGCACTGGAAGGATCCTTTTCACTCCCAACATCTATCCCACTACATGGGTAGATCTTAGTCAACTGATTTGTTCCCCAGCTCCACTTCGGAATCACACTTGGTGCTGGCACCATAATCACTTTTGGTTCTACTTCTGAACTTGGAGCCTTCTAATCCATGTCACGTTTTTCCAACCCCTGATTCTACATAGATAGTGGCCTTTACCAAGGGGATGTTGGCGCTGTTTTGAAGGAGCTCCACCTGGTTCACTGTAGTGCATTTCAGGGCCCCAAGGAACTGGATGCCACTGCCTTGGGACCAACATTCCAATGACTGGCACCTCTTCAGAAAGCTCTGTCCTTTAGGCGTCCTCTTGCTCCAAGCAGAATCATGACTCCTTCCCAAATTACCCTCTAAACGGAGTCTGCGAAAAGTGAGGCCATGGGGAAGATCTTTTGCTCAGGGAGCCTTGCCCTTCTCTTCATGAACAAGACTTTACATCTGGCATGCCAACTCATTTTTGTAGAGGTCTTAGAAGATGGGCAGGATGCAGCAAAACAAAGCCTACATGGTTGATTTATTGTTGCAGTCCATGAGCTCCTCATTGCCATATATTGCTATGCTTGGATTCCTTCGCTCTGGAAATGTCTAAGCAAACCTCATGGACATGACCTTTTACCTCAACAAGGCAGACTCTGCTCAGGAACAATTAAACAGGGACAAGCCATGGCATGATGCTTTGGAATAGCTTCCCCTGTATGCCTTTTGCACCAACAGTACTGTTCGGCAGCTGTTCCCGCAGCCTGCCCTTTCAGCACATCCACTCTTGCAGCTTGTGCAGCAGCCGAACAAGCTGTCGGAGCGACAACTGGTGTAGCGGTCCCAGGAGCCATTTGGACATCCTTGTGTAGTCTGTCCTTAAGGGCCCACATGCTGCTTTTGGTGTGGGAGTGGTGTTGCAGCACTTTGTACTCTGGCAGTCCATCAGATAGTACTGCTGGGTCCTGTGTAACCTTGCTCGACAATCTGCACTGCTCTTCCAGTATTTTCCTCATGCCCTTCTTCCGATCCTTTCAGTCAACTTGGATGACAAAGTTAGTTTTCCAGCAGGAAATTATTGCTCTTCGGAGGAAAGGGGCTCTAGAGTTGGTTCTGAAGATCAAGATAGGGCATGGATGTCATTCTCCTTTTCTTTTTCTCAAAGACTGTAACCTCCTTCACCTTCTGCGCCTTCACCTACTGAATGCTTTCCTCATCAAGGGAAGAAATGTAAGATGTCCTTGGCTAAGTTTCTTTTTACTCTTGATCTGAAAAATGAGATGGTGTCCCATGAATTGCACGATGAATGTTTTGGCATACTGATCCTGCAGTTGTTCAGAAGTTACCTGCTAGTTGTTGGGAGTTCCACTCATTATTTTGCGATCCTGCCATTTGGCTTAACTTTTGCACCTCAAGTCTAGACACATGATGCCTGTGGGTCCACCACATCTTCGCTGATCAGGGTATCTCTGTATTCCCTCAACGTGTACTAGAGATCAGTTCATTAACCTATTTTTTTAATACATTTTTCTACAACCACACTTGGTAGTATGTTTTCGAGACCCACTAATGTTGTGATGGTTACTTCTACCTGCAAATTCCTCACCTCTTGTATCCCTCCAGGCCCCACAGTAAATCTGCAAACTTTACAAAAGCCCTTCTGCACTAGCAAGTGGCACCATGACTCAGTCTCTGCTCCAGGAACCGTCCTAGACATTTCACGGAGTCTTACAAATCCCCACCTTGACCAACTGATATCACTTGCTTTGTTTGCACCCATCTGCATGCTTCTAGAGGTGTGATCACAAGATCATCAGAGGCTGCTCAAGGTGGGTTTGCCTAAACTGGTGTTCGCTATTTCCAGGCCACAATCTTTCTGCTCTTTAACCTGTGGATGTCCCATCAGTCTCCTCAAGTCGCACTTCCTGCCCTCAAAGCATCTCCTTTTCATTCGAGCGGAGCTGGACGCAGGCTCCCTCAAAGCTTTTCCACCTCCCCAGTGGTTTATCACATTCAGGCTATGGCCCAGATGTTTCAGGACCAAGCTCTTCTGGCCCGGACAGTCCTGCGCATTGTAAGCTGCCTTGCCTTGTCCATCATGCTGGTGCCTCGTGCTCTGTGGTACATACATGCACATCAGTTGTAATTGCTTCCAATGGGCCGAGCACTGGATGGTCCTCCCAGACAGCATTTTGATTTCTTTGAAGTCTGCAGGAACATGCAGGAGAGCTATTAGTACCTCTGCCAGCAGTGGCCATAGTACGGACCTCTGGTCTCCTTTAAATCAGAAGTCTCACATGAAAAAGTTCAGGCTTTGTGCGATGTCTGGTCCTCAAGGAGTTCTTGCTCTCATCTGTAGTTAGTCGGGTCCTGACCGGAAACTCTGCTGTGATGGTGATGCAAACACGCTGGGTGATGTGTGCTCAGGTCTCCTCTGGCAGGAGGAACTGAGTTTGTGTCTTAGGCTCAAACTTGCAATGTTTGGTTGGTTGTTAACCATCTGGAAGGTTTCTTTGAATTGCGGGTCAATTATCAAACTTGGTGCCATCTTACTAGCCCCCTCTGCTCTTTAGTGCGCTTCACCGGGGGACCTTCTGTCAGCACAGGAGACCAAGTACCCTATAGTGCCTTCATCCAGTGGACCTTTTTCCACCAATGAGACCAAGTACTGTCCAGAGTTGGTTATCCTGCAAGGAGCCACGGGCGATGGATTCTGCCTGAGGTGGGACTTAATAATCACTGCACAGTCCCTCCTGTTAATGATTCCTTTTTGTTAGTAAGCTGCGCTAGGAGAGTGTGCAGATTATGATCGTGCTTTACTGGCTGCTGAGTATCTGGTACTGTGATCGCCTGTGCCTGTCACTGTGCCCTCTTCTTCTGCTCCAGACAGACCTTCTCTCACAGTGGAAGGGACACGTTCGGCATCCAAGATTTCATCTTCATGCCTGGAGGTTGAACAGGCCACCTTGAATGCCTTTTGATCTGCCTGCTGCAGTACTGAGGCGTTGGGTGTGCCAAATGTGTCTATTCTAAGTGTTCATCAAAATTGGTTAAGGGCTAGTTGTTGGCCATTTTGACTTTTCTGTGTTTAACAGATCACTGTCCGTATTTAGGTTTCCAATGCTTGCGTGTTTTCTGAAGGAGCCTGATCCACTTGTTTTTTTCCTTCTCCCTTTATGCCTTTTTGGAACTTGGTGCTCACATTTTTGATGACTTCACAGCTTGAGCCTATTTGCAGTTGATCTATGTGGTACATTTAAAACTGTTCTTGATCACCATTATTTCAGCCCAGCATGTTGGCGACCTGCAGGCTTTGATTGTTGGGTTTATTTTCTATGCAAACTGGTTCTTGGAAATCTACTGACATTCTACAACCTCACCCCAACAAAGAGCAGGTGAGACTCACCCAGATCCTCTCAGGGGGGGCTCAGTTGTTTCATTAGCAGGATGTGAGCATACTGGATTGATCATTAGCTTTTCTTCGGCTGGTTCCAAGAAATACAAGACTATTTGAAAATATCTTTTCATCTCATGAAGTTTTTAAAGCACACCGCTACCTCCGCAGAGGTTTCCCGGCGCTGGTGGACAGCACATAAGCGATACAGAAAAGTGAAAATTACATGGCCATAAAAAGTATCGAACAGAAAGGTTTTGAGATTGCTTCTAAAAACTAAAGCACACCCTCTTCAGCTGGAGTGTGCTGTGCAACAAAATCTGCTACACTCAAAGAGCTTCCTGAGGGCGTTGATCCCATTTTACCAGGATGAAGACCTCTTCATTGTCCAGAGGTATTTCTGTCCTGGATATGTGCTGGGCTTCAGCATGGGCTTTGGACCACACCTTTGCAAGCCATTATTGCCTTGACTCTGAAGCCACAGGGATGGCCATTTTGGAAGATTTATGTTACCGGACTTCCTCTCAAACCCCACAACCTTGGGGTACTGCTTGCATATTGATATAGGAGGTGAATAAGCTACTTATCTTTGGTAACTATATTTCAGTAGAAGATTCTAGCTACCTGTAAATTCCTCACTGATCCTGCCGGGCTCCCCATTCAGAGAAGTTGTAATGCAACATCCAGGTACATTTGTCATCAGTGCTCCGGGGCAGTGCCTTCTACGACTCTGCTGTCACGTCATCGGGTTTTCTGTAGGCTAGACTGGGTCGCTATTACAAAGTTTTAGGGTCCAGTCTGCCACCTGGAGGTATTCAAGAAGTGAGGAGCGTGCAGGTAAATGGAGTATCCACAAAGTACCGAAGATAAGTGACTATATTTTACTTTATTGCATTTTCATTGTTGCTCTTGTGCAGCATTCTAGTGCCAGTCTGCAGCGCAAATGAGAATTAGCAAACCCATTTGTAAATAATCCTTGTCATTCATAACAGATGCGCAGAGTTTCTTTTGCGGACCCGATTTACAAAGAAGAAATGGCAGATGACATTGATAGGCGAAGTCCTGTTGTTCGATGCCTTTCATCAACCGCTAGCTCCCCAACCGCTAGAGCACTTAAAATATCATCCAATGTTCAGTGTAAGGTAAGAGAATGCACAGTTTCAATTTCTTTTTGCTAACCAGAATCTCCGAGGTGTTGAGCATGAATGATTAATTTCTTGATATATTTGATTACTATAGAAATCTGACAAATGCAGTTCTGTGGTATTGAATCTTTTATAGTCAATATTGTCATTTCCTACCACCCCTGGCCCCCTTTTCCCCCCTTCAGGCTAGAATGCCAGCAGTTTAGATTCAGCAGCAGTTCCAGTCCAGGTAGTTCAGATTTCCTTTTTCTAATTGAAAACTTTAGGACACTTGCTCCGATTGCTTCCTTGGAACATTTTTTTTCTTGGGGTAGAAATTTTTTAAAGATATCTAGGTTGGAATATTCTTTAGTGAAGAGGAGTTAGGAGTTGTAGTTCAGAAGCAGCTGAGGTTGTTTTAACTACTAGCATTGTATGCAGTGACGCAAAGAAGTGGCATTATTGCACTATTTTGAATGTGACTGTTAGATGGCAGAGATATATTAGGATCACTCATATATGAACATTGTGACTCCTTATTTTCTTCTTTTCCCTATTTTCCTGCCCAGTGACCTTGCAATTATTAATTCAGATCCAAGACTACTGAACTAGAAAAGCCAAGAGGCACAAACTATGGAATTAGTTTATTAAGAGTTGTTTCTTTTGGTTATTTCTTATAAACTATCTGAATTAAACTGGCACTCCTGAAAAAGGAAATAATACAAAAAACTTTTAAGAGATGATAACCTAGATTAGCCTGACTAAAGTGTCAGACTGATATTGAAAGCACCATATAATGGTGTACTCTGAATCATCTTGTGACTCTTTGAAACAGTAGTGCACACGCCCAGATTTAAGTTTTTGGCAGCAGAAGAACTTTCATTAGTAGGTAGGCGGATTACTTTATTCCAGTGGTCATTGTGCTGGAGTTGAGTAGAATGAGCATGTCATTCAATTTGTTTTTCAGCACCATAGATATTTGTATTAGTCCATTGTCTAGATTTAAATAGTAAAGATTTAAGAATGAGGATGAATGGTGTAAGAGGTGCTCACCTTTAAAGAAAGATGGACAAAGACCAATTTTATGGTATTTTAAATCCGAAAAAAGCATAGGCTGATATTAATAGCAAGAATGATAATGAAGTTAGAAAAGCAGATTTAAATTGGTTCATCATTCAAAAGGTCTATCTCACTTCATTATATCTGATTGTAATGAGCAGACAGTTTGCAGAGCCCTATTTACCTCTGCTCTTGTTAGAGGGAACGCAGAAAAGTTTAGATTCTCCCATTGGTGATTGTCTGTTCAAATTGTATTTAAGAAAGTGCCTAACTGTAGTGTCAGATTAAATTATTTGTATCAACACCATGACTTGTTAATTGATTTGTTTGTTCCCAAAGATGGATTGTAAACCGTAAACGTGCAAGTTGTAACAGATAGACAAATGTTGGGCATGCTTTTGAGACTTAGCAGTATGAGTAGGATTTTCATTCTGGGGCTAGTCCTAGATTGACTTTCACAAGATTGAGTTCAGACTTTAATTCTACAATGTGGGGCAGACAATGAATCCCTTACAATCTACCCAGAGTCATTACCCGGGGCTAACATTAAGCATTTCAACCCATCGCCGTTCTTGCTGTCTTGTTTGAAAACTGCCTAATTATTCTGGACAAAGTTTACTGCCACATGTGTTTCCCTTTGGGCAATAGTACATGCGTTCTCTGAACTTAAAGACCAGATGAAAGAACATATCATGCTTTTGATGACAATGCACATTGTGCATCTGGGTATTATGGCTTCCTGGTTAGGTATTGCAGGTTAAAAAGTATAGTGTTGTCTGATTGCAGTTGTGACTGCTACCGCTAGACTGAAGCAGGGGATATGAAGCGGGGGGTATTGTAGGGTGATAGACTTCCAGAAATGCTGAAATGTAGAATTGTGTGCTTGTCCCTGTAATCTGCCTGCATTTGATAAAGAACAAAGATCATGACACATTGTCAACTATTTATTTTTTTATTCTGAATCCGGTGCAATAAACTACATCACTTTATTTTAGGATTCCCCCCTCACCCCCACTCCCTCCTGGCCAGACAGGTTTTCAGATGTGGATTGGAGTGAACGTTTGTATTGAATATCTGATAGACTCCTAGCCGCAGATTCCTTACCTTTGAACTTCCAGGATTCAGGCTGGACCCGGAAAACTTTTGATAGCAGTGCCCCTGCCCACCGTAGGTGGTGTCAGTTGACTCCGTGTGACATCTGCATCATGTTAGTCATCATGACGTACGCGTCGTCAATATAACTGCCACTTCATCACGCAGACGTCACTTTTTTCTTTCTACACTAGCCATTGCAGATCTGTCAAAGTTCGCTACCGTTTGTCATTTTTCGGCACTTTAAAAAAAATAACCGTTTTGTCCCCTCCTTTTGTTGTGTTTGGTATGTCTAGCAAGAAGACCTTGGGTTTCAAGCTGTGCTGCGCCGGTCACCGTGCCATGTCTGTCACGACCCCCACCTAGTATATCTCTGGTGCTTGAAGTGTGACCAGGACAGTAAGTCGTGCACCAGCTGCTGGGCAATGGCGCCAAAGGGTTGGAGGGAACGGTCCCTAAAGCCGATGGGGGCCAGGCGTATGGCGCCATGGAGGTCACCTCATCGATCTTGTTCCTGGTCCCAGTCTCGGTCAAGTGGAAGGTCCTAGCACCACTCCACGTCCGACGCAGAGGTCTTCAACGACGCCGACGCCCACCGGTGGTGCCTCCCCAATCGTCATTCCGGACGACAAGGAGCTGATCGGGGGGCCACCAACGCAGAGACCGGAGC
Organism: Lissotriton helveticus; assembly: GCF_964261635.1. Classification (NCBI taxonomy): domain Eukaryota; kingdom Metazoa; phylum Chordata; class Amphibia; order Caudata; family Salamandridae; genus Lissotriton; species Lissotriton helveticus. The sequence goes on along the minus strand of NC_136061.1, from coordinate 1,139,689,291 downwards.
CGTGCGCCTCCATGCTGTTCAATTTGCCCTATTCAGGAATCAAAGATGAGGATTGGGAGGGGCAGCAAGATCCTTTAGAAATCCTGCGACCTCAAGATCTGGACTCTTATGTGGAACGGGTTGATTCCAGCGGCCTAGACCTCATTAGATTCTGGCATTCTGTCTCCCCCTAACTTGGCTACCAAGAGGTGGGTGTTGCAAATAGTCTGAAGGAGCTACTCCCTCCCCTTCGAGTCGACCCCTCCATCCATGTCTCCAACATACAATTGGCTGACAGAGGATCACCTTGCCCTACTCCATGAGGAAGTCCAGATGCTCTTGGCCAAGGCAGCTATATAGAGGATTCCCGGGCCAGAAATAAGCTGTGGTGGTTCCTTTTATTTTATGGTTCAAAAGGACAGAGGCTCCTATTCTTCACCTCAAAGCCCTCAACTACTTCCTCACGAATAAGTTAAAGATGCTCACCCTTGCTCAGGTCCTGTCTGCTCTGGATCCGGGAGATTGAATGGTAGCGTTGGACTTGCAGGAGATCTATTTCCATATTCCAGTCCTGCCTGCCCATCATCTCTACCTGCGGTTGACTGTGAGCCACGGGCACTTTCAGTTTGCAGTGCCCCCTTTTGGCCTTCCCAGTGCCTCTCTGGTGTTAATAAAGGTGATGGAGGTGGTCACAGCCCTTCTACGAAGATCAGAGGTTCAGTCTTCCCCCTATCTCGACGTCTGGTTGGTGAAGGCGGGCTCGTCCCAAGCAGTAGTCTCCCATCTCCAGTCTACGGTGTTCCTCCTGCTCTCTGGGGTTCACTATCAACATGCCGAAGTCACACCTGACTCCCTCTCGGACGCTTCTTTTCATAGGAGCAATTCTGGATGCTGTACAGTTTTGGGCTTATCCTCCAGAGTGAGGAGTCCACGATATTCAAACTATGATACCGATATTTCAGCCTCTATCCTGGATTTAGGTAAGAATGACCGAGGCTGTTGGGCCTCCTGGACTCCTGCATCCTGCTAGTGGACCATGCCAGATGAAACATTTGGGCTCTGTAGTTGGACCTGAAGTTCCAGTGGGCACAGCATCGGCGAAGAATCACAGACCTAGTTCAGATATTGGAGGGCACAACGTAGTACCTGCGCTGGTGGCTGACAAACCGCGATTGGGTCAGAGGCATACCCCTCTCCCTTACCCTCCCAGATCTCATTGTAGTGACCTTTGCGTCTCTTCTGGGATGATGTGGCCATCTGGGGGAGGTGGAGATCAGAGGACTCTGGACTCTGGCAGAAGCCAGGCTCCATATAAACCTGTTGAAGCTTTGGGTGATTCGACTGGCACGGAAAGCCTTTTACCATCTATCATGGGAGGGTTAGTTCAGGTGTTCGCGGACAATGCTACTGCAATGTGGTACTGCAACAAACAGGGCGGTGTGGGGTCATGGACCCTCCATCAAGAGACCCTGTGTCTCTGGACCTGGCTGGAACCACAGGGCATTTCACTGGTGGTTCAACATCTGGATGTACTTTGAATGCTTTAACGGACGAACTCCGCCGACGGTACCCTGTGGATCATGAGTGACGTCTCTATCCTGACGTGGTGCAAGGACTCTTTCAGCAGGGGGAGAGCCTTGCTTAGATCTGTTTGCCTCCGAAGAAAATGTGCGATGTCAGCAGTTTAGTGCATTTAAGTTTCCAAGGCGGCTCTCGCTCAGCGACTCTTTATCGTGAGTGGAACTCAGGCCTCTTGTATGCTTTTCCGCCCATATCACTCCTGCCCAAAGTGCTCAAGAAGATCAGGAGCAACAGAGCACAAGTAGTTCTTGTGGCTCCGGACTGGGCACGGAGGGTCTGGTATCCAGAGCATCCTGGTCAGGCTGTCCGTTCGGGAGGATCTTCTGTCGCAGCAGCAGGGGGGGTTCTCCACCCGAACCTATCCACTCTCTGCCTCCTTGCGTGGAGATTGAGCGACGACAGTTGACAACTTTTGAACTTCCTGTCGAAGTCTGCAAAGTTATCCTGGCAGACAGGTGTCCATCCACGAAGTCTGTATACACCTGCTGATGGAACACAAATATTATACAGCAAGGTCTATTGACACCTTATCTGCCTCTCTATATTAGATGTGCACCTGTTTATTTTTTCCTTGGCCCAGTAGAGCTCTGCTCAGGGCACTCTACAGGGCTACTGTTCAGCCCTATCTGCCTTTCTTCAGCTGCCAGATCGGCCTTAACTTTTTAAATCCCCTCTTGAGCAGAGATTTGTTTCCCCCTTCCCCGTTCTCTTTTTACTATGCTATAGTAGGACCTTAACTCTGTGTTTACCTGTTTGATGTGCGCTCAGTTTGACCCGCTGCGCAACTGCCCTTTACGGCTTCTCACTATCAAAACGGCCTTTTTGGTGGCAATCACCGATGCCAGGAGGGTGTGCGCACTACAGGCCCGGTCATCGCAGCCTTCTTACCTGACACTCTTTTCAGACAGAGTTGTACTCTGGACTAGGACATCTTTTCTGCCTAAGGATGTAACACCCTTCCATCTAGGACAGTCTGTTACTCTGCCCATTTTCTATGTACGTCCGCATCCTCTAAGGAAGAGGAGCATCTCTACCCAAAAAGAGCGTTATCGTTCTACCTTGATCACACCTAAGGGTTCTAGGTGGATGAGCAACTCTAGGGTATGTGGGAGTAAAGCAGGGGTATGCTGTTCAAAAGAGGACTTTATCACGCTGGGTTATCCTCTTTATCAAAATGCTACGCCCTAGCAAAGAAACGACCTCCTGAACGCCTGAGGGCCCATTTTAATAGGGCGAAGGCAGCTACCACTGCGCTCCACGTGGTTTCCCAATTGCTGGCATCTGCCAAGCGGCCACGTCTTCACACATTCGCCGGACACTAGCCTGGATTCTCCGGTTCACGGGGTGGGCTTGTTTGACTGCTCTGCCTTTCAGGATTTTCTATTTAAAGCTTATCTGCAGCCCCACCTCCGGGGAAGCTATTGCTTGGGTATCTGTTCACAGGTAAGGAATCTGCTACTAGACGTCTCTATCAGATGGACCAGTTACCCACATTCGGTAACCTTTTATCTGGTAGAGATATAATATAGCCGCAGATTCCTTACTGACCCACCCATCCTCCCCGCACTGCAGAATTGTTTTTAGCGTCAGTGTTGTTCCCCTTCATGGCCCTAGTTGTCTTTTTAACACACCATGGTCAGTCACCTCATGGCTCGGCATTTCTTGCGTGGAAAGTCCTTGAAAGTACTGACGTCAGCACGATGGAGCGGTGGTTACATTGACGACATGGACGTCACGACGACAAACGCGGCGCTGACAGTCACGCGGAGTCAACCGAACACCACCTACCAGCGCGCAGGGGTACTGCTATCATAAATCTTCTGGATCCAGACTGATACCTGAAAGCTCAAAGTTGAGGAATATGTGGGTAGATCTTGTCTCCACCAGATAATGCGTTACTAAAGGTAAGTAATTTGTCCAGCAACTCTTCTCCAGCCTCTTCCCACAGCCTAAAATTTGAACATTTACTCTTAATAAACGTAGGAGTAAAACGTTTTCATAGTTGTTAAAAAGGGTGTAGGAAAAGATAATTTTCAATTGATCAGTAGATGTTAACCTAAGAAAATATGTGCATCTTTGCTCATGAAAAAATGGACGTTACCAACGTTTGTTCGAAGTACGGTTTACAGACCTATAAAAAGTTGTGAAATCCTGAATGTCGTAAATCTGCAATAATGAAAGGACATTTACTTATGGTATGAACTTGGGTAGCTCTCTTTAAAAATAAAAATAGAATGCAGTTAACATGTTATACTAAATGATGATTGAGAGAAGTGTTATTTAAATGTGCACAGTCTAGCAAAGTTAAGTTGCATTTTTTTTTATTAGATTTTATTTTAAAAGAAATCCTCAAGTTTGCTTTTAAAAGTTTTGCATATAAACAGGGAGCAAACAGAGCTTTGGAAGCTAAGATCACGGTGCACTGAATTTCCTTAGAGCTCTTCCCTTCGTAGTAAAAGCTTTTGTATTAATAGATCATTTATACAAGCTTGAACAACTTACAATTATTGATAAACATTTTGCCTTGGCAGGTAATCCTTTTTCATAGATCCACACTCTGGTTCTGCTAACTAATGGCCAAAGGGTTTGTGCTGCAGCGGGTTGGGCCTGCTTGTCCAGTGGAAAAAATATTCTAACTTGCGGTCCTTGAACCAAATTATATGTCCTGGGTTTCGATCGATAGGGACCTCTGCAGGTATGCGGATTTCAGTTGTTTAAGATCAACAAATGACCATAGGTTAGCTGGGATGCTCCGTGACTAACCACCATCTTCATAGAATAAAATGTTCTGCCTATTAAATGGGTTGGTACGGCAACATTGCCAGCTTGCATTTTAATGATCAGAAAGTCCCATAATGCGGGAGAGACACAAAAATTTATATTTCAGTAAATATACTTCAGTGATAGTCCTTGCACATGGTAAAATAGGAATAATAGAAGTTACAGTGATGTATTAGGAAATCAAAAGCTAGTTAATGGACCTTCTCAACTACAGTAATTTTAAATGTACATAAACTGAAAACCTTCCCACACTGATTGGCAGAAAAATACACTTTTAAATGTATTTCCTGATAGAAACCGCTTTCTTTTTTTCTTTAATGTTCAAGGACTTTAATGATTATGTACAATTTTAAATTCCTAAATGAATGACTATATAACCAGAATTTAAAATGTTTCCATGTACCAAATAAGCTGTACTGTAATTGATTGGCGGTGTGACCAGAAGTTCATAGGGCAGGACGTGTGTCATGAGCTCTCGGGCCGACCTTCTAGATCTTTAGGAATCTGACTCTGCAGCTCCCACTTGTCTAAAAAAATCTGACCCAGCAGGCAGCTGCCCTGGGTGCTAAATCAGTGTGTTAGCCTGCTGCAATGAGAGAAGCAGCTGCACAGCGAGTGCATGTGCTGCCCTGATCTGAGGCATACAAGTGTTTCCAGTAGCAGGGCATGGAGCAGCGTGACGGAGATGCCTGCCCAGCAAAGGACTGTGGGGCTCGTCAGGGAAAGGGGAGAGGTGAGAGGAGCAGCGACACTGACTGGGATTAGAGACTACTCCTGGTGATACTGTTCCACTGGGGCTGCCCTAGAAGTACAGAGGATTAGGCGGCTCTAGGAAATGCGGATCAGTAGAGTGTTGGCTTACCCTTCTGGGTGCCCCGTGAAGAAGGAAAGAGTAAATAGTCCTGCCCTGCTATCACTCCTCAATCTCCAGTGATGGTCCTTCACTCCCCACCTACAGGAAGCGAGAATGCAAATAAATTGAAATCTCTATTAGATACGTTATAACAACCACCAGGATACACTGGAACAAAAAATGGACCGGACCTTTTTCAGAGATGAGCACAGGAAAATGGCAGAATGCATTGGCAGGACAGAGAGCATGGTAATTGAAATGAGACCTATCAGATGAGCTACAGAAACAAGTGCAGGAGCTAACCGATCAGGTTAGATGTCTCAATCGTAGAGTTGAGTACTCCGAAGTCCGCTCTAGGAGAAATTACGTCTGTGATTTGTCTGCCAGAAGATTGGAAGGGTTAACATGATCGCCTTTCTTGAACAGTGGATAGTGCCAAGGGTGGCCTCGGAGGGATTATCAAACCTCCATGCACTGAAGAGGGTCCACTGTGCGCTGGTGCATCGGACACCGCCTGCCCCCCAGTTGTAATGAGATTATTGTACTGGCGGGACCAGACTTAACTGATCCAGAAGGCATGTAGAAAGGCCAGACTAATGTCTGCAGTGGTAAAGTCTTTATGTTCCGGACTTTATTCCTTAGTCCAACACCAAAGGGCTTCTTTAATCGCAGTCAAGAGAAGAGCAAAGGGCAAAGTTTAGCCTCACATGTCTGACCAAAATAAAAACCATTGCAGACAACAAGATGGATGTTTTCTTTGATCCGCCGAAATCTTAGGACTGGATCAAGACTTATATTGACCTCAGATGGAACCTCTAAAAGTAGTAGGTTCCGACCACAACAGAGCAGAATCGCCAGAAATAAAATAAGGTATTCAGCACAACCCAAAAGATGACCGGTAACCAGACAGCAAGTAGAGTAGACTGGCAGCTACTTACTATCACTCTTTTCTTGCTTTCGAAAATGTAACATAATCAATGCCCTTGCTAGCTTTATCCAACAGAGGACTGTATATGCCACACTTCACTAGAACCACCGCTCTGACTATTTGGCTATACAAGGCAACTTCAACATGTTTTTGGAGATCCGGTAATTTCCCCAGTGGCATTCTGGACGGATAATTGAACACATTCCTTTCATCTGGGACATACTCCACTCAATAATAAAACTCTAGCAAACGATATTGCCATTTGGCATCCCTAGGCGTTGCTCTACCACCATCTATAGTACTAAATAAGTCCTCGAAAGTTTTGCATAAAATAAGTGGAGCACCCCATACAGAGGTCTTAAAATGCTAATTACCCCGCCACATGACCATTTTTCCTTTTCAGTGGCTGAATACGTGAATTTTGATCGGCTGAATGCTCTAGAAGCACATGCTTCCCTACCATTCTCTTCCCTGACATCTATTATCTTTTGTAACAACATAGCACCCAGACCATCATTAATGGCATCCGTGATAATGTTATTGTAATCCTAAAGGTCAAAAGGTTTCAAGGGCAGAGAGCCTATACTATCTGACTTGATGATGTATAATGCCCACTGGCCTTCTTTATGCCAGTCATATACACTTCCGATTTAAAGTAAATTACTTAAAGGGTGCAGTCTTTTGATCAAAATGAGGAAAAAACTTGGAATAATATTCCACTGAACCCAAATAAGACTTGAGTTGCTTCTTGTTCTTGGGACATGGGCCTTCTTTGATGGCCTTTAAGATTTTCACTTTCGCTACCAAATCCTTGGCACTAATGTGTTCAAGGTAATCCACACCAACTGTCTCAAATCTACACTTATCAGCTCACAAGCTCTTAGCATAGATAATACTTTAGTGAGACATTCAGTGTTTTCTCAGATTACCTCCGAACACAGGAATATCATCCTGGAAATAACGCACCCCACTATGACCTTGGAAAATGTGATGCGGTGAGCTGTTTAGATCCTCAGACAATGATATGCCACAGACCTATCAAGTGGGGTAAATACTACTTCATCCTTTAAGGTGCACAACATCTCATTCATATTGGGTAAAGGTTCATGATCAACCCAGATGTTGTGGTTCAAATCGCATAAAGCCAGACAGTCTCAAAGTGTGATCACTTTTGCGTGCCAAGACAACTGAAGACAACCATTCAGAACCTTCTGTAGGTTCAAATCGGTCAAATTCAGTGCCTTGTGAACTTTATGAACCACAGGTCTGGCAACACTCTTCAAAACAATGTTAAGCTGAAATCCACTCAACTTGCCCATATTTTTTATTTAAAACTTCAGGAAAGCAACTAGCCCAAAATTCACAAGAGGAAGACTCATTCCTGCAGTTCTCACACCTGTCACTAACTAACCGGGACTTGGATATAACTATCCGAATGGTTCGGGTCTTGAATTGTATGCAGTTCTCTCTGGTTGTCGCACCCTAGCAAATTCGACTCCTACTTGACTACGTAAATTAGAGTTTTGTTTTACTTTCAAATTCCAGCTGTCTTCACATTCACCCACTCGATCAATTATCGCCCCTCCACATTCAAAAATCTTTACAGATGTTCTCAAGTCGGTAGGTTGAACTTTCTTGAATGCTTCTGACCCAGTGATAGTAAAAGGAGATCCAGAATCTGCCATTACTTGGACTGTGATACCATTTAAACACATCTCGCACGTTGCAGGTTTTCTCCTAATATTGTATGCAATATCACCAACACTACTTTCAGCAATATTGACATCGGAATCATTTTCTCACCCCAAAACTCGTTACATTAAGTACAACATTACTGTCTTTTTGTAGAAAGCTGGCTCTTCATATAGGTGACCAAAAAGCTACACACTGTAAAGAATCCAGGCAAAACCCGAAGGAATTACAGAGGGACATATGGCTCCACAAATGCTCTTTTGTGGTAGTGTGTGGGAGCAGTTATGCATATCCGAAGGTAGTGCCAAGCATTTATTGCACACACAGAGGCAGCAAGTGATACACACTCAAAGAAATCAACACCAATTTATAAAAATAACACATACTTTAATGTGAATTTAGATACCATGATCTTAAAAATCCGATGAGTAGTTTTTATAGTTACAAATTTTAATAAGTTTCAAAAGTTGACTCAATGCAATTTCTAGATCGGTAATGTTATCCAATAGAAGAAAAACATGTATTTCATTTGGGCACTTAGCAGTGACTTACGGGTCTGTTCTTCAGATCTTAAGGTGAGTACATGGCAAAGTCCAAGGCCACACCAGCAGGTCACCTCGGGAAGCTCTGGAGTGTCCGGGTGCAAAGGTTCTCCACAGCGTCGGGTGTCCTATTCACTTTAATGGTTAACGGTCTGGTCGGAAAGAGGCTACAAACTGGGACTGGATGATAAGTCGGGGGAAACGCATGGAGGCTCGACCCTAGAGATCTTCAGGTGCGTAGGGACACTTCTGGTCCACTTCTCCTCAAGCTTGGTACAGTGACGTCTTTTGGTGTCTGATTTTGTGCTGAGTTCTTCACGGTTGGAGGGGACCTGCGGAAAGTAGCTGAAAGTGGCGACTTAAACACCATTCTTGGCAAACCCAAGGATGGGCTTAGTACCTGTGGTTCTGGGGACCTATTGGCACTGTCACCTCCCTTGGACTCTGGTTGAAAAGCGCAGGTGCATAGGTACATTAAGGCGCCGGGTGGCAGTGGTTGAAGACTCACTTTTTGTCTTTGGTTTCTGTAGAAGGGTGCCCAATATCTCAGCTCGGTCACTCTTGTCCTCTTGTCGTGGGTATCCCCTGTCACTGAAGACCCTCGACGTGCAGGTTGGTTTTCCTTTATGATTGTGTCCGGTGTGGACACAAGCTTTGGTTACCCCAGGTATTGATGTTGTGTAGCTCCGGTTGGTCCTGGCGTCTTCACACTTAGAGGGAGGATAGATCTGACCTGTAGGAGCACGGCTACCTCTTACTGGGCGGCTGCCCCATCGGTAGTCCCCGTAGGCGACTGATTGGTGTACTGGGCCTTGCTTTTTTGGTACCTGCGACTCAAGGGGAGTAGCTCCTGTACTAAAAGGCGGTTTCTTTGTCAAATGGTGATGCACTGGCAGCCCTCTCAGTTTCTTGGAATCTGCACAGTGGTAGGGAGTGTCTGGTGCAGCCGGCAGGGTCAGCGCTAAGTCAACCGTGCTTAACGTTTTTCGGGTCAACAGTTTTCTTTGTCCATTCCTTTTGTGTCTGTTGAAATTTGAAGTCCTGGTATCACTGGGTCCCCTAGATCAATTTAGGGGGGTTCACTGGTGTTTGGGTAGTCAATGGGCTACTTACTCCTGGGGTCATTTTAAAGAGTGAGTATTACCCTGTCCCAAAGTTCTAATTCCACCACATACATGATTTACCTGCCTTCCTGGAGGTGATAACCCCTTTCTCTAGAGCAGGCATTGTTTCTGACCTTCTGAGAGCGTGGTCTCTCGTGCCTGGCAGTCAAACTAGTCTAGTGGGAGACTGGACAGGACCATTCAGGACAGTAGAAGGCTAGTAGGTTTCAGGGTGTATCTCTAAGGTACCCACTGGGTGCATGTATTAAGTCCATCCTTTTTAATCAGTGTGGGTTTATTAATGTGAATTGTTTGATAGCAAACACCATAGGTTTCAGTGAAGCAATTATGTAGATGTGAAGCTCATTTTGACCAGTGCCCAATACATACCTTAGGATGGCTTCCCTACTCACTTGCAATATCTAGCTATAGAACTAGACATCACAGGGGCATATCTGCTCTCAGATCAAATATAATGCACCCTGCCTTAAGGCCCAAAGGCCTGCTGTAGAGGAGACTTGGGTATTCGATGCAGTGACTTAGGCATTGCACACAGGAGTGTAAAGTTTATGGTTTGCACCATGTCATGCAGCCTCATTGCAGTCTGTGTGCAATTTGTATGTGGGTCTCTTAGAATGGCATACGATTTGCTGCAGCCCTTGGGTACTCTTTAGTACCCCTGCCCTAGGCACCTCGAGTACGATTTACTTGAGCCTTACAGGGGTGGTAAAGACCTTAGCCTATTGTAGCCCAATTAGACTTTTCTGTGTTTTAGGGAAGGAGCACTGGCACTGAGGTTTGATTCGCAGGCCTCCGTTCACCTAGTCGAAAATCAGCATCTAGTTGCCAAAAAGTGGGGGGATAACTGCAACAAAATCTCCACTGTTCTCTTACTCTGTGAAACACAACACAGTGACCTTTTTTGTTGCACTTGAAACATACTTGAGTTAATGCAGGGCAGCTCTTGGGTGAAAATAAATGGTTGTTGGATCAATTTATTGGATGTTCTTTCAATCAGCTGACCACAAAGAACTTCATGTCTCAATTACAGGTAATTGTCTTGTTCTGAAAGCTCAAACAAAAGCGATAGAATCCTCCGGTTGTTGAGATCTTATTAGGAATTTGTCTTTTTAGTACTACATTTCTGATTAGCAAAATGTTTGTAAAGTGCTTGTAAAATCGTAGAATTCTAAGCTATGCGATAAGTTGATGCTTCCTGCTGAGAAGAAATTCCTATTTCAACCAATGGTAATGTTTTTAAAATTGATCTTCCTTCAGAGCTTGTTATGAACCAGTATGGCATTTTTGTTATCATTGAAAGTGTCCCCATCCATAGCATCAAGATAGGAATCAAAAGCTTCCTTCCAACGTGGCCTCTCTAGTGGTGGTTTGGCAGACACAGACAAAAATAGTTTAGAAGGAGAAATACCTTCCATGTAGAGCTACCTGCTCATGTATCAGTTAATTAGTCATTAATAAGTATAATTAGATTACAGCAACCTCCAGACGCTTGTCAAGGCAGCAGTCCTCAAGGTAAAGTGAGATACGATGAAATAGGCATTTTTACGTCACGCAATGCCTCAAGACTTTTGTGCCACAGGACAAGTTGCTCTTCCCCCAAACCCCATGCTAGTATTCCCAGATATTTTAATAATGGAAAATCAGTGCAACTAGTTTAACCCGTTGACCGCAGCGCGAATTATGCCGCGGTGCGGGCATTCTAATCAGTGGGTGGGGGTCGGACAGCCCTGGCAGGCCTCCACACACGCCCACCGTCACGTGGGGTTAAACAGGATTATGGGAAACATGAAAATAAGTAATAATTGGCAAAGCCAATAGCTTTGACATTGGTGGTTCTCCTTTAGATTCTGTCAACGTGTCTTGTTTTGGCATGGTTTTTCTAAAACGATTATTGTGGGAGCTGCCAAGCCCTCCCCATTATACCAAACATTGGTAAAAAAGAATAGTATTTTTTGGTCTCAAAGTATACATTGCAACTGTAGTCTTTGGCACGGAACAAATCTACTTTGTGCCGATACGCTCCTTGTGAATGAGCAGGATGCTGTTACAGTGAAGCCTGTCAATAGATGGAGAGACAGAATTTTAATAAAAACAAAATGTCTTGGTTAGCTAAAGACCTAATTAGGGGCGCAATTCTTAAATAAAGCCACAAAAGTACACCTGTGATGTATGCCTGAGCATTAGGGCAGATTTACCACTTTCATATCTTCACAATAATTTACGGAAGTAGGCCAGGAAATCCTACTGCTAGAAAATATTTGTAAACTGCATTTTAGCATGAACAAATATGCATGTGTAGATTTGCTCATGTGTAAATCTGTTGAGCATTTGTTAACTTTCCCACCAAACACTTTTTTCCCAACTGTGTAATAAGTTTTATTTTTGGCCTGGTCAGGAGTACATTTGTAACTTTTCTGAGTATGGGAAAATATCAGAGAAGAACAGGAGAAAACCCCTAAAAAGTGCAAGTAAGTAGGCTTTCACAGATGCCAAACCTCTTTCTAGCCCTGGAACTATTGCTTAGTGCTACCTCCAGCACAGAGTATGCAGATCTGTGGAGAGGTGGCACAAAGCGGGAATTGCTTGAATTCAGACCCTACTATAGTATGAGCCCTGGCATAATCGGAGAGACTTATCAGAGCTCTTATATAATGAAATTGCTGCCATTATTTATCGCCGCACTACGTGCCACCAAAGGGGCAAGTGGATTTTTTTTAACAGGAGAAGTAGATGTATGAAGGAACCTGTCCCATGGACAAGTAGGTATTGTATTACTTAACTATACATTTTTTAAATTCCACACATACACGCTTTCAAATCTCCACTGAATAACCCCACAATTTTTTTTAAAACATTCTATTGGTTTTTCACATACAGGTATTAGGCACATATCAGTTCTTGGCAATATAAAACTCAAGTGCCCATGTAATCATTCAGGCCCATACTCTAGAATGAGCCCCCTTCGCGCCCCTCCTTGTAATATTTCTAATGGGACATTCAAAAGTACAAAAATTACATAATTAAAGAAACCCCAAGTCCAAACAGAATAATCCTTTCAGCCCTTCACTTAAGCAAACCCTAGCCTTAATTAACCAATAATACTCCTTTGCGCTCCTGTAAATGTGTCTCCTGTAGGAATGCAATCTGTACTCCCCTCCGCACCAAATAAGCATGCAACTTTTGACGGCGCTTCATGGAGTGCATACCCCGCACATTCCATGATAAACACTTCAGGTTATTAATGACCGTGCTACCTGAGCGGCTCCAAAAGCTTTTTCAGCGGCATGCCTGGTCCCAGAACCCCCTAACAATAAAAAAACTTCCTCAACTCCCCATCCCCAGGACAGCTACTCTGAAACTACTTCCCATCCAAACCTTAAGAAAAGAACACACATAGTCCCCTGTCTGCTACAGAGGGGCTGGGGAACTCTGCTAACCTGGATCCCCTTTTCTCGTATGCAGCAGCCCCCTCGCAGAAAACAAGCATCTCTAACTCAACATCTCCTCGACTGCAAAAACACAGACCTCGCCCTGAACTGGTCCCCCTCCCATCAAATTAGGCAAACAGTCATTTGTGAAGTCACTTCCAGCATGCGTCCTCCACTACCCAGCGAAGTGTCCGAATCATTACCCTCTGAGTCCCCTGTGGTGCCAGCTTCAGTTGACGCAGTGGTACGACCTTGCGCCAGTTCCACCACTGCTTGTAGTGCCTCCGCCCTCTCCCACGCCGTTTGAGTGTCTGTGGGCTTTGTCTGGGTTCTCTTTCGGGTTTGCCTGCGTGGGGCCCTCTGCCTGCTCGAATTACTGTCCTGCGAGCCCTCCGGGTGTCTGTTGCTCGGCGCCTCCTTTCTGTAAGTCTCCAGCCAGTCCCACGCTTCGGTAGGGGAGTCAATGTAGTGGGTGGTGCCATCCAGGATGATTCGCAGTTTCGCCAGGAACATCAAAGAATACTGAAGGCCCTCCTCTCTCAGCGCCTTTTTCACTGCCAGATAGGAGGCAGTTTGCGCTGCACCTCCTTCATACATGGGAACAACGTTACTTTTGCATTGTCCACAATGAAGGCCCCCCCATTCTCGCTCTTTGCAGTAACAATTCACGGTCGCAGAAATGAGTGAATGAATGAAGGAGTGGACGGATGAGTACGCACTTAAACAGCGCATGGCTACCCAAGGGCATCCCAACGCTTCATGTGACACCTTAAAACGCAAACTGATCACAGAAAAGTTTCCAGCTGCTTCCTCAATTTCAGATAACCAGATTCCAGACTTATATGGTCTGGTAGCTGGTTCCAAAACTTGGCTGCGTTATAAGAGAACTGCTTATCTCCAGTACGTGACTGCTTGATCATAGGAACTGCGAGTAGTCGTTTGTTATTGGATCTCAGAGTCCTATTGGTGCGATATAATTGCACCATTGATTGAAACAATGGAGGGCCCTTCGCAGAAATAGACTTATGAACAATGCACATTGCCTTGAACCTAATTCTTTCCTGGGTAGTGAGCCAGTGCAGCAGACTAAGCGCCGGTTTGGCTGAATTGCATTTAGGAGTATTCATTAAGAGGCGGGCTGCACATTTCTGGACAATCTGCAGTATCTTAATAGTTCCTTGTGGCACACCCAAATAGACAGCATTTGCATAGTCCAGCCGGGACAGTACAAGTGACGGGACCAATATACGTCTGGCGTCAAAAGGAAGAAGGGGGAGAATCTTCCTTATCAGCCTGAGAATTCCGTAGCAGTTGGCAGCAACTTTACGTGCTTAACCTTTAAAATCCGAATTACAGCCAAACCAGACACCGAAACTCTTGATTTGTTTCTTGGGTCTGCCTGGGAGCCTGATATAAGTTGCCTTAGAAATCCCTGCAGGGAGGATGGGATCAGAGAGGGAAACATCAGCATGACTTGCTGTTTGAAAAGTGCAAAATCTTTAACCAGATTATTTTGCAGAAAGGTCGTATAGATATTGTAGACTTTGATAGAAAAGAAATTTGCTATTTAATCACGCCGTTTGGTGTTCTCACAATCAGTGGGGGGGGGACTGTGCATCTAATTCCACCGGGAAACTGTGAAGGGATTTCGCAGTTTCCCGGGGGTAATTAGACGCGGAAATAAAGCAGTGTAGCCTCCACCGGCCTCGACGGGCGTCCCACGGCCAGTGGCTTCACCGGGACCCTATGTGCCCTCTCCAGAGTAGAAAAGGATGTGCGTCCCTCTGGGGCTATAACAGTACAAAATCAGTTTTCCAGGTATGTCACTGTCGTTCCCTTCTGCCCCCTCCGGTAGGCCCCCCACTCGCACATTGTTCCGTCGGTTGTGTCCTTCTGCATCCTCAGCCCTGCATTTGAGCATGCTCACCCTCTCCGTCAGTGTCTTCAGTTGCTGCGCTGGTGCGATTTTGTAACAACGGTTTCGGTCTTCTTGGCCCTTTCCGACCGTGATTTGTGTTCGTCCCGCAGTAGCCCAAGACCCACTGCCACCATGCTGATGACTTGGTGGAGTGTTGCTTTTGTTTCCGCGATCGCCTCCAGTATCTGTTGAAACTGCGATTGCATCTGGTCATCAGGGGGCGCTTGCTGATGGGTCGGTGGATAGTCATCCTGCTCCTGGGTGACCCCGGCCACACGATCTTGGTTTGCCCATGGTGGGCAAGATCTGCTCTGCCTGCTCTTGTGCCCTCCTGCGTCCGACTCTGGCCGCTTCCCGGGGCAGGGTATCACACACCCCCAAATCCGCAAGGTCGCTCCTCCACCTCCACATGGTTAGTCACTGGGCACTGTCTCGGGGTGGGAGGTGCCACTCCCACCTCCGACTCCAGCATGTAGCTCTGCCAGCCCACAAGCACACCCCTCTTGCTGTTCAGGCACCTCATCGGCCAGGGGTGACTACAGGTCAGTCCCCAAGTCACACAGCCCCTGGGATTTGGCACTACCCCAGCCTCAACTGGTAGTCAGGGGGGGCCCCAGGCTGCGTCCCCGTGTCTGGGCCACATTCTGCCAAGCGCCCTCCAGACCACAATCGGACAGGGCCTCCGGGTGATATTCGCCCACAGTTTCCAGGTGGAAGAGCCAAGGACGACGGGGTGCACTCCCGCTGCCCAATCAGTGTGGATCCGCTAGGACATGGGGTGGCAAGCCCCGAATCAGTCAAGTGCAGCTTGCCGCGGCGCTCTGGGAGCCCCCCCCTGCTCTGCCCCCACAACAGAGCGGCCTAGTCAGGGGGGCACAGTCTGGAGTCGTTGAGCCACAGCTGTCGGCCTGCGGCAATCCGCTCAGTCACTGCTCCGCTGTTCCGTACGGGCACAGCCGCAGGGCAGACCGCATCAAATGCTGCTCCCGGTGGGGATTCCCGCCTCGATTTCCGGTCAGCGAGGCCACACCAGTGCTGCAGACCCCCGCCTCGTCGCAGTCGGCTGAGCTGCTTCCCCCAGCTGAGGTGCCAGAGGCGACCGCCGCCCCTGAATCAATCCCGCCACTCCTCGAGCCCTGGCAGCCCCGATGCTACGCGGGCGACGCTCAGTCGTCGCAAGCCTTCTCTGTGCAAACCTAGCACGTTCTGAGCGACCGCCACTTCTCTAGTCCTCTCAGTGGCAGATCACTTCCCCCATCACCGCGACACTCCGCCCGATATATGCCAGTCTATGCTCGGTCCCCAGCTCTTGGGGCACCATGAGCAGATGAGACGTCCGGCAGTTAATCGGGCTGCCATTTTACAGTCTACCCCAGCTAGTCGTCTGCCGCCGCCGGCACAGCGTCCAGTCAGCCACTCCGATCCGGCTCAGTGTCCGTCCGGATGCTCCCCGTAGCATTCGGTTAATCCAGGGGACCAGCAGGGCCGTCCAAGGCAACCCCAGATGGTCCTTCTGCAAGGATAAATGTCGGGCTGGCACGGAGCTCAAAGCTCACGCGTCCGCCACGATCCTCGGTCAAGCCACGCCCTCTCCCTCCCATAATAACCCCCCATCATGATTCCTTGGAATTATGTGGACATGGAAATAAATACGTGTTTGCTTCATAAACATCACTTTGATTGTTGTTGACTTCATTGAATTGTTCCAACAATAGACCTTTAGGTTAATCTTTTTTTTCCTGACCTATGAGTCACATGTACTGCTTTAGTCTTATGTAATTTATAGCATATTAAATCCATGAAAGGTTCTGTTTGACAAGAACAATACTGGTTCTTTTTCATTAATTGTGCATGCACCCACCAAGTGTAAATTAAAAATGGAAAATTATGGTGATGAGAGCATGGCTTCAAATGGAAGCTGATGAATTGATGGTCTGCCTACTTAGTGGAGGGGGGTACAGTATTTCTTCTGTGATGTCATTGGAGTAGACTGTTTTGTCTGACTGTCTACAAGCATAGGTCTCTTAGGATCTACTGGTGGGAGGTTTACAGTATGCATGTGTAGGTATAGCTGTGTCTGAACTGGGGTGTCAAAGTGAGCTAAAGAACGATGATGGATTCAACCCAGATCTGTGACCGTGTGGGTGAGTGATTGAAAAGTTTCAGCGCTGCGGCCATCATCTCCTTGTGTTTGCTAGGTATTTGTGGAGTGCCATCCTAGCCGGAGAGCAACTGAGTGCTGGAATGTGGATTCAGGATCGTTCAGAAGAGGCGGCATATCCATAGATAGTCATTCTTATAGTGTAGCATAGTGGTGTTCTCTGAACAGGTGAACTGTCGCATCTTTTTCAGGTACTGTGGACTTGAAGCACTTTAAATGCAGGGATGTTGATCCAAATATTGGGAGCAGAGACGGAGGAGGCTTGTCTAGTTGTCCTTTTTTGCAGTTTGTTGCTGAATTTGTATCAATGGAATTTTACTATTAGGGGTGTGGACTTCCCATCACCTAACTCTTACGATATCATGTTTGGGATCAAGGACAACATTTTTCATGTTTTTGTCCATTGAACAAAAGGCCCAACCTACTGCTGCGGATTGCTTTTCTTTTTCTTATTTAGAATACCTTTTTAGGTCTCTGTGATAGAGAATTATCTTCAGTGAAGTCAAGATATACTAGTTCAGAACTGTATGTATGTTTCATTAATGCAAAACGTTTACAACTAACATTACCATTCTAAAGTAATGCAGGGAGCTGAGAGTTCAGCTTGCATTACTGACAGTGGTTCTAGAATGAAAACGTTCACACGTTTACAAAATCTGACTGCTTCTTCACTGGATGCATGTAGATGTAGAATCCTGAAAGCAAGTCTGGTGAATGTTTGGTTTCAAAATAAAATGTGCATTAAAAAAATGGGCAACTCGAAAAAAAATTGACAAACTATTCATTTTTAGATACCGTTTCCCCGAAGTATCATGTGGTGATGTGTTTAATGCATGAAAATCTTTTTTAAAAAACATATACAAAAAATTAATAAAGGAGAAACAATGTAAAGTTGTTATGGGCAACATCAAAGTTAATCTGGCCCAATTGTAAATGAACAAAAGTGTGCTTACAGGCATTTGTTCCTTTCATTGGTGCAGAGGTGCAGAGTTATGACTTTCAGAAATTCAGAAGAGTTCACAGAAGTAAGTCTGGCATCATACTCCAAGCAAACGTTTATGGATTGTTTGCATGAGCACATATGCACTGAAATAATTGCTTGTGTGACAATCTCCTGAGCAGTTGCAAATTCACTATACTTACACCCCCTGTTTTCCTACCGTGGAAAACCTTTTACTCCTGCTGTTTCCATGAATACATGTCCGACCTTTTACACGATGTGTATTGATTGGATGTTTTGGTGAATAGAATACCCTTAAACATGTAAATGTGTGTGTGAGCTCTGGCATGATCAAATAGGCAATTATCAAAGTTCCGATGTAACGAGAACGCTTTCATAACTTGTCACTTCGCTGCATGGCACCAAAAGGGCCAATTGGAGATTATTTTTTTTAACAGATCAAATGGATTATTGAAGCATCCCGTTCCTTGGACCGCTAGATATATTTTATCAAATTTCACACCCCTATGTTCGAAGAACCAGTAGTGTTTTTCATAATCGAGATTTTGCCATTTTTGCATTTCATTGCATCACCTCAGGGACACCACACATTTGCTTTTTTGCCTTGATCCACTGCTAAACGAAATGTTCCATTATGTTTTCCAAGGAGAATAGGTGTCTATAAAGGCAACTTAAAGAACATGTAGTCTTTTCCAAACTTGTGCCATAGTGGGGCTGGACAAAATGCTAATTGCATGCAGGCATGGTAGCAGATTAATTCATTGAAATGTTTATTCATTTTATGGTGGTTGGCATTTTTTATTTCTTACTGCTTAACAGTAATTTTATCACAGGTCACTGCCCATTTGTGAATATTGGTAGGTTGTGCCTCAGCTAAGTGATCCTTACGCTTTTGTGTAATATAATTTGGTACTAAGTGGAGAAAAAGGATTCATAGCTGCTCCTTTACTTGGCAGTCAAATGTCTGTTGAGGCACATATATAATATATGGGGAGGTAATATTGCCCCCTTTCCCCATTCCCCTGACGCACATTATACTGTGATATCCTTTTATAGCTGCAAAAGTCTGGCTTCAATGACTTTTGTTCTTGGAGTTCTCCCCTTTCCCTAAAAGCTGGTGCTCAGTATCTTTGCACCATCCTTGCGTGCTGCTTCTCAACTTGCTTTTCAAGAAGCAGTTCTAGGAATCTCTTGCGTCACTACAAATGTATTTGAGAATCATCTTGTGGATCAAAAATCTAATTTCTCTCTATACCACGTGATCCTGAGCACTGATTGCTTATGATCGGCATCAGCTTCTGCTGTGTGCTTTTTGGCAGCTAACCAGAAGCTCCCACTTCCTGCCATTTTATGTTGTCCTGGAGGTCATGCTCCTAGATTTTGAAGGAATGAGGATTGCATCTATATAGACCACATCGTAGCTTTGTTTTATCTATTCAAACACAGTGAAATTGTT
Source organism: Lissotriton helveticus (assembly GCF_964261635.1). Taxonomy (NCBI): domain Eukaryota; kingdom Metazoa; phylum Chordata; class Amphibia; order Caudata; family Salamandridae; genus Lissotriton; species Lissotriton helveticus. Next base: position 1,139,669,887 of record NC_136061.1, on the reverse strand, counting down.
GTGTTGTGTCTAGGTAAACCAGTATGGATCTGGGCTCTGACAAGGGGGTATTATGGCAAAACAAATGGCTAGTGTGAACAACATGGAAGCCAACAGACTAAATGTCTTATCCCACCCCAAAATGGTGGACTTGCACCTTCCCGTAATGGAGGTGATCATTCTCCACTTTAGTTGTCCTTTCTCTCACGCTAATTTGGAGGGCTGACTTGTTTCTCAAATGGTATAAAGTATTTTCTTGTATGTTTGATCAAGGAATTTCTGTGTCTGTGGTATGCATAGATGTTTATTACAATTGCATTTGTATTTATCATTAAACGAGTTATGCACAAACCTAAGCAAACCACACCATGCTAAGCAATCATTGGTTTCTGCTTTGGCCAGCAGACCTTGGTTTGCATGATTCATCAGTTTAGAAACTTTCAGTCCCTTCACGGCCCCACACGGGATTCATCCTTGTGCTTTAAATCTGGTTTGCTTGTGCACATGCAAGTCAGGATAATCCAGCAGTTGTGCCAACAGACTGTAAAGTTTACTCGAAAGTAGCACACGCGCAATTAGCCGTTTTTGGTATTAGATTATGGGAGGATAAGTGCATTATTGTACTGCTCTAATAGGGTTTTTGTATCTTCTTCTTGGTTTTTTGTAGTGTTGATTTATCTTCGTTATTCTATCTTCTAGACTCTGCCTAGAGAAATACCTTGCTTTTGTGTTCTAGAATAAAATGGACGCTGCTTTCTCATTTAGAAGAGCTACTGCATGTTAACTTTTCTACAGAGTTACATTAAAGATGCCCAATCCGATCCACTGAGGGCAGGAGCTGTATATATAAATCCTTTATATGAAGTCGATTCTCCCACATTAGATGGAGGCTACTGATTATTACGGACACTATGGCAGGGTTCCATGTGAAGAAAACTCGCTCACCCAGTTTCAACCCCTTTTCGGTGCCACTAGTGTAGTTAGAATTTGGATGGTGCAGGCAGATGGGCTGAACAAGTGATTGTATGCTGATCGTGATTGGCCTTTCTTCCAAGTAGTTGACAGTGTAGTACAGTGTTAAAAGCAAGTCAACTTATGTGACGTATTTAAGACTCATTCCAATTTCATCGATCTATAAGGTAGCCACTTGTACCACGCCCCTTGCCTTTTGTGTGTTAAGCCAAACGTCAAGTGACCGGTCAGTTTGGTCAAGCCTTAGTGAACAGTCGCTTGAGTCGAGCCTTTAAGGGCGAGGGCAGGAAGTGGTACAGTGATCCATCCCATTGTGATGTTTCCTGTGGAATCTTCGCAGGTGTGAGGTCACAGTGGATGGACTTTAGAATAAGGTTGTAAGAGCTGCTTGATTTAACAGTGCTGTCGCTAGTCCACTCCCCACCACTCCATTCTTCCTGTGCCCTGCATGCTGTCTGGGTGAAAGTGCAAGTAAGTGTGGGTGTGTGTTTACGCACCTCTATGCTAGTTAGGCCTTGTTTTCTCACTTAAGATTCTGGTGGGGGATGAGACTGGGGTTGATTAAGGGGATAGTCTCTTGCCCGATTAACATTCTGTTTTACTTCTGGCTGCTCCTAGTGGGGCTGTATCCTCTTCTTCTTATCTTACCTTCTTACATGAATAAACTAATTACAAGGTACTACAAGGACTACGCTACCTTTATTTACAACACATTCCTGTAAGGAGTGCAATTTATTCTGTATTTTTTATTGAGGCTTCTTTCACTTCACTCTGCTTCATCCTGGTTTGTGAGGTTGGGGAGCGGTTGTCATAGCAAAAATGATTGAGCATGAAGTTAATTTCGAAATACTGCCCGGCCTCGTACATATTTATTTTATTTTTCGCGGAGTATATATAGCGCAAACTTGAGCCGAAGGTATCCAAGCGCTTTACATGAGCACCAGTTGCATTACAGACTGACACAATTTTGTAAGGCACGGGGAGATTAAGTGATTTGCCCAGAATCACAGGATGTGGAGCATCCCTGCCGAGATTCGAACCCGGTTCCCCAGCTTCGAGGTCGACCACTTTAGCCGTTAGGCTACCTATTGCAGATTCCATGCACTATCTGGATTGATTACTTCTGCAGCACACGATTTAATAAATAATGAACACAGAACCCCCTTGTGCATCACGTAGAATCACTTTTTTAAATTTAGAAAATGCACCGTAGTATACACAATTGCATATTAAAAGCGAACTATGTTTGTTTTCTCTTTTTAGTATGTATGAATAGATAAAACTCTTGGACAAATAACAAATTGGTTTCAAAGCACACGGTTATATTGTTGTCTGAACCCCTCCCAGATAAGTTAAAAAAAAAAAGTAACATTTTCATTAGACGTATAACTTCATGTAGAAGAAAAACTGCAATAACCTTAGGACAATCAAGCTCCCCAGTACCAGAGTTCATGCTCTCCCCTGCACAGTATTGGTTCTGCAGTTTCTTGGAAGTTTATTGTTCTTATGTATTTGATGTGTGCCCTCCAGGTGTGAGGTGTCCTAAGGCTTTAGACCATGAGGAAGCTAGAGAGGATTCTCGACAGTTGGGGGTAAGGGCACCGGGTGGGGATCATTTGAGGAAAAAAATGAAAAAATAATAAATGGCCTCAACCACCTCAGATGCCCCAGTATCTGTATGTGCCATAGACGCGGGTATAACTTTGATCATAATGGGGGATGAAATGCAGAGATAAAGTTGTTCCAATAACAATACTATCCTGAATGTAAATGGTCTGGAAGTAAAAGGGAGGTGAGAAAGATTGCTTCAATTCTTGAGGGACTCTCCTGCTCCTACGATCTTGCAAGAGACCAATTTGACCCGAGAAGAGTGCACAGACCGACCAACCCTGCTGCATCTTCGAATCCACTTGAGTTGGGCCTTAATGCAGCGCAGCCATCCTGTTCGCTACCGGATCAGACGGTTTTGTTTTGGGTTTTTGTTACATGAGTGGCAGACCCATCACATCCACCAGATGAGCCCCCCCCCCCACCCCCCCAGGTCTTTCCCCCCCCGGTCTTCCAGAAGTGTTATGCCCCCTCATTTCTTTCTGACCCACAGCTCCTTCCTCCCACATCAATGCGGTTTTCACAAGAGCACCTATCTATTTACTCCAAGATGTGCAGACGCTTCCTGCCAAAGAAGCCATCAAAATGGTGCTGCTTTGGAAACGGGGGTGGGTTGTTAATGCCGCTATTTCATCGTGCTGAAGGAGGGCAGACATTTGTCCTAATTGTGATCTTACCTCTGAATGTATATCTGCAGAAGGAAAAATTCAGAAGGTCAACACAGTCCTAAATTCTGTCTGCCCTGGATCCGTATGACTGGATAGATACTTATAGAGCTGCAGGACGCATGCTTTCATGTGCTTGCCATGTAGTCCCACAGACATTACCTGCTGTTCAAGGTAGACCAGGAACATTGTTTATTGCGCTCCTCTTCTGCCTACCCAGCACCACTCAGGTTTTCATAAAAGTAGTGGGGATGGTCACCGTCCATCTTCAGTGGTTGGGGATGCTTGCTTTCCCTTACTTCAACAACTAACGTTGAAGGTGGGCTCACCGGTCCGTCCGAGACAACTTCCCGATGACTGCAAACCTTCTGACATCGTTGGGGTTCTTGAGCAACGAGCTTAAATCACATCTTACTCTTTCACAGAGACTTACTTTTATAGGTCTTAGGGACACTGCAGTTTTGGGCCTTTTCTCCCGTGCAGTGACTCCAAGACATTCGGGGTGGGATTCCAATGCTTCAGCCTTGCTTCTGGATCTTGGTAAGAGCCGCTCTGAGGTGGCTTGGGCTGCTAGCCTCATGCTTCTGTTTGTCCACTTTTCCAGGTGGCATATGCGGGCTCGGCATTGGTTCTGAAGTCTCAGACTGCGCACCAAGGACACATTTTGCAGGTCATGCAGGTTTCGCAGGAGACTGCTCAAGATCTGCAGTGGTGACTGATCGACTACAACCTACTCAGTGACAGACCCATCTTCTTTCCCCACCCAGGGCTGACCGTGGTGATGGATGCATCACTGGTGGTTTGGAGAGATCATGGGGAGAGGTGGAGATCAGAGGACTTTGGCAGAAACCTGGCGCAACATAAATCTGGTGGCACTGTGGGCGGCCATCCTCTTGGCATTGAACGCTTTCTCACTGTCTGTCAAGGGAAGGTCCGTGCAGGGTCTCAGACACCACCACTCCCATGTGGTACTGCAACAAGCTGGTCCTGTGCCAAGAGGCACTGCGCCCCAAGCACTGGCTTGAGTGTCAGTGTATCTCCCCAATTGTGTGTTTTGAAGTCTGGGCAGACCAGCTTAGCCGGCGATGCCTTGGATCACAAACAGCAATTGCCTCCTGAGGTGGTGCAGGGCTCCTTCAACAATGGGGAGAGCCCTGGCTAGGTATTTTCATCATATGTGAATGCACAGTATCAAAAACCGTTTGTGTGCTGGAGTTCCCAAGAAGGTTTTCTCTAGGAAACACTTTCTAGAGTAGAGTATGGGACTTCTGTACTCTTTTCCGCCACTACCTCTCCTTCCCTGAGTTTTGAAGATCAGGTACAACCAGATCAAGGCATCGTAGTGCCTTCGGATTGAAGTGTGTGCTACCCGGTGTGAGAAGTTGGCCTGATGTGCAGTGCTCACTATTCTAGTGATCACTATATATCAGTCCAAACAACCCTTATTGATGATTGGTTGTAAGTCAACCTTATAGACCAGCTATCCTAGTAGCATGGATACGAGCAGTCTAAGGCTAAGACTCTAGAGGGCGTGTTAAGCCAGCTGTTTTACCATCACATTACCCCTTGAACACCAAGTGAAAGGACACCACACAAGTTGTTATGAAAATAAACAGTATATTTATTTATAACAAGACTACCCTGGCTCTTTATGAGACAAGGAGCTAAGCACACAACAAAACTCTTGCGAAAATACTTTAAGTCGCACAATTTACACAAATGCCCGAGGGGCACGAAAAACCATATACTACAAAAGTGGAATGCGAATTACTAGCAGGTAAGTAACGATTCTCAGAGGCTTTAGAAACGCTAGGCCTACAATACTGAACACTCAGGTTAGGAGCAGGAGGCCTAGGGACGCCACGTGCAGAGTGGGAACTCTCACGCGTAAGGCGGGAAAAAGTCTATGGAAGCTAGAACTCACAAAGTTACTGTTCTCGGGCGAACCCGACTAGCTGGGACGAAAACGGGAGTGGATCCGAACACTTGGAGTGTTGGACTATGCTGGAGCACCGGAGTGCTGGATTTACCTAGCCCAGGGGCTGCGGCTGCATAGGGTTCAAGTTGCGTCGGAAACCCACGTTGACGGACCAGGAGCCTGAAGAAGAAGTTGCTGGCAGGCGGCCAGTGAAGAAAAGTTCGAAGAGATCCAAGCCTGGATCAGGGAAGAAGAAAACCTGAAAGCAGAGGGGACCAAGTTCTGAATCACTAGCCAGTGATTAAGTGGGCACCAGGATGGCACCGGGCGAAGTCACCGCAGTCAGGTGAGTGGGCGCTGCTGGGCTCTGCAGTCTCTCGGACCAGGAGGCGTTGTCGGCGACCAGGATGGAGGTGCGAGCTGTCCCACGAAGGTTCTTGCTGTCGACGTCGCTGGACCCAGGATTGGGGCAACAAGTCTTGGCAAATGCAAGGCCCACGCGGTGGACCTAAAATGGCGTCTTGAGTGGACCAGGAGGGTCCAGGGTGCTCCTCTTTTGGAGGGGAGCACGGACTAGTCTGGGGCAACCAGACCAGCAGTGTTAGTTGTCGTGGAGCGTCGTGAGGGGGCCACTAGCCAACGGGCAAGCGACCTGGACAACGCGGTGAGCAGCAAAAAGCAGAAGGGCCCCACGCCGATCTCGTGGATGCAGGGGGGCTGGACTTCGGAGCTGGAGCTGCTCAGGGTCGGGGCTTCTCTTACCCCAAAGCACACAGTCGAGGGTCACTCGGGAGTCGTGCTGGACAAGCGTCGTGCAGTTCTGAAGATGGCCGGTCCCTCGAGGTCTCGTCGCACCCACGGATCACAGCTGGGCTGATGATGTAGGTTGAGGTCAGAGGTGCCAGGGAAGCCGGTTCTCGTGCTGGAGCAGTCTTGATCCGAAGGAGAGACTGGCAACAAACCGCAATGCTTGGTTGGTGCCTGCTGCTGCAGGGTGACTACTCCTTAGTCACAAGGGAGAATCTTGGGAAGAAGTCTTGAGTTCCTTTCGTGGAAAGTAGTTTCAGGATTCAAAGATGATCTGATTTGGAAGGGGGCCAGTTCCTACCTTTATCCTGCAAAAAGGGGCTGGCACGCGACTAAGTCCTGCCCTATGGGTGGGACTAGGAGGGGGGTGGTTACACCCCTCTCCTTTGGCGGGCTTTCCCCAGGCCAGGGGCTGGAGTGCCACTGGAACTGGTTTCAGCCGGCCTATGCACAGTGAGCACCGGGGTGCCACTTGCAGTCACCTTCCTCTAAAGCCCTGCCTACCTAGGATACACAAAATCCTGTCTGGGACGGTGCTGGCACCGCCCCTGGCAGGAAACCCTTTGTCCTTGCCTCCTGCTCTGGGAGGACTCCCAGCAGCAGGAGGGCAGACTTGTGTCTCGGTGGCAGCATCCATTTTGTGGAGCTAAGGCTCTGTCTGACTTTAACCGGGGTTATAGGTTACATACATGTCGTGTCCCTCTAGAAGGGTGGAATGCTAACCCCGTCGCCAGAATTGGCGAGGGGTTAGTATTCCAATTCGTATGACACCTTACTCGACATGTTTTGATAAAGCGATACCAGAGTTGGTATATAACCGCGAGGATTATAATGCACGTAAGAGTATATGGTATGCGATATCATGGAAACGGCTAAGGGATGGATCCCGAAAGCCGCAGACAGGCTCAGCTCATGCCAGAGCACCATCTCACACGATTCCAAGCACTCTGCCTTCAGGATTGTCAAGGCCTGCCATAGGAGTGACTGATAGGAGATCTGTGTGTCCATTTAGGGTTAGATATAGGAATACTATATCTAAAGCAAGGGGTGATTACACCACCTTGCCCCAGCTGTCAAGCAGCCAGTTGTGTCTGTTTGGTTAGTCAGCCCAGGGGTGGCATAATACATGCTGCAGCCCCTGGGAGACTTCTGGGTGCACCTCAGCCATGGGTACAGGGACTCAGAGAGGGCCCAGTGCCAATTCAGTACCTGAGTACAATTTGGATAGAGAGAACAGCTAGGCTGTGGGTCTGATTAGCAGGCCCACAGCCAGGGAAAGTCGTAAACCAGTGAAGCAAAAAGCAAAAATCTGGGTGATCATAGGATTGCAGACCCTACTCTCCTACATGACCCCCCCCCCCCCCCAAACTTTGGGACAATAAACTAACCTTGACCAGGTGAGTCTTCTTGCGCTAAGTGGAAATACATGGAGAGCCCATCAGCATTGCTGTGATCAGTACCAGGTCTATGCTCCACTGTAAAATCCATCCCCAGTAGGGAAATGGACCACCTAAGCAGTTTGGGGTTTTCACCCTTCATCTGATTTAGCCACAAGAGGGGCTTATGGTCGGTCTGAATGGTGAAGTGAGTGCCAAACAAGTAGGCCTCAGCTTCTTCAGGGCCCAAACCACAGCAAAGGCCTCCCTCTCAATAGCTGACCAATTTTTCTATCTGGGGGTCAGCCTCCTGCTAATGAAAGCAATAGGCTGGTCATTACCATCAAAATTCAGCTGAGACAGAACAGCTCCCACACCCAACTCAGAAGCATCTGTTTGGACAATGAATGGCTTGGAGTAATCTGGACTCTTAAGGATAGGTGCTGTGCACATGGCCTGCTTTAGGTCATTGAATGCTTTCTGACAGCTTGCTGTCCACTGAACTTTTTTTGGCATCTTCTTGCTTGTCAGGTCATTAAGAGGGGTCACTATGGACCCATAATTTCTGACAAACTTTCTGTAATAACCAGTCAGGCCCAAGAAAGCCCGAACCTGAGTCTGGGTGATTGGAGGAGCCCAGTCCTTGATGGCCTGTATTTTACTCTCCAATGGCTGAACCTGGCCTCCACCTACAAGGTGGCCCAGGTATACAACCTGTGTCTGCCCTATCTGGCACTTAGTCAGACCCCCCAGGATATAGCGGCATGGATTCGCAAATTTAGCGGCACAAATATGGAAATTTAGCGGCACAAATATGGAAATTTAGCGGCATTTTAGCGGCACTTTATTTTACTCATAATCATTCATTTTCAGCCTTAAATCAATGGAAACTGTTTTATCAGAGTATTCCACTTTGAATAGGCAACCTGGAATATGGAATAGAGGAAGCAGCCCACAGGTGAAGGCTGTTATCCCTTGGAATTGCAGTTCTTCATCTGCCAGTTGGGCTATGCCGGCGAGACCCAGTTACCAGCATCACTGCCTCCTGTAATTATATCATAGCACCGGACATACCATTACCCCCCACACTTGTGCTCTGCTGTAAGGTAATCTGCATTTAGGTAGAGAAAAAGGTCGCTCACGCATAAAGGTTGGGCACTGGCATAGGTCTTGGGCTAGAATGGGGTCATGAGGCTGCTAGTCCAGCTATATAGTCTGCAGCTGACCACGAAAATGCCAGCGCACCCCGAGGGTGAGGAGAGTGGCACTGCTAAGGATGGTCTTTGCGCTCACAGCAGTCTCCTTCCTCGATTGAATTATACATACTGTTGTATTCCTTTATCCGGCGCTCTGTAAACCAAGCCTTCAATTGTTAAAATTACAGGGATACACCCAACATATTCCCGCCTGCATTAAAGCAATAATAATTCATTTGAGAAGCGCAGCGCATTCGGACCTCACGGAGAATGAAGAGTTTTATTATCGAACTAATAGGCCTCTTTTTTTTCAATTACATGTCGCTTTTTAGTTTCTTTTTCTAACAAACCCAACTTATTAACTCCGACTTTCCAGCCTCAGAAGGGAAGTGCTCCCTACAGTTTCATCTCCATTTTTTTCCGGTGATGAGATAAGTGCTCACGGCAGAGGTTCTGGGGATTTCATTTTCGAACCCATTTCAAGAAACAAGCGACGCACGGGTGACTGGAAACTGCTGCTGGAACCCAGAGGCACAAAGGAAGGAAGCTGCAGGTCAGAGCCAGCGCTAATAGATACATCAAATATTGCCTTAAATATTACACAACTAATTTCTTTTGTTAGGAAGTCGCAGCGATGGCAACCGCTGCTGCTCATGTTAATTTATGCAACTCGATTTCTGAGGCACAAAAAAGATTATTAAGCAGGCGTGCAACACCCATTGCTCCCCCCACCCCCTCCCCGTTGTGTTTGTCAGCCCGGGCTGATAGAGCTTTGCAGACTGGCGAGCATCAAATTACAGCCGCACTTACAGTACTTAACATGTCTTTAAAAGCCCATTACTTGCATGATGTGTTGAAAGCAGCGTGCGCTCGCTTCTCCCAAACATGCCTTTTTATATTCAGGGTGGAAGTCACAACCCTTGCGACCGCAGATAATTATCAGACCCCCAGGATACAGCGGCTTTTGTTAAAATGCCGCGATTTCTACAAAAGTGCCGTTTTCGCGGGCACTTTAGTAAAAATCGCGGCATTTTAACAAAAGTGCCGTTTTCGCGGCAAACCGCGAAATCGCGATATCCTGGAGGGTCTGCTTAGTGGCCTTGATAGTGAGGCCTGCCTTTTGCAGGGCCTCTAACACTTTCCTCAGGTGGACCAGGTGATCCTCCCAGGTGGAGCTAAAGACAGCAATATCGTCAAGATAAGCTGCACAGAAGTCATCCAGCCCAGTGAGGACTTGATTCACCAACCTTTGGAAGGTGGCAGGGGCATTTTTCAAACCAAAGGGCATTACCACAAATTGATAATGCCCACCAGGGGTAGAAAATGCTGTCTTGGGTTTGGCCTCCTCAGCTAACCTGATTTGCCAATACCCAGCGGTCAGGTCAAATGTGCTTAAGTAGTTGGCAGAAGCCAATCTATCTATAAGTTCATCTGCCTTTGGTATTGGGTGGGCATCAGTCTTAGTGACTGCATTGAGGCCTCTGTAGTCTACGCAAAACCTCATCTCTTTCTTACCACCCTGGGTGTGAGGCTTTGGCACTAGAACTACTGGGCTAGCCCAAGGGCTATCTGAGGGCTCAATGACTCCCAGCTCCAACATTTTCTGCACTTCTGTTTTGATGCAGTCTCTAACATGATCAGGCTGTCTGTAGATTTTACTCTTGACAGGCAGACTGTCTCCAGTGTCAACATCATGGGTACACCAATCAGTTTGGCTGGGTGTCAGAGAGAACATATGTCTAAAGGATTGCAGAACTTGTCTGCAATCCTGTTGCTGATGTTCAGAGAGGCTGCCACAAAAGACAACACCATCTACTGATCCATCATCAGGATTCTGAGTGAGCAGGTCTGGGAGAGGGTCACTCTCTTCCTCCTGTCCCTCATCTGTGGCCATGAGCAAACTCATGTCCTTCCTGTCGACATATGCCTTGAGCCTGTTCACATGGAGCACTCTGAGGGGGCTCCTGGGAGTTCCAAGGTCCACCAAGTAGGTGACCTCTCCTTTTTGCTCAATGATGGTGTGGGGCCCAGACCATTTGTCTTTGAGTGCTGCTGGGGCCACTGGCTCCAGTACCCACACCTTCTGCCCAGGCTGGTATACAGTCAGGACAGCCTTTTGGTCATGCCAAGCTTTTTGGAGTTCTTGGCTGGCCTCTAGGTTTTTAGATGCCTTTTCCATGTATTCAGCCATCCTGGAGCGGAGACCAAGTACATAGTCCACTATGTTGGTTGCAGGCTTTTTGAGAGGTCTCTCCCATCCTTCCTTCACCAAACACAGGGGTCCTCTTACAGGATGCCCATACAGAACTCAAAGGGGCTGTAGCCAACCCCCTTCTGTGGGACCTCTCTGTAAGCAAACAAGAGGCAGGGGATCAGGACATCCCATCTTCTCCTAAGAGTTTCAGGTAGTCCATGAATCATCCCTTTGAGGGTCCTGTTGAATCTCTCAACAAGCCCATTGCATTGTGGGTGGTAGGGTGTGGTGAACTTGTAGTTCACACCACACTCCTTCCACATTGCAGTCAGATATCCTGACATGAAGTTTGCACCTCTGTCAGAAACGACCTCCTTAGGGAAGCCCACTCTGGAGAACACTCCAACTAGGGCCCTTGCCACTACAGGTGCTGTAGTGGTCCTAAGTGGAATAGCTTCAGGATACCTGGTGGCATGGTCCACCAGTATAAACTTGTGCCCTGATGCTGTCTGGGGTTCCATTGGACCAACAATGTCAATCCCCACTCTTTCAAAGGGGACCCCTGCCACAGGTAGTGGTATGAGGGGGGCCTTTGTGGTGCCACCTGACTTACCACTGGCTTGGCAAGTGACACAGGAGCGACAAAACTCCTTGGTATTCTCATTCATGTGGGGCCAGTGAAAGTGTGAGACAAGCCTGTCCCAAGTCTTTGTCTGGCCTAAGTGACCTGCAAGGGGAATCTCATGGGCCAAGGTGAGAAGGAAACCTCTCAGAGACAAGGGGATGACCAGCCTCCTGGTTGCACCAGGCTTGGGGTCTCTTGACTCCGAGTACAGGAGTCCATCTTCCCAGTATACCCTGTGGGCACCTGTGGCATTCCCTGCAGCCTCAGCAGCAGCCTGCTGTCTGAGGGGTTCAAGGGAAGGGCAGTCTAACTGTGCCTTCCCCAGGTCTTCTCTGGAGGGTCCCCCTGAGCCCAGAAACTCAACTTGATCAAGTTCAAGCTCTTTAGGCTCAGTTTCCCTCGGCTCTCTCAGATCAGCCTCCTCAGAGACTTGATCCTCAACCTGGGGCAAGGGGGAAGGCAACGCCTTAACCCTACTGCTCTTCTTCTTGGAAGGTGTCTGGTCCATAGTTCCAGGATCCAGCACCTGTTCAGTGGGGCATCTTCTGGCCTGTGACCTAGTCACAGCAAGCACATGTGCTGGCAAGCCTAACATTTCCATGCGAGTCCTCTGCTCCACTTCTGACCATAGTGATGACTCCAAATCATTGCCCAACAAACAATCAACTGGGAGGTCTGAACTGACTACAACTTTCTTTTGACCCTTCACCCCACCCCAGGAGAAAGCCACAATCGCCATACTATGACTGGTAGTGACTTTGCTGGCATTGGTCACCAGGAAATCTGTACCTGGCATGATCTGTCCAGGGTCCACAAAGTTAGGTGTCACCATGGTGACACTGGCACAAGTGTCCCTATAGGCCTGAGCCATCTTGCCATTAATCAAAGGTGTCTGCCTGTATTTGCCCAAAGTATTTGGACTTGTGTCAGGGGATATATCCATATCCCCTGTACAGACAAGGACAGCCTGAGTGAGTGTGCCAACTAAGTTGTCAGACCCCTCAGTTCCCAAGGTTAACCCAACTAATGCCTTGGGAGGTGCACTACCACTACTGACTGTACTAGGGGGTGCAGTTGCCTTAGGGGCTGTAGTGGTAGAGGTTTGCCCTCCTCTTTTGGTGCACTCACTAAACCAGTGAGACTTACTTTTACAGTACTGGCACCACCTTTTTGACTGGCCTTCTTGAGTCTTCTTTTTCTGCTGTGAAGCCTGACCCCCACCCTCTTTGGTTTGTTGGGGACCTGTTGAAGACTTCTGGTCATTTTGTTCACTCTTAGCATTACCCTTCTGGTCTGCTTTCTTCTGACCACCCTGGTTCTGGTTCTGCTTGATCCTTGTTCTGACCCATTTGTCTGCCTTCTTTCCCAATTCTTGGGGAGAGGTCAGATCTGAATCAACAAGGTGCTGGTGCAACAACTGGTTCTGACAATTATTTAAAATGTGTTCTCTCATCATCCGCTTATACAATCCTGTGTAATCAGTAACCTTGCTACCCAGCAACCAGCCCTCCAAAGCCTTAGTGGCACTATCCACAAAGTCAGACCAGTCCTGAGACTGAGTTTTCTGGGTGTCTCTGAACAGCAACCTGTACTGCTCAGTGGTTAAACCAAACCCTTCAACCAGTGTATTTTTCAGGACCTGGTAATTGTTAGCATCCTCTACTCTTGTAGTGTGGAGCTTATCTCTACCTTTACCATCAAAGGAGAGCCACAGTATAGCTGCCCACTGACTCTGGGGAATGCACTGCACAGTGCAGGCCCTCTCCAAAGCAGCCATCCATTTCTGGATGTCGTCCCCTTGTTTAAAGGGGGGCACTATCTTTGTCAGGTGTTTAGTATCTAAACCCTTCTCTCTATCTCTTGGGAGATTGCTGCCACCAGTGGGAGCTAACCCACTCATCGACTGCTCTCTAGCAAAGGCAAGCTTTTCTTTGGCCAGGGCAAGTTCTTCCCTTTCAATCCTCAGAGCAGCCTGTCTCATTCTAGCTTCATGCTCTATTCTCTGAGGGGAAGTCAATCTCCTCTGTGGAGAGTTCCTTCTCCTCTGGGAAGAGGCATTAGAGTGCAGAGATCTATTGGAGTCCCTAGAAAGAGATCTATGTCTCCTAACTCCAGGGTTAGGCCTACTCGGGGTCAGTACTGGGGGTCCCCCAGATCCTAGCCCAAGTAAGTCTAAGTTGGCCCTAGTTAGCCTTCTGACTACCTCAAGACCTTTGTCTACCTCATCCCCAGAGAGTTCCTCCTGATCCTCCTCCTCAACTGCATTTGCAGTGTTGGGGAGGTCTGGATCCCCAGAGGTACCCTCTAAGGCTGGCATATTCCCATCTAGCTGAGAAATCTTTCTCGCATCATAAGTCTCTAAGAGACCTATTAGAAAGGGAATGGTGGGGTTAGACCCCTGTTTCAGTTTCCTGGAGGTACACACTTGTCTCATCTCCTGGAAACTGAGAGCTGCATATCTTGATTTGACCTGTGGAGGGTCAAGATCCACAAGGGGAGTCTCAGTAGATTCTCCTTGGGTAGACATGCTTTTTCTAGTGAGGTGTAAGTGGTGCACTTACCTACACTATATGTTTGCCTACTGATCCCTTGCTAGAGTTGTAGTTTAGGGTGTGCTAGGCCCTAGGAGCTACAACAGCTGGTTCAGTAGAACTCAGAGTATTCTAAGCTAAGTTATATGTACCTTAGTACTTATGTGATCTTTCACAAGATATTCTTAGGATATGTGTGGTAAAACAACAGCAAGCTCAAATCCCAACCACTGCTCACCATGTGAGAAGTTGGCCTGATGTGCAGTGCTCACTATTCTAGTGATCACTATATATCAGTCCAAACAACCCTTATTGACGATTGGTTGTAAGTCAACCTTATAGACCAGCTATCCTAGTAGCATGGATACGAGCAGTCTAAGGCTAAGACTCTAGAGGGCGTGTTAAGCCAGCTGTTTTACCATCACATTACCCCTTGAACACCAAGTGAAAGGACACCACACAAGTTGCTATGAAAATAAACAGTATATTTATTTATAACAAGACTACCCTGGCTCTTTATGACAGGGAGCTAAGCACACAACAAAACTCTTGGGAAAATACTTAAAGTTGCACAATTTACACAAATGCCCGAGGGGCACGAAAAACCATATACTACAAAAGTGGAATGCGGATTACTAGCAGGTAAGTAACGATTCTCAGAGGCTTTAGAAAAGCTAGGCCTACAATACTGAACACTCAGGTTAGGAGCAGGAGGCCTAGGGACGCCACGTGCAGAGTGGGAACTGTCACGCGTAAGGCGGGAAAAAGTCTATGGAAGCTAGAACTCACAAAGTTACTGTTCTCGGGCGAACCCGACTAGCTGGGACGAAAACGGGAGTGGATCCGAACACTTGGAGTGTTGGACTATGCTGGAGCACCGGAGTGCTGGATTTACCTAGCCCAGGGGCTGCGGCTGCATAGGGTTCAAGTTGCGTCGGAAACCCACGTTGACGGACCAGGAGCCTGAAGAAGAAGTTGCTGGCAGGCGGCCAGTGAAGAAAAGTTCGAAGAGATCCAAGCCTGGATCAGGGAAGAAAACCTGAACGCAGAGGGGACCGAGTTCTGAATCACTAGCCAGTGATTAAGTGGGCACCAGGATGGCACCGGGCGAAGTCACCGCAGTCAGGTGAGTGGGCGCTGCTGGGCTCTGCAGTCTCTCGGACCAGGAGGCGTTGTCGGCGACCAGGATGGAGGTGCGAGCTGTCCCACGAAGGTTCTTGCTGTAGACGTCGCTGGACCCAGGATTGGGGCAACAAGTCTTGGCAAATGCAAGGCCCACGCGGTGGACCTAAAATGGCGTCTTGAGTGGACCAGGAGGGTCCAGGGTGCTCCTCTTTTGGAGGGGAGCACGGGCTAGTCTGGAGCAACCAGACCAGCAGTGTTAGTTGTCGTGGAGCGTCGTGAGGGGGCCACTAGCCAACGGGCAAGCGACCTGGACAACGCGGTGAGCAGCAAAAAGCAGAAGGGCCCCACGCCGATCTCGTGGATGCAGGGGGGCTGGACTTCGGTGCTGGAGCTGCTCAGGGTCGGGGCTTCTCTTACCCCAAAGCACTCAGTCGAGGGTCACTCGGGAGTCGTGCTGGACAAGCGTCGTGCAGTTCTGAAGATGGCCGGTCCCTCGAGGTCTCGTCGCACTCACGGATCACAGCTGGGCTGATGTAGGTTGAGGTCAGAGGTGCCAGGGAAGCCGGTTCTCGTCGTGCTGGAGCAGTCTTGATCCGAAGGAGAGACTAGCAACAAACCGCAATGCTTGGTTGGTGCCTGCTGCTGCAGGGTGACTACTCCTTAGTCACAAGGGAGAATCTTGAGAAGAAGTCTTGAGTTCCTTTCGTGGAAAGTAGTTTCAGGATTCAAAGATGATCTGATTTGGAAGGGGGCCAGTTCCTACCTTTATCCTGCAAAAAGGGGCTGGCACGCGACTAAGTCCTGCCCTATGGGTGGGACTAGGAGGGGGGTGGTTACACCCCTCTCCTTTGGCGGGCTTTCCCCAGGCCAGGGGCTGGAGTGCCCCTGGAACTGGTTTCAGCCGGCCTATGCACAGTGAGCACCGGGGTGCCACTTGCAGTCACCTTCCTCTAAAGCCCTGCCTACCTAGGATACACAAAATCCTGTCTGGGACGGTGCTGGCACCGCCCCTGGCAGGAAACCCTTTGTCCTTGCCTCCTGCTCTGGGAGGACTCCCAGCAGCAGGAGGGCAGACTTGTGTCTCGGTGGCAGCATCCATTTTGTGGAGCTAAGGCTCTGTCTGACTTTAACCGGGGTTATAGGTTACATACATGTCGTGTCCCTCTAGAAGGGTGGAATGCTAACCCCGTCGCCAGAATTGGCGAGGGGTTAGTATTCCAATTCGTATGACACCTTACTCAACATGTTTTGATAAAGCGATACCAGAGTTGGCCTATAACCGCGAGGATTATAATGCACGTAAGAGTATATGGTATGCGATATCATGGAAACGGCTAAGGGATGGATCCCGAAAGCCGCAGACAGGCTCAGCTCATGCCAGAGCACCATCTCACACGATTCCAAGCACTCTGCCTTCAGGATTGTCAAGGCCTGCCATAGGAGTGACTGATAGGAGATCTGTGTGTCCATTTAGGGTTAGATATAGGAATACTTTATCTAAAGCAAGGGGTGATTACACCACCTTGCCCCAGCTGTCAAGCAGCCAGTTGTGTCTGTTTGGTTAGTCAGCCCAGGGGTGGCATAATACATGCTGCAGCCCCTGGGAGACTTCTGGGTGCACCTCAGACCTGGGTACAGGGACTCAGAGAGGGCCCAGTGCCAATTCAGTACCTGAGTACAATTTGGATAGAGAGAACAGCTAGGCTGTGGGTCTGATTAGCAGGCCCACAGCCAGGGAAAGTCGTAAACCAGTAAAGCAAAAATCTGGGTGATCATAGGATTGCAGACCCTACTCTCCTACACCCGGATCCTCTAGATCTAAGCATCTGTCCTTTAATCAGATACCACTTCTGGATGATCTTCTGTCACAGAAGCACTGCAGGGTTCTGCACCTACACCTGTGTGTAGGAGAGTAGGGTCTGCGTCCTATGGTCACCCCCACTTTTTGCTTTTGCTTTACTGGTTTTCGACTCAGATGTGGCTGTGGGCCTGCTAATCAGACCCACAGCCCAGATGCACTCTCTAAATTCAAGCCATGTACCCTAGGTACATACACAATTGGGAATTGGTTCACCTTGTCAGCCCCTGTAGAAGTGTACCCTAGGTACTCAGGGCATAGGTGTAACCAACGCCTACCAGGGGCTGCAGCATGTATTATGCCACCCCTGGCTGGCCACTCAAACTGACAAAACTGGCTGATCACTCAGCTGTGGCAAGGTTGTGTAATCACCCCTTGCTTAGGTATAGTATTCCTATATTTACCCTTGTGTATATAGAGACACAGTAACCTAGAAGTCACTCCTATGGCAGGCCTTCACAATCCTGGAGGCAGAGTGCTTGGTTATGTGTGAGATGGTGCTCTAGCATGAGCTGAGCCTGTCTGCAGCTTTCGGAACCATGTCCTTATAGCTGTTCTATGATATCGCCATACCATATACTCATTAAGTGCATTATAATCTTCGCGGTTACATGCTAACTTTGGTTTGGCTTTATCTAAACATGTCGTGTAAGTTGTCATACGCTTTGGAATACTACCCCCTCACCAATTCTGGCTTGTTGACTCCAATCCGGCAGTCGACCCCTCCATCTGCGAGAACCTTCGTGGGACAGCTCGCCTCCAGCACCTGGTCGTCCTCGACGCCTCCTGCTCCGCATGGCTGAAGAGACCAGCTTCACGACAGCACCTGATTGCTCCTCAACGTCGTCTGGTTCCTTCCTGGTTCCACCCGATCACTGGCTAGTGACCCAGACTCTGTCCCCTCTGCTTTCAGGTCCTCTTCATCCTCGATCCACCCTTGGATCCACCCGGACATCTTCCTCCTGGTCGCCTGCAGCATCTTTCTTCAAAGGCTCCATAGGCTTCAAAGGCGAAACCCGACACATCTTCACACCTATGCACCCGCTTCCTGTGGGTGAGGTAACGCGAGTACTTCGGTGCTCCCAAAGGTATTGACTATCCAAGTGTCTAGGTTTTTAGTTGTTTCCTCCTAGCTAGACCGGAAGTGTCCTAAATCCTTCTTTTTCTAAACTCTAAGTTCCCATTGACTTAACATTGACTCTCGCATGTGTGTAAAGACACTGCACGCGCTGCCTGTGAGCCTCCTACTTCTAAACTAAGGTTCAGATAGTGTAGCCCCAGCGATTGTCTAGGCCCTAGGCCTTTCCTTTTCTCGTGACGTGGTACTTGTACCACTTTCTTAGTATATGGTTTTCTTCGCCCATAGGGCCTAACTGTATTTTGTGCAACTTAACGTATTCCTACTAAGTAACTTGTGATGTGCTTTTGCCTCTGATCTCATAAAGAGTTCAGAGGAGTGTGTTAGTAAATACATATATATTTTATATATATCCTGTGTGGTGTCCTTTCATTTGGTATTCAAGGGGTTACATATGGTAAAACAGCTGGATTTACACGCCCTCAAGAGTCTTTTAGCCTAAGACTGTTCTGTCCACGCTACCACTAGGATAGCTGGTCTATAAGGTTGACTTGCAACCATCACCATAAGGGTTGTTTGGACTGGTGCAAGGTGTTCACTAGAATAGTGAACATCCTATACCAGGCCAATTTCTCACACTGTGCAATCTACATTTCCAAGTGTGGATATTGTGCAACAGCAGCTGACTGCATTCGATCTATCGCCTGAGGTCGTGGATGTCATCCTTGTGGCCAGGCGTCTTGCTAAGAAGACTTTTTACACTAAGCACTGGGACAAATTTGTGTCCTGGTATGGTGTTTGCAGCACAGATTCTTTAGTAGCCACACTGTCATTTGTTTTTTTTGTTTATTTGTTAGCCCTTGCGGGGTTTTTATGTATTTTGTCCCAGCTGTCCTTGTGTAAAGGTTTTGTATACATGTACGTTCCCATGCCATATGTGATGCCACAGTGGGTTCTTAGTTTGATCCTGATTGTTCCTCATGGGTACTACCTCAAGTCAGCGTGCAGCTGCTCGTAGTCTCTCCTGACTCTAAATGCAATCTTCCCTATTACGATTACTTAAACTAGTCTCATGAGTGAGCACCAGGCTCTTTTGGTGCAGCTGCCCTACACCTTTATTCCAGACAAACTGTTTAGAACCAGGGTGACATTTTGACCTAAAGAAGTGAAGCCTTTTCACGTTGGGCAACACCCTCCTAATGTTTTTTTATCCTGCCTCACCCCTCAAAAGAGTAGGAAAGACTCTATGAACTGAACCCCAACATTATACAATTTTTTTTAAACAAGAGATTCAACAAACTATACATGCATAAATAACACTTAGTCAAAAAACAAGCACATTGCATACAAATAACACTCACATGCTGTACTAAAAATACCAATTACCATACACAGACCCATAATATTAAAACATTGCAAATTGTTGAGCCTGTGTAGGGGCATATGTGCAACGGAACCCCACCAAAGAGGGGGGACCTGCAAAGTTGCTTCCCATGTTGCTTTAAAAACTTGCTCTGCCTCTAGGTATTTACGAGAATCGTAACATAGACGAAAGGAGTACAGCAATAATACATTTGAGTTATTAATACAATATTACGGTTTTCTGCAATTTTCACTAGTATTGTGGTATATGAAGCAGTCCATATTCTCTCCCCTACAGATCACTTGAAAGCTACTCTATTGCTATTGGGGGGGGGGGGGGGAATTATTCAAAGTGGGCAGCTAAAAAGAGAACATATTTATTTGTCTCCGACATATAAACTAAAATCACTTGTTTCTTTTACAGCTTATTACCACTCCAACCAAAGGATTTATTTCTCCTGGATCACGTAGCCTAGGACCGAAGAGCTCGAAGAAGTGTTTGGTATGATGTATTGTGATCTTTTAAAATTGATATATGCTAATTCAAGTTAAGCTGTATAGTTAACTGAAAAGATTTTTTTCTTTTTTAATTTTAACCATTTTGTTTGTGCCTTTTTTGTCAGATTACTGAAATGGCTAAGGAATCTCTGCCCTCTCCTAAAGAAAGCGTTTACCCTGCACTTATAAACTGCACAACACCAGTTGACGTCATTTTACCTCAAATTACTTCGAATATGTGGTAAGGACACCATATTTATTTTATTTCTAGGTGAATAAAACTCCCTTTTATGCAGTCATTCACGGATTTCCATCCTCTGAGCAGTCTTAATGTTTTTACAAAAATGTCTCTAACTGCAGTTTCTTGCCTCTTTATTCATACAAAGCATGTTGATGATATTCTTTCCTTTCCTTTTTAGGGCAAGAGGTCTTGGACAGCTCATAAGAGCAAAGAATATTAAGACAATTGGTGACCTGAGTACACTTACTGTCTCTGAACTCAAAACCCTCCCAATTCGTTCACCTAAAATTTCAACAGTTAAAAAAGCTCTTCGCGTGTTCCATGAGCAGCAGGTAAACCCATTTTAATCAAATATTCGTACTGTCGTTATAGTTCTAGTAGCCAAAATGTTTGACACAATGAACTGTTTTGCAGTATTCAAGTTCAAACTGTTTTCACCTTTAGTTAATCTGGAAACTAATATTGCCCTGCCTTTTTGCTAACGTAAATGTACTGTAGATGTAGACCAACCGCAATGTCCTATTTACTGTAGGGGGATCATGAATTTGTCTCATATTGTGTCTCAGAGTGCTTTTTGACTGGTCTCATCTCTGAGCGTATTTATGCATGTTCTATCGAGTGATCTTTTTACCACATATTTAATGCTGCAGCTGTTTCGGTCTTCAAAAACATTAGAAAGAAGCTTTTCTCATATTGCATTACAGCACATATGTAAATGTCTGCACTGGATAGCATTAGCATTGCGAAAAACTCAACCTGACCGGCTTGAACTAAGAGCTGTAAATATGCGCCACCTTTTTAAGGCTTCAGGAGCTTCCACTATCTATGATGCCTTCTGCAGGCAGTTGCCTCAAAGAGTTGGTTCTTTTTTCTGGCTTCTTATCAGGCATCCATAGAACACTTTTTTCCGAGAGAACATTCTCTCAAAATCCCATTTCTTATTTTCAGGGTGCATCTTTAGAGACTAGGAAATGAGCTTTGCATTTCTGAGGTATTTTTCTATCCAAAACGGCATGCCTATTTGCCAGACGACCCTCGTTTGTGAGGAAAAAAAACTACAACAAATCCACACGAGGTCTGTGGTGTGTGCTTTCCCTCTTATTTTTATTTTGCCAGAAAATGCCTATAAGGAGAGGGAAGCCATTCTTCTTGGAGGCAAGCTGAAAGATCTGAGAGCCAAGGAGAAAGGGGATATCAGACATGCCCTCTGAACACTCTTGTTGTACTGGTAGGGTGCCAGGTTCTCCTGTGCATCCCCAGTGAGGGTGACAATTGACAGGAAAGGTGGAAAGACATTGTTGCATAGTTCCCACCGTTCCTCGTCGAAACCATCAGCACAGACATGCTAGCTGTCAAAAATTGATGTTCTTTCCATGCCGGCACCACTTCCGCTATCATTTCTTAGACTCAAAGGTTGAGACACCCAACTTCAGCAGGGGCATCGAGGCACTTAAGATAATTGGCGTTTTGTTCTTGATATCAATACAGACCATCTGTTGGATGGCATTTTGCTTTTTGTGTATGTCAGCGCTTCTTAGCCTGTGGCCTGTGGACCCCTACATGTATGCAACACCAGTTCAGGGAGTTCCCTAGGCACATATAACATCTGACCATTATTTTCTGCCAATTATAAGCCTTTTGAGCTCCAATAACTACAAACGTGATTCTTCCTACGAGGATACTAGTTTAATCAAGTAACAACAATTCTTACTTAGTCTATTGTGGTGCCTCCCTTGTATACTTAATATATAAATAAAATCAAGAAAACCTGATAAAGACTTCTAGCTGCAGTTTCCTTACCTTAGAATTACCCCAGACATTAGATTGGATCCTGAAATTGTTCGTGAGCAGTACCCTTGCGGCTGGTAAGTGGTGACCTCCAGCACCGCGTGGTCCGCGCTGGAATTGAGTGGCCTGGTGCATATAACGGCGCCACCCCATCGCACGGACGTCCACAATTTTCTTTCAGCATCAGTCGGCGCAGATCTGGAGAAGAGACACCGCTAATCACTTTTTGACTGACTTTTTTCAAAGATATTTGAGACATTGTCTCCTGGTGTGACAGGGATGTCTGCAATGAAGGCTGGATTCAAACCCCGGGGTGCCTGTCAACAACAAACGTCGGTGACTGATCCGCACTTAATCTGTCTCTGGTGCCTTGAAAGCGACCTGGACGCCAAGTCCTCGGTCTGTTTGTTACGATTCCTCAAGGTGTTTGCTGCTCGACGTGCGGCTCCTCGATGGTCTTGATCCCAGTCGATCGTAAAGTCTCTGGATCGGTTATGGAGCCATCAATCATAGGCAGTCATCTGGACATTCGGATAAGTCCTGCAAGAACATATTGCCTGAGACTGACTCTTATTTGTCAACCTCATTAGAACAATGGATTTGCTTAGATTAGTAGAACAACCACACACTGTGAATTTAGGGTTTCCACTGTAGGACAGATATATTGTTGGATGATTACAATTTCATTTGTCAAATAACCGAGGAATAACACGGGGGTGTAGTGGCAAACCCTACTGAGTTCCATTTGATATTTCCACTTTTCAAACACTCCGTTTTCACATCTTTGTTGTACATTAGTTCCACTGTTTGATATAATAGAAATAAGGTTCATTCAGTTATACTGCTGTATCGTACGTCCAATTCAACAATTAAATTACTTTTCAGAATCCAGTAACCGTGCCTCACATCTTAGTGCTAGTTATGACATACCCTAAGTGCCAATGGGGACTTTATATTTAAATAAAGTGCTGAAATTATTTAGGAAGCTTCCCCTGGCCATAATATCGATTGCCTGCACCAGCGATAATGAATGCCATTGTCATCCACTAACTTTCCATCTAACAAGACTTATTGGTAGTCACACTAAAAACTGAGCAGCGTTAAATGTACGTGAGAAATTAGCACTAAATAGTTTCCAAAAGGTGGGATTTACAAACCAATCTACTTTGCTCAAAGGAAAATCGGCTTCACAATGTGGTAAGTTGTCTCCAGTCTGGCCGCTTAGAAATTAAAGCTGGTGCTTAGAAACAAGTGCTGTCGATTCTATAGGCAAACACTGGCAGAAATGAGCTGAGACCAGGCCCTCCAAATTGATGGTAGTGTTTAAGACATTATGACCCTAGCTTGGTTCCAATGCATCTGTCCGGTCAGCAGTCACTGCAATTTACGCGATGGGTCAGAATCCAGCTATGTATTTGGGGGTTCACATTGATGATGGCACAAACGTGTTTTTTTGTTTGTTTTAGTTTTGGTAGTAAAGCGGCCGTTGCTGCAATTTATCGATCAGAGTATTACTAAATTCCTGGTAATTTTCAACAGGCAGGCCATCTGCCAGTGTCTCACACAACCATATAGTCAATAGCTGGACTTACCACCTAGAATGTTGGAACGTTTTGTAACCCAGGCGTTCCCCTACGAGGCTCAACATCTTTGCTACTCCCTTTATTCCACCATCTGCAATGGACATGATGTTTGACTGAGCCCTAAGCTCCCTCTTGCCTGCATAGAATTCATGATTTAGAATAGCTATTATTGGCTTCGGGTCCTCCCTTTATTTTGTTTCTGCCATAGATAAACTTGCTCTGCTTGGCCCCCTTCATTTTGGATCATAGTTCTGTGTTACTACTTTCGGAATTTACAAAAATCTGCCGCTGAGACTGGTACCCCACATTGTGATTGAAATTCTGAAGCTCTGCTATTTTGAGTACGCATGTTTACTTTACCACTGACGTTTGACGCTTTCTTCCCTCTTCCCCCAAGTGCACCAAAATCCTATATTCCTTTTTACAGTTGTAGGCAAAACATTAGTAATGACGATCCTAACTCTGCATCCAACAGGGTCCCTTTGTCCGGAGCCTTTAGGGAAAATCGGAATTAGTGGCCCTCTTATAGAGAACGCTGCTGCACAGACCTCTGTTTCAGCAACCCAGTGTTTTCAAACCCTCAATTACCACATCCCACAAACCGGCAGGAACATTTGGTTCGAGGCATGTGGGCTGCTGAATTCATATCTGTGCATAGATCGCCGCCTAGTGTTGGGTCCGGATGATTGCACTTTGTTGTCTTGGAAGAGTCTTCGAAGTATCACAAGATAGGTGACTCCTCCCCTGGACTACAGTGCGCATGGGCATCTTCTCCATCCTCAGATTGTTTTTTTCCGCCACTGGGTTCGGATGTTACTCCAAAACTCCAACTTCGGAATCGAAACAAAACTTTTCTAAAGGCCAAAAGGCCTTCGACGGTATTGGTCTTGTTCGGTACCTCTCTACTCGATCCAGCTTTCCATCTCGACTTGGTCGTCGACGCGGGCCGTTGGGCCTTTTCGACGCCACGTGAGCCTACCGTCGATGGAAAGAAGCCCGTTTAAAAGGTGCCCACAATGCCACTCCAAGTTCCCACATACTGACAAACACTCAGTATGCAACAAGTGCCTTTCCCCAGACCTTAGGGAAGAAACCTGCCCGGCTTGCGCCCAGTTTCGGTCGAAGAAAACCATACAGATCCGACGGGCCACTAGGCAAGAGATGCAGCGGCAGGCACCGGAACCGGACAACATCTTCGATGGTGACCAAGAACTACCGGAAGCTCCAGACTCTGACCTAGAGATCGTCACCGTCGAGGACTACTCGGACTCCGATGACGACATCCCACTGGGTCAAATCGTGAGTACTCTGTCCCCCACACCAACTAGCCAGTTACCAAAAGCTCCGGTCGAGGCATCGCCAAAAGGCCTTAGCTAAGATCATAAAGTTTCGCCAGCCCCGCCATCCGGCTCAGCTCCGAAACCGAAACCTTCAGAGACCGCAGGGCCCAGTTCCATCGTCCCGAAAAAGGTTCCAGAGCCAAAAAAGGTCGTCGACCCCAATGGCGTCGAACCGAAAAAGGCCGTACAGCCCAAAAGCCCGAGCCAAAGAAGACTGTCGACCACAAGAAGGCCGCTCAGCAAAAAACTGTTGAGCCGAAAAAGGCAGTCGAACCGAACATGGGCACGCAGCCAAAGGGCGCCGAACCAAAGAAGGTCGCCGACCCGAACAAGCCTACGATTCCAAAATCCGTCGACCCGGCAAAGGTCACCGAAAAAAAGGGTGCCGTACCGAAGCTCATAGCACGGCCGGAAAAACCTGCCGACCCAAAGAGAAGTGCTCCGAAGACACCAGTCGATCCAAAAAAAACATCGACTCGGGAAAGGACACTCAACCCAAAAAGCTTACAGAACACAAAAAAAGTGTCGAGCCGAAAGTTCCGGTTGACCCCAAATCACTCGTCGACCCGAGAAAAGGGTCCGAGCCGAAGAAAACCAATAAAACACCAAAAGTCGTCGAAAAACAAAGTGTTACCGACCCGAAAAAGTCTAACACTCAACCTAGGACTGTAGAGGAAGAACTCTTCCACCCAGATCCATCAGACGACCAGGCAAATATCTACATTAACCCAGACACTGGTAAAGTTACCATCCTGCACAGGAAGAAGAGGCCATTGGACACTGGCTCTCATTCCGCTATTCCATTAAAGAGAAGGGACTTTGGGACTTCTCCCTCTAGACCCTTCATCCCTTTTCAGCCTATCATGCCTACCACACCTTTTGCTCCTTACTTTCCTTCTCACCACAAGGACAATAAGGGTAACATGGGGGACGAGCCACAGCCTCAATATGATTTCCCACAAGGTCCTCAACCACAAGAGGAACCATGGGAGGAGCCAACAGACCCTTACAACAACCATCCCATCCCTGATGTACCCTCTTATCCAACTAAGCCGTCACCTACTGATGACGCCATAGTCTTCAACCAACTCATAGACCGGGCAGAACAATACCACAACTTAGACATGCATAATCACCCTGTCGAAGAAGACTTCTTATTTGACACCTTCCCTACTTCAGAAAAAAGTGTCAGAACACATCCAATGTTAAAGGGAGTTCTAAAACATGCACCTGACCCATTTAAGGATACAGCCAGGGCACGGGTAATCCATCCCAGAATAGAAAAGAAGTATAGGGCAGCTCCTACAGACCCTGCTTACACCAAAGGGCAGTTACCACTAGACTCACTCGTAATGGCCAACGCACGTAAAAGGGCCAACTCCCAAACAGGGGAAGCACCTCCCCCTGATAAAGAGTCAAAAATACTAGAGGCATCAGGCAAAAGGGTAGCAGCACAAGCCTCCAACTCATGGAGGATTGCTAATACACAAGCCCTACTGGCTCGCTACGACAGGGCGCATTATGATCAACTCGAAACCCTAATGCAACACCTTCCTGAGCCTTTTAAAGCACAAGCTAATGACCTCATACAAGAGGGAAAATTCATAACAAACGCCTCCATCAAATGTGCGCTTGATGCAGCAGACACCGCAGCTAGGTCCATTAACACTAGCGTCTTACTATGTAGACATGCATGGCTGCGTATTTCAGGTTTTAAGAACGAGGTGCAGTCCACCATTCTTAACCAACCAGTCAATCAGTACTTTCTATTCAGGCCTGCTGTCGACACCATTTTGGATAAAATGAAAAAAGACACAGAAACCGCAAAATTAATGGGGGCATTGCAATTTCAGCAACATAGAGGCTCCTTTCGACGCTCCTCATACAGAGCAACTACACGAGGAAATACTTCGCAAACATCTGCCTCATACAAAAGTAACACACAAGGTTCCTTCAACAAAACACCAACAGAGGAGGTTATTGGGGCAACAATAGTAAGGGAAGAGGACGTGGAGGCAATAACACCAGAGCCTCCACTGCCACAAAACAGTGACTTCATCACGCTACCTCCAGACCACCTAACACCAGTCGGAGGCAGACTTCAACAGTTCCTACCTGTCTGGCACGCAATTACCACGGACAGGTGGGTGAGAGAAATTATCCAGTTTGGTTATTGCTTAGAACTGACTTCTACACCACCAAACATACCACCCAGACATCGTCCTATGTCCACGGAACATATCACCCTGCTCCAACAAGAGGTGAAATGCATGCTGGAAAAGGGGGCCATAGAGCAAGTCCCTTTCCACCAGCAAGGGACAGGAGTATACTCCCTATACTTCCTTATTCCCAAACAGGACAGTTCCCTCCGACCAATATTGGACCTCAGACCCCTGAATCAATATATACTATCGGAGCACTTCCATATGATCACACTACAGCAAGTGCTCCCGTTGCTACAACAAGGAGATTTCCTAGCAACACTAGACCTCAAAGATGCGTATTTTCCCATACCCATCCATCCAGCCCACAGAAAATATCTCAGGTTCACAATAGAAGGGCAACACTACCAATTCAAGGTTTTGCCCTTCGGGGTTACCGCGGCTCCAAGAGTGTTTACAAAATGCTTAGCAACAGTAGCAGCACATCTCCGAAGGCAACACATCCATGTGTACCCTTTTCTGGGCGATTGGCTAATACAAGCAAAATCTTACCAACAGTGTGCAACACACACGTCTCAAACACTTCAGTTGCTACACAGCCTAGGGTTTTCAATCAACTACCCAAAACCGCATCTGCAACCATCCCACACACAGCAATACCTGGGAGCCACTATAAATACCTCAGTGGCAAAGGCATATCCAAACTCAGCAAGGATAGCCAGCATGCAGATACTCATTAGCAAATTCCTGCCACAACACTCTCTGCCAGCTCGAGTCTTTATGCAGCTCATAGGCATGATGGCCTCCTGCATATTCATTGTCCCCCATGCCAGACTCCAAATGCGACCATTACAAGAATGCCTAGCACGGCAATGGAACCAGGCTCGAGGACAACTAAAGGACCTAGTGTTGGTAGACAGTCGCGCTCACAACTCTCTGCAGTGGTGGAACCCACAAAACCTTTCCAAGGGGCGACTGTTCCAAGAGCCGGTTCCACAACTAGTACTAACAGCGGACGCATCACTGACAGGCTGCGGAGCCCATCTCCTTCAATACACAGTACAAGGGCTCTGGACAAACAAACAGAAAAAGCTGCATATCAACCAACTAGAGCTGCTAGCGATATTCCTAGCCCTAAAAGCATTTCAGAAATACTTGTACAGCAAGACGGTGTTGATCCGTACGAACAACATGACCGCAATGTACTATATCCAGAAACAAGGAGGAACACTGTTAGGATCTATGCTTCATAGAACTGTAAGCTTGTTGCTAGGAGCTTAGAATGTTATAGTCTGAATAGGAGACAGTACAGAGGGAGCTGTGGAAGGAGCTGGAGGTCTCTTTACTTCTGACCATTAAAGAGTAACTTCAATTACTACTTCTGCATTGGAGTCATCTTTACATTGGCGACGAGGACTAGAGCTCTGGCAGGGGACAGAGACTATGATGTGACCTCCACCCCTGGATGATACTACTGGATTCTGCTGTGGTATACATTTTACTCCTCCAATTGGACTTCCTATTTTCGTTTATGTGCTGGTATGTACTTTTCCTTCTTGCACTTCTAAACTTACTGAGGAAATTCTGAACATTTTTAAACGAAAATTGATATTCTATTGTGGATAAGTCGATGCCTGATGCATGAAAACAATTGCCTGAGTTTACGATGGCTTGGTGGAGCATTACTGACTGTATTTCACTGTGAGAGGTGCAAGCGTTTCAAGTGCGACGTTGTGTAATATTTCAAAAAAAACCTCTGACGCTTTACTTACACGGCCGCATCTCAAGTGCATCATTTAAAGTTTCTTCTGCCTCGCCTGCGCGTGCTGATTAGCCGTTGCCATCGCTGAGACTTCGAGCCTTCGAGTTTTCTCCTCTGGAGCCTTCGTCATCAGCTGGGACGTCGCGTCGCTGATCTTGGTCGCGCAGCTTCGCAGGGTCAAGAACGTCCGCGTCACTTGCGTTGACCCCTGCGTGGCGGCCATCTTGGTAATCCTCAAGTTCGAAGTTTTGAAGTTTCCTCGGTTTTTACAACTATACACTACTCGTTTCAAGTATGCTCACCTCACGAAATAACAAACGTCTTTTCTGAAACGTTAAGGAAGCGTAAATAGACTTCTCCTCTCTGAACAACGTTCTACAAGTGGATTTTTGTACCGAGGAAGCGTAAGACTGCAAGAAACATTTTTCTTCATTTACTTTAATTGGTTTTTTTGTTGTTGATTTAATTAATTTTATCCATCGTTATGGGTGATCAAACTTTCTCAACGCCTCCTTCCTTTTTACCTTCTCCTGGTGAACCTTCTATACCTTGGAAGGAGTGGAAGAAATTATTCTTGACTTATGTCTTAGCTTCTGGGGCAGACAAATATGGTCCTGTTCGTAGACCAGCAATTTTGCTCCACAATTTAGGAGTAGAGGGTAGAAGATTATATGAAGATTTGCCTGAAATATCTTTGGGTGTAGGAGATGGGCAAGCTAGTAATGTATATGAAAGGAGTATGTTAATGTTGGAAAAGAGGTTTATTACTAAGATTAATACTGTTTTAGAGAGGCATAAGTTTTTCTGTCGCGCTCAGAAACATGATGAAGACATTGCGACTTATGTAGCAGCCTTAAGGGGTTTATCCTTAAATTGTCAATTTAAAGACATGACAGATTCCCTAATTCGTGATCAGATTATCAGATGTACCAACAATAAAAGAGTGAGGGAGAAACTGCTTATAAGGGATTGCACTTTGGAAGAAGCAATTCAAATTGTTAAGGGTCTGGAGAATACTGACTTATGGATTAAGGAAATGGATAAATGCACTAGTTCCATTGTATCAAAAGATAGTACAGTGAAGGAACCTGAAACTAATGCAAAGACTCAAACTTCTGTTGATGAAACTAAAATTCTTAAAAATGTTGGGAAGTTCGATTCCAAAACTGTAAGTAAGCCACCAGGTTACCCTCCTCCTAATTTTAGCCAACAGAATAACTCACGTCCAGTAAAATGCTATAGATGTGGTTCTCCTGGACACATTGCATCCAGTCCACGTTGTGCAGCTAGAAATGCCATATGCAGAGGATGCGGAAAAAGGGGACATATACTCAAAGCTTGTAACGCTAAGACACAATATATTAATGAGATTGACGATTGTTGTGAAAACGTTGAAAAACTCATGTTCTGTGTAGATGGGTTAGAAAACAGAGATTGCCCGTGCACAGAAAAACCCATATGTCTAATTGATGTAGCTACAGAAAGTACTGATAAGCTTGAGAAGCCACATTGCTTGATAAATTTTGATTGTAGAGATCCCAAGCATCCTCAAACTTGATGTGTCAATATGCTAGTGGACTCTGGAAGCTTATATACTTTATTGTCCAAGGATGCATATGTTGAAATTTGGGAGAATGATTGTGATATTGACTCTTGGAGTGCACCAGACATAAAAGCGGTGGGATATGGTGGCAAAACTATAGATATCCTAGGTCTCAGATGGATGGTAATAACTTTTCAAAATAACAAGGTTTTTGGACGAGTATATCTTACTAAACAAGGGTCTAACCTGCTTGGTTGGCGCCACCAAAAGGACCTAGGAATTGTCTTGAATCCCAATGCAATTGAACCAGTCTCTTCTTTTTCTGTTCTAAGTGTTGACACTTTTGAAACTGATATCATGAAAAAATTTCCTAATGTTTTTTCGGATAAATTAGGAAAGTTGAAAGGGTTTTCTCACAAAATAATCCTTAAAAAGAAAGCAATACCAGTAGTTCACAAAGTAAGGAATTTGCCACACTTAATGAGGGAACCTCTTAAACAAGAATTAGATAAGTTGCTAGATCTGAAAATTATAGAACCCATTGAGGCATCTGAGTGGCTCGCCCCCATTGTGGTCGCGCCCAAGGATGGTGGAACTAAAATTCGACTCTGTGTGGACTTGCGCGACTTAAGTAAGAATATATGGGTTGATAGGCAACCCTTACCAAACATCTCTGAAATGGTAAGTGCCATGGGTGGTGGTATGTGTTTTAGTGTAATTGACATGTCTGCAGCCTACCACCAGATAGATTTGGATGAAGAGTCCAGACACCTCACTTCCTTTGTGACACAGCTGGGGGCGTTTCGTTATTGTAGAATGCCGTTTGGTTTGGCATCGGCCTCAGCGGTGTTCCAAAGAGTGATGCAGCAAGTCCTAGTTGGAATAGACAATGTTCTCTGTTTTCAGGACGATGTATTAGTAGTTGGAAAAGATTGTCATCACCATGATAAGATATTAACCGAAGTTTTGGAACGCATGAAAACCAATGGGTTGACGATAAAAAAGGAAAAATGCCAGTTGAAGCAAGATAATGTAACATATCTCGGTCATGAGATATCTGGTCTAGGCATTAAACCTAAAAAAAGTATAGTTTCTGCAATCAATGATGCTCCCACGCCAACAACTAAAGACCAGTTAAGGTCTTTTCTAGGATTAGCTGAATATTGTTAAAATTCATCAAGGGATTTTCCAATGTAGTTGAGCCTTTAAGGCAATTGATGAAGAATGGTGTAGTTTTCGAATGGAATGAAGCTTGTGAGAATGCTTTCAAGTGTGTGAAAATGGAAATCCTTCATGCACCTACTTTAGGTCACTTTGACGTTAAAGCCAGAACATTGGTTACCACTGATGCGAGTGCTGTGGGAATTGGGGCTGTGCTTTCTCAAATCTCTGATGGTGTGGAAAGGATTATAGGCTTTGCCTCTAGAAGACTTCAGGGTGCTGAAATTTCTTATTCAGTTATTGAGAGGGAAGCTCTTGCTTGTACGTGGGGAATTAAACATTTCAGGTATTTTCTTTGGGGTTTACCTTTTAGAGTACGGACGGATCACAAGCCCCTTGTGCATTTGTTTAAAGGAGGAAGAGGCTTGGAGGGAAATGTCACTCCAAGGATATCTAAAGGGATTTTATCTGTGCTTGATTACAACTTTCAAATGGAATATATGAAGGGAGAGAGAAACGTCATTGCAGATTATCTGTCTAGAATGCCTGTAGATTTGGTGGTTGGTGAGTCAGAAATCAATGATTCATTGATTAGTTGTGATGAAATCCTAGCATTTGATAAGGGTCAATGGGAGACTGCCATGGCAGATGATCAACTAATTCCTTTAGTTATGGAAAATGTTTCTGGAGGATGGTCGAGGGAATCTTCTAATGATATTCGTTTGAAGGTTTTTTTAATGTAGAAGCTGAATTGAGTGTTTCTGAAGGTAAGCTGTGGAGGAGGAACAGGTTGGTGCCACCATGTAATCTCCGGTCCAAAATTATGAACATAGCGCATGAAGGTCATTTAGGAAGGAACATGACCAAAAGAAGGATCCGTGAATCGTATTGGTGGCCGGGTATGGATGGTGAAATAGATGATTTGGTCAGAAATTGCCATGCATGTGCTGGGAGTGATAAATCAAAGGTGATTAGGCAACCTCCTCTTTCCTGTGTTGAATTTCCAGCACGTCCCTGGGAGAAATTGGCGATTGATTTCCTGGGTCCGATTTCTAAATTGGGTGCTCAGAAAAGATTTTTAATGGTCCTTGTAGATTATCATTCAAAATGGTTTGTAATGGAGTCTACGGAGAACATAGATACTAGAAGGGTGATAAGTTTTATGGAAAGAACATTTCTAAATGAGGGCATACCAAAAACTTTAATTTCAGACAACGGTGTGCAATTGATATCAAGAGAGATGAAGGAATTTTTGGGTGGTATGGGAATTTGTCATGAGAAAGTTGCATTGTTTAGACCACAAGCAAATGGTCTTGTGGAAAGAATAAATAGATTGTTGATGGAGAATATTCAGTTATCTTTGGCGAATGGTCTGTCGTGGTCTGACGAGCTTAAGAAAATGGTCTGGTCATATAGGGTGACCCCGCATTCAGTTACCGGTGTATCTCCATTTGTTTCTCTGAAAGGGCGTGAGCCAGGTTTGAAGGAAGTTCCGGGTTGGCTGAAGAACAAAGAATGTGTCTGGGTTGACCGTTCTAGTGTGAAAGATGGTGTCGTCAAAAGACAGTGTGATTCTGCACATTCGTACAATTTGAGAATGAGGGTGAGCGATTCGGATATAAATGTTGGTGATTGGGTGGTGACGAAGAAAGGTGGTTTTGTCATAAAGGGGGAAAGTAAATACTCACGACCTAAACAAGTGAAATCTGTAAAAAGAAATGTTCTCATCTTGAATGATGGTTCAGCTTGGAGTTGTGGTAATGTTGCAAAATGTAATTCTCAATTGTCATTTTCTATTTTTCTGTATTTGCTTGAATTTTTGACTTGTATTTTTATGTTGTATTATATTGTGATGGGGGAGATGTGTTAGGATCTATGCTTCATAGAACTGTAAGCTTGTTGCTAGGAGCTTAGAATGTTATAGTCTGAATAGGAGACAGTACAGA
Source organism: Lissotriton helveticus (assembly GCF_964261635.1). Taxonomy (NCBI): domain Eukaryota; kingdom Metazoa; phylum Chordata; class Amphibia; order Caudata; family Salamandridae; genus Lissotriton; species Lissotriton helveticus. The sequence goes on along the minus strand of NC_136061.1, from coordinate 1,139,636,569 downwards.
GGGAGCTGTGGAAGGAGCTGGAGGTCTCTTTACTTCTGACCATTAAAGAGTAACTTCAATTACTACTTCTGCATTGGAGTCATCTTTACAAACACACTCTCCACAGCTGTCCCATCTGGCACAAAGCATATGGAAGTGGGCGATTCCCAAAAAACTTTTTTCTCCTAGCAGAACACCTTCCAGGGAAGGACAATCAGATTGCTGACCTGCTCAGCAGGCACAGCCAGCAACTACACGAGTGGGAGATTCACCCCCAAGCTCTCCAGCCATTCTTCGAAGAGTGGGGTCACCCAGAAATAGACCGGTTTGCCACAAAAGAAAACTCAAAATGCCAGTACTTTGCCGCCAGGTTCCCACATCCGTTGTCACAGGGCAATGCGATATGTATGAACTGGTCAGGCAGATTTGCGTACGCTTTCCCCCAGCACCGCTGATCCCGTGGTGGGGTGGCACGCAAACTGCGGCAACACTCACTCACATCCTAGTTGCTCCCACATGGGCGATACAACCGTGGTACACAACGTTCCTAGAACTTTCAGTGGCTCCTCATCAACGACTGTGCCTTGCACCCCATCTTCTAACTCAGAACCATGGAGAAATAAGACACCCAGATCCCAATCAGATGAACCTAGCGATCTGGCTCCTGAGGTCTTAGAGTTTGCATACCTTAACTTGCCCCCAGACTGCATGAACATCATTAGGGAGGCAAGACGACCAATCACACGAGCGTGCTATGCAGCTAAATGGAAGAGATTTGTTATTTACTGCAGCAATAACCAAATCGACCCATTAGACGCTTCCATGCAAAACATTGTTACCTGCTGCATCTACAAAGATGTAACTTAGCATACTCTTCTATACGACTACACCTCGCTGCTATAGCAGCATACCTTCAAAACAGACAACCAGCAAACAAAGCCTTCATGGAGGGTTTGAAAAGGGTGATCCCTCCAAGACACCCCCCTTACCCAGTCTGGAATCTAAATATAGTGCTTACCAGACTGATGGGACCTCCTTTCGAACCTCTACACTCATGCGAACTACAATTCTTAACGTGGAAGGTTGCATTCTTAGTTGCCATTACCTCACTCAGAAGAGTGAGCGAATTACAAGCACTAACAATTCAAGAACCTTTCATGCAGGTACATGCCAACAGGGTGGTCCTTAGAACCAACCCTAAGTTCATGCCTAAAGTTGTATCCAATTTCCATATCAATCAATCCATAGAACTGCCAGTATTCTTTCAAATGAGAGAGCCCTACACACATTAGATGTAAAAAGAGCTCTACTTTATTATGTGGACAGAACAAAATCATTTAGAAAGACAAAACAACTATTTGTTGCTTTTGCACCACAACACAAAGGAAATCCTATTTCAAAGTCGGGAATAGCCAGATGGATAGTTAAATGCATTCAAAAATGCTATCAAAAGGCAAAACTCACTTTAACCGTCCCCCCCCCAAGAGCACACTACAAGAAAAATGGGGGCATCCATGGCTTTCCTAGGAAATATTCCTCTTGAAGACATCTGTAAGGCAGCCACATGGACTGTGGTAAATAAATAAATAATACCCTATTTTTGACTAGACTTATAGCATAACAGATAGCTCAATAAAATAAGAGTCAAGATTCGAGGTAGTAGGAGTTTCTGCAGGTTTATTACAGCATAAGGACAGGATCAGGACAACCTGCATGGGAATAGGACAATAAGGCCTGGCAGCTGCCGGGGCTGGGTCTGGGATGAGCGCGCTAACATTCAATAACAAAACATTGATTTATATACATAGCGCAAACACATAGCATTACATTGCAGTAGGCGTAACAGTGGGTGGAGCAGAAGGCGTGACGCGCAGCAGTCGCGAGAGATAACAGTAAAAAGAGGTGTAACTGGGAGTATACATAGACATGTGATGCAAACGTAACAGAATATGTCATGAATGGGCGGAAACTTTGGAGGGGGCTACCTAAGGAGCCGGGACCTCTAACCTAATGGTGCGCGAAAACTGGCAATGACGTGGTACTAGGAGAAGCTGGGGGCTATGAACTCTGTGCTAGGAGCAGAGACTAGAGTCTGAAGGGTCGGAGCGACATGTACCTAAACCCTATCTGGTATCTGATGTTTAGGGAACATGTTGATATAAACTAGAAGTCATGAGGGGAAAAGCTAACTTGATTCTAAGACTGGACCATGCATTATTCTACATGTAGTGCGTGATGAAGAATACTAAATGACCATTAAATACACTATTTCTCTAACATGGAGACGAGAAGGCTAGACAATGACGGAAACTATTGATGCAGTTCAGTAGCTTAGGAATGCAGAGGAGGAGGACTGAACTGATAACTGGAACTATAACATACTTTTGGCAGACTCAGAGGCAGAGCCAAGCTGCACCGGGCACTGCGAGGCAGGAAGTAAGTGAAGGGTCGAGGATACAGGTGGGGGCTGTATCGCTCCTCAGCGAGGCTTTCAGGAGACAGGAGCTGAATCTGTGGTCTGGGCCCTTTTGAGGCCTAGAAACGGGGATTTTATAATGGAATAACGTGCACACTAAGAAACGTGGCAACATTACTTTACATAGGCCTGATATTCGTAGTATTCACGAGGACTGGAAAATAGCATACTAGAGGTGGACACAACTGGAATTGCGTCATTAATCAGGCATGGGGAATAACATATGCATATTGGTCATGCACACAACATATGATGGATGAGGCGTAGGGACACAGAACATGGCAAAATTTACTTTTCCACATTCCCTCCTTGTCACTACGTTTCCATCAGGAAACATCAATTTTCATGATACCATCTATCATTTCATACAGTACCATTTGCTCGTCTCGAATTGTCTTGGAACGGGATTTAGAACGGGGCTTGGGACTAGGAATACAAGAGGTAGCACACATGCTGCAAATCGCAGGGCCACATTGTATACAGAGGCAGCAGCTAAATATAATCGCTACTGCAATACCTAAAAAGGACAGGACTTTCCATCCCCATGCGGAAATTACATTCCAGAACCAACCGGACCATGTCCAGGTGCCTGGATCTTGATGTAACAGATGGGCAATTTTATGGAGTCTGGTTATAGCTGAATAAACAGACGGCGCGTTATTTGGAATGAAAATGCAGCAACTAGATCCGATGACTCTACAGGCCCCGCCCCTATCGGCCAGTATGACGTCAAGGACGAGACGATTTTGCAAAACGACAAATCTCATAGCAGATTGTTCTTCGGTTAGGTTACCTAGAGCAGAGGCAGTCTCATTAACTACAGCTTCAAGGGTTCTTGTTAACCTACGGATCAGTTTGCTATTCTGGACAGGTCCTATAAAGAAGAAGAAACCTTTATTGAAATCTGTATACTGTTCTAGAGTAGTTTCAGTATAATCGACAATTGGGGACTCCCTTCTATGTCTAATGTGTACTAGATGTGTGTTTCTGTGATAATCAGATGGGGCTAGAAAAACAGGTGGCAGTAGGAAAGCAATGTAACAGGTTCCCTCCCAATCGAGGGGCAGACGGACATATGCAGTTTGACCACAAATAAAATAAGAGTGACGTGAAGCTTTGAAAACAGATTTCCCACTGTCACTATACTTGATAACAGTAGTACATACACTATGACCTATATGTACAGAACCATAACTACGGACACATAATTCGCCTTTGACAGGTAGTACTGAAATAGCAGGTAAGTCTGGAGTAGTATCAGACTGAACATTCAGGACCATGAAATTCGACGAATAATTACCTAAATTATATACTTCATTTTCTAGATCTAAACCTGTTCTGTGGGGGAGACCTTGCTTGTCTGGAAAACATGTACTGTTAAGAAAAGACATATCTGTTGAGGATGACGTTAACGTGGACCATGCTCCACACGAACCATTGTGTGAGAATGGATAAGGAAAAAGTGGCAGAACTCCCTTCGGTGTCTGGAAAGGGGGGAGTCGACCACACACCCAACAATTAGTGGCATTGCTGGTCTGGTGTGAATAATGTAACATACGGATAAATGTGTTGTTGCGCATAGCGAGGCGGTAAGAATATTCGTGAGGAGGCAGATCACTAAACGTGTGCTCTACTGTAGCATTAGCAGACATATTTACATGAGGAACTGGAAAACACAGGAAAAGTGCATAACTAGTGCAGGAAATCATTATGCTGAGAAATAATATGAAACTCAGAAAAACGATACATTGAAGTGAACTTCGACTGACTCTCTCACTATGGGGGTCTATTTTATACATGTCAGAAACAATTTAACCGTTTCACCTAGGGGAGGACTTATACAATCAAACTGACTGACTTATTTTACTAGACCTTAACTTCAACTTATACTCCTGTTGCGGAGTTTTCTCTAACAAGGGAGGGGTTGTAATAATGTCTTGTGCGGGACAGTCCTTAAGAGCAATATTTTGGCAGTCCTTCAAATCCTGGAAAATGTTTTTAGACGCTGGTTTCAATCCTTTGAAAAGTTTTACATGAGAAAGGTGGACCCACCCCTTCCTGCCTTCCAACTTGACGGCAGTACGGGTGGTCAAGAGGACCTGGCGTGGCTCCTTCCAACGTGGTTCCAGCGGACTTGATCTGTCAAAATTTCTGATCATCACAAGGGAGCCTGGAACGATCTCGTGCGGTGCCACCTCGGTATTGTCTGGAAATGCGGCGGCAACCTGTGAACGACATGAGTTGAGGGCAGACATCAAGGAAGCTAGGTAATCTGTCAGCATATTACATGAAACATCGGTAATACTTCGGGGTCTAGGAGTACCCCACATGTTAGGGGGGCGGCCGAATACGACCTCATACGGGGACAGACCTGATCTGGAATGTGCGACCATACGCATATAAAATAAAGCGACTGGCAGAGCTATTAACCAGTCTACACCTTTATCTTTACAGACTTTTGCAATGCGGATTTTCAGAGTCTGATTATGCCTTTCGACTAGTCCAGCTGCTTCAGGATGGCGTACACAATGAAACTTCCACTGGTACCCTAACAACAGGGAAACGTGCTTCATGAGTTCAGATGAGAATGGCTGGCCGTTATCAGAATATACGACTCTAGGGAGTCCGTATCTAGGGAAAAATTCACGAACCAACTGCTTGGCAGTGGTCGCGGCTGTGTAATCTGGGACTGGATATGCTTCTGTCCACCTGGACAAAGCGCATACAACTACAAGGACATACTTGAAACCTCGACATCGCTCCATCTGAATATAATCCATCTGGAGGACCTCAAAAGGGTGGTCAGGGGGCTGGAAACCACCTTGTTCCACCGGGACACTTTTACCTGGATTAAACTGACAACATATCATACAGGTACGGACTTTCTGCTTGGCTGCAGCTCGTAAATGCTTGTTGAACCAAATGTTCTGGATACTGTCTAACATAGCTTTTTCTCCTAAATGTGCTGGACTATGTGCGGTATTGATAATGACTTGAACCATAGAATCGGGGAGAAACCATGTGGCTCTACCCTTCGTTAACCATCCTTGATCTGTCTGGACCCCTCCTTGTTCGGACCATTTCTTGATTTCATCGGGAGTAGCATGTAACTGTATATCTATGACATCTTGTGTAGGGTCCTTAACTGTCATGCATGTAATCAGATCTGGAGTATGTGTCATATTAACTGGAATGTCTGGAGTCTGTGCTGTAAGCTTGGCTGTGCGGTCTGCTAGATCATTACCTTGGGAAATAATGTCAGTGACTTTCGTATGTGCTTTGCATTTCATAATAGCAATAGATGTCGGTAAATGTATGGCATCTAACAGGGCTTGAATAAGGAGACCATGCTGAATCTTGGTTCCATGAGAAGTCATGAAACCTCTCTCCTGCCAGAGCACTCCGAAGTCGTGTACAACTCCGAATGCGTAACGTGAATCTGTGTAAACATTAACTTTCAGGTTCTTGGCATGTATACAGGCTTGTGTCAGAGCGACTAGCTCTGCTGCTTGAGCGGACAGGGTGTCAATACGGTGTGTCTTGATAACTTCAGTGTCAGTAGTCACTGCATACGCGGCGACTAGTTCTCCTGTACTAGTTCTCATACATGAACCATCTACATAAAGTGTCAGGTCGGGATCTGGTAACGGAATGTCTGTCAGGTCTTGTCTTGGCTTTGTCGTAATGTTAACTACTTCCACACAGTCATGTGGGTCTGGATTTGAATTAACTGATGGTAACAGTGTAGCAGGATTCAGAACGTTGCAGCGTCTAATTTCTATGTGTGGCTGGAACAGTGTCAATTCATAACCTGTTAAACGTGCAATTGTCAAGTGCTGAGTTTGTGTTCGGTTTAAAAGAACTTCTACTGAATGTGGGACTTGTACTGTCAAGGAATGTCCTAAAACTATGGAATCACTTTGTCTGATAGCTAGTGCTGTGGCTGCAACTGACTTGAGGCACGCAGGCAACGCCTGGGCGACTGGATCTAATGTGCTCGAAAAATAAGCACAGGGCTTGTATTGACCTGCTTGATCTTGTGTGAGAACAGATAATGCTGTACCTTCCCGTTCAGTAACGAAAAGTGTAAAAGGCTTACTGTAGTTCGGTGTAGCTAGAACTGGAGCTTGACATAGGGCTTTCTTTAACTCGTTAAAACTAAGTGTATGGTCAGATGTCCAAGGGAGGACAGTCGATACGGCTGCCTCCTGTGTCGTTAACTGTATCAGTGGCTTGGCTAGAAATGCATACTGGGGAATCCATTGTCTACAATAAGAAGTAAGGCCGATAAAGGCACGTACCTCCTTCTGGGTTCTGGGCTGGGGAAGACTCGCTATTAACTGGATACGGTCTGGTGTCAACTGCCTACCCCTCTTGGACAGCAAGTGTCCTAAGTATACCACTTGCTGGACACAGAATTGAAGCTTCGAAGGCGACACCTTGTGCCCCATCTCGGCTAGAAAATACAAAACTGTAAGTGATGCTCGCTCGCAAGCACGTTCAGAACGGGCTGTGATCAGTAGATCATCGACATACTGGAGCAGGGCTGTGTCAGTTGGCATGTGAATATTGTCTAGTTGTCTTTTAAGTGCTTGACTGTAAATACTAGGACTTTCTGTGAAACCTTGAGGAGCGCGTGTGAACATATAGCTCCTTCCATTTAAACAAAATCCAAAAAGAAACTGGCTGTCTGGATGAATTGGAACACTAAAAAATGCATTCTTGAGGTCTATGACAGTGAAAAACATGGCTTCGGAATCAATGGCTGTTAACAGGGAAGAGATGTCTGGAACAACTGGGTACTGAGGAATAATACATTTGTTAAGCTCTCGTAAATCAATCACTAATCGATATACTGGGGGTGCATTCGGATCAGTACGTTTCATGACTGGAATGATCGGAGAATTGCATACATTGGAGTCAGTTTCTACAACTACTCCTTGAGCCATGAGCTCGTCAATAATTTTGGATAAGGCTGCTACAGCCTCAGGTGGCAATCTGTACTGTCTGATTCGTGGTAACACTACACCTGGTTTGAGAGTCACACGATGGGGTGTGATTTGCATGTAACCTACATCAGTTGGACCTTGCGCCCATAAATGCTGTGGAACATTAGACAATCTTGAATCAAAATCTCGTAACACATAGTGACCCTTAAAGTCACGTAGGAACAGACGTATTCCCTCTGGGGAACAGCAAATAACTGCACCTAACTCTTTCAGTGTCCTAATACCTAATAGATTTTCTGGACATGACTTAGTAAGTAACAGATCAGTAGTACGGGACAATGGACCTACTTCTAGAGTAACTGGCTTAGATATCTCATTAACGATGGGTTTTCCTGAAAATCCAAGGGAAACATTTCTTGAGCCTGAGAGCGGAGCCCCTGGAACTTCGGCGTGACTTATTGTGGTCCTACTTGCCCCTGTATCGATCAAAAACTTTCTGTCTTTCCCTAATACTTGACTGTGAACATAGGGACCTTCTTGGTCTACAGGTATCTCGATGAGAGGCAAGCCTACCTCCCTCTCTAGGCTGTTTCATGAATATGACTGATACTCTGGATACTCGGACTGTGCATACTGGTACATCTGTGATGTAACGTGCTGTGTTGCAGCAATGGGCTGCGGTACTGTAACTGTCTGTGGTGCATTCTGTGACTGAGGAATCTGTGAAACTTGTTCTTGTCTAGGCGGACGTGGTCTTTCTTTAGTCTTACCAGTAGCTATGTTATGTTTCAGAACTGCACACTCGTTTATAAAATGACCTGGCTGTTTACAATAATTGCAGTTCCCTTTAACGGGAGCTGCAGGATGACTGGCTTGATTCGGACCCCTCTTCTGACTGTCTTGAGGAACAGATTGTGCAACTAGCACTTTCATTTTCGTGTCTTTCATACGTTTTCTCTCGTGTTCTTGCTCTTCCCTGATTCTATTCTGGTGATACTGGAGCATCTGGAGCATCTGGGACGGAGTATTTGCTTGCCAGGTGCTTTCGACTTTCAAAACTCGGTTTTTAATTTGTGGACTTGAATTCTCGACTAATTTAGTAACGAAAAGGTGAGGGTATGACTCACTACTTGTCTTGAGACCACTGTTAATACTGAAACATTTTTCAAATCTAGAATAAAAATCACTAATGTCTTCATCTTGTTTCTGTTTACAGGCTGAGATTGCATCCCAGTCTTCTTTCCTTGTTGTCAATAATCTGGGTAAAACTTGAATCAATAATTCTGGTAATTCTTTACATTTATCTCCAAGACCGGTACCTGGTACTCGTGCCTTGTCTTCAGCTTCTAGAGCTGCCCAATCGATCTTTTTCTCTCCCACCTCCCATTCTTTTTCCTTTAACTTTTCATACACCCCTGCGGGTAACAGGACCTTTAACATTTTAATGATATCTGGGTACGTGTATTCTCCCATACGGAGCATGTCTTTTAATTCTCTATGGAACCCTGCTGGATCTTTGTCATGACAGGGAATTAATTTCTTCATTTCAAGAAGTTCCATCTTTGATATTGGAGTGTATACAAACACTCGTTGCATTACGCCACCCGCCCCTTGGACTGGGTGGACTTCTCGTAACGGATTCTGTCTGTCTACGTAGAATGATTTACTTTCTGGGGGTGAGACATGAACAAAATGCGGGTTCAAAAACGTTCTATACTTGTGACGCTGTTCTAGAATGACACTAATTAAATCGGTACCTAGACCTCTCCATCTATACTGGAGTAACTCGTTCAGGATATCGTGCAGCGGGCCTGGATCAGAATGTTGACCCTCGTACAGAGTAATGAGGTGCTGGATCATATACATACCCACCAGTCGTTGCTCGGCTGGGGGCAATTTCAGAAACATTTGTGCCACTATTTCGTCTGGAAAAGTGGTAGAATCAGTAATCCATCGGACTGCTGATCGGGCTAGTTCTTGTTCATGCATGGTACTTAATTCACTGTAACCGATTCGTGATTTCAGAATGTGATCGGTAGCTTGAAATACTTGTTCTAGGGAACCTTGTTCTGGTGCTAGATGTTGAAAAATAGACTTGGATTCTAGACGTAAATGGCGATCTGGAAATCTGGATTTTCCTACATACGCTATTCTGGCGGGATTCTCGTTCTCTTCCTCTTCAGGATCAGAGATACTTTCTTTCTCGCTTACTTGTGCTGCTTTACGCTGGTCGTGTAACCTTATTATTTCTTTACGAATTTTCTTGTACATACTCTCCATGGCACTGACGGTCTTGTGCTTACCCTCGGCTATATTATCACTCCACCTTGTCAGGATTCTCATTTCGGCCGGATCTTTAGACGGGTAATCTTGTTCTCTTATTAAACAATTGATCAGGAACTTTAATATCATGAGTTGAATCTCGGCTTTCCTTTGAGACATAATTTCGCCAATACTTTCTGGATCATCCCCTGTACGGATGAAACGATATATTCTGTCTAGATCTTCTTTCATATTCGGTAAGGTGACTAGATACTCGGTCACTCTCCTTACACGTAAGGAATATAAAACCATAGTATATTCGCCTGGAACTGGATCATAGACACATTCGTTAAGGGCTTGCCTGATTTCTGTGACAGACTTATTACTTTTAGGAGTACGCTGTGATGCTTGAGCATGTAATTCGAGTGCTGATAAACGCTTGTGTGGCGGCGGGGTTTGAGGAGTAGCTCCTCCTGCGGCCCCTAGACTAGAGTCGTCTACTGAGGCTCTACGTCCTGGCAGAGTGGGAAATGGAACTGTAGGCTGGACCGGGGGCACCGTAACAGGTACTCCGGTGTCTGGAGAAGCGGGAAGTGCCACGAACAGGATTTGCATATTCGGGGACTGTGTCGTCCAAATAGGACGAAATAAAAATATCAGCTGCGGTCGGTTTGTGACGTAGCTTGGTCGGAACTAATGGCGGCGGGAAATTACTGGATGCCTCTGGGGTCGCTTTTGGCAGGCCTTCGGCAAGGAGAGGATACATACCCTTAATAAGGGCATGCCTCTGTCTGTCTGACTGTTCGGCTTTGACTTGTTCACCTATCTCGATTAATTCTCTTTCTTGGGCTCGTTCTTGGGATTCTCTACTTAACTCTGACTTTCTGACTTCCTTTTCCGTTCTTTTATAAGCTTCCTTGCGCCATAACTCGATGGCATCTTTCTGTGACTGTCTGGCTTTCTTTTTCCATAATGCTTCTTCTACTCGCATGATACATTCGGCATCCCATGTACCCGATACAGGCCATCTATACTTTTCTTCTAACTGTTTGGTATACTCTACCCATAAATCTAGATACATTATGGCGCTTATGCCATGTTTCTGATACATAAAATGACCTGGACTGTCCCTAGGCGGGACAGGAACTGCTTCCTCTAACAAACCCTTTCTAGTTTTTAACTGACGTAACTTGGAAAAGAGCGGCATTCTAAACTTGAATCGGAACACAATACAATACACGAAAAACAATAACAATTGGGAAAACAATTCAGGCATACCACGACATTGGAAATACATTAAACAATATCATAACATAACAGTTCGAACAGAATACTACCTGAAAATACTGAAAACAGGAAAAGAACAGAATTCTCGAGAACGGAACAGACTAGAGTTACTGGATGCACTGCTGTAACAGTACGGAACATACCGGTCCCATAAAGGAACGCATCAAGACCCGTATCCACCTAGGTGAACACTTCGTTTGTGGGCTTGGGTACCACCAACCCACGGACCAGGAGTCAATTTAGATTGGTCCTGTCTAGATACTACCCCAGCAATGGTACTCACCGGGCAGCACGGAACGGAAAGCCTCGAACGGGACTGGACTACGACGGACTTCGGACTTCAGTTACGGGTGGGCCTCCGGATACCTCGGACCTTGGACTCTCGGCTTGGGCTCTGGTCGGGACTCGCCGCGTTCCTCCACCGTCTCGTTTGGATGCTGGACCGCCTCCTCCGTGGGCCTGAGGGATACTTGGAGCAGAAATATCTGCCAGTGCACGGTATGGTTCCGTCACGACTGTAGAGGGTCAGGGGGTCGGCGTGGCTTCACCGACGCGTGGGGAAAGGGCAAGTCCCTGTTCGGGCGCCATTATGTGGTAAATAAATAAATAATACCCTATTTTTGACTAGACTTATAGCATAACAGATAGCTCAATAAAATAAGAGTCAAGATTCGAGGTAGTAGGAGTTTCTGCAGGTTTATTACAGCATAAGGACAGGATCAGGACAACCTGCATGGGAATAGGACAATAAGGCCTGGCAGCTGCCGGGGCTGGGTCTGGGACGAGCGCGCTAACATTCAATAACAAAACATTGATTTATATACATAGCGCAAACACATAGCATTACATTGCAGTAGGCGTAACAGTGGGTGGAGCAGAAGGCGTGACGCGTAGCAGTCGCGAGAGATAACAGTAAAAAGAGGTGTAACTGGGAGTATACATAGACATGTGATGCAAACGTAACAGAATATGTCATGAATGGGCGGAAACTTTGGAGGGGGCTACCTAAGGAGCCGGGACCTCTAACCTAATGGTGCGCGAAAACTGGCAATGACGTGGTACTAGGAGAAGCTGGGGGCTATGAACTCTGTGCTAGGAGCAGAGACTAGAGTCTGAAGGGTCGGAGCGACATGTACCTAAACCCTATCTGGTATCTGATGTTTAGGGAACATGTTGATATAAACTAGAAGTCATGAGGGGAAAAGCTAACTTGATTCTAAGACTGGACCATGCATTATTCTACATGTAGTGCGTGATGAAGAATACTAAATGACCATTAAATACACTATTTCTCTAACATGGAGACGAGAAGGCTAGACAATGACGGAAACTATTGATGCAGTTCAGTAGCTTAGGAATGCAGAGGAGGAGGACTGAACTGATAACTGGAACTATAACATACTTTTGGCAGACTCAGAGGCAGAGCCAAGCTGCACCGGGCACTGCGAGGCAGGAAGTAAGTGAAGGGTCCAGGATACAGGTGGGGGCTGTATCGCTCCTCAGCGAGGCTTTCAGGAGACAGGAGCTGAATCTGTGGTCTGGGCCCTTTTGAGGCCTAGAAACGGGGATTTTATAATGGAATAACGTGCACACTAAGAAACGTGGCAACATTACTTTACATAGGCCTGATATTCGTAGTATTCACGAGGACTGGAAAATAGCATACTAGAGGTGGACACAACTGGAATTGCGTCATTAATCAGGCATGGGGAATAACATATGCATATTGGTCATGCACACATAACATATGATGGATGAGGCGTAGGGACACAGAACATGGCAAAATTTACTTTTCCACAGGACCACCATACACACTTTCACAAAATACTACTGCGTAGATGTGCAAGCAAAACAGCAAGCTGCTGTAGGCCAGGCTGTCCTCAAAACTCTTTTTCAAACTGCTTCAGCTGGCACAGGTAACCACTGCTAGAGGAGATACTGCTATACAGTCTATGCACAGATATGAATTCAGCAGCCCACATGCCTCGAACGGAATATGCTACTTACCAGTATGCATCTGTTCTTGGCATGAAGGGCTGCTGACATTCATATCGCCCGCCCTCCTCCCCGGTGCCTGTAGCAACTGCAGCATTATCCCTGGCATGGCCATCTCTTACTTTACTATCCATCTCTGCCACAAAGGCGAAAAACAATCTGAGGATGGAGAAGATGCCCATGCGCACTGTAGTCCAGGGGAGGAGTCGCCTATCTCGTGGTACTTCGAAGACTCTTCCAAGACAACAAAGTGCAATCATCCGGACCCAACACTAGGCGGGGATCTATGCACAGATATGAATGTCAGCAGCCCTACATGCCAAGAACCGATGCATACTGGTAAGTCGCATATTCCTTTCCTCTCCTGAACGTGTATGCTGGTGTGAAGCAGAGACCCTAACCCTATGGATTTTATCTCACATTTGAGCAAACAACGCAGCACTTTTTTAACACCGTAAATTACTTTCTCTGCCATTGAATTTGGTATATAGTGTGAAATTATTTTTAATGCATTAGTCTTGCAGCTTGTAAGATCATGTCTCTGACAGTAATTTAACAACTCCACAATAGTCGCACAGAGTGGTGATAACGGTTGTGCTCTCCAGTGGGCAACACTGGACCCCTTTCAGCAGCAAAATACTACTTTAGGTGCAAGCTATGTTTTTAACCCAGTCCTCCAGTAGCTCTCCAGCTCTAAAATACAAATTTAAATTTTTCATGCAATGTGTTCACTTGCATTTTCAAGATTGCCCTATTTTCTTTCAAAGGCACAGTCATGCGTTTGCCTCATTGTCCCATTTAGTGACTGTATAAGGATTGCATCAAAACAAGTAAATTTTCACTATTTTCGCTACCAGATGTTTTTTCTGAACTATAATGGATGGTTCTTACTGGCTTTCACCTTGTCCTTCCCCTCCATAGTGTTCCTGATCCAGTATTTTTCATATATTTTTTGCCAGTAGTTTTCAATAAACTTGAGTTGAGGAACAATTCATGGCATCATTTTTTACCTGTAGATCGTAATTCGCATTGCGAGACAGGTGCAAAAACGCAATATTTAGATTTAGCTCGTTATGCAACCTGCGTTGATTTCTAAAGAACCTGCATGAAAGACTCTTGTTTAACTTTGATAGATATTATGAATATTTCGATACAATTTGCAAAAAATGTAATCCTATAATTTGAAGTAAACTTAATAAAACGGGATGTTGAACATAAATTGTTTAATCTACTGTTGCAGATGAAAACTCGTGGATTTGATGAATTTGTTGCACTCGAGGAAGCAGATAAGCAAATGTTTGACGATAAAACCTCTCCACCAGAAGATGACCCTCTTGCACCAGGTATTAACTGCACAATTTTACATCACCAGCTCTATTAGGAGTTGAAATATCACGTCTTAAAGTTGTAAAGTTACCAACTGTTTTGAAAACCTTTGTAGTGTTAGCCAAGTTATATATCCTGTATTAGCAACTAGACCAAACTTTTGCGATAGCTACCTTTTACGCATACTGAATGGCAAGCACTTTACAGGAATAAGTAAATACATTACCAATCCTGAATGTTTTAAGTACCGACCTACTTCATCTGAAATGCTGTTATCTAAACAAAAACATATTAGTATGTAATCACAGGGTACGCCTGCTTTCTGTTGGTGTTTCTTGCATACATGTAACTTGCATTGGAGGATTTGTTTTAGGATTGTAGTTATTTTCTTCCTTTGACATTGAAAACATATTTCACTATAATCTGGAGCAGGTATTCACTTTCAACCAAACTGTTAAATTAAAACAATCTCTTGATTAAGCCATGAAATGTTTAATTAGAAATGTTTAGTTTTAGAGAGGTTATTTTAGCTTTTCTAATGGCCATCTTTAAAAATGACAAGGCTCATTACACATTTCCAAATTGAATAACTGATGCTGCAGGTATTCCCTATGGATGCACGTTCCTCACCTTGAGAATATTCCCTAGTTGTCAGACTTGAGCCAGACATTTTTACAGCAGTGCCTCAGCATGCTGCAATGTGACGTCGTAGGGCTCAGCATTGGTCTTGGTCCGCCTTGGAAGTGACTGAGCAGAGCGGCATATAAGTACCACCCCCCACTCCTGTCCAGGCCTTCGAACACCGATTTGGAACTCAACTCCTTTTTTTTTTTTTTTTGCGGGACGGGGGTTCCAGCCTCAAACGTTTCCGAAGCGACCAAGGCAAACAGTAGAAAATAGTATTTCAGCCATGTTAGCCCTCGCCTTGTTCTGCGATTCCCCTGTGCTCCTGGCCATGGATGCCCGCTTTGGATACCATGAGGCAACAGACCTGTCCACATCAAAGGTGGTGATTGTAGACACTGCCCAACATTATACTCCTGGGGGGATTGTAGAGCAGTCATGAAGCTTTTGTGATCTGAAGCTTCAGGCTATGCAGAGATTCACTGGCTTTGCTTTCGTTTTTAGGTCAAAGCCTACCAGACCGCGCAGTGTCTGGTTTGCTAACGTCATCTTAGACATTCGGAAAGCTTCCCTGGGAATGCATTCTGCTCATTGCTGACCATTGGCTTTGTGTATGTGTCCCTTCCCAACACCTTATTTACTGTATAGCGCTGATATTGGCAACCCTCTCCAGCAACATTGCTAATTGACTGTGACAGACAATGATGAAATAACTCTGGCAACACATTGTTTGGTGGAAAGTATTTTGCAGCAGGTTTATTTATAAAATGAAATATGATAAATGGTGTGTGACTTCTGGCCGATGCAGGGGCAGGCAGCTCGAAGTACCTAAGCTGCCGACCGGCACCGTTGGCCAGCCCATTCCGTGCTTCAATTTCAGTTGGAGAGCTTTCCTTCCATACAGATCATGGACTACTAGTCCAAAGTAGAACGCGTGCCTTTTGAAGCGCAGAGCGTCACCAGGCAAGCCCCCGGTTGCTCAGGCTGGCAACTGCCCGAAGGACTAATAGAATGCTGTTGCTTGCATCCTCGGGTCCTGCTGCAAAGACTCCCAAGTTTTGGCATAGAGCACCCTTGCTGTGCTCCCTGTAATGGTACCCTTGCATACCATACTAACTGCAGATCGCCCTGTAATTCTGCCAACTTCTCTGATGTGGCAGCCGCCATATCCGCCTCCTCACTCCCATGTTGGACTCTGTAATAATCTGCAGCTTCCATCGCTTCTTGTACCACTGCACTTCATGCCACTCTACACCACTCCACTCTGTTACTCGACACCTCTGCATTCTTCCCTGCACCACTCCACAACTCTACACTGCATCAGTCTACTCTACACCACTATACTCCACTCTGCGCCAACTCCACTCTACGCTTTTTAACTCAACACCACTACAATCTACTCTGCACCACTCTCCACCACTGCACTCTTTCGCTTTACTCAAAACCAATGCATTCTATGCCTCTCCGCTCTACTCCAATCTACTGTGCTCCACTGTGCTTTGTCACTTCAGTTTAGGCCACTCTACTCCATTAAACTCTACTCCAGGCCACTACTCCACTACTCCACTTTGACTCTGCACGACTCCATACCATTCTACTCCATTCTAAGACACACTACTCCATTCTAAGACACACTACTCCATTCTAAGACACACTACTCCATTCTAAGACACACTACTCCATTCTAAGACACACTACTCCACTTTGTGCTCCACTCTACCAAACTCTGCCCTGGCGGCGCTCCACTCGGCCCTGGGTCTCTCCTTTACCCCTGTGAGTGTGTGCTGTGAATCTGTATTTGTGTGTTTGTGAATGCATGGGTGTAAGTCAGCAAGTGTGCATGTGTGGCCCGCCCCTTTCCCCCTTCATTAAACCCTTTCCGTAAGCCACCACTGATTGCTTAAGGTCTATATTTTTTGGGGGATAGACTAATCTTTGCATCTTCCGAACCATACACTCTATTCCCCACTGTTGGCATGGCTCACTGTAACTTTTCAATATATGTACACTGACATCAGTCCTTTCTTGGTTAACTGGAATTCACTTTTTGCATCCATATAATTTAAAACTGTACCCTGGTGTTCCAGCTTACCAGCAATTGGAATTTACTCAGAAGCTTGGAGCACAGTTAAGTTTTACCTGTTTATACAGACACAACATTTGTTTGTTTGCCTTAAAAATGCTATTTACAAATGTTTTTTATTATGCTGAATCGAATTCGTTTTGTAAACGTGTAATTCTTAAGTTTGTTAATGCCATTTTACTTTCTTTCTAGACTTGTTGGAATCCGCCTCATTACTTAACGATAGGACGCCATCTACAGACCTCATGGCCCAAATCGATGCTCTTGCTTTGCAGCTAACTCCAGAAGAACTGAGTCACCATTCTGGCAGCCTCCTGTTCGAAATGCAGGAAAAACTTAGCGGCTTGACAAATTGTGTGATGAGACACCTACAAACCCGGTGGACGTCTCCACCCCATGAAGGTTCTACATAATGGATTTTGGAACCTAAGAGCACTGGGTGGTTGGTCTCCATTGTTCTGATAGTTAAAAGAATTTTAAGACTTTTACTCGTTACTGGTCATACCATTTTACAAAGTATTCATTGACAATGAACGGAATTACAATTGGCTAAAAGCCAGTACAGTAGATATATTATGAATATTTTTTTTAACTGAAGTAGGTGCGTCATTCCTTGTTCCCACTTGTTGGTATTCTTCCTTGCGTGATCAACTCATTCTCATCTTTGAGGATATATCTTGCTTCTCAGCAAAGGCCTTTTAAGTGATTTAAAGATATTGGGTTTATGTCAAGTCTGCAGATGTTCAATTTGAGGTGTAATTCTTAAGCTTGAATTGCAAAGGTTTCCAATTTCGTTTCCGTTGAAGCTTAATCATGCGGTAAACCCTTCTCTTGTGCCATCTTATAGAGGAATCTGGTCCCAAACTAGCCTGTGTTTTTAATAAACTGTTAATTTTATCACTTTTCTCAAAGCCGACTCCTCTTTCAAAGAGTCAATATGTGCACAGTTTTGGCACCTCTTTCTTTCTTTGTTCTGTGCGTAAACTTTATCTAGCCGACAAACTCAACTTTTCCAACTGCTGTATTTTCAAGAAAAACATTTATATTTTGATGGACCCCAGTATAAAGGCCCAGTGCGTGAATAGCTCAGTTGCTACTTGTACGTCTTGATGGTGTGCTGTAGCAATGTTTTAGTTAAGATCTTCCTGTGGCAAATTGGATGGTATGACACGCAATGTTTTGTATATTATGTATAGTTTTCAATTGCAGATGTTCTAATTTATGAGTGTAAACTTTGATAACTTGCATGCGTTGCAGCATTGCACAACACCCAGTTTGCAAACGTTGAACACTTCAGTCTACCTGCTTTGTAAATAATTATCTGCCACTTAGAGCTCTGTATGTTATTGCTGCAGATGTTTTTAAGAGAAATGTGCATAAATAAAACTAAGAAAACTTGTTTTTCGTTGAATGTCTAAATTAATTTGAAACACAGATCGATGCATGGATCTACAGGGGTTTATACTAAGGCAGTTAGTTGTGTGGGACCCCCACTTAACGTTTACTGGAACCCAGGCACCCCCACTAAATCTTTGCAGGAAGCGGAGGACCCCAGCCCAAGCCATTTTAGTGATTAGAACTTCAAAACAATATACAAAAGTACACCAACCGCATTCATCAAACAAATAAACAAATGCTGAAATGTTATTGAATTCACAACAAATATAAATAAATCTAAATTTAAATGGGATGGCTGGAGTTTTTGTAAATTCTATTGAGGGCCCCCACTATCCATACTATATTCGTTTCAATAACCTGCACTGCTCCCAAGAATCAAACTGAGGATACCAACTTAATTTTTAGCCTCCAATTTCAAATTCCTTTGCATTTACAGTTTATTTTAAAACATAAAATGTAAAATTTGCTTCTTTTATTTATGTACACTTTATGCATTTATTTTATTGAATTGTATAAGCAGTCACGTACCCCCTGAGTAGACATAGTGGTCCTTGAAGGGATCCTGGGCCACAGGTTAAGAGCCACCATTCCAAAGGATTGAATTTTTGAATGTTTATTCGGAGTTTACACTTTGTATTTGTCATCCCGTGCCATCTTGGCAAGCACCTAAGCAAGGGGGTTACATTTACTTTAGTGCAACCATCTCAGTTGGGTAAACAGCTTGTATGAGCAGTGACCTTGTGTAAATGTACATACATATCTAATGTATGCAAGTTCCTGCAGTAGGGAAACTTCAGAAGCTGCTTACATTCATCTGGATAGTCTCCAGTGTAGGATGGAGTGTGGAACAATTTGTAAGTCAAATCTGGAAGCAAAGTATACCAGAGCTCATGTGCAGCAACATAGTTTGCACACCAACACACTAGCTTTGAAACCGTTTCAGTGAGTTTTTTTCTAGTAATCTACCCTGATCGCATGCCTGGATTTGAGAGTAGGGATCTAGAGCAGGCCCTATAGGAGTATCTTGAATTGAGTCTAAAGTCGCAAATGGTCATTGACATTGTTTTATTAAAGTGCACCTTTTACTTTGTGTCAGGTGGTGTATTTTTGCTAACATACTGTTCCTGGCATGCATAGCTGTAGGTACGCTCTGCATACCCCTGACAACTTGTGTTGAGCTTTGATTTTTGCAACTTGTTTTTCTTTTAAGAAATCTGTTAATTCACGAGGTGTAATCACTCCTCCTATAACTGGTAATCCGCATTAACTCCTTTCATATTGTTTCCTTTCCGCTGTCTGGTTCGGACGTGATACCAATCAGGCTCCGGGTCAACGGCTCATATTGTTTGTCAGACTCTTATTGTTTATCCTGTCCTGTTGGCACTAGCAATCTACATCTGTTTTGGTTTCTTCTCGTCATAACTTCTGTCTGGCTTGGCGACCTATTTTCCAATTCGACACCCCTTGTGGAGCCTTGAGCCTCACCTTCCATTTCTCTCCTCCAAGAATGAAGACTCCGTGATGGAAAGAATCCTTTTCAATATTGCCTTCAGTGTCGCTCCACGTATTCTTGGACTGGCCACCACAAGGTCTGCAACCTCTGCTTTTAGCCATAGCACAACAATTCCGCCGGTTCTGCCGGCCTTTGCACATTTTTGGGAGTGAATTATCTAGGAAGAGCCAGAGACAGGCCCCTCTTGAGACCAGCATCTCCAGTTCAACCCAGAACGGAGGTCTCCCTTGAATTCTGAGGCTGAGAAGCAGCCAGCGCCCTGGAAGAAAATTAAACTGGCATGTCTTCTAGCATGAGGCCACCCATGTATCCACCAGTTGCATATTGACCACATGCACAAGCAGCACACCACCCTGTAGAGTGATGGGCGTCAAGTCCTGAAGCCCAACTTCAGGCTTCCGATCCATCACTGCCTGTGGGCCATGATTGACTCTGACTGAAGGGCTCGAACATTACATTACATTACATTAAAATTATTTATACCGCGCACTTTCACCAACGGTTTCATGGCGCTCGTTGACAGGTACAGTGATCCAGGGCAAGGAAGTTATTCGTAGGCGGATTGGAAGAGCAAAGTTTTTAATAGTTTGCGAAAGCTGTCATAGTTGGGGCAAAGACGAAGTGGGGGTGGCAGAGAGTTCCAAGTAGAGGGGGCCAGAGCAGAGAAGCTCAGACCGCCATGCTTTTTCCGTTTGAATTTGGGGACCACAAGGAGGTTGAGAGATGCTGATCGAAGAGCTCTAAGGGGAATGTGGCGAGTCAAGACAGAAGAGATGAAAGCGGGGGCTGCACCCAAAAGGGCCTTAAAGGTTGAGCATGCCAGCTTGAAGGTGCAGCGTTTAGAGACCGGGAGCCAGTGCAGACTACGAAGGAGGGGAGTAACGTGCTGATGTTTAGGCTGGCGGAAAATCAGGCGGGCAGCCTGATTCTGCACCAGCTGCAAGCGGTGGAGGTGGCATGCCGGAATTCCCACGTACAGCATGTTGGCATAGTCAAGCCTGGAGGTGATGAGTGCAATGATGACTTGGATCAGGGCTTCTCTGGTGAGAAACCTGCTGATCTTGCGAATCCGCCTGAGATGGAAGATACAGGCTGAGGTGACAGAATTGATTTGCGGTCTCATTGAAAGGTCTTCAGAGATGATCACCCCAACTTTTCACAGTGCTCACAGGAGTGGGTGCCGTCCCCAGAGATGTTGGCCAGAAGGTGGAATTCCATGGGTGTGTGAGACCCCCCACCAATACGAGCTCAGTTTTAGTGGGGTTCAGCTTTAATTGGCTGTGATACATCCACTCTGTGATAGTCTGCATGATGGACTGGAAGTTCAGACGGGAGGAAGGGAGGGAATCAATGGGAAAAATTAACTGGAGGTCGTCCGCGTAGTTGAAAATTGTAACCGGGGAGTTGCGAAGGGAAGCTAGAAGAGGTTGCAAATACAAATTAAATAAAAGGGGAGATAGTGCAGAGCCTTGTGGGACACCACAGGTGAGGGATGTGTAGGTTGCAGAGAAGGTGGACAGGTAGACAGATTGTGATCGCTGGTTAAGGAATGATCGGAGCCAGTCAAGGGCCACGCCCTGTATGCCGGCATTGTAGACACGGTCGATCAAGATGGTGTGATCGACCGTGTCAAATGCCGCCGAGAGGTCTAGTAGGACAAGGGCCTCAGAGGTGTTTTTGTCCGCGCCCTTCCTGAGGGTGTCCATGACTGCTACTATGACCGCCTCAGTGGAGTGGAGGGGTCTGAATCCAGCTTGTTGGGGGTCTAGAAAAGAGGATTTCTCGATAAAAGAGCTCAGGCAGCGGGTGACATGGGTCTCCAAAATTTTTCCTAGGTAGGGGAGGAGGGAAATAGGTCTGTAATTGCTTAGTATTGTGGGGTCCGCGTTGGGTTTCTTTAAAATAGGTAAGACGGCAGCTTGCTTGAAGGAGCAAGGGACCTCCCCAGTAGCAAGGGAGTTATTGAGTAATGCCAAAGGGGGGCCTGGGCACGCAAGAAAAGCTTCTCTCAGAATCTGCGGGGGGCAGCAGTCATTTGGGGACCCCGAGCTGACTTTGAGGAGAAGGGAGGAAAACTCTTGTAGGGAGATGGGAGGAAACTCCGTCAGGATACTGGTATTCCTGGGGGGAAGGGGAGGGGGAGTAGGGGACGCAGGGGTCGGGATATTATTTTTTATGGTTGTGATTTTCTCGATGAAGTAAGAGTTGAGCGAATCACACAGGGTTTGGGTAGGCTGGGATTGGGGAGTGACTCTATCAGGCATAGACAGCTCGTTTACAATTGAAAAGATATCCTTGGTTTTGTTGTTTTGAATTCAGTATTTTTTGAGAAAAATAGGCCGTCTTAGCTGTCAGGATAGATTGTTTATAGGATTTTAGAGAATCAGTGTAAACAAGTTTGCGCTGTGGGTCGTAATTGCGACGCCAACGGCGTTCAGCTTGCCGCAGGGCAAGTTTATCCGCTTTGAGTTGGTCCGTAAACCATCGTTGTGCGTCGTGTAGGCGCTTAGCTTTGATTTTTTTAAAGGGGGCAACTTTATTGCTAGCCTGACGTAGCCATTCATCGAGATGGTCAGCCTGATCCTCTAGCGAGATCGATGACGTGGGCGCAGTAGAGGCCATTAAATCATGAAATTCAAGCGGATTGGCTCTTTTCCAGTTGCGAGCCATAAAATTCTTGGCACGGGGAGGGGGACACAAAGTGTGCAGGTGTAATTGAAAAGAAATGAGGTAATGATCGGACCAGGAGCAGGGGAGGACAGCAGGAGGTGAGATGTCGATGTTGGATGTCGAGATTTGATCAAGAATATGGCCTTTGTGGTGGGTAGGGGTGTGAACGTGTTAAGAGAAGTTCATGCTATTTAAGAGATCTGTGAATTCCACGGACGATTGGCTTTCGTGGGCATCAGATGGCCAATAATTGAAATCGCCCGTCACCACGATGTTAGCGTGATTGATCGCAAGTTGAGCGATAAAATCGCTGAAGAGTTGGGGAAAGAGTGGCATATATTCGGGGGGTCTATATACGGTAACACAAATAAAAGACGACTTAGCAGAGAAATTTTAGAGCTAAGCATTCCGTTTGAGGAATAGATGTCACCGTAATCTCGGAGAAGATATGTTCAGAGCGGATGATAGCCGCCACTCCGCCGCCAGTCTTCCCAGCGGGCCGGTTGGCATGTAAAATGTAATATCCCGTGGGGATTGCTGCAAGGATGTCAGGGGCTGAGTCTTCAGTGATCCAAGTTTCTGCTAAGAGAAGGATATCAATGGAGCTCTGATGCAGCAATTGAAAGATCTCAAGCTGGTGGCGGATGAGGGAACGGGTATTAAGATAAACAATAAGTAGGGAGGCAAATGTCGGCGGCAACGTAGGGGAGGGATCTTGGGGGGGAATCAAGTGTCGAGAAATCAGAAGGAACAAGAATACCACATATCTGGGCTGCTCTGATAGCGCGGGCGGGAATGGGGCCTGAGGATTTGAGTCTCAGAAGGTCAGAGGAGGAGTATGAGTGCATTTGGGCATTACGACGGGGCCCTGGGCCTGGTCGGCCGCGGACGGGCGCAGACGGGCTTGACTTATGTGCGACTTCGGCGCGAAGTCGGCGCTCCCGCTGCGCTCGTCCGCTGCGCTTTCTCCATATCGCCATTAAATAGTGATGGTGAGGGAGCGCTAGACCGCTAACCTGCGGATTTTCGGTGCAGGGCGGAAGTGTATTAACTAGCAGGAAGTAATGCTCCTCGAGCTGACCCTCCGCAGCAAACGGCACAGAGCCGGGGCGGAACGGGGCCACAAGGCTAATAAAGTGCAGGTGAGAGTAGCTTGAAATTTTTTAAAAGACAAAGAATCAATTTCAATTTTGCAAATATTTGTCAGGCGTGCTATTAAAATCAGCGACAGAAACAAACACAATGTGCGAGTTACAATTTTTAAAAAAGCTGATCAGGCATGCTATTCAATCAGCAGCGAGATATAAAGTATATGGCAGCATCCACAACAACACAACACAGCCGCAGCCTGGATCGCCACGAGAGTCAATGGGGCTGGGAGCTGGAAGCGGGAGTTTTGTACTTGATAGGCTCGGCAGCGCTAGACCGCTAACCTGCGGATTTTCGGTGCAGGGCGGAAGTGTATTAACTAGCAGGAAGTAATGCTCCTCGAGCTGACCCTCCGCAGCAAACGGCACAGAGCCGGGGCGGAACGGGGCCACAAGGCTAATAAAGTGCAGGTGAGAGTAGCTTGAAATTTTTTAAAAGACAAAGAATCAATTTCAATTTTGCAAATATTTGTCAGCCGTGCTATTAAAATCAGCGACAGAAACAAACACAATGTGCGAGTTACAATTTTTAAAAAAGCTTATCAGGCATGCTATTCAATCAGCAGCGAGATGTAAAGTATATGGCAGCATCCACAACAACACAACACAGCCGCAGCCTGGATCGCCACGAGAGCCGATACCTACCCAACCTGAGGCGATGAAACGACTGCATAAGCCAGGGGCAGCTTCAGCACTGACAACTCCCTTGACTCCATCGAAATCTGCTTCGAAGACCTCTTCAGCTCAGACACCTCACCCTGTGCAGACTCCCGACAAGAAAAATGGACTCCCTCAAAATCTAGCACCTAGAGCATTATCGGCTGTGGGGTCAGGATCTAGAGTAGCCCATCCTACAGCATCTGCAGGAAAAAGTCACAGCTTGACAGGAGATTATTTTTCCATGCACAAACTGGGATCTCTGCCAAGCCACCTCCCACAGTGCTGGACACACTTCCCAGATAGGGAAAATTAAGTTTAGGAGGGTGACATACATTGAGCACTAACCTCTAAGCAGAAGAAACACCAGGACAGGGACACGAGTCTATTAGCTCTCTGGACCCCTGCTCTTTCATATCGTCCACCTCTCCCCCTCTTGCCACCTCTTCCCCCTCATTCACCACCACCACATATGCCACTTCCATCTTCTTCCCCGCATGTTTCTCCTCGGTCCTCTTATGGAGGGGCAGTCCCCTGTACCCTGTAGATCCCTACGAAGCCCCTTATGATCCTGAACCTAGAAACCACCCATAGGATAAATATAGTGTGAATACTCTGTGGGACATAGAATCAGATCTCGATCGAGCCAAGCACGCCCCTCCTGATGGTACCGCCTCTTAAGGTCATCCATAAGGCCACAACCTTTCAGAAAGTAGACCTAAATACTGTTTAGGAAGACAGTCTTCCTAATCTAGACACTGTTTACCATTCAATCTTCTGTGCAGGTCCTGTATATGGTCCAGGACATGCATAAAACTTCGCCTGACACCATCAGGGAGCCAGTAAAGGTCTAGCTACATCGAGGGTAGATAAAAATGCAATCCTGCAGCGCTACACCGGTGGTTAACATTATCCAGAAGATGGCCGCAAGGAGGGAGTGACTGGGACCAGCTCCGGACCTAGGGATCACTTTCAGTGTAAATCCCGGCCGGAGCGACCCCACCGAAGCCCCCCCGCCACCCGGCTCCCGGTTCCAGACATCATCCGGCACCAAGCGTCCTGCGAAGGGAGAGAATCCGACCGAGAGACTCCCCCTGCCGTCATTGATGACCAGGCTCCCCGACGACAGAGACCCTCGTCCACCAGATCCTCGCCCCGCTCCCCCACCCACAACAACTCCTCTCCGGTAGCGAGTTGGCACTTTCGCTCACCTGACTAGGCTCCCAGTGACGACGCCGCCGGACATCAGAACCCGGACCAACAGGAGCAGTGCGGATCGGGGTGGCAGCGGAGGCCGAGGGTCGCCTGTGCTCGTCGTCGGACCCGGTGAGTGACCAGCGCGCCCACGAAGGGCTGGGGGGCCCGCGCCCGTCTCGACGCTCCTTTCCCCCCCCGGAGCTGCCTGTCCCCCCGGAGCTGCCTGTCCCAAGATGGCCGCCAGCTCCAATTGAAAAGAAAATATTTTTCTCCCCATTTTAAAGCTTAAAGACCCCCCCGCCATCGGAGCTGGGAGAATAAGAATAAAAAATAAAATAGAAAAACGACGACCAACTATGTCGCTCCTCCCAATGCCTCCACATTATCCACGCTAAAGGCCGCCTGACCCTAAAATGGCCGCCACCTGGGACACCTAATAGAAAAGGAAAGCAGACTCCAGTGAGGACAACTGATCCATAACTGCAAGTCCTTGCAAAAGGGCAGAGGAGGCCCCTATTTTCAACGTTTCCATCACAGTTAACCGAAATAAGTAAATTAAGTAATTTAAGGAACCAATTTCCCCTAGTGATGGGTCCCTGGAAACAACTATCTACAACACCCTTCATCCAAGTATTCTGCTGATCGCCCTCCTCTGGGGAACTACAAACCTGCTAGACAATTTAGGAGGCCCCTATTTACAACGTCTTCCTCTCACTCAACTTAACGTACCAATTGTATTAAAGGAACCAGCTTCCCCAATTGTAGGGACTCTGGATACCCTTTCTATAACATTTATCTTTCTAGTTCTCTGGTGAGCATCTACCTTGGCTACTACAAATCTGCTAGCAAATCAAGGAGTTTCCCTTCTCTAAGCACTCCATTACGCAAGCACGACGCCTAGACCCAAGGAGACAAACGCAGATCTCTTGCTCCACCATAATGCCTCCGTCCCAGTGCCTAGACGTTCACCCCAGCCCTGCACCCAACCAGCTATCTCCTATGGGACAGAACACCTACGCCATTACCTTCCCACATAGTATCTCCTTCAAAGCCAAAAAACGCCTCAAACAGAATTTAACCAGACAACACCCTGAAACTCTTATCGTGGACTCCTACCATTGCTCAACGAGAGGATTGAGAAAAACAGACTTCATTTTCCATACCACCCGACCAGACGCTTGGGTCTCCACCTTTAATTCACTCCTTCCAGTCTCCAAAACCACCGTATCAGAACACAACCGGAAACTAACGATCTCCCCCCTGAACCAACAGTCCCTGACCGGAGACATCTCCATCTCCATCTTCAAGAATGGCACCATTCTAATCCAGGCGACAGATGACAACCTCGATTTCTTCGACTCCCTCTTTCACACTCTTAAGACGGCCACGGCTCTCTACCCACTACGTACAGGCCCCACCTCCTCCTGTGACCCTCACCAAACTTCCAGCCAGCAGAGCATACCTCACCCACCACATCAATCCCCTCCCCTCGTCCTTAATCACTTCAACATCCACCCGTCCCCCAGAGTCCCTCCCCCCCCTATCCCACAGCCCCAAGTGCCCGCCCCCCTCTCCCAATATTCCAGAACCCCCCCACCCCCCTCTCACCTACATCCCCTAACGTCCTCCCCCTTCTCCCAAGCTCCCAGGACTCCCCCACCCCCCCTACCCCTCCCACCTCCCTCCCCCCTCTCCTCGTCTCCCGCACCCCCTCCGGATCTCAGTCACCTCCCCTTAGAACTCCCAGCCCCCCCACCGTCTTTGAATCACAGCGCCCTGCGCGATCCCTCACTCCCACTGCTCACGCTATCCCCCGTAGCGAAGACATTGTCCTCCCCCATAGAGTCCGCAACCCCCTTCCCTCCCGACTCCCCGCCCATCCGAACTCGAAACTCCAACCAGATCTCCCTAGCTCAACTACTCCCCCGAATAGTAACAGCAACCCCGCCCACCACCCTGCCCCTGACCAAAAATCCACGAAAGCTAACCCCGTGCCTCCCTCTCCCGTCTCACTTCCTAACAGTATCTCGCCCCAAACCTGCTCTCCCTCTCTAGAGGTCCCACAATCGAACCCCAACCTAGACCCGGTCCCCTCATCACAGACCCCCCTAGTCGACGTCCTGCTACACCACCTCTCCCGCACCAAACCCAACTCCACCCAATCGCCCACCGACTCTACAGCATCTAAACTGTCACAACGCCTGGACTTTCTAGAAGCCCAGATCGCGACTCTGATCCTCGGCCTGAAAGAAACACTATCCTCCCTAGAGAAACTCCAGCACCCCTTTCTGATCGCCCCTCCTCACACCCACACAGGATCCAAGCCCCCCACAGGCTCCCAGCCTCTTCTCTCTAATCCCAGTACTGAGACTCGAATAGACAGGCCTAGAAGGACGGCTTCCTCCCTCTCGCCTCAGGAAGTGACCTCCCTCATCACCTCCTTTGAAAACCCACCTAGGCAGCCTGCTCAAATAATGCCCCCTGACCACCCTCCCTTCTCCTCAATTCAAGTCATTACTGGAGTGGGAAGGGAACCGCCCCGTCGCATAGCTGCCAGACCTCCACCCTATCTCTCTTCCTTACCCAGAGCTACATCGGTCAATCATATCTCACAGATCGACTCCCAAATAAACTGTATGCTCATCAATTGCAGATCCGCCGTCAAACATGCAACAGAAATAGCTGAAACCATCCTCGCTCAGGACCTGGACGTAGCCTTCATCACTGAAACATGGCTGAACACTCTATCCTGCCCCATCCTGGACACGCTGGTGCCGCCCGGGTTCTCAATCATACACAAAGACAGGCCCATTCACAAAGGCGGCGGAATAGCTATTATCCATAAAAGCGACATCTCCATCACTGAATCTCCTGCCGTCTCCTACAACTCCTTTGAATCCCTCGCGGTCAACATCAATTCGCATCAACACCCTTCACTCCAATGCCTTCTCCTCTACCATCCCCCGGGCAATACCTCCGCATTTGGTGCTCAGCTGACGGATCTGATCACGCAAACAGCTCTCAACAGTGATTTCAGTATAATTCTGGGCGACCTCAACCTAAGATGGAATGTATCAAAAAACCCGCTCATTCAATCCCTCAACACCCTGATTCATGACCTTGACATGACCCAGCACTGCACAGAAGAAACCCACCATAGAGGAGCTACCCTGGATGCTATCATCGCAGATAAAAAGACAATTTCAATTGACCACATCATCCCAGTAGACTGGTCAGACCATCACGCCATCCTCTTTCATATCAATCACCCGGCGCTCTCCGTCCCTCCCACACAAACATCCCCCAAATGGATCAGAAACCTATCGAGAGTACCTCTGGACAAGCTTGAAGAGGGCCTCAGCTCACTCCTCCCGACCACGACAGAACCCCTTTCAACCACAGAACTCACCTCGCTCTACCATTCCAACTTGGAGCTCGTCTTAGACCAGCTGGCACCAAGGAAACTAAAAAAACAAAGAAACATCCCCTCCAGATCCTGGTTCTCCACTGACATCAACGATGAAAGAAGACACCTAAGATACTTGGAAAGATCCTGGAGGGCCAACCCCTCCTCACGCAACCGGGACCAGCTCAAGGCAGCCCGCAAAAGCTACTACAACCACATCAAGAACAAAAAGTCGTCCTTCTTCTGCGCGGCCCTTGACAATGCCAAAAACCGCCCCAAAGAACTTTTCAACATCATCAAGAACCAAACCTCCATTCCGGTAACAAGAGACATGGTAGCGTCCAAATCCCAATGTGACGACTTTGCCAACTTCTTCAATGAAAAAATCGCGAAAATTGACCGATCTCTCGGCACGTTACCCTCAGACCACCCCGCTTCAACTTCCAATTTAGGACCGTCAATCTCATCCACTCGCTGGTCCTCCTTCCAACCTATCCAGGTTGAAGTGATAAGTAATCTCATAGCCTCCGCCAAGCCCTCAAGTCACTCCCTTGATCAGCTTCCCCCGAGAGTGACCAAAGACTTGAGGCTCACTCTAGCCCCTATTTGGGCAAAGATCATCAACAGCTCTCTGAGTGAGGGCTCCATCCCGGACTGCCTTAAAATAGGTCAAGTCACGCCTCTACTAAAAAAACCGGGTCTTGACATACAGGATATGAATAACTTCAGACCAGTCTCGAACCTTCCACTACTATCCAAAATCTTGGAAAGATGTGTGCTGGCGCAACTCTCCCAGCACCTAGAGAATACAAAGCTTCTAGACCCACATCAATCAGGGTTCAGAAAAGGCTGCAGTACTGAAACCGCAATACTTAACATCCTAGACGATCTTCACATGTCGCTCGACTCCAACCATTGCAGCCTTCTCATCCTCTTAGACCTATCGGCTGCATTTGACACAGTCGACCATGCCCTACTAATCAAGGTCCTAAAGGAGAGAGCAGGCCTCGAAAAGACTGTCCTAAAATGGTTCTCCTCCTTTCTTAACAACCGCACACAAAGAATAAAAATTAAAACTTGCGAATCAGACATTCTTCCCATCAGCAGAGGAGTTCCTCAAGGGTCTGTTCTCTCTCCTCAACTCTTCAACATTTACATGGAGCCCCTCACCTTAATTCTAAGGAAAGCTAACATCCCCTTCCACCTTTATGCGGACGACACGCAACTCTATCTGGAAACCACATCGATCTCGGACATCCACAGACTGAACCACACACTTACTGAAGTTCAGCTCTGGCTCTCTTCCAACCACCTCAAACTCAATGAGGAAAAAACTGAAGTGCTCCTAATCTCTAACAAAGAAGAGAACCCCCAAATCCTTGATTGGCTCAAAGCCTTAAACGCTCTAAATGTGCCGCTTGTTCCATCGAACTCCATAAAATCCCTAGGGATCACCCTTGACCCCAAATTGGATATGAAAGAACACATCTCAAAAACCGCCAAAAGTGCCTTCCTGAACCTGAAATTGCTCTACAAACTAAAACCATTCCTCCCCACAAAAGACTTGAAACAGGCCACGCAGGCTCTGGTCCTCTCCAGAATTGACTACGGCATTGCCACTCTGACTGGAACAGCCAAATCTCACCTACGTCCTCTGACCTCCACCCTAAACGCAGCTGCAAGAATGATCACGGGAACAAAGAAATATGAACACATCACCCCAGCTCTAAAGGATCTGAAATGGCTCCCTATTGACCAACGAGCTAGCTTCCGCACAGCTTGCCTCACACACAAGGCCCTGCATACGGGCAAACCGGAATACCTGGCCAATAAGCTCAAAAGGGCCGGGCAGTCTAGAAACCTCAGAAGCTCCAACACGCTCCTACTCATTCCTCTGAAATCCCAGAAACTCTCAACATCGAGCAAATCCTTCGCGGGCAATGCTCCCAAAATATGGAACTCCATTCCACCACACATCAGAATGACCACATCCTTCCCGAAATTCAAGAAGCTACTCAAAGTCCTCTTCCTTGAGCGCTCCGGAACCAACTAGAACTAAACCTAGACTTTATTGTTTCATGTCCTCGCTCACCCCTGAGCTGATTGACTTGCCTACGAATCTCCACCTGGGTCACGCTTGGCTGCTATTGTATAGAGTGTACTCACACCTGTGTGCATTGACCTGCTTTTTGTCCGCATTATCTGTCTAACCCATGTATATTTGCTGTGAAGCGCTCTGATACCCTCGGGTCCAGCCAGCGCTATATAAAACTTTAATAAAAAATAAATAAAAAAATATCCAGACTCTTTGGTGCACACTAAAGTCCCAATTGACTGGCTTTGCCCCTTCCACCGGCAGACAAAGAAAGTAAAAAAAAATAACGCAGCAGGCAATAGGGTCTAAGCCCCAATCAATCACTGGCAGATTTCCAGTCCAATACCTACTTTCTTGTTACAACAGTGCCTAGCAGAGCAATAATTTCCAACACAACTGTTGGGTGTTCCTTTGACCTAGCTAATACTGTAGGTAGGCACATCAACTCCAATATCCTCATCAGGTGTCGCGATTGGATGCGTGTTTCAGGTTTTAAGACAGGTCCAACAGCATCTGCAAAACCTGCTGTTTGACTGAGAACAAAGCAAACACAAGGAGATGATGGACTGACCGCTGAAACTTTTCAAACACTCACCCCCAGTCAGATCTGTGTTGAATCCATCATCGTTCTTTAGCTAACTTCGTCACCCCAGTTCAGACACAGCTGTATGCAAATCAGTCTTGACCCTTAACCTCATGGGAACAGTCCAGCCCGAACTGTCAAGCCTTGGGCTAACTAAGGTTCCCAGGGTGTTTACAAAATGCCATGCCGTAGTAGCCACTCATCTCAGACAGAGCATCATACAAGTGTTCCCTTACTTGGATGGCTGACTGAACAAGAGCACACAGACAACAGTACCGCACACAGTCAAGCTGCTCTTAAATTATCTAGGGTTCACCATCAGTGTTGTCAAGTCCCCTCTAAAACCCAGACAACATAACTGCCATGTTTTACCTCCAGAAATGAGCACACACATTCTCAACAGCTGTCAGCACTAACGTAGAGCATTTAGCATTGGGCACTCCACCAAAGCATTCATCTACTAGTAGAGTACCTAGTGGACAATGACTTTGCAGACCTGCGCAGCAGGATGCTGTAACAAGGTTCACAAGTGGGAACGCCGCCTGAAAGTCCTCCTACCGTACTCCTGTCATTGAGGGCTACTTGACTTGTAATTTCTAAATTGCCGAAAATACCCAAAACTTCACCTACAGGTTCCCACAGTTCATGGGCAATGCATGGTTCTTGAACTTGTCGGATATTTGCCTATGCTTTTCCGCTTTTTGCTATCCTTCCGTATGTGGTTGGGAAGCTTCGTCAAACCTCCCTCACCCTCATTATGGTGGCTCCCACAGGGCCACGCAACCCCGCTTTAACACCCTTCTCGACCTACCTGAACTTCTCCATACTCTGCCAACCTGCAAAAAACCTGAGGATTTTTCCTCAAACAAAATGTGAGAGGGTGGGGGGGGCACAAAAAGCCTCTTCAAGTCTACAGGAACATCTTCCATTGAAAAAAAAAAAAGGTAAAGATTCACTCTTCAATGCATTGGTCGCCATCATCTACACTGACTAAACAGCTGAAGTTAATCATACCATTGACGGCAAGGCCCATTACTTCATTAATGACACCTGTCCACGGAATCTCGTTGACATCTGTGAATGGGAGAAAACAGCATGGGGAGAAGATTCATTCAAAGCCGCCGTCTGCGAAAAACCAGTTGACAACAAAATTTACACAATCGCCATCAATGTCTTTGTCCCTGACTGTCGACGGCATTAAAATGACAGCTGACAACTCCACTTCTTACAGTTCCACTACTTCGGGCATAGCTCTCCAACCAATATATATATCCTTAAATTTCAGCATAGCTTCTGGATACTGAAGCAGGGGAAGGAATCCGATCAGGATGATCAACTTCGGCGCAGCTTCTAGTCCATGATAGGTTAATATCAAACGCCCGATACAGAGGAGGCAGTTGCGTTTTCCTACAGAATAGCAACCTGAGACAGTCCACCCACAGTTTACTCCCCAGCATTGGGAAGAGAGAATACTTCGATTGCCACTATGATCCTAATGAGTGCATGCGTCAAAACTATGAAAAAAGACTTGTAGTGATAATACGGGTAGACCTTGTAAAAGATCTAAGGCACATGGTGGCAGTCTGTTACACTATATTCCCGTCTGGTCCATAACATGCATCTACATCTGTTCCTCCTCAACAACCACCTGGTTCTCTGGCAGCTCCACTACGAACATATCGAAGGCGAAAACCACCTGCCTCAAACTCCACGTTGAGGTGCAACAATTTATTTGATTTTTTTTTTTAGACACTCCTCAACTGCCCCTCCAGGTACACATCGGATGACGACCAATATACAGACATAGAAAAGGGTAAAATATGCCCAGTAGATCCCCCTAAGGGGAGAGAAGTAGGTTAATTGCATCCGACCTGTGGCAAACCCACCAAATCCATAAACTGTAGATTCACGGCTAGACTGTATTGGCATGTTTCTCTCTTTTTTCAGAATGTTCGAGAGTTTTTGATTTGCCCATACCAAGGAAAGAAACTGTTTCCTGTATGACTTCAGTGGACTAGCAAATTGGCCAGGTAAGGCAATTACCCTGGTGGATGACAGCTGGCAAGAGGACATAAAATTAATGCAAACACTGGCTGCAGTAGCAACAGTTGTACTGCAAATTATAAAAAATCTGCAAATTCACCCCTATACCTCCTGGGCCACCCTAAAGTGGATTGCTATCATGCAAGCAACACGCCAGTGGTGTAGGAATCCGATGGCACCTTGTACAGCAATACAAGACAAAAAGGCTGGAAAATAGCCATGGCAAAGCAAAGGAGCTCCAATATGGCTATGCCCATAGGGGCCATAAATTGTAGGCTAATATAACGGGCAGATGTGGTCCAACATAGTCCTTGCATCCAGAGAATAAAAACTAAGTGCTGTGAGATTGGGTTTTTGGTTGAGGGAGGTGTAAGCCCTTCTCAAGCAGCAACCACTGTCAGGGTGAACCACAAAAAGTCACTACATTAATCTCTGCTTAACGCTCTGAAGGCTTGGCACAAAAGTGTTCAATCAACCTAGAGGGAGTGTGTAAAGTATTTATACAGCACTTAAACAATCATCGAAGTGAAAAGACAACAGACAAACCTATTTAGAAAAATAGAATAAAATGTAATACATTATTTGAAACCTAAACCAAGGTCTAATCAGTTGAACCAGAGTTATGCATTTTTAAAGTGAAAAATAGCCCCTAAAAGATCAAAGTGCCAACCATGGTCATGTATTTACACAAGCCTGGGCAAAGTTGAAAGTTCTGGCTGACTGTTATGGAGCGTGGTCCAGATACACTGGGTGGATTGCGCCCGTCTCCCCTTACTGTCAGACTTCAGAAACACTTTTCTTCAAAAATCATTGTAAGGTTCAGTGGGTCAAGGCAGCTGGAGGTGTCTGTGGAGGCATCACCTGGGAGCTGCTGGACGAAGTCACAATGACTATTTCTACATTTGGATTTAGTCTCTTTTTTTGGAAGTAAAGATCTCCAGTGGGACAAAGCTGTAGACAACGAGAGCTCCACGAGGCCTGGTACTCCTTCTGCAAGGAGCCACTGAACAGGATTTGCTGCTTTGGAGCAGAACATAGTGGGTACTACTGTGAAGTGAGGCTGTCTGACACTGCACCTTATATATGTGATAATTCCTAGGCAATTAGAATAAAAACAAAGGGAACTAGTATGTGGAGGGGGGGGACATTCAAACCAAACCTTAGTCAAATCATATAATGTTTAATATGCAATTATTAAAAAATAACATTTATTACAATATAAAATACACAAATGTATGAACAGAATTATTAGACAAAAATAGACAATCAATAAAACATAGGAAAGGTGGCAAGAGAATATTTCTCGACGCGCGTTTCGGCGTGTACAACAACGCCTTCTTCAGAGGCACACAATGTGCTGTAACATAACAAAAAGAAAAATCTTATTATAAAATTAATAAAGCATAAATTAGTTTATACACAATAATACAATTACTACAAGTGCAGTTAAACATGTCCTCCACAGTAAAACTACTAGTCCTTAATTATACAATTAATAAATTGAGTATTAATCTTTAAATGTCGACGAAGGAAACCAAATATAACAGAGGAAAAACTGATATACACAAGCACTGGTATTTACAAAATCCGCAACCATCAGCAAATATAATGTTACAATATATATAACGACTAAGACAGTCTGTCATATAGCGACACATGGCATATAGTTACTGTGGATCGTATTACATTAAACCTATGCGTGAGAAATTATGTCCATTGATTAGAAGACATATAGCAACACATGGCATATAGTTACTGTGGATCGTATTACATTAAACCTATGCGTAAGAAACTATGTTCATTGATTAAAAAACATACCATTAAATAATGACATAAAGGCTTAACAGAGGATTCCTATAGATAATAGTATACAGTACCTATACATGAGAATAACTATGCATAAAGAATCATGCTCATGGATAAAAGACATAGTCTTGCAGTACGTGAAATAGTAACGAACAGGCTATACCATATCTATGCATAAGGAATCATACTCATGGATAAAAAACATAGTTTTGCAATACGTGAAATAGTAACAAACAGCTTTTACCTAAAGTTCCTATAGATACCTATACATAATAATGCCTATGTAAGTACTCGGAATAAAATAGGTCTCTTACAAGTTATATCATGAACCCTGCACACAGCAATGTAAATACGAACTGACTTACTTAAAAAAATGGAGAATTACATCTGTCTGGGGTCTTTTACTCGATATGTAAAGGATCCAATGCGTAATGCTGCAAGATTTCCAAAAAGATAAAAACTATCCTTTAATTCAAATACAAAGTAGCCTAATGATTTAAAACGGTCTCTCATTACTGTTTATTTTGAAAAAAACAAAGAAGATAACAACCAGTTACCTCACCTTTGTGTAAGACAAATGTATTTTTCAGAAGAATAGATAATTGGAGCACGTGTCGTTGAAGAACAGCCCCAATCGAGGAAACATGTCCAGTGGAATATGCCGAAGTTAAAACAGCGTGATTACCTACATGTGAGGGAAACAATGTTCCGAGTCTTTATTTCTATTTATAACAGAAACGCTTGAAATAGAAAACTAAACTAGACGACAATTGACTCACCGATAAATATAGAAAAAGGGGAGTTCTCCGTTAAAAAGTAAGAGTCTAGGCGATATCCAAAAACGGGATCCTCCGGTCAATTGCGGGAGTGGATACTTATAGCCACGGAGATAATTGTTGCCGCTTCTATTGGTCGCGTGCAATAGGTGAGATTACTATGATCTGCACAATGAGAAGGGAAAACAAACCGGAATACAGTTTGTTTAAAGTGTGTTCACAATCGGTAAAGCACATGAAGATAAACATGCGGGGGAGTGGTTGCCAGCACACAATACACTTACCAGGGATTCGAATCGGCATTGCGAAAGATGGCTGTTGGCGTCTAGCGTCCGTTGCAATGATAGCAATTGGGACACGCCTTACAGCGATTAAAATAGTTTCCGGTCACGAGTCACGTGTCCAGTGAAATAGGTTTAGTTAAAGGTACCGCGGCAAACCAAGATGCAGGATATATACGTGACTCATTATGGACAAAAAACGTGAACTAAGTTTAGTAAAGGTACCGCAACAGTCCAAGATGTAAAATATATGCGCAACTCACTATGAACAAAAAAACGAAAGATAAAAGAATAATTAAAACTATCAATATACTAACTCAAAATAAAAAAGTGTGTGACACAAATTATGTAGGGACCATATCCCGATGGATAAAGTATTGTGTAGATCCCTAAATAAGGTCTACCTAAAATATTATGCTACAATAGATTTAATGGCTAAAAGGGCCAAAAATAAAAACAAGGCAATTTATATCAATATTGGGAGTACACTTAATATAGTGGAACACCGAGCAGTTCAATTAAGGTTCAGATTGAACGGCAGTTCCACGTATTGTATTTAAAGGGCTGCAGAATATTACAATTATTCAAAATATAGCATTCTCCCAAGGGATTTCAGAATTTAATCCTTTTGAAAAGGTATTAAAAACAAAAATCCAATAGACTTCGCGCTTTTTGCGAATAGCGCATCTGCCTTTGCGATCTGGTACTCTTATTTTCTCCAGGATGCGCCATTGGAATTCGTCGGATTTATGCTTTTTTTCCAAAAAATGTTTTACTAAAGGTGCCACGACTTTACCAGTTTTAATGGCGGATCTATGCTCTGTGAGGCGAGTTTGAATAGATCTAGAGGTTTCGCCAACGTAACCTAAACCACAAGGACATATGATGAAATATATAATATTTGTGGTTTTGCAATTCCAGATATCACATGCTTTTGTAGAGAAGCCATTGTGTGTATAGTTCTCTCCTTTCAAGATATTAGTGCATGATTTGCAAGAGGAACAAGGCACTGTCCCATGCACAGGTAAATTGCTCAATAATGAACGTTGTGAAAGGCCACTGATACTGGTTTTGTTCTCAAATCTCGAGTGGACAACCAAGTCTTTGATGTTTTTATTTCTTTTATGGTCAAAGAGTGGTTTAGCCAGGGTATTCTTAGATGTCGGGTTACAGTTTAAGGGTGTGCCAGTTACTATTAATAATCTGCTTGACACGGTCATTTAGGGTGGAATGTTTAATGACACATACAAGTTGGTCGTTACTTTTCACTTCATTTGGTGTCAAAGCGTTACGGTCATAAAACCTTGCTCGTTTATAGGAGCTCCTCACCAATCTGTGTGGATATCCTCTTTCGATGAATTTTTTCCTCATCTCCAAGGCTTGTGTGTCAAAATCTTTGAGATTCGTACAGTTCCTGCGAACTCGCAGGAACTGGGAGAAAGGAATACTGTCACGTTGACTTCTGGGGTGGAAGCTAGTAAAATGAAGTAATGTATTTCTAGCAGTAGGCTTGACAAACAAATCAACTATTAATTTGTTATTCTCATTTTTTATCAGTAAGTCGAAACTCCACCTGATATGTATCATATTTGGCAGAAAATTTGAGTTCGATATCTGCCAAATTTATCCATTCAAGGAACTCTAATAGGGAGTCTTTCCCATTGGTCCAGATAAAGAAGATGTCATCAATGTATCTGGACCAATGGGAAATAGATTTAAAAAATGGAGCAATTTCATTGTCAATAAATCTGTCCTCAAATGCCGACATGTAGATATTGGTAATGGAATGTGCAACCGATGCACCCATACTGACTCCCCTAGTTTGACGGTAAAGGGAGTCACCAAATTCAAATATATTCTCAGTGAGAACTATAAAGAGACAGTCAATAAGAAATTTTTTGGGGCAGCTTATATTATGTTTATCAATGAACCAGTCTGTTGCCTCTATAGCCTCTTTCAAAAGAATGTTGCTATACGTCCATAGTTACCAGAATGTCTCTGTCAAATATACATTCCAGTTTCGCAACTCTAGAAATCATATGGCCAGTGTCTTTGATATATGATTGAATTTTTGGTATATGGGGTTTAAGGTAGTGATCAACACATTTAGACAGTGGTTCTGTTAAGGTTCCTATAGTAGACACAATAGGTCTATAGGGAGGGTCACACACATCCTTATGCATCTTAGGTAACCCATAAACACAAGCTGTCTTACCTTTATTGTGATTGAGAAAATCATATTCCTTGGAGCTAATATCTCCGTTAGAAAGTGCCTCACTGGTTGACCGGACGATCCCGTTTTTGGATATCGCCTAGACTCTTACTTTTTAACGGAGAACTCCCCTTTTTCTATATTTATCGGTGAGTCAATTGTCGTCTAGTTTAGTTTTCTATTTCAAGCGTTTCTGTTATAAATAGAAATAATGACTCGGAACATTGTTTCCCTCACATGTAGGTAATCACGCTGTTTTAACTTCGGCATATTCCGCTTGTTGACACGTTTCCTCGATTGGGGCTGTTCTTCAACGACACGTGCTCCAATTATCTATTCTTCTGAAAAATACATTTGTCTTAAACAAAGGTGAGGTAACTGGTTGTTATCTTCTTTGTTTTTTTTCAAAATAAACAGTAATGAGACCGTTTTAAATCATTAGGCGACTTTGTGTTTGAATTAAAGGATAGTTTTTATCTTTTTGGCAATCTTGCAGCATTACGCATTGGATCCTTTACATATCGAGTAAAAGACCCCAGACAGATGTAATTCTCCATTTTTTTAAGTAAGTCAGTTCGTGTTTACATTGCTGTGTGCAGGGTTCATGATATAACTTGTAAAAGACCTATTTTATTCTGAGTCCTTACATAGGCATTCTTATGTATAGGTATCTATAGGAACTTTAGGTGAAAGATGTTTGTTACTATTTCACGTATTGCAAAACTATGTTTTTATGTAGTGTAGTTCCTATTATTTATGTAGTGTAGTTCCTATTATGTAGTGTAGTTCCTATTATGTAGTGTAGTTCCTATTTTCCCAATAGTCTCTGCGCATTGGAATAATATCTTCAATAGTATAGACGTAGGACAGAGGTTAACTAGGTCTTCAATAGTATAGACGTAGGACAGAGGTTAACTAGGTCTTCAATAGTATAGACGTAGGACAGAGGTTAACTAGGTCTTCAATAGTATAGACGTAGGACAGAGGTTAACTAGGTCTTCTACTGACGATATTAGACTTAAGTTTTGTGTGCCAGCTAGCTCAGAGTTCACTAGAAACTTTCTCGAATAGGCGAGGAGGAGTTTAACCTCCCTGGATAGACCAGGAGGGATTTAGTTTCTGACAACCATAGAACATGACAACTTTGCTCTCCCTGATCAAGAGTATATCTCTAGAGTCGTGTGAAAACAAAAGACAGCTATTTTACTCAGTCAATACGTGCATACTTAGTTTCACCAGATTGTAGAGAAAAGAAGAGAAGGGCGTTTTCAATAAAAGGTGTTATTTATTGATCAGTCTCTTTTCTCATACAAGAGAAATGAATCGCTACAATTGCAATACTTATAGTTAAGTAAAGTGCATACAGTAAAAGCAGGATTATAAAATAATACTGTAAAAGCATTGATATGGTTTCTTAGCCATATGATACTTTAAAATGGATAAAAGATATACATACATATATACATTGACTAATCGTACTCAACTGGTGCTTCTAACTACGCCTGCCCCGGTGTACCTGACCTAAGCCTAATACATGGGAGGGAGTAAGTAAGTAGCAGTTTAAGTTAAGTTTGTTTTGCCAAGAATCTGACTCAAGAATTCTCTGTAAGGGGTTAGTCAGTTCAGTACCTGGGATTTAGAAGGCAGGAGGGCTGGTATCTCTTTCTCAGGACTCAGTATCCCAGTTACCCGCGAGGGCAAGCTGGAAACGCTGGAGGCTGGATTCCTCGGCAAGAGGAAAGGCAGCGTCTTCCTCAGCGCGTCAAAAGGGGAGGGGCAGCGTCCGTGGGCTCTCGCATCAGCTGGGCTCTCTGGCAAGTAGTCACTGCTCCAGGTTCATCACCACCGTGTCTTTACTTAGGGCAGTGTTGGTATATTTATACCTGAGAGGTGCTGGGTTTGACGTAAGGATGGACATAAGACGTCAATAGAGATGTCACTAAGAACTGATCGTTCTTGCATTGCTCTACAGGAGTTCTCGGACTAAATCAAAACATAGCAGGCGGGGATTTCCCAGGTTTGCTGAGGCTTGGATTTGTTTAAGAACTCGGTGTGCTTTCTAGGGGGCTGGAGGAATAGTGCTTGCTTAATGTGACAGCATGCGCTATGACTAATTTATGAAACGGGTTTCTGTGCCGTTGTATGGATATTAGTGATTTATAACCGGACAAGGGTCAGGAATAGGAGTATCGATACAGGTCCCTAGATAAACATACTACACCCACTCCACGAATTCATGTCCATATTTACTAACCTAAGCAATAGTAAACATAACTAATAGTGTATGTGTATACCGGACCACCCCAAAATACATTCTTTGCATTTGAAAAATGGCATATGCGAAATACACGAAAATGAGTATAGGTACTGTATGCATTCAAGCAGTGTAATCATTCAAGAAAAGATGCACATTTATATCAGCATGAATGATTTGCGAAAAATAACACATGAAATGGCTCTTAATACAGAAAAAAAAGTGCGAGACCACTTCATCACATATAAATACAATTACTTGTAAATATGCTAGAGGCTGAGGTAATGTAATGTCTCTAGAGTTCCTAAAAATAGAAGCTCTGTTCTCTAAGAATAGTTTTTACTTTAAGCAGAAGATAAGTGCCAAAAAGGTAAATATTTTGGATTTGGGAAAAAAAGTTGTCGTTTTCAGGGGAAGAAGGAAAAAGTACTCAGTAGCTTTGTTTTTAAAGCTGAAGGCCAAATTCAGAGTTCAGGGAACGCTGTGTGCACGTTTGCTTAAAGTCACTCTCTCTGTTCTGGTGAAAACATAATTTCAGACAGACTCTCAAAAAAACAGTCTACTGCCTCAGGTGAAAGTTCGACCAAGTTGGAAAATGTCGCTATCATGCAGTCGTGCGCATGTTCGCTTTCAGTGATGTTTCGATCAGCATTGCTTACAGAAGGTCGTACCTGGTTGATGCTGCTCTCACCCTGTACTTCAGTACCCTTCAATCGTAGTGGTGAAGTCTCCACGAATGCCGTCATCAGGATAGGTAGCCGCTGGGGACAGCACAATGCATGAGCCTTTACTGGACCCAACAAAGTATCTGCATCCAATGGTACTTCTGATTGTAGTGTAAGACAGGTGTCCAACACGCATTCTTCGCCGCATAGCATGCATCTCAATACAGGTAAATTGCAAAAAACACAGTTGATGGACAGAATGTAGAACAATGTCATACATTCATCCCAGTACAAGGATCTGGGCCTAAATCCATCGTTTTTTTGCACTCCACACCACCCTGGGTCAGACACTGGCTATATGCAAATCAGCTCTGACCCTGTGCCTCATGGGAACAGTCCAGTCCGAACTACCAAGCCATGTCTTTCCCAGACCGGAATCAAGCATCCAAGGACCGGTTTCTGGCTATCAGCCTTCATCAGCCTGGATAGCTTGACTCCAGTGGTGTGGAGAGCATGGGACTCACGTCTGAGCATACCCAGCCCACTCGGGGTGAAAATTGCAAATCAGCTCTGACCCTGTGCCTCAAGCTATCCAGGCTGATGAAGGCTGATAGCCAGAAACC
The DNA here is from genome assembly GCF_964261635.1 of Lissotriton helveticus. NCBI lineage: Eukaryota > Metazoa > Chordata > Amphibia > Caudata > Salamandridae > Lissotriton > Lissotriton helveticus. The sequence continues at coordinate 1,139,594,261 of NC_136061.1, read as the reverse complement.
GGTCCTTGGATGCTTGATTCCGGTCTGGGAAAGACATGGCTTGGTAGTTCGGACTGGACTGTTCCCATGAGGCACAGGGTCAGAGCTGATTTGCATATAGCCAGTGTCTAACCCAGGGTGGTGTGGAGTGCAAAAAAAACGATGGATTTAGGCCCAGATCATTGTACTGGGGTGAATGTATGACATTGTTCTACATTCTGTCCATCAGCTGTGTTTTTTGCAATTTCACCCCGAGTGGGCTGGGGATGCTCAGACGTGAGTCCCAGGCTCACCACACCACTGGATTCAAGCTATCCAGGCTGATGAAGGCTGATAGCCAGAAACCGGTCCTTGGATGCTTGATTCCGGTCTGGGAAAGACATGGCTTGGTAGTTCGGACTGGACTGTTCCCATGAGGCACAGGGTCGGAGCTGATTTGCATATAGCCAGTGTCTAACCCAGGGTGGTGTGGAGTGCAAAAAAACGATGGATTTAGGCCCAGATCATTGTACTGGGGTGAATGTATGACATTGTTCTACATTCTGTCCATCAGCTGTGTTTTTTCCAATTTCACCCCGAGTGGGCTGGGGATGCTCAGACGTGAGTCCCAGGCTCTCCACACCACTGGAGTCAAGCTATCCAGGCTGATGAAGGCTGATAGCCAGAAACCGGTCCTTGGATGCTTGATTCCGGTCTGGGAAAGACATGGCTTGGTACTTCGGACTGGACTGTTCCCATGAGGCACAGGGTCAGAGCTGATTTGCATATAGCCAGTGTCTAACCCAGGGTGGTGTGGAGTGCAAAAAAACGATGGATTTAGGCCCAGATCATTGTACTGGGGTGAATGTATGACATTGTTCTACATTCTGTCCATCAGCTGTGTTTTTTGCAATCTCAATACTGGTAGGACACAATCCTGCCATATGGGTCTGAACGAAAGAAACCAGGTCATATTCAGATCTCTTAGCCGGGCTAATCCAAGGACTTTAGTTATGCGGTCCCGATAGCGTATAGCTAGGATTGTTTCTTCCATTGTTGCTGGAGTCTTGTCTGTGACATGGCTTGCCATAACGAAGCAAGAGTAGCAAAAATAGGATGCCTGCTACGAGTCCCAACAGGAGTGGAAGTCCGCCAAAGACAGAATGGACAAAATTGGGAAATATTCCCAGGACTGCTTTGAATGGAGTTAACAGTCCCGAAAAAACGGTCTTAAATACACTCGCGATACCATTTGTATCAGAAATATTTAAGATTTCGCTTAGCATTTCTGCGAAGTGTAGGGGGCAATTTGTTGATAACAATGCATGCATTTCTCCCGTTGTCCTTGCAACTTGGAGATCATACGTTTCTTTTGATGACGTCAAGTGTACTGGCGTCTGTAGGAGCACAGTCTTCATTCTGCTTAAAGTATCAATTCGAATAGAAGAGATATTCAAACTGGGCCAAATTTTTCCCTCCCTGTCTGGAGCGTCATTCGGAAACAATACTCGCTCACAGCAAGTGACCATGGAGCTCACACTTACTAGATAAGGTTTTCCTGGCAGTAAGCCACAACATCTGTGATCTACAATTAGAATGTAACTCCCGTTAGAAAGTCTTCTAAAGACTGGTTCTATTTGCGTTGCAGGTGTGCCGAGCTGGTGACATGAAAGGTTATTTGAAGTCCCTTCACAGGCCCCATGTAAACTTATACCCTGACATGGAAAGTTTACCACTTAGTGATTTTTCACAATTATTACCACTAAGAAATATACTCTGTCCTGTATTTCTATAACATGTGTGTGTATAAGGTAAGTTCCATGTTGACTTAATGTATCCTTTACCCAACCTTTCATACTGGCCTGCCTGTATATATTTTTGGCAGTATCGAAATTGGAAAGTCGTTATCGGAATAGTTATGATTCCATGTATTATTCATTCAATGACAGGACGTTCTGACATTGTCAATGGTAATCTCTCAAGTTTTTCAATGCTCAGAATTGTATATTCTGCACCTTTTTGTGCCAAGCTGATTTGTGTATCAGTAAGGTTAAAGATACTGAATAATGACGTGTTGATTAAACGCCAAGGCACGTACCCTGAACGCAGATTTTGTAACGTCCAGCCAAGCTGTACAATAGAACGCAATTGGGACTGACCGTGTTGCAACATCAGTAAGTCTTGCTCTTTTATATCGATTGCAGATGATACAATACTGTCCAGTGAATATATTCTGGAAGACAGTCATTAACCCATTGTCCACAACAAAGTGATTTTTCCAAATTAACACGGTCAATTTCCCGTATTTTCTCTGCTGTTTCAATTTGAGTTTCTTTCCAAGCTTCGTTGTAAGCTGCATATATAGAGGCCGCTATGAAACGTTTTTGACGCTGTTTGCGTGGTCCCATAATGAAATCACGTAAGTCAGCACCTTCTTTAAGTAAAGTCAAGTGTTGCTTAATTTCAATCAGTGTGGATGTTTGTAGCCATTCGAGGCAGAGTTTCCCTACACTGTAAGTTGTTATAATCCCTGGATGTTGTCTCTGGGAGTATCTAGGGTCTGGCCTGGTCAATTTGAACCCCTGTATTTTGTTCAGGAATCTATTTTGACAGTTATTTGTGTCTGTGGGCCAGATCAACCATTTTTTCCATTCAGGATGTGTTCTGTTTTGGTTTAAAATATGGGAAACTTCTATTTCAACATCTTCAGTGCGATTACTATCTGGTGTTGGTTTCGGAATAGACGGTTTGTTCAAGTCTTTAATTTTGGCTAGGCCAAGACAGGTAGTCTGTTGAATTGTATCATTCAAAAATATAATTTGTTCTGGGATCATGCAGCCTCTAAATAATGATTCTATACCTTGCACTTGCCAATCTTTTGTATCCCAGATTATTTTCGTTTCAATATTATTGTTCCAGAAATCAAAACCGAGTGTTTTAATTTTTTCAAAAAATGTCTCTGAATAGATTCATTTTGTGTTCGTAAGCATGGTTTTCATTCCTGTTTTATTTAACATTCTAAAATAAAATGTTTCTGCATTACTTGTGTTAAACCCCGAGAAGTATGAACATTTATCATAAAATGATTTTGAACCGCTTTTTGGTGGAGTGCACAATGTTCCCATTGATTAAAATTAAAAACATTTCTCGTTTGAGTAGATTTATGCAGATAATGGTTACCATAGTGGTTGTAACAATACATCTGGTCATAATTAGATGAACCTTGCAAATAATCATGTTCTGTAAATTTAGCTGACATCACTAGATCTGACATCATATCATTAATACTTTCAAAGTCCCAATCATCAGTGAATGTGCTCGGTTTTACAAAGTCACTTAATTAAACCTTAAATTGATGAGGATACTTCAAGAGCTCGACCGAGCCATAGATTTCGTAATCAGTTTTGTCCCATGCTACCCCACCGGGTATAGGATTGGCTGTGAAGTTTACTGAAGAAAGTTCTCTTTTCTCGATGTGTGAAGACTTGTGTGGTTTCAGGATCAAGTTGATATTCTCAGCGCGTCAAAAGGGGAAGGGCAGCGTCCGTGGGCTCTCGCATCAGCTGGGCTCTCCGGCAAGTAGTCACTGCTCCAGGTTCATCACCACCGTGTCTTTACTTAGGGCAGTGTTGGTATATTTATACCTGAGAGGTGCTGGGTTTGACGTAAGGATGGACAATAGAGATGTCACTAAGAACTGATCGTTCTTGCAGTGCTCTAAAGGAGTTCTCGGACTAAATCAAAACATAGCAGGCGGGGATTTCCCAGGTTTTCTGAGGCTTGGATTTGTTTAAGAACTCGGTGTGCTTTCTAGAGGGCTGGAGGAATAGTGCTTGCTTAATGTGACAGCATGCGCTATGACTAATTTATGAAACGGGTTTCTGTGCCGTTGTATGGATATTAGTGATTTATTACCGGACAAGGGTCAGGAATAGGAGTATCGATACAGGTCCCTAGTTAAACATACTACAGTCTTACCTTTATTGTGATTGAGAAAATCATATTCCTTGGAGCTAATATCTCCGTTAGAAAGTGCCTCACTGGTTGACTGGACGATCCCGTTTTTGGATATCGCCTAGACTCTTACTTTTTAACGGAGAACTCCCCTTTTTCTATATTTATCGGTGAATCAATTGTCGTCTAGTTTAGTTTTCTATTTCAAGCGTTTCTGTTATAAATAGAAATAATGACTCGAACATTGTTTCCCTCACATGTAGGTAATCACGCTGTTTTAACTTTGGCATATTCCGCTTGTTGACACGTTTCCTCGATTGGGGCTGTTCTTCAACGACACGTGCTCCAATTATCTATTCTTCTGAATAATACATTTGTCTTAAACAAAGGTGAGGTAACTGGTTGTTATCTTCTTTGTTTTTTTCAAAATAAACAGTAATGAGAGACCGTTTTAAATCATTAGGCGACTTTGTGTTTGAATTAAAGGATAGTTTTTATCTTTTTGGAAATCTTGCAGCATTACGCATTGGATCCTTTACATATCGAGTAAAAGACCCCAGACAGATGTAATTCTCCATTTTTTTAAGTAAGTCAGTTCGTATTTACATTGCTGTGTGCAGGGTTCATGATATAACTTGTAAGAGACCTATTTTATTCTGAGTCCTTACATAGGCATTCTTATGTATAGGTATCTATAGGAACTTTAGGTGAAAGCTGTTTGTTACTATTTCACGTATTGCAAAACTATGTTTTTTATCCATGAGCATGATTCCTTATGCATAGATATGGTATAGCCTGTTTGTTACTATTTCACATACTGCAAGACTATGTCGTTTATCCATGAGCATGATTCTTTATGCATAGTTATTCTCATGTATAGGTACTGTATACTATTATCTATATGAATCCTCTGTTAAGCCTTTGTCATTATTTAATGGTATGTTTTTTAATCAATGAACATAGTTTCTTACGCATAGGTTTAATGTAATACGATCCACAGTAACTATATGCCATGTGTTGCTATATGTCTTCTAATCAATGGACATAATTTCTCACGCATAGGTTTAATGTAATACGATCCACAGTAACTATATGCCATGTGTCGCTATATGACACTGTCTTAGTCGTTATATATTGTAACATTATATTTGCTGATGGTTGCGGATTTTGTAAATACCAGTGCTTGTGTATATCAGTTTTTCCTCTGCTATATTTGGTTTCCTTTGTCGACATTTAAAGATTAATACTCAATTTATTAATTGTATAATTAGGGACGAGTAGTTTTACTGTGGAGGACATGTTTAACTGCACTTTTAGTAATTGTATTATTGTGTATAAACTAATTTATGCTTTATTAATTTTATAATAAGATTTTTCTTTTTGTTATATGTTACAGCACATTGTGTGGCTCCTGAAGAAGGCGTTGTTCTACACGCCGAAACGCGCGTCGAGAAATATTCTCTTGCCACCTTTCCTATGTTTTATTGATTGTCTATTTTTGTCTAATAATTCTGTTCATACATTTATGTGTATTTTATATTGTAATAAATGTTATTTTTTAATAATTGCATATAAAACATTATATGATTTGAATAAGGTTTGGTTTGAATGTCCTCCCCCTCCACATACTAGTTCCCTTTGTTTTTATTCTAATTGCCTAGAATTGTCACATATATACTATTTCCCTGTCCTAGGAATTTTTATCTTTGTTCAGGGGGTCCTTGTTTTTTTACATATGACAGTGCACCTTGGGCAGATCGGTGAGCAGGTAGGTCCCGGTCTTCTCTCAGTATGCAAGACACGTTTTGGCAGAAAAGTTTCCCAAGTTTTGAATTTAGGCTGATAAGGCACTTTCAGCACCACTTCCAAGAGTCCAGGACTGGGTGTGCTTCAATTGGAGGATAGTACTCCCTTCGGGCAGTACCCAGCTGCAGAGTACAAGTTGCTGGACCTTTTTCTGTCCCTGTAGCTTAAGAGGGCTGCCAACTAGTCCTTGGAGTCATTCTGGCAGTTCTATGTCCAAGCAGCAAGGCAGTCCTCAGAAGTGAAGATCAGTCCTGAGTGGCCAGGAGTAAACTGAAAAGTAGGTCTGAGGGTCCAATTTTTATACCTGGTGCCAAAGGTGAAGTACTACCCTCTGAGGTTCTGGAAGTTTATTCCTCTGTCCAATGTTATCCTATGGGAGGGAAAAACAAATGTGTTGGTTTTTCACTACCAGGACATGCAAAACTTGAAAGTAGGTATCCAACTTTTTCAGTACAGTGCCCCTGCCCTATGGGCTGTGTACGGCCTACCTTGGGGTAACCTATATGTATTCAAATCTGTGGTCCTGGCCAGAGGTTTCTTTTGCCAGATTTAACTGGCAGTTTAAAACCACACAGGCTGCAATTGCAAACCTGAAGCATGTTTTAAAAGGCTGCTTAGTTGATTAGGTGGCACAATAAGTGCTGCTTACCCAATAGTAGCATTTAAGTTACAGGCCCTGGGTACATGCTGCACCACTTTACTACTGACTTATAAGTAAATTAAATGTGCCAATCCGGTGTAAGCCAAATTTACCTTGCTTTAAGGAGGGAGCACAGACATTTTGTCACTATCCAGCAGAGCCAAAGTACACAGTTCAAAAGCAAACAAAAACGAGTTTCAGCAAACGGGAGGAGAGTAGGCAAAAGGTTTGGGGAAGGGACACCCTAAGGCTGACAGATATAACAGCAAGAGGTTAAAGCTCTCCTCTTCAAAGTAGAAAGAGCATTGACTTCACTGATAGACTCGGCAATGCTGCTCATACATATTTGATTCAGACAGCTAGCTGGAGCAGATGTTTTACACAGGCAGAAATGGTTGAAAGCCTGCTTAATGGATTTCATACTCAAATCCATCAGACATTCCTATATCTTCTTGACCTAGCAGAAATAGGACTTACGCATGCATCTATCCGAGTTCAACTCGTGGCTATCTTTAGTTTGCAACAAACACCTAGTGAACCACCTATATGGTCACACAGAGTAGTCAACGAGTTTTTTTAAACGCGTATTCAATGTTCCCACCAGCTACAACACAACTGGCAGCAGAATACAGTACTTTTGTAATTGGTGACCGCTCCCTTTGAACCTATTCATATGGCAAGCTTTAAGTTCTTAATCTGGAAAATTGCATCCATTTAGTCATAACATCAGTAAAAAGAGTTAGTGAAATCCAGGACTTTACCATCACAGAGACTTTCCTCCAATTTTAAAATGACATGGTCATACTAAAAACAAACCCCAGATGCATACATAAAGTTCTAACTGAATTTCACCTCAGTGAACCAGTAATTCTCCAGACCTTACCAAATTCAGCAAGTCCACTTAAAAGAGCTCTCCACATATTGAACATCAAAAGGTGTCTCAGATTTTATCTGGACAGAACTGAACAAATAAAATCCAATTTTCTAATATCTTTCTTAACACTATGTAAAAATTTCCTGGTGACAAAATGAGGAATTTTAAGATGGGTAGCTGCAATAATAGCCTTCTGTAACCCAAAACCAGGAAGACTTTTAACTAAGACAGTCAAAGCCCATTCTGCTAGAAGCAAAGTTACTTCATCAGCACTCTATTCAGGAGTGCTATTAATAGACATTCACGAAGCAGCAATGTGGAGAAGCAGAGACACCTTTACAAGACACTACTGTCATGAAGCAGTTGCGGGCAGAGATGAAGGGGTGTTGGGTGAGTGAGCAGGCCGTTCTCTGTCATCTAAACAAATAAGGTGAGTGTGCTTACTCTATCCCATCAAAGTTATTTAAGGCAAATAATGAACTGACATTTTAGCACTGCTCAACACTCTGATTCCAACATCTGAATCTGTTAGATGCCAACGCTGACGAACTACAGGTACTGGTAAGCAACTTGTTTATTATGGAGCAAAGTTTAAACGTAATAGGAAAAGTGTATTATGGCTTGTAATTCCCAGTCTGGTTTTCAGGTGAGCACATCTTTGGCAGTTCACTTGTAATTCATTTTGAGGCTGAGGTAAAGCATCAATGTTTTTGTTTAAAGCCATTTGCACTCAAATCTCCAGTTTTCCAAAGGGCAGAAGGCTGTTAAAGAATTCATATTCCTAAGATGAACTATGATAACACTCTAAAAATTACTTTTCCTTCTTTGTTAATGGATCTTCACTGATATTGATGAACAGGAACCTGAAAGTTGTTCAAGTAAAACGAAGAATGGAGGAGATGGGCCGCAATAGATGCTTGCCCTTTAACCGAATGGCTTGAGTAGACTTTACTCACAATTAGGACATTTCCCTATTAAAAAATAAAATTCAGACAATGCAACAGCACATCAATAACACAAATATTGCTTCTTTGACACCTATCAATCTGTGCTGCAGCCCACGAAGAACCTTCTTCAAACCAGTCACATGTAGAGAAGCTATTTGGTGGCTTCGCACCATTGTCAATGGCACCCTCAATCAGAGCCTCTTCCCAGAAGTTCTCAAGATGGGGCAGGTTTGCAGCATGTGGTGCTCGCATGCATTGCACTATCCTGCCAGCTGGTGTTGGGTTTGGTTTATTACAACTCGATAACTTAAAAGGATTGAGTTTGTTTCAAGAATCACTTGTGATCATGTAGCTGAAAACAGCAGTGCAGACGCCAATGTAAAGAATTTGTTTTCCAACAAATTCCGAGCTAAAGTTGTTTGCTCAGTATTCAAAACTGTTGGGGGTTGGAATACAATCCTTAAGTGCCTCAAACAAGAATAGTATAGGGTTTATGGCGCTTTGTTTAAGCAAGTAATTTTCAGACTCAGATTTGTCACCTATACAAATAATCATGAACAAAGAAATGGACTATGTAGTCGACGTTTCAGTCTTGCTAGCATTCACGTGACTCGTAGAGGTTCCTACGTATTGCGCCGGAACAGCATTCTTGAAATTGGAAGCATTAACTGCCATAAGATAAAGGAAAGAGGACGATTGGTAATCTAATGACAAAAACATCTGAATTTAGTCCTGTGGACAATCAAATTCAGATAAACATCAGGACCACCAAAGAGTCGTCTGGCCACTTTTGGAAATACACACGGTCACAACTGGACCACACTGAGAAGGGTCACTGCTATATGCACACTTTGTTGTCCTGAAGAAGGTCTAATGGATTAACACAACTCAAGACCGAAACGTCGACTACATAGTCCATTTCTTTGTTCATGATTATTTGTTTAGGTGACTGTTTTACTTAAGAGAAATAGATATCACCCGTTTTTTCCAGGATTCGACTTTTTTCAAATGAAATATAGGCAGAATCTTCAAACTCCTTGTTCATTTGTTAAGCATTGTGATCCACGTGTAATGTTGATATGTACCCTATGAATTAAATAATGATATAAAAAATACATTTCTTTCTAAAAAAAGACTATTCCGTGTTTTCTCATCTCTATTTTGACTATTTCATTTGAATGGTCTGTTTATTGTATTGATTGTCAGAGAATTACATTTTGACATAAATTTACAACAGTTATTGATTTGATTGACCAGATTTTGTATTAATAACACAAATCTGAAAATTACTTGGTTAAATGAATTCCCTTGCTAGCACCATAAACCCTATACTGTTTGTATCTGCCCAAGCTCGCAAGGGTTTATTGGGTTGTCCCACCCCTCCTTTCTCTCAAACAAGAATAGGCAGTACTGAATGATTTTGGCATTCTCTGAAATGAAAAGACATTAACTTAATGCATCAAGATCTTCTAACACTGCATACTCACCAGAAACTCCTTTGGGGTGGTGAAATGGAAATGCACCATTTTGAATCTCTCCTTAATGTTACACAAAGTTGGCTCAATCCGATAATAATTGGGTTTGTAATCTGTGACTTCCTCAAGAGCACAATGATGAAAGCTCTTCAGTGTGTGTCGCCAGTTAGTTTAAACAATCTGTTCATAAGTTGATTTAAGGTGGACTTTCTGCATCGCCATAGTTTCAAAATATCTCTGCAGGCATAGGAGGCGGCATAGAAGGAAATAACTCCTGAAGAAGACTCCTGTAGTATTTCCCAGGAGAAATATTCACCTTTTACATATGAGGTATTTGACGACAAGTTGCTTACCTTCCATAAGGCTGTTTTTGGTAGAGACTATTTTGTTGCAGATTCTTCACGTTTTGAATACTCCCCAGATGTTTAACTGGCTCCGGAAACTTTTTTGTAGTGCCCTGTGTGTGAGACAGTGGTGCTGTGTGGCTCTGCACGGACTCCATTCTGCTCTAGAAATGATGTGCGGGCAAATAAAGGTGCCAATCCCGCACGCTGACGTCAGTTGCTTTGGAAACTCCAGACATGGAGCCCCAAAAGCAAATCTGTATATCAGTGTGCAAATTCCTAGTTGGGGGATATTCTTACATTGAAGGATAGCGGCCAACCTCAGAATGGGAAGAATTGGATTGTCGGTGAATCTGCAGCTACCTAGAGCCAAACCATGTCCAGAATGACTCTGATGAAGGGGAGCCGTATGAGAAGGAGTTAGGTGTGACTTCAGCATGTTAATAGTTAACCCCAAGGCTGACAGGTGGTTGACAACTGTCTGGGACTAGCCTGCCTTCAACAGCCAGCCACCAAGATAGGGGAAGACTTGCACCCCTGTCCTCCGAAGGTGTGCCATAATTTTATGAACACCAAGTGGCACTGGTGAGACTAAAGGAGAGCAAAGCGAACTGAAAATCTTCCTCCCCCACCACAAACTTCAGGTAGCGCCAATGGACCAGCAGGACGGGAATTTAAAAATGGGCATCCTGCAGATCTAACACCACCATCCACTCTCCAGGGTAGAGAGCAGACAAGACCTGGGCCAGAGTGAACATTTTGAACATTTCCTTTCCGAGGAAGCCATTGTGACATCTGTCCTTGTGCACCAGAAAGTAGCGGGAATAGCAACTCCAACCTACTCCTGACACCGGCCCACTCTCAACAGTCCCTGTGGCCAAAAGGGCTTACATCTCTTACCGCAAAATGGAAACATGGTCCGTCATTGGGTAGATGGAAGGTGCATCAGGGACAAAAGGAAGGGTAAGTGGTAGATTTTGCCCCCAACTCTGAGAACCCACCTGTCTGATGTGATCACTTGCCAGCCCGGAATAGATTTGGTGGATTCTGCCTCCCACCAGGTGGCTGTGTTTCAAGAGGCTTTGCAGCTCAGGGAGAAGGGGATTGTACTGAGCGGCATGCTGACCATGGCTGAATGGCTGCAGTGGCAGTGGGCACCATCACCTCTTAGAAATGGCTGGGTCCCCTGTTGGGGTGGGATAGGCTGGTGATAAGAAATGCCTCGGCCAAAGCCACAAAAGGTCTGTTGGGAGTGTTGCTGGCGAGGCTGGGTGGAAAGGTCCAGAGAGTAAGCAGTGATCCTACTATCCTTAAAACATTCAAGGGCAGAATCAGACTTGTCCAGAACCTGTGAATCCCATCCAACAGCATGTCCATCAGGGAGGACTGGATATCGCCCAAGAACTCAGTTAAACATAGCCACACATGACGACAAATGGCAACACTGGTGCCTAAAGCCCATTCAACTGAGTCAGTGGTGTCCAGTACACAACAAATTGGGAACTTGGCCTCATCACGACCATCCTGAATGGCTTGTGACAACAGGGCAAAGATCTTCAGGAGCACCATAGGTGTTGCATCCTAGTAAGTAGGGAGCTGTAATGGACAGAATGACCACACTGGTGAATGAGAAGAGGCTTTTACGGAATCTCTCCAAGCGCTTTGGCTACCTATCAGGGGAAGTAGTAGCAAAATCGTTGGGGTTGGTCCCTATTGTGGAGGCCTCCACCACGAGGCTCTCGAGAGGAGGGCTGCAACAAAAAGGGTGAGTCGCCTGGAGCAGGGTGATGGCATCTGGCAATCTGCCAGTTAATCGGAGGGCCGGTACAAGGCTTAGCCCAAGCCCCTACTAGGCTATCCATATAGGCCTCATTAAAAGGTAGGAGAGGCTCAGAAGCAGTAGTGGCCGGATTCCAGGACTGCCATCAGGACATTGGTTTTCACCTCCATTGTGGCAAGACGGAGGTCAAGGACCTCAGCCGTCCTTCGCATAACTGATATTGGATGCAGATTCTACTGGGTCAGGAGGGGAGAAAAGGGCAGACTCCGGTGTCTAGTGCAGTGGCATCTTGGAAGTCCTCATGCCAATTGTCATTGGCATAGGACTGAGTGAACTCATCACTCTGATCAAGATTCTTGCCAGAGTCTGTGACAAAAAGAGAAGGTGTTTGCAGAAACCTCAGTCAGATTCATTTGGGATGTCAGTCTAATTCGGACCGGCATCTAGTTGGCATCGACAAGAACATTTGGGACCACCTCTTTGAGTGGCGAAGTCGGCACGTGCGTCAATGTACCTGTGCCTGGATTGGGTAAGGCAGCATCCATACTGGAGCTGATAGTGGAAGCAACACAGTGTCTAACTTGGGCAAGGTCAAACCCAACAGTAGCAATGCAGGTGGTAGTCCTCGCGACTCCATTGGGGCGTGAAGGTGTGCCAGAGGGAGTCGGTAAAAAACCATAGAGACAGTATGGCTGAGAGAAACACTTCGATTTGGCATGACGTGGCTGAAGGCCCCGGAAACTCTGGTTGTGCCGGAAACAGTGACTGAAGTCGGCCAACTTCGGGAACGGGACCTTTGACGACGACCATCCTCTTAGTCAGGGGAGAGGGAATGGCAAAAAGGACTCTGTTCCAACTTTGTATGTTGAAGACTGTCCTTGAGAGCGGCTCCAACAACTCCGGGAATGGGAGCAGGGCCAGGAACAAGCTTTTGACTTGTAGCCATTTCTGCAGCTTCCTGTGCTTGGCGATATAAAGTTTAGCCTCACATTCCCTGATGGCCTTAGGGTTTGACACGTAGCCCCCCCGAGGTAGTCGTGACCCAACCCCAGACACCACATGCAAGCCTGGTGGAGACATGTCACGGACGGCTTGTGACAATCCTTACAGGACTTAAAAAACAGTCATCTTAGACTGACATCCCTTGCACGCTACTTTTTGCCAGCTTTTTCTTCACATTTTCTCATCTCTGAGAGACGACAGAAGCTCTGGGTCTGCATCTAGAGATGCGGAAAGAAAGGAAGTGATGTCAGGATGCGGGAGTGGCGGCTTTATAGGCCATGCATGTCATTTCCAGAGCAGAACGGCATCTGCGATACGTGTGTGATTCACCTCACCTTCCTCACGACACCTTAATTAAAAACTCGTCTACTCATTCTAGAAGAGAGACATCTAACCAGTAGTTTATACAAAATTGAATAATTGAGACATTACATTGGAGTCTACTGTTAGTGCAAGCTGTAGGCCAAATTGGTAAATAGCACACCCTATTCTCAGTATGTGATATGGTGCTTGTTCTATTTATCAGCCAGCACCTTGCATAATCGTATTGTCCACCTGATCTAATACATGGATCTCATATTAAAAAAGGCAACCCGGTAATCAAAATTTACCTCAGTGTTCTCAACTTTTTTCCAGTGGACCTAGATTTTGAGTTCTTTGGATCAATGCTCCACTCGTTTTCCTATTTCTAAAATTTATAGTAGGGTGTTAGCCACACTGTCCAGCTTGGATCGTGGAGCAGGAGGCCACCCACATGCATGACTGTAGTGCGGTTCACCCAGTTATGCCCCCTTCTCACCCCCGGAAGTGGTGGAGGAGGCTCGGAGTCGTGGATGTGATGGTGGCTGATTCAGCAATTTTGAGGCCGAGGCTTGGTTTCACTTGGAGGTTGAATCCATTCCCAAAGCCAAACCCAGAGCAACGCAATTGTATTGTACCATCGGCCTCAAAGAAATCAGGCTACAGTCACCCCACCATAACAGGGGCTTGATGGTTGGCCAAGCATGTGACAACCGCCACAGAAGGCAGGGGGGCCCAGCCCAGCAGGGACTGGGGCCATGGCATAGAGGAGTGACTGTCTGGGGGTGGCAGTGCCCTAGCACAACCACAGAACACGAATACGCAGTAAATCCAAACCCCCAAAGTGATGCATCCACTTCACAAAACTCACTACAACAATAAAGGCTAGTGATGCAGCATTAGAAAAAAACTCAATCCTTTACTTGCGTTCAGAAAAAACTCGCGGCTGCCTTATGTGCGGTTGATTGGGAATCCACTGTAATTAGCCATTTTTGGATGCCTGCAGGAGCCTAGGCCCCACTCTGCTGCTAGTCCCCCAGGGCAAGGTTGGCTTGCCACATGGGGGGAGGGCGGCGCCAGATTAGTGCAGGCAACCAGGTCCCTTCGCTCAAGTCACTAGAGTGCTCGCCAGAGGCAAAGGACCCGATTCTTCAACATTTTAGGCCTCCAGTGAATGGAGTGCCCCTTTTGAATTCTAAAATGATGCAATGCTCTGGTGCCAGAAGCCAGATTTTCTGTGCACTTGGGGCGTTGAGATAGCACATAGAACTCCGTGGTCCACGCACAAATGTGGCACCAAGGCAATAGGGACGTTCACCTGGGCAATCAGCCGTTCCATTTTGTTACTCACAGTATGACAAGTCCCAGCCGTACACCTAACTCCCATTATAAGCAGGACATTCTGCCTCCACTCCCGTAATGCTTCCAAACACATCCAAAGTCTGCTAATGGAATCATGTCCCTTCAAAGCTGCGGGAATTGCGTGTCACCAGGTAGGAAGTCATAGATTCCTGACAAGTGTGGCATACCCATAGCATCCTGGATCCGAGGTAGAGGGGAGCAACAGGAGGGAAAGGGGTTCTATAGATGATCATCGCAGCCCCCCCACACAAGTTGCATGAGGATACTCACCACCGCACCCAGCTTGTTGAATAAAACTGCAGAGAGCTTCACAATCGTCTTCCAAGGAAGCAATAGGCCTGATCCCAATCATTGCCACATCCAAATTATGGGGGCCTCAGAGCACCTTCTTAACCCCCACTGGTATGCTGCACTATAGCCAGTCCTACACAATACCCCAGGAAGACGCCCGATGACCTGCCGGTAGAAGCCCAAAAACCAAAGCTTCTAGAAAGAAGAGTAAGTCAAAACACCCAACTCCATTAGAGAGAACATAATTACATGCTACGAAAGGGACAGAAACATTGCCATTACCCACAAACCCCCAAAAAGTTAAAGCAATTAACTTCCCCTCACATCGTAATCAGTTGATGCACATCAAAAGGACACCTCTGTGCCTGTAAAACCACACACACATTTTATAGAAGCAGCCCACAGAGGAAATTACACTCCCTGCCGCAGCAAGAGAGGGGGACCAAAGTACTGACAAAATAACCCTACCCAAATTAAACCGACCATTCCCTAAACATACCACCATTTTTTCCCAGTACCTCACTAATCAGGCTCGCAACACAGTGAAAGGTATTGAGTATACTCCCAAAAAGAGAAACACAGTCTGATGTGTTTTTCCCAAGCTAACCTACAACATACAGCTCTAATCCCACAGGTCTGCATTAGAGCCACAAGTGCACCATTGTTAAAGCAGCCCAACACCTCTTCAATCAAATTTCTTGAAAGGACATCAACAAGGCCAACTGCTTAAGAACCCAGACTGCAAATTGACTTTACAAACACTTTTTGGGAAAAACACCAAGACAAGACACCCCTGAGTGCGAAGACGACAGAAAACACCCCCAAAGACCATCCCAACACCTACAAATGTTTTCCAAGTTATGTATTTTTGGATTCTTGTACACACTCTGTTTAGCATGGGTGCTCTCGCACCCCTCCAGAGCCAGAAATACACCTAGTTTCATGAAACCCACTACGTCATTCTTGCAAAGCATGTGCAGAGACCTCTCCCACCTCACTTACACCTATGCTGAACCAAACACTAGCCTTGCTCATGCACTACTCAGCACATTCCTACACAACACCTGATGTCAGCACATTCCCACCAAGGGGTCTCCGCGCCCAAACCGGTTGTGCAACATAAGTTCACTCATACTGCACGCCATAGATGCAGACAGGCTTTACATATCCCAAGAGATAGCATCCAAGAGAGCAAAATGTCTTATCCACCTGTACCTATGTAGGATTAGGGCAAGATTCAACCCAATAGAGTAGAACCCCATAGGGCAGTAATAAACATCACCCGGTATGAAACCGAACCCACTGCACTTTTTACCAAACCTAACCACTTTGATACGGAACTAGACTGGATGCGTAGGAGGGGCACTATAGGTGAGGGCACTGTTTGGCCCTGGGACTTTGTAGTAAAGAGTTTCCTGGAGGTAGCAAGTCCATTGCACCAGTGCACAAATACGTCCATTCCTGCCTCTGTAAGTGGTCCCAGAGTGGCCCTTAACATATTTGGAGCCATATTTTTTAATGACAAGTGGACCCGACTATGGAGTTCCAGTGCAGGGCTTCTCACCTCGAACACGCTAGGACAAATGAGTCCCATGGGAAGGGGTTAAATGCCAGCATAGACACCCCATGTCAGGAAATCTGGGATACTGAGATTAATAGATACACATGGTTGACGGTAAAGGGGCAACCCCTAATTGAATGGAAACTTACACTGTATTCTTTGTGTTTCAGAGGGAAAGGAGCCATACTGCTTGGTTCCAATGAGAACTATGAAGTAATACTGCATATACTGGACCATACACACTCCAACACTGGTCATCCCTGGTGAAGATCTCTCTGAGCTGTCCCAACATCCACTACAAAAGAAAAGAACTCTGTTGCATCAGGCTCGAAGAAGAACAACTGCTGATTATATTGGCTGGGCTCAGTACAAGGACATTCCGGAGGAATGTAGACTGTTTTGTGAAATTCAACTAAATGCAAGAGGGTTGATACCCTTCACCTTGCAAACAAAGGTGAATGCCCATTGGTTATAAATAACTAGGTGGGAAATGTTGAAGATGATCAACAACACTGAGCTAGGCTTAAACACTATCAATCGAGAACTAACAGCCGTCCATCTTATGGTGATTCAACATCGGTACCTGTAGGACTTGATGACCACGGTGTCAAGATTGGTGCTTCTTGTTATACTTTTATACCTGGAAATGATCTCGGAAACAGAACTCCTGCTCTTGCCATTCAAGCACTGCATCGCCTACAAGCTGGCATGAAGAAGGAGAGGGGTGCCACAGAGAAGGACTGGTTTCACCGTATATTTTCTTGGATCCCCCTATTGGTGTCCAAACTATTTGCATCATTACATCCAGTTTTCATTTTTTTGTACTACAGTTGTGTAGTTTCCTACAAATGGGGGCTTCCTGCTATAAAAATGCAGTCCTCAAATTAGGTCGTATGCAAATAGTTAGGGAAAGAATAGCAGACACTACAGCATCACACACCGTTTCAAATAGTGTAACTGTTATGACATACGAGGAAAGTGATGTAGTTGAAAATTCACCTAGAGGGTGAAATGTTAATATCGGTGAACGCAATGTCAATGTACACCATGATACATGCATGCACAACAGCGGCAATACCAATAAATACAATGTTGACGTACGCCATAAATTATGCACGCATAACATTGTCAACACCAATAAATACAATGTCAATGTATTCCATAAACTATGCACACATAACAATGCCAATATCAGTAAAAGCAATGTCAGTATACACTATGACAATTGTACACATAATAATGAGTAGGACAGTAAATATGTCAATGACTGTCATGTTCAATGTGCACGCAATAAGGAACTCTTATCATTGCTGTCGAATTCACACAAGATGGCCTCCCCATCAGCCCCGAGTCAGAGATACGTGGTCAGGCAGGCCCTGCAAACCAAACCCAGGCCTACCAATTGATAGATCACAGGTGGGGTTACACTCAGCATGAAGACAAACGCGCAACCAGGGAAAACCCTGATCGATCCCATAGATACTCCGTTACACCACAAACAGGTTTGAGGAAATTGGCCCCAATAAGACACGTTTGACCAAAGGCACACATTCCCAAAATAACACAAAGTTAAATACCACATGTAATCAGGAACACTCAGCCAATCAGGACACAGCATGCACACCACACATAGTGATAACGCGTTCCCCATCCCAGACATCTGGACGCATACACACTATATCAGCAACAAGAGAGAGAGGGTATGAGTAGACACTCCTAGACCCCGGGCTAATTCATACAAAAACAACAAAGGAGTGACTTGGCACAAGAACTTGAAAAACGACAACAACAACCAGGGTTCCCTTAACGTGTGGTGATGGTTAAATAAATTAACCCCCCTTAATGTGCTCTGTCTTCATCTAAGATAAAATGGTACTGCCTGTTCCGTTAGTATACCATCTGGTACGCTTCTCACCCTCTAGAGCTAGCAATCTGCAATGGAGGAGCTCTATTCATTTAGAAGGACCCTCACTCACCACTAGTTGGTGACATGCTTCATCATCGGGTCCCCGCTAGGGTGACCGAGTATCACCCTAGCGTGCTACAACGCCTGACTACAGCGGAGCAGGATGTGGTGAGTGGAACAGTGCCCAAATCAAAAAGTGACTAAACGTGTGGTGTTAGTGCAAATTAAAAAATGTAGAGGTTGTAACCAGGTCAAAAATTTTAATGATGGTCAACCCGCATTGATTAAAAATTGTGAGTGGACTAAACAAGGTTCTGAGTTAGGGAACCCGAGTCCTAAAAATCGGTCGACATGTTTCTGCTGTTTTTTTGCTTTTTGCTCAGCTTTCTTCAGGACCTAATAATTAGTCCTCCGGTGGTGTGCGCGCACTAAGGCGTACCCTCCCGGGAGGCTCTAAATGTGAAAAATAAATTAAATATACAAAAATGTGTGAAAAAATCATCACACAACAGTTAACCATGTCATCTCATGCCATTTGCAGAAACAATCATAGCAACCTGTGGGAAAAAAAGACAAAGACAAAGACAAAGACAAACAGTGACACATAATTAGATCTCAATTATTGGTCCAATATATCAGAATAAGCTGCATTAAAGGAGCTGACTTCATGTGTCATACTGGAAACACAGCCCGTCCATGTATGACGGTGCAGTGTAATTTCATTTATGTGAATGGGTGCGGATTGCTTCAAAATTATGGAACAGATCACAACATGTCCGGCCAATTCTGCCGGTAAATAGCGGGGCAAATCGCATGTATATCCTGCTTTCAATTTAAGCCAGACTTGCCTTATACATATGGCTGATTCGTCCTATATTGATAATCATAGTCGAGTGAAGGATTAAATATTCCGTTTTTAACGTCATGTGTACAATACATAACTCAAGGGCTTTGAACCTCTGCATCGCAGAAAAGAAACGCGAGTGCTATATTTCATTCGTATTCTTAATTACTCACAAAAAGCGGGACATTAAGATGCCCCTTCGGTGAGGGTGGCGCGGGTGTACTTCACGCGGTGGCTTTCTGTAGTGGGAAAAAATAATAAAGGGCGGAGGCATGTATCGATATCCCCACTATCAGAAATAATAATAGCGCGGAAGAGCAGAAGCCCCGGGGGAATGTTTAACCGGTCGGATATCACTTACTTCTGCACTCGCGGCTCCCCGCCCGTGACCTGCTTTCTGGTCCAACCCTCCCGGAAGCGGTAGTTTCACGGGGAAAGTCGGCCTGTGTATATGGGACGCCCTGGGAGGCTCAGAGTACACCACGTGGGATGCTTGCAGTCACGTGGTGTCGTCCGCGGATGAAATCTTAAAGGGATACAGTGCTAAAAAGTGGGTTGCCAATGCCAAGCATCGCGGGTTCGAGCCCCGGTATTGACATCATTAACCACAATGTGCTGTAATTTGCAGTAATATTCTCGAGCCAACAGTTAAACAGTTTTCATTATTACAAAAGTGTCATTTCAAATAATGATGGGTGATATTTGCTATATCAAGGAAGCAGAGTATCAGGATGCTAATTACACATCATGACATGGTTAACTGTTGTGTGATGATTTTTTCACACATTTTTATATTTAATTTATTTTTCACATTTAGAGCCTCCCGGGAGGGTACGCCTTAGTGCGCGCACACCACCGGAGGACTAATTATTAGGTCCTGAAGAAAGCTGAGCAAAAAGCAAAAAAACAGCAGAAACATGTCGACCGATTTTTAGGACTCGGGTTCCCTAACTCAGAACCTTGTTTAGTCCACTCACAATTTTTAATCAATGCGGGTTGACCATCATTAAAATTTTTGACCTGGTTACAACCTCTGCATTTTTTAATTTGCACTAACACCACACGTTTAGTCACTTTTTGATTTGGGCACTGTTCCACTCACCACATCCTGCTCCGCTGTAGTCAGGCGTTGTAGCACGCTAGGGTGATACTCGGTCACCCTAGCGGGGACCCGATGATGAAGCATGTCACCAACTAGTGGTGAGTGAGGGTCCTTCTAAATGAATAGAGCTCCTCCATTGCAGATTGCTAGCTCTAGAGGGTGAGAAGCGTACCAGATGGTATACTAACGGAACAGGCAGTACCATTTTATCTTAGATGAAGACAGAGCACATTAAGGGGGGTTAATTTATTTAACCATCACCACACGTTAAGGGAACCGTGGTTGTTGTTGTCGCATACACACTAGCCCATACTAGATCTCCCCGTGGTAGAGACCCACCTATGTACCCCTTATTAGTATTCATCATTTATGACTAGGCCCTGACCCAAATGTTCTTTAAGAATGTGAAATCATTTTTTGTACCTCACATACATTTATGATTGGTCAAAATTTCTGTACATTGAGACTGTCTTCAGATGTGACTGTTGATGCTCTCCCGACTACTGCGTTTAATTAAACCAACGTGTTCCTATTTGCCCAATGCCTCTTGTCTTTTCGTGTTTTCGTGGTAAATTCATATACGAGCAACAGGATAACGCGGGCAAACTCCTAGTGTGGCTGTACGAGAGAATTGGAGGCTCGATGGGTGAAAAACATTGTTGGCCATGCTGGGCTCTCCTGCGACACAAATGTGCAACTTGCGGAAGTCCTTGCCTGTTATTATGCTTCATTCTATAAAGCCTGCACCCTCAATACATCAGCCAGCATTGAACAATACTTGGCTTCCACTTGGTTCCCACCCCAGTTCTAGATGTTGACACCCGAGGAGCCCTGGAGGAAGAGTTCTCGCTTAGTAAGGTCCAGGCGGCTATTTCAAAACTGAGGCCGGGCAAGTCACTGAGACCCAATGGCATTCCAGCCAAAGTCTATAAACTATATTTTGGTCTACTGAGGATCCATCTGCTGAATCAATATCAGGAAGTGGGAGAACGGGGGACACTCCCCCGGCTCTCCAAAGAGTCCCCATCAGAGTAATTCCTAAGGACAGTAAGCCTAGGGAGAGGTGGGAATCATACCTCCCAATTACATTATTAAATATCAAAGTTAAAATCCTGGCCACAATTCTGGCATTGAGTCCTTTTCTTTCCTGGGGTGGACGGCCCTCTTTAAGAGGATTACTATGTTCTTTAGAATACATACTACCACATTCCACAGGAGGTATTCATCAGACTGGCAGGGAGGTGAGGTCCTTGATCTGGCCTTTGTCAGCCTAGGGAGTAGCTTAAGACACTGCAGCGTAACCCTTACAATGGGGGGATTGCCCTCCCCAACATTGAGGCATAATATTGGGTACCTAACCAATATTAACACCTGGGTTTTGCACCCCAGGATCACACTACTTTTCGACTGGAGCAGGCAAAGCTTGCACTGTGATCACACCTATGCTATCTGTATGGAGGGAAGGGGCCCCAGAGGCTGTTACCTGCAACAAAAGTAGCTTTGGCAGCCTGGTCTAAGGCCACAAAAGTAATTAGCTCAGCGCGTAGAATCATCATGTAGAAACCTGTATGGACGTGTACATGGCTTGGTGACATAGGGAAAGCCTGGGAATTTGGGTCCTGGGACACAATTGGTATTTTCACAGTAGGGGATATGGTGAAGAATGGAGACCTTAATGACTTTTCCGCTTTTCTACAGGATTACCACCGCACCTGACTAAAATGTACACAGTTAAGTCGTGGCTGAGAGGGATGGAGAGTCGGGGAAATGCCCCATCAGAAGGACGGTTACTTATAGGAGAGATCGTGAAAGGAGCACTCTCTCTCACCTACAAACCTCTAGTTAATAACATGCATGATACTCTGGGTCTGCTCAGAGGGAGAAGTGAATGAGGGAGATTTGGAAGACATAGACTACACTGATGCACCTGAGGGAAGTGGCCATAAAGCCTTGATTGCGGCGGATGTAATTAAAAATATGACACCATATATATTAAGATCGCTGCATTCTGCACAATATGGTAAGGGATGCTACACCTTGCCTGTGCTGCAATACAGACATTGTGGACTTTCTGAATACACTTTGGGGTCTGCCTCATACAGGCATACTGGGCCGAGATATCTGAGAACTGAGGGGCATATTAGCAAGGGCAATATCGCCGCTTTAGCTGCACTTTTTCCCGCTAAAGCGGCAATATTTTTATCGCCCTGTCAGCAAGCTGTCGTTAACAGCAGTTAGTGACAGCTTTTAGGCGATAGCGACTTGGTTTGGGGCCCGCTTTGCATGTCAGTGATATTTATCGATAATGAAATGCAAAGTGGACGGACCCAAACTGTTAGCGACTGAAAGCAGTCGCTAACACAGCTATCGCCTATTAGCAAAGCAGGCTTAGCGATTAAAAAAAGTTGCGCTAAGCGCGATTATCACTACAATCTAATGCCTGCTAATAGGATGACTTACCTGTGTATTCAATGGGGGGTGGACTGTCAGGTTAAGCCCCTATTGGTGTTAATGCGTGAATATCGCTGGATTTCCAGCGATATTCACGCATTTCGCCGCTATCGCTGGATATTTTAGCACAATGGAGAAAAACGTTGCTAATAGCATGTTTTCTCCGCTAACAAATCCGGTGACAGGCAGTGATAAATTAAAACACGCTAAGCGCGATTTGTGATAAATACGATTGAAAATGAGGATTCTTAGTCAGTCCTTGTTACCACCCTGTTTCCTTTTGGGACTGCCCATCAGGACTGAATCGTTTACTTGCGGTATTACACTGTCTCCCACATTAGTCGGTAAGGACTCTTTTGGCAATGGCAGCCCGTGTTTATTTTTGCATACCGCTTTCACTTTAACAATAGCTGGCACCCCACCCTGTGAGTGCTATGTGGGGCGGCAGCTATTGTAAAGTGAAAGCGCGACAGCTTGTTTTATTTGCAGCACGTAAGGCAGCTGCTTGCACTGCACTTTCCCCTCCTGTGTTGTGTTGTTTTGATTTCTCTCACCACCCCCTCCAAGATCTCTGTTTATTTATTTATGATTAATACAGCCCATGCCGAGGCTGGAACCCTGTTCTCTAGCTCCAAAGTCAGCAGTGTTATATGTTGAGCCACCTCCAACCTTCGATTCTCTGCAGCGTTTGTTTCAGAAACGCGAGGCACACTGCAGGGTCGGCGGCTGCACATTTCTTTTTTTATGCACTGCAAGACATGTCAACAATGCCCCTCCCCCTCGGCTTGCAGCCCCTTATCCCCATCCTGCCCCCAGGTGCCACTTTAGGTTTGAGCATGGTGCTTCATATTAACACAGGCGCCACACTGCCCCGGGCCTCCAAAGGGGACCCCTAAGAGGGCGGCCACCATTAGTGTCACATGATGGCACAGACCCCAGGAGCGGTCTAGTGTCTGGGACCTGGCGTGTCCCCTGGTGACGTCACTTCCGGCAGAGGAGGAGGGGAGGGAGGTATTTGAACCGTCGTCGCCTACCTGGCGGCCTCTTTTGGTTCTGGTCGTGACGTGGACGGTCCCTCTCCTCCTCCTGCCGTGCAGAGCTGTCCGAACTCTTTTTTCCCCTCCCTACCGCGAACCCGGCGGTCGAGCAGCGGGAGGGGGGGTGCTTCATCTAATACTATTTGCTTTGTGTTGCAGGCGGAGTTACAGGGCGATCCAAACGCTGGAAGGTACAGAAAGGTACCCTCTACAGGAGCACAGTAAGGGTGCGAAAGCCAATTATCCCCCAGGGAGGTCCTCGCGTGGGATCCTGGAGGAGCGACGGTGCCCCGTTAGTCCTACGGGCGTTTGTGGACCTGAGCAACCGGGGGTTGCCTGCAACTCTCCACCCCCCCATAGTGGGGAGGGGCGTGAGTAAGGGGTGGACTGGAGGTCCGCTGGTGGGAGGGGCTATCCCTTCCCCCAAATAGACAAACACCCCCGCGGTTAACACCACTGGGGTTTATGGCTCCACAGGTGGGCAGGTGGCGCGGGGCTGTCTGACCCTGGATCGCCCGTAAGATAACCCAACATGTTGGCATAATGTTATGCAAATAAATCTGCAACAACTTTCTCCACCAAAACAATTGTGTTGTGTCTGTTATTCAGATAATTGTTGTGGTAGGGCTGAGGTATGGGCCTATGTTGGCACTAATGGGTCATCGGACCCCAGCAGCTCACTTAACATGCAGAGAGCGCGGTTTATAGCCCCCAGGTCCTCCATGGGCTGGAGCGGCATGCTACACTCACTCGCAGCTGGTCGCCCAGTTCTCCCCTCATCGTCTTCAGCCACTCGCCACCATTACCCTGGGTTCCGCTCCCGCCGCCCGTGTCACAACACCAAGGGTCCTCACATTTGTTGCTTTTTGTGTTCCTCGAGCAGGTAAAAACATCAGTTTTGATAAGTTACCAATTCTTTTTTTTTAAACGGTGTAGTGTGACTAGCCACCCAACATTCCAAATTTGCTGTAAATATGACACTGTTACGAAATACTCCCGGTTAATAACAGGCGCAGGAACGAGATTCGCCCTGGCAGGTCCGGTTATAGAGATTTGCGCCCATTGTATGCATTGGTCTGTATGCAGGGCCATTGTATGCCTTTGTCTGTCTGCAGGGCCCTGAAATCGGCAGTAGAGGCTTAGCTGTAGCATATATTGTGAGTAGCAGAGTGCACGTATGGTGCACATGGTTCGAGAACAGAGTGGCTGATTATTATCGTACTGCAGCAGAATGGACATAATGCTAATTGACCTTCAAGCCTTTAATAGAATTACTTGGAAAAAGGTTATGAAGTCACGAACACAAACAGCAAGCGACCAGTGGCGACTCCTTGAGGGAGTGCTGCGGGGCGGGGAGGGGCAGGGTGGGGGGTAGAAAACTCCGGCATACGGCGGAACGGAGGTAAGTAAAGAAATAAATAAATAAAACAAATTACATTGCGCACGCTGCAACGCCAAATGGTGATGCAGCGTGCGCAGTGTAATTTGTTTTATTTATTTATTTAGTTCTTTACTTACCTCTGTTCGGCCGTATACTGGAGTTTACTACCCCTCACCCTGCCCCTCCCTCGCCCCGTCTCACCGCCCAGCAGCACTCCCTCGCGGAGCCGTTACTGCAAGTGACTCTTGGCTTGTTACAGACTCCCTACTACGGGCAGTGCTGGCAATGGCCCAGAACAATTAGTGTTCACTTTGCACCCAAAAAGATGAGCTGCTAACATGTTGTCTTTATTCCCCCATAGTCTCCCGACCCCAAAGGACTAGAGGGAAATAAAGTATTGATTTCTTCCCGGTAGCATCGCACCCAAACACCACTTCTCTCCATCAAACTCTTTATTCTCCACCAGATACTATAAA
The DNA here is from genome assembly GCF_964261635.1 of Lissotriton helveticus. Classification (NCBI taxonomy): domain Eukaryota; kingdom Metazoa; phylum Chordata; class Amphibia; order Caudata; family Salamandridae; genus Lissotriton; species Lissotriton helveticus. The sequence goes on along the minus strand of NC_136061.1, from coordinate 1,139,568,770 downwards.
TCTGTAGACCTGACTTTATACAACTCATCAGACAGCAGAGGGGTTAATGCTGAAAAAAGTTTATCTGCTGGGTTGACATGTTCACATTTAGGAGAAAATGTCCAAATGGACTCAACTGATATAACTTTGCTCCTCCTGCTTGCAAAGGGCCATTAATTCTAAAATATGTTACCAACTGTCAACATTAGGCCTTCAGTTCCGCTCTGCAAACCTGTTTTTTGTAAAGTAGGAAGAACACTTTGTTTGAAATTGTTAGTGGCTATTACATTTGTATGGAGAGAAGGTGGCAATGAGAAAGATCGTTACCAGCTTACAGTAAAAGTTAAGTTACTTGAGGGCAACGTTTTCAAAACACTAAACAAATGACTGTACTGCAGTGTGCTTTTCTGTTCTGTGAAGGTCATAGAACCACAGGAGGATTGATATTATAGGAAATGCAATGCTCGTACACCTAGTCTCACTAACGCATGGTTGGGAGCTACAAGAGCCCTTGTGGAAGTCTGTGAATACTTTCACAACCCATCGTCACAAAGCTCTATGCAGGTTCATTACAGCTACACAGCATTTTCTGTCGGTGTCTCTGAAGGGTCCCACAGGAAAGGCTGTTACTGCTTTATTACTGAACTTACATATTGTTACCCTGCTTAAGCCGTGTGGCGAATAACTTATAGTTGCCTGTTACAATTGACTCACACTTTGTGGTTTGGTCAAATGAGCCCTGTATACTCTTGCTTTTCAGAGCCATTTTCAGTTGTCTTTCTTGTCCTACAATGTGTTATTCTACCTCCAAGAGAGCTGTGTGACAAGTTGGAAGCAGTTCCAGTGACTCTTAAGTTTTAAATGAGATGAATGAAGTGGGGCTGGATAGGGGTTGTGCTTCTGATGTTTTATAAATCTAACTAGTCTGAATTTTAGTCACTTAACTTATACTGGGGACCCCTGTGTTGACCTACTTCTCTGTATGTTTTGGTGCTTCTGTCGGTCACCAGGCCATTACTTACCACATCCTTTCTCAGGATCCAGAAAGACACCACATTTCACAATACTTACCCAAGAAAGGAATAAACACTGAAAAAATATAAGACCATTGCCGAGGAGCTCACAAATGACAAGTCACAACACTGCCCCATCCGAGAGGGTACGCAGCAAATCACAACACCTCCCCATCTGAGAGGGTACACAGCGCATGCTCCTCCTAGCAACATATTGGATAGAATAATTAGAATTTAGACATCCCTGATGGGAGCCGATTTCCCTCCTGTATTAACAATTACCCATTAGAGGGGAATTGCCCATCCCTCTGTAAGTACTTGGTAAAAAAAAAAAAAGGGTCCCGACCTTCCCTCACAAGGAATACAAACAAATGATATGCTCTAGGGTTTTTTTATTACATGATAATAGAATGACAAGGAAGAAGAACACAGTAAACATTTATAGCAATCACTAACACATACATATACATAGAACCTGAACATAAAAGACTTAGTTAGATACAATAAGTACACCTGGAACACCTCACCATAATCTTAGGCGTCTTATCATCTGAAGAAGGGTCCGTCTCTTTTTCCCTCTCTGGTTGGGTCGGGACTCTCTGTTCCACAAACACGACTGCACGTCTGCACCGTGATGTATCACCTGACCGCCAAACTACCAGACCAGCATCTCACCCTCTCTGGGACCCCCTTTCTCTAATATAGAATGCAGCTCTCCATCGAAGTTTCTAGCTAACTCCGCCTACAGTTCTCATTGGATTCCTGTACCACCTCGTACCAAGACCGCAACAAGCAGCTGGCCAAGCGTTTTGCTATGACTCCAAGATCGAGAGAGCACATTTATTCCGATAAGAACCGGTCCGCTCTGGTTCACTGCTGGTGAACAACACATGGATAACCTCTCACCTAAAGAGGCTCTGAAGATGGCTGCAGTTTAGAATATGGAGTTGCTCAAGCATAGGCCTCTACTACTTGGAAAACAGAATGATATTAGACCACGTCAAAGCCAATAGGCTAAAGTCATAATTCACCTAACTCCAATAACACTATGCACTTAATCCCTCAGTATCCACTATGGAGCACATGTGTGCACCATCACCAACAACACTGCACCTTGACATCCCATACCTTCTATTCTTTGGCAAGATTATTCTAATGCCAGACCATCCTACATTAAGGCTAAGGTAACATAGCACACTAAAGTCAGTACACAATGGTGGTGATCGAGGATCATCACAGGGCATCAGACCACTAAAGTGGCTGATTCACTACATTGCACCCCATGACCCTTGAACATCACCATTCACATATATCAAAAACAAAATCACTGAACTAAAGGCACAGCTATGACTGCATCTTTCAACTGCAAAATTGACATTATTGCAAAGTAACTAGCAACTGAACATTATGACTGAAAAACAAAACTATCATTGGGGCTCTTTATCTGTTAACTGTAAAGGTGGTATCAATGCAGAATAACCAGCAACTAAATAAAATCTAACTGAAGATCTGATTGTCATTGAAACCTTGCATGTCTCATTTAAAGACATAACCGTTGAATACTAAATTTTCAGAGTGAAAGACACAAGACTGTAGGCCATATTTGAAAGAATATCTACAAGTAAAAAACTGCTTTTCAGAATCAAAGATACAACTGTCAAAAAGCATATTTTGAATCAATAACTCTCGTGTTGAAGTGACTACTAAAAGACATTGAATTCAAAGCAGATCATAACTAACTGGTTTTCTCTTTTTGTATTTTAAACTTCATCACATATGATCACTATGAAGCAGGCAAAGACTGCATTACCTAAAACAATAACTCAGGTGAAATATCTTGATCCCTTTGAATCTCTAATGATTAAACTGAGAATTCTACTGCCAAGGCAGCCAACTGTAGCTCAGAAAATATCTACTCTAAGTGCAACAAAGTGTCTCTATTGAAAAAAAGTGTTCTTTTCTGTGGAAAAAAAGGAAAACAAAAACACCGCTGTCTCTAGTCAAGGTGCACAAGCAGTTCTCCTGTGCGAAAGACACACAGCTCTCATGCTTTCAAAGTCAGCCTCACTTGAAGGGGACAGTTCCAATTGTAGCACACTCTGCTGATCCCTTCTTCGCTTAGAAATAAGCAGTTCATCTGTGTAGATGACAGCTCTTCGACATCCATCTCCATCAGTATCCCCTCGACAAGGAAGAACCCCATCCGATCTGGTTCTCCATAGATCATCAGCTCCCGTCTGCCATCAGCCACAGGACATCACCTTGTCTGGCTCCAGGCTTGGGGGAGGGGTTTGGGGGGCCCACACACACAGAAAACAACAAACGAAAATAAAAAAGGAAAGGGGGGAGAGGCGTCACTCACACCCCGGCACGATCTGGCAATCTGAAACGGTAAACAAGTATCACTCATCTTGCAAAAAACTCCAATTCAAAAGCACACATTTTTATTTTACATCTCTAAAAGTCCAATATTTTCATTTCTGTTTGCAAAGCTCTCCTCTAGATCTGGGGAATAGTTCAAGAATACTACCTGCACTATATCCTCTAAGTTTATTTGGGCAAAATCTAACTTTTTCTTACACAGTCAGAAAGGCTGGGGAAGTCTACTGCACTCTCTTACTGTGGTGAGGAGCAAAATGACCCCGCCTTCACAGAAATGTACCACGCACAAAACTGGTTGATTGCCAACTATAAACAAGCAGAGAGGAGACTGCTCATGCGGTCGCCCCCTCCCTTACAAAGAGCTCCGGGGAAGAGGAGACTCTGTGGAATGCATGTTATCTCCTCAAGGCCAAAGCATGTCAGTTCCCAGTCGTTCACAACCCAAAAGCTGTGAAATTTTCCGTTCTTAAATGGAATACACTAAACTAAAACAACATTGAACAGCCCACCTTTGAATGCATGCACCTTCATATATACATATATATTTTCTTTTAAACTATCATTTGTCTATAGGACTATTTGTAACTAAAAGACAAAACATTGGCAACATTAAAAAATCATATACCAAATCTCATGGTACCTCTGTAACAATATCTGGGGTAGCATTAGTAAAACATTTTTTTCTGGTGATTAAAGTTACCAAATCTGTTTCTGTTCAGTTCTGTGCAGACTACCTTCCTGTCTATATGGGCCATTTTACCACTAGTGCGATCTCCCATAAGCAGACCACATTCTCTCTCACACTGTTCTGTCTGGTATCTTTTAGTGCGCAAAAGTACAGAGTCATGGGCATTTGTATAGCATTCAACTTTAAAAGTGACTTATCTTTCCATTGTGCTGTATTGTAGCTAAAAGGGTCAACTTGCTTCTGGTTAAAATCACAAAATATGTTTGAATCTTGGAACCAGTCATAATCATTGTACACTGTTTGCTGCTGTTCATTCTCAAAAACATATGGGTACATTTCTCTTTTGAAGCACAGTTTATCATGCACTGTTGGGTCTGATTTATTTCCACCACTGGTGATTGTTAATTCTAAAACACGGGTCTTCTTATCTTTTTGCACATTCCTTTCTGACTGAAAACTCTCTTCGCAAGAATTAATTAAAACAGCCTGTGCAATTGGCAACCTGACTAGATTTTCTGTAACATTTTTGACCGCTGAATCATACACATTTAATCCTGTTTGCAAAGGTATATCCTCACACAATTGTGGATGCATATTAAACAACACATTAACAATAACCCCACTTTCTCTGTCTGAAACATCATCCCACCTTTCAGGGTTATATTCTGAGATTTTACATTCACGTTGCAGCTGAGCACATTTTAAATGCATCTTTTACTGAACACTTTACAGGGATCCAGCCCTTTCTGCCTAACGTAAAAAAGCTATTTACAAGCCCTTTATACAAAACACATTTAAACACACAGCAATTCTCGTTCAACCAAACACAATTAGCTCACTCATGAGCCAGAACACCATACGGGCTACCCCCATGCAAATAAACCAACTGATATCTGAGAGTCTGCTTTCAATTTAAAAAAACCAAAAAACATTTTTCCCCTTTTAAATCAACGTTCATATCCTGCCGACTACGCCAAATTGGAATGACCTACTTCTCTGTATGTTTTGGTGCTTCTGTCAGTCACCAGGCCATTACTTACCACATCCTTTCTCAGGATCCAGAAAGACACCACATTTCACAATACTTACCCAAGAAAGGAATAAACACTGACAACATATAAGACCCTTGCCGAGGAGCTCGCAAATAACAAGTCACAACACCTACCCATCCAAGAGGGTACGCAGCAAATCACAACACCTCCCCATCTGAGAGGGTGCACAGCGCATGCTCCTCCTAGCAACGTATTGGATAGAATAATTAGAATTTAAACATCCCTGATGGGAGCCGATTTCCCTCCCGTATCAACAATTACCCATTAGAGGGGAATCGCGCATCCCTCTGTAAGTACTTGGTAAAAAAAAAAGGGTCCGACCTTCCCTCACAAGGAATACAAACAAATGATATGCTCTAGGGTTTCTTTATTACATGATAATAGAATGACAAGGAAGAAGAACACAGTAAACATTTGTAGCAATCACTAACACATACATATACATAGAACCTGAAAATAAAAGACTTCGTTAGATACAATAAGTACACCTGGAACACCTCACCATAATCTTAGGCGTCTTATCATCTGAAGAAGGGTCCGTCTCTCTTTCCCTCTCTGGTTGGGTCAGGACTCTCTGTTCCACAAACACGACTGCACGTCTGCACCGTGATGTATCACCAGACCGCCAAACCACCAGACCAGCATCTCACCCTCTCTCGGACCCCCTTTCTCTAATATAGAATGCAGCTCTCCATCAAAGTTTCTAGCAAACTCCGCCTACAGTTCTCATTGGATTCCTGTACCAGCTCGTACCAAGAGTACAACAAGCAGCTGGCCGAGCGTTTTGCTATGACTCCAAGATCGAGAGAGCAAATTTTTTCCGATAAGTACCGGTCCGCTCTGGTTCACTGCTGGTGAACAACACATGGATAACCTCTCACCTAAAGAGGCTCAGAAGATGGCTGCAGTTTAGAATATGGAGTTGCTCAAGCATAGGCCTCTACTACTTGGAAAACAGAATGATATTAGACCACGTCAAAGCCAATAGGCTAAAGTTATAATTCACCTAACTCAAATAACACTATGCACTTAATCCCTCAGTATCCAAGATTATTCTAATGCCAGACCATCCTACATTAAGGCTAAGGTAACATAGCACACTAAAGTCAGTACACAATGGTGGTGATCGAGGGCCATCAGACCACTAAAGTGGCTGATTCACTACAACCCACTTTAACAAATGGCAAAGGAGAGTAGTAGATTAAAATACCTGTAGACATTTGAAGTCCAAGTTACAGAGGAGTAACAACTTCCTTTGTTGAGAACTGAACAGAGCTCAAACCGTAGTATTGTGATCTGGTAAACAACGTTTACCCCGAAACTATCTCCCCGCATGGAATCACAACGCGGTTGTTACCACAACCGTGTTGTGATTCCGCATACCATTACTCCGCAAGTCGGAACGACGACTTGCGGAGGGGGGTGTTGAATTTAAAATCCAACACCTTCCCTAGTGTCCGCACTGACTGGAGTTGGAATAGTAAATTATACTATTCCAACACCCAGCGCCCCCCCCCCCAAGTCGTTGTTTCGACTTGCGGAGTAATGGTATGCGGAATCACAACGCGGTCGAGGTAACGACCGCGGAGTGATTCACTGCGGGAAGAAAGACTGCGGGGTAAAGAGACATATTCTTGTGATGTTACTTCCTCCAAAGAGCACTGTTCTTGATAGGTACAGGGTCTGCTGCTTATGTTGTCTATAAAGTACGCCACTTTTGCTGCTAACTCCATGTCCTGATTTTGGAGTGGAAAAAGTTGGCAAGAACAAAGTGGGCTGATGAGTTGCTGCAAAGTTTTTACCCTCGAGCACCTGCAATGTGCACTGGCATGCACGCTATGTTAATCTGGTGATTCTTTCTGGGGCCTTTAACCCCATGGCTGCTCAGCATATTCCCCTGCTGTGCTGGAAAATCGAAAATGCCACTCCTCATGACGAGCTGGGCTCGTCATGAGCGTGCGAGGAGGCTACTTCATGACGAGCCCAGCTCGTCATGAGCGTGGAAGGGGTTAAAGTATGCTGCTATTCGTGCATGCAGGCTGCGTAGATTTTGGAGTGGTATCCCTGTGTCTCCTAAGTGCCCTGCTCTGAGGCCCTGATGTATGTATGTAAAATATAGCTGTTTGGAATCTGTACATCTGGTGTATAATCCTTAAGTGCTTACAGGGGACAATATAAAATAGCAAATCAGAAAGGCCTGCATTAAAAAAACAAGCATTTACTATGCAATGCGGCCCCGCATTTGAAAGAGTTTGAGCTATTGGCATTGTTAATGACAATGCCTTTTATTTATGGGTTTTAAAAACATGTAAGCGGTGCATAAACATGCATTTTGTACTTATAGTAGTTGCTTATGAGAAGTAAGGCTGGCAGGAACTATGCCTCTTTTACTGCCAGCCTTGCTTATCGTAAGCAAACACTAAAAGTGCAAAGTGCGTTTTTATGGCCTGCTTGCAGGATTTTAAAAGCCATCAATAAAAGGCATTGTCATTTACAATGCCAATAGCTTAAACTCTTGCAAATGTGAGACCTATTGCATTGCAAATGCTTGTTGGTGTATTGGGCCTGGTTGTGGCTAAGACTAGCATGGTCAGATGTCAGCTATCAGTGAATAGAAGCTGGGGATGGATCTCTATATGGCAGTGGAAAAGGTCACCTACTGCAGAAGGGGATGCCCATGCAAATTTCGCAAGGTATGGGGGATTTTGCAGGGAGCATTATGAAATGGGGTCAGTGGAGGATGGCTCAGGACCTCGGAGACTGCCTGGGCCCCAACAAACTATGAGCTGATTGGCGGGATATTGTATGTTGTTCTTTTCCTACTGTTACACAATGGGTGCTTCACAAATTGTATGTTTTGATATGGGCAATGTTGTCTACTACCCTCGAATTTTCATTGATATTGGCACGTCTTTATTGTTTACTTTCTTTTCTGCAAAAAAAAATAATATTTATATATATATATATATATTCTTCCAACCCTCTCCTCCCGGAAAAGAAATGAGCCGCACTTCCAATGGTGAATGGTACGTTATCTGCATTTAATGGAAATAATTTCCAGGCATTTCCTGACGCGTTTCGGTCAAAACATTTGACCTTTCTCGAAGGTGTGCCTTTGCAATCCCACACTACAACGAAATTGCTGTATTTGTGCTTGTTGGCCCCTAGTGGCCATCCCGATGGGTAACATTATTTACTGCAGCATGATGGCATTTGTGGTGCGAAACAACTTTGTTTTCTTTCACCCTCCCGTGGGTGATGAGCATTTCTTAATTAAATGAAGTCCTTTACAGCTCACCACTAATCCCTGCATACCTATTCTCGAGGCTGCTGGAGTTCCATGCCGAAGACAGTCTTTGGCAGCGCCTGCTGGACCCTATGCGTTTTCACGTTCCTCACAAGTGGTTCTGTATTCGGGCAGCCATGGCGCACTTGCTGGTGGTGCGTTCCTCACTTCCAATGGTGAATGGTAAGTTATCTGTATTGAATGGAAATAATTTCCAGGCATTTCCTGACGCGTTTCGGTCAAAACATTTGACCTTTCTCGAAGGTGTGCCTTTGCAATCCCACATATATATATATATATATTTTTTAAAGTAATCTGACACCTAACGCTGACCTCGAAGGAGCGCGGGTCGTGATTTGTCCCGGGCAAGTCCCGCTGATGTTTTACCTTCTCAGAATTGTGCCAAGTGTCCAGTTTGCAGGGCAGAACTTTTCTGTCAGAAAGGAAAGCGTCTCTGGTGGTGGACCGAGGGCACGAAGACCCACTGGGCATCACGGGGAGATGAGCTGGAGCCTCGTGATCGGTGACACTTGCTGTGAACTTGCCCCCGAATGTTCTGTTCTTTTGTGTGAGCAATGCAGTTCTGGAGTGAATGGGCTCATATGTGAAGAGCCCTAAAGCTTGATTTTAAGGGCTGCAGACTCACCCAAGGGCCCAGGGACCTGAGAGGCGGCTTTTGGGGGGGGGGGCAGGAACTTGTTGCAGGGGGGTGGGGGAGCTGTAGTCCAGTAGGTTCTTGGTTCTTTTGGGGAGATCAGAGTCCTTTAGTGCTAGCTAAGGGTTTAGAATCTCTGGATTGCCTCTTGGGGGGTAGGACTCAAACTTTCACAAATGCACTGTGCAGTCTAGGAAAATCCAGGTGCAGCTTGTCAGCTGGAGTAGTCCTTTGTTTCGGCTGTGGCAGGTGACTTCTTCTAGCACTTTTCTACCTGTTGTTGCTCAAGGAGCTTATACTTTAAGACAGGCACAGTCCTTTCTTGTGTAAAGCCTTTAGAGTGCAGCAGTTGCAGTCCTTCTAAGTGCAAGCCTTCTGCTGTGCTGTCTAAGGGTTCATCAGGGCAGTCCTGCAGGCAGGGATCTGATGGGCTCCTGCAGATCACCCATATTTATTCCTCATCCTGGGCTGGCAAGGAGGGGGGGACACCCCATCCAGTGGGGTTCAAGTTGCCTTCCTCTGTTATTACCACTTCCTGGGAAGTGGGGCATATGTTTGTCCCAGTTGCACAGTCCTCCAAGAATCAAAATGAAGACATTCTCCCCTTGGATTGCAGGTCTGGCTAACCCAACCCTACACTCCCCTTCCAGTCCTTCAACTAATCTAATTAGGGTAGCTCCCATCTGTTTGGGGCTCAAAGAAGTGAATGCTGACCTGGGTCCTTTGGCATGCGTGCTTCTACCTTTGAAGTTCTTCAGGGAGCAGTTTGGCTCAGGCTGTCAGAAGTAAGCCAATCAGGAGCAGCTGCTCCAGGGCTGTTTAGGTAACTTCAGGATAGTAAGTTCTAATACTACTTTTCTGTATTAATCATAATAAATATGACCTCGGTAAGTTGTTGGATTTACTGTAACTAATATTTAGATACTTTGAATTAAGTTGCTAGTGACTTCCAATCAAATGTTAGACTTTATAAAAGTTTAATTAGGCCTTTCTATGTTAGCCCATGGAGCTAGCAGCACACAATGCGAAAACTACTTTGGCTGTTCCCCCTGACCTCCCTCTCAGGGCATATAAAACACATTCATTTTCTAATGCCCCTACTTTTTATAACAAGGCACCCTACCCTAGGGGTACCTAAGGTAGACATTGTGTTACATATGTAATAAAAAAGATAGTTTGGGTACTTTAAATTCCACAGTTTCACTTCAAAATCAGCCAACTGGGCAGGCCTATCTTTAATTGACACCAGACACAACAGCAGTAAACACTTAAATGCATTAAGTTCACTGGGGTCTCTAAAGCTATATGTCCTACCATATACTAGGTACTTACATGTAGGTTATCTTAGCCAATTATAAATACACTAATTACCTTATAACGTTTAAGGACAGAACACTGACCCTGAGCCTGGTTAGCAGAGCCCAAGGCACATTCAGGGTCAGTATCCACCACTAAAAGTCGTAAATGGAGGTGATCAGGGCAAAAAGGATTACTTTAGTTCAGAAGGCTAAGGTAGTAAGACAATAATAAAAAGGGGAAAGGTAGAGAGAGAGAGTAATGCTGTAAAGAAAAGGGCAAAGGGAGAAGAGGTGCACAAAGAAACTTCAAGGATAGTGAATAATGAGGCAGAGGCCAAATGGTAAAGGTTTTCAAGAGACATAGGGCTTATGGAGAAATGTGATGTACCAAGGTAAAGGTGAAATAGAGAAAGATGAGGTTGACACAAAGGTAAAGGTGAATGGTGAGATAGCAACAGAGGGCCTTATTTATGAAAAGTGTTGGATCGCTGGGTAAAAACAGCTATGCAACACTTTTCATTGCGCCATCCTTGCAACACCAGGGATGTCTATTGCAAAGCTGCCCCAACATGGGGGAAGGCTCCTCCTAGCACTGCAAGAAAGACTGAACAAGTCTTGTTCACTTGAGTAAATTTAATAACGTTTTTAGAACATGAAATGTCTTTTAGTTAATTGTCTCTGTTTCAACACATTATTTTCATGGTTGCAAACATATCAGACATGTAATCCAATGCGCGTTCATCAAAATTTGCTAATCCCAATGCATTTCGGGCTATCCTTCAGCCCTTCGTCAGGGGATTACTCTACAAGAAGAAAAGGAAATGACTGTCGACTAGAGCCTAGTAAAGTGATCGTACTATTCGTGCTAGGTTAGCTTCATGCACAGATGTGATAAAAAAAAACGAAGTGTGAAAGAGCTCATGGCTATTAGAATTCATACATGCCTTGTGAATGAGATCACTGAAAAAATATTTTAAAAAAAAGAGAAAGAAAGTGAGAGAGCGCAAACTGACCTAAATGTATGAGTGCATCACACTTACCCGTAGTAAGCACAAATCATGAGGAGAAATGCCATGAGTGCTAGTAGTATCTGCAATTATATTCTGAATGTATAGCTAATGTAGAGATTTAAGTAGAAGTGGAACTAATACAGAAATGTGTGACACTATATGATTTTATTAGATGTGATTATTCCTGAATCCATGTCGTGTAGCTGTTAAAATGTAAGATGGCATGTGGTTAAACGCAGAATGTGGTAGGCCTTAGGGCCAGAGCTAGAAGGGAAGGGGAAGGTGTTTCTTTTCACGACATAGATTGCACTAATGTTTTGGTCATTGCATTAATGGGCCATGATTTATAGATGTGTTTACTGAATAATAGAATAAGAGTATTAACATGCTTTAATTAATGAAGAAATTGAATGCTATAATCATCATGAGAAATGCTGTAGGCCTGAAATGTTTTAACATTGATTTACACGTACTGGTCTGGGCCGAGAAATGTTGCGAAACTTTTTGGAAGTCTATGAGAGTTGGGATCTTGGCTGCAGATGTCTGTCTGCAAGAGAAAAGGGGGGATCCAATTATAAATAATATGAATAGAGGTCTGTTCAGAAGACGGCCCAGACATGGAGCAGGGTTCCGGAATGTTTTAAGGGGTATCAGCGGGCCGGAGAAGAGTCTGAGAAGCAAGGTCAACTCCAACGTATGAGGCCCAATACAAAGCAGCATGGAAAAAGCCAGAAGCTACACCACGTGAGGGGCGTCTCAAATGTTGTTGACTGTTTTGTATTAGGGACAGCACCCCTGGGTGGAGTTAGAGCAGATGCCTGAGGACCCTTTAGAGAGCGGATGGGTAGGCAGAGAGGGGTCATGACTGGAGAACTATAGGTTTTCACCAAGAGACTAAGAGTAGAGTGACTTCCCTTGGGGGTCATTCACTGCTGACACCTTTTGTTAGGTTGAGACTTGGTTAAGTAGGGATACCATCTAGAGCAGGGTAGGGACAGCCTAACCTGTGTGTTTTCCCTCCAACTTAAATGAAGGAGAGATCTCAATATGCGTCAATGCTGATAGCTTTATTATTCTTAGAACTTGTGCTGGTAATTTCCGTTGCTCGTCTGAGGGCTTTCAGAGAGCACATGTATGTAGTTGGACCTGTGTATCTCGTGAATCTCATTCTGAGATGCCTGTATTTGCAGCTTATCCTAACCTTACAATAAACTTTTGAAAGCTAGAAGTTGTTTGTGGTCTTTTGGAGCGGAGTCCTTTATTGGGTGAACTAACTTGGTAAGAGATGCACTTTCTTCCCTCAATGACAGGCAACAAAGGTTCAGTCGACCAGATCGGGGTTTAGATCAATAGTGATAAGGTATCGATCAAAATCTAGCCCTTCCAGTTGGTAGCTATAGAGGATGGTTGCCTTCTTGAGGACGGTGACCTAGGCCAGGTTAGCTTACCCCAAGGCCCCTAGAGATCGATGATCGGAAGAATCGCCCGCCGAAGAAGATCCGGATGACGTGAGACAGAAAAAGCAGCAGTATCGGTCGAGAGTGAGTATAAAGGGTCATGCGTGTTAGATTGCGGTGTTTTTGTATTGTACCTATGTTGTAATGTCTGGCGGAGTTGAATGTCTGTAGAGTGACTGTGGAACAGGTTGTGAGCGCGCGCAACCGGTGGAAATCTTAAGTTCAAGGAGAGCTTAAGTGGTTCGGGTGTATCGGACACCCAGAGTAATTGTCAACTAGTGTGAAGGGGGTCATGAGGTACCATTGATCACCCGAAGGACCGAGATAGGGGGAACGTAAGAGTGAGTGCGTGAGTAACGGACGCTGGTCGGAGGTTACTGTGTGTGTAAGCAACCTATCAGAGAGACGATAGACATTTCGTCAGTTGTGTTGACAATTACATATAGACTGTGGACGTACAGTCGAGGGAAGTGACCGCTTGGTCGGAAGTAGTCATTTTTCGGTGTATGAATGGGACGCATGCATGACCGGGAGACGAGTTGAGAAAGGAGGGGTGCTGCTGCGAAGCGGAGAAAAGTGACGTCAGGAAGTGTCGCGCTGTGATTGGCCGACCGGAGAAAGACCGCGCTGTGATAGGCCAGCTAGCGAAGACGTCAGAAAGTGTCGCGCTGTGATTGGCCGACCGGAGAAAGACCGCGCTGCGATAGGCCAAGTTAGCAAAGCCGCGCTAGGATTGGTGGATTGTCATCAGGAAGTAAACAGAGTAGCGAGGCTGGATATTGTGCGTATAATTATGAAGTGTTTTAAATGGCTGAGAGCGGCGTTTAAAAAAGAGAAGCGGGGATCGGATGAAGGGGAAGAAGCCCCGCCGGAGGGTACGCCGGCTCGTTACATGGCAGTGAATGTTGGGCTGCATACGATCCTTTGGATAACAGAGTGGAGTAAGATTACGGAAGGAAATGAGGAACTGACGTTCCCGAAGTACGGGACGTTCAGATTAGAGGTGTTACATCGATTAAAATCAGTCATGACCTCAATGAGACCCTTGCCTAGACCGACCCAGTTTGAAGCCCTTGATGCATGGATTAGGGCAGCGCATGAAAAGAATATGAACAGACGACAAGAAAGGGTGAAACGATCGGTAAGGGCAGTGCAGGATGCCAGATGGGATGCGGATGCTAAAAGATGGAGAGTGCATAACATGGAAGTCAATAAACTGTACCCAGTGTTAGAGGTGCCCGGAAATAAAAGCCCCCTAGAAGAAGATGATGAGAGCGAAACAGAGGACAGCCTGATAAACAGATTATTGACAGACAGGCCACCCCCGTATAATAGAGCAGGGGGAAAGGTCGAGCATAGTGAAAGAGAAAAGGGGGGCAATGCAGGAGAGCATGGACCGCTTCCCAGTTCAGAGTGGGATCCTGAGGCAAAGAAAGAGCTGTCCCAGCCTAGTCAGGTGCAACAGGTAGTCGGGAGGTTTGTGGTACAAAGAGCGCCGGAAACGGAGTGCGCCACATCCTACGCATTACCAGATGCACTACAGGTACCTGTTACCATAGGGCCTATAATATCGATATATGACCCAGAGAGAGCAAGAGGGGAAGAACGGGTACGGAAGGACGGAGAAAGAGCAGAGACGGCAAGGAGGAACGATACGATCAATTTCCCAAGTCAGATGCCGATACCAAGAGAGTGGAGCACCCCGGTGCACACAGCAGGGGATCCAGGAGGGGATCCTGGGGGCCCTAGATGGCCAGTGGATATGAGGGGATCTGGACGAAAATCCTTTCAAGAGCTAAATGAGTACATGAAGAAGTGGGATGAGGCAGTGGAGGCTCACAAGAGCATCATAGCTGCGGAAGCTGAAAGGGAAAGTCAGGACAGCAGAGCTCGGACTCACTGCGGGGCTGGGGAGAGCAGCCCGGAGTGGGACTGGAGAGAGAGAGATAGTAGGGGAGTCACCCATTGGGCCCGGAGTGGAGATAGAACGGACCTGGAAAACGGGGGCCCCGGGAGTGGAGGGGTGGCGCGCCCAATACTCAGTGAAGGGGAGAGGAGAACGCAAGAGTACAGAAACAGCTTTAAGTGTACCCACTGTGTGCCCGGCACCAGAGAACTGAATGGGAGTTGTGAGAGGTCGCACCATAGTCCCTGTGATGACGGACACGAGCGCAGCCCAGGGAATATGGGGAACCAGGAAGGATCGTATCGGATACTGAGCGATACTAGGCAAAGGGAGAGTAGCGACCAAAGGGAAAATAACAGAGAGGCGTACGGAGAAAGGAGAGAAGAAGGAGAGAGTGGGCAGAGCAAGAGTGGGGGTAACAGGCCCGTGTTCCATCACCTTCCAAGATCGGATGGCCGAGCATGGGACCTGGAGAGATGGGAGCAAGGGAGAGCACTCATTAACTCTCCCGAGCCCAAACGTAGAGCTCGGAGTTGGGATGGTAGGGAGACCAGTGAGCCCCCTTCGAAAGACATATTGCGAGCTGAGATAAAAGCCAAGAGACTCGATGTCGCCAGCTTAAGGTCAGACCTGGATGACATGGTAGATGGTACCCTGCCTTTAGAGAGAATGGAAATGTATGAGCAGGATGAAATACTGTATATGGCAAAGGACATCACTCGAAAGGCGAGAGCAATCCATGAGAAGTTAGTCGAACTAGCAGGCAAATATATGGTGGACCTGTCAAGAACCAAAGCATTACAGGGTAACCACAGGCTACATTACACAGATCGAGACCTAGATGAGAGGAGAACGATCGGGCTGAAAACGCACATAAGGGAACTGATCACTGGAATAAGGACATGGAGGGCACTAGATAAGTGGGAAGAGAGGTGGTCCAAGAAAGGGACCGTCAGGAGAAGCACGCTTGGTAAGACACCAGGAAGGCTGCAGGGAATAGGAGCATACCCTTTGCGTGAAGTCGCAAATGGGAACTATGTGCATGTCCCTTGGAGTAGGGGAGATTTAGCTGCTTTTACCACCTCCTTCCCCAAATTGCGGGAAAACCCAGTGGAGTGGTACAAGCAAGTTGAGAGATTTGTAAAAATCTCAAAGGTCCTATGGATAGATCTGAACACGCTGTTTGACATTGTAGTACCAGGAGATCTGTGGACAGCATGCAAGGTTAGCGCTGAGTGGCCCACAACGGAGCCGGAGAGAGATGCTAAGACTAATGGGCCATCCGAGATTGTGATGGCAAAATTCGAGAGAGTGATGACTTGGCTGAAAGAGAAAGTGCCAATGCAAGACATAGATTGGGTCAGAATAGACCGAACTAGACAGGAACCCAAAGAGACAGTCCACGAATATTACGAGAGATTGCTGAAGGCGTTTAAACAGTATAGCGGTCTGGATGTAATGGATCCAAAAGACATAGGGCAATTTGTGTCCAAGTTCGTCCTGGGACTGAGACCGGATATTAGTTTAATGATTCAGCAACACTTGATTTGTTGGCAAAATAAACCCCTAGACGAAATACTGAGATATGCCAGGTACTGCTGTGATGAGATAGACTCCAAGGCTAAGAAACTAAAAGAAAAATTGATGGTGGTACAGATGCAGGCAGCAGGGAAGGGGGGACAGCAGCAACAGCAGCAAGGAACAGGTACAGGAGGAAAGAAGCAGTACAGTCAGAACAAGGGCAATGAGGAGAGTTCCACCTTTAGACCCAGAATAGACATAGCTGCCTTGAAGAAAACGACTAGGTGCCACCAGTGTAACGAGGTGGGACATTGGAAACGCGAGTGTCCCTACAATGTGGAGATAGGAGAACAAGAGGTAGAGGAGGAAGAGGTCCAGAGCGCGCCTACAAGAGGGGTGACGCCATACCAGGGAAAGGTGCTCAAAGGGGGGGGGGTTTCCTCCCCGAGCCCAGTTCCCGCAACCTCCCCGAGTAGGGACTATGGGTAAGACCTATAGACAGATGCCCCTGTTTGTAGGAGGAGAAGAGTGCTATTATGTGGACCCATTAACCGGACAGAGAGTGGAAAGAGAAGACTGCACCCTCGGGGCAGCCTTGGAGGTGGACCAGAGGGGACCCTATGTCGAAGCAGAAGTAGCAGGGTGCCCCACGACATTTCTGGTGGACACAGGAGCCACTAGATCCACGATCAGATCAGCTGCAGTTCCAGACCTGCCCATGTCTGGAGAGACCATACAAGTGGTGGGGGTCGCAAACAGGAGAATAACCAGCCAATTGACAGAACCGGTACAGGTGAAAATAGGGAAGTACAGCGATGAGCACCAGTTTGTGGTTTGCGATTCAAGTCCTGTGTGTCTGCTAGGCAGAGACCTGTTGTGTAAATTGAATTGTACAATATACTGTACACCTCAGGGAGTGGAGGTATTGACCAATGATGATGACGCAGACTTCAAAGTTGCAAACTCAAGAATATGCGTGGAGCTGTACCCTACTTTGACAGTAGATGAGCTCCCCTGGGACTTGAGAGAGACAGTGGCACCAGAAGTATGGGACTTCACTGGGGAAGAGATTGGATTGGTCAAAGGGGTGGACCCAGTGAAAATTGTAGTGAAACCGCATGCTGAGTTCCCAAGAACACCCCAATATAAATTGACTCCAGAAACGATTGCAGGCATAAAACCCGTGATCGAGTCCATGATTAAACAGGGAATACTGAAAGAAATCGTGGGTAGTCCATGCAACTCCCCGATTATGGGTCTGCAGAAACCAAATGGGAAATTCCGGATAGTGCAGGACCTCCGAAAGATTAATAACATAGTCGTTTCGTGTTGTCCAGTGGTACCGAATCCATCAGTGATACTGTTTCAGATTCCATTCCAAGCTGAGTGGTTCACTGTGATTGATCTTTGTCAGGCTTTCTTTTCGATCCCTCTGGACGAAGAAAGCCATTTTCTTTTCGCATTTAAGCTGGAAGGTCGCGTCCTAACATGGTGTCGTATTCCTCAGGGGTATACAGAGAGCCCATCGATCTTCAACCAGCTTTTGAAGAAAAATCTTGAAAGTCTAGTGCTGCCCCAGAAGTCAGTTCTGGTCCAGTACATAGACGACCTCCTCGTGGCGTCAGAAACAGAAGAAGCTTGCAGGGAGGACTCCATTGCTTTGTTAAATCACCTAGCTGCCAATGGGCACAAGGTGTCCCCGGGAAAGTTGCAGTACTGCCTGACAGAAGTGCAGTACTTGGGACACCGAATAGAGAAAGGCAAACGAAAGGTGTCACCAGACAGGATAGAGGCGATCATGAAAATGAATGCGCCTAAGACACAGAGAGAGGTCAGGATGTTCCTAGGGATGGTGGGTTATTGCCGACAGTGGATCGCGAACTTTTCACTGAAAGCAAAGCCCTTGCAAAAACTGACGCATAAGGAGGTGAGCGATCCGGTACCATGGGACAAAGACTGTTTGATGGCATTCCTACAGCTGCGAGAGGACCTGTGTCGTGCTCCGGCATTGGGAATGCCTGATTACAATAAACCATTTTTGCTTTACTGTTGTGAGAGAGAAGGTTGCGCGTTGTCTGTGTTAGTCCAAATCCATGGGAATGCCCGTAGACCAGTTGCTTATTTCTCGGCTACTTTAGACCCAGTAGCCGCAGCGTTGCCCGGATGTCTCAAATCCGTTGCTGCAACGGGTGTCAGCATTGAGAGATGTGAAAATACCGTCATGGGGCACCCGTTAGAGGTGTGCGTGCCCCATTCTGTTGAACTGTTGATGACCAGGACCAAAACACAGCATCTGACCAACAGCAGGCTCACGCGCTATGAGCAAGTTATTCTTGCTGCAGAGAATGTGACCCTCAGGAGATGCTCTGTTTTGAACCCTGCCACCTTGATGCCACTCCCAAATGATATCGAGGATGATGATGAATGTACAGACCATGACTGCCTCGATGTGACTGAACTATGCACCAAACCCAGACCCGACATCGTAGATGAGCCACTGACCGACCCAGACGAAATTTTCTTTGTCGATGGCTCATGTGTAAGAGACGAAGTTGGGCAGTTGAGAGCAGCTTACGCTGTTTGTACAATTACTGGAGTTGTAGAAGCTGGGTGCCTGGAAGGAGTACACTCCGCTCAGGTAGCCGAGATTATTGCCTTGACACGTGCTTGCTTGGCAAGCAATCAAATTCGAGTCACCATATACACCGACAGCCAATATGGTTATGGGGTGGTTCATGATTACGGGCAGTTATGGTCTCAAAGAGGGTTCATGACCTCTTCAGGCTCTCCCATTCGCAATGGAGAGTTTGTGCGCCTGTTGTTAGAGGCGTTGCAATGTCCAGCAGGTATCGCAGTTGTAAAGTGCACCGCACATACCAGAAATGTGGACTTCGTCTCGCAAGGCAATAGATATGCCGACGAAGTCGCGCGGTATTGCGCGGAACAAGGGTACTCTTTCACAGAGGTGGAAGTGGGTGGAATAAATGTAAGGACTGAATTAGCCATGATATTGGAAACTGTTGATACTTGGGACGAACTGACAAACATGCAAGAAAATGCTCCTGATTTTGAAAAAGAAACATGGGAAAAGGCAGGATGTGTAGTGGGTGAGTCCCATTTTTGGGTCTCAGCAGACGGCAGAGCAGTGTTGCCCAATGAGATGGTGAGCCCAATGGCCAGACACATACATGGTCCCGTACACCTAGGGAGAGACGCTATGCTGAGAGTGTTTAGACAGACCTGGTACAATCCTAAGTTTAGAATAGCAGCAGAAGCAGTGTGCCAGCGTTGTGTGACCTGTCAGCAGCTGAACGTAGGGAAAAGAACACCAGTTGCACTAAGCCACATAGGAAGGTCTGGAGGTCCATTCAATCGAATGCAGATAGATTTCATTGAAATGCCGAGGTGCAACCGCCTCCGCTATGTCCTGGTGGTTGTTTGTGTATTCTCCAGATGGGTTGAGGCATACCCTACACGTAGGTGCGACACCCTCACAGTGGCCAAGTTACTGCTTAGGGAGCTCATTCCGCGCTTCGGGGTGCCGGCCTCTTTGGAATCAGATAGGGGAACGCATTTCAACAGCGAGCTTGTGAAGATGATTTGTGCGGCTCTGAACATAGATCAGAAATTGCATTGCAGTTACCGACCAGAAGCCTCAGGAATTGTGGAGCAGATCAATGGCACGATCAAAGCCAGAATTGCAAAAGTGTGTTCCTCAACGACCCTGAGTTGGCCTGACGCCCTGCCATTGGTCCTCATGAGCCTTCGTAGTACCCCAGACAGAAGAACGGGGTTGTCACCACATGAGGTGTTAATGGGGAGAGCAATGAGGCTGCCATCTGTCCCAACTACTGCACTGTTAAATATCACAGATGATATGATCCTGGACTATTGTAAGGGGCTGTCTGACGCCATTCATTCTGTGTCCCTTCAGGTGCAGGCTGCCGAGGTTCCATCGTGCCAGGGCCCGTGCCATGACCTGTACCCTGGGGACTGGGTCCTGGTGAAAAAACATGTGAGAAGAAGCTGCCTGGATGTTCGTTGGCGTGGGCCCTTCCAGATCATCCTGATCGCGAACACGGCTGTGAAGGTGGGAGGCCTGCCCAATTGGATCCACGCGTCACATACGCGAAGGGTTCCAGCACCTCTGGAAGAAACAGCTCCTCTCTCGGATAGACGTCCAGCAGAGGACCGAGAAGCCATAGAGGGGGCTAGCCAAGCTGTAGAGGTGCCAGCGGAAGCAGGGAACGAGTCTGACCAAGCTGAGGACGGTCAGTACAACAGCGAAACGGACGACGCTACAGAAGGAGAAAGTAGCTGGGAGTACGAGTCAGACACTGACAGGTCTGACAGAGAGCGAGAACAGACAAGAAGAAGAAGGAGTAGAAGGGCACGTGGAGAAGCTAATTGGCCGCAAAGAAGGAGCTCTAGCCTGAGGTCAACTCCAGAGATAACCCTTCCTCCGATATCAGAAGACTCAGACCCGGAAGAAGGTGCTCAGGGCGCTGAAGCACCGGACCGAAGAAGGTCAAGAAGAGTGCGTGTGCCTAGCAGAAGATACTCCACCCCTGAGTGGACATATCTGGCGACAAATGTCTTTGAAACAGGAGACAGGGAGGATCCGAGCGGTGGTGGTGTCCAGTTCTGAGCCCATCGTCACCGTGGAAATACGACTGTTGGTACCCGGAGTCGAACAAGAAGGGTCACTAACATTCATGCTCCCCAGACCTCCCCGCCTCAGCAAGTTAAAACACATGTTTCTCACAGAATTGCAATTCCCCGACTTTGGTACAACGATAACAGCCCATGAAGAGCACAATCTTCGTTTGGAAATACTGAACTTTGCTATCGAAGCTGCAGGCACAAACCTGATAGTAGATGCTTAAAGGACTTTGTAAATAAAGCGAGCAGAACAAGAAGATTACCTAGCGCCCAGGAAGCAGAGAATATTAGGGACCTTCCCTTGAGTTGATGGAGAAGGGCTAGGGTTGTCTTTATTGAACTGTTAAAGGACCTTTGCGAAGAAGGTTGTCAGCTTCCAGTTGTGTGGATTCTAAAGACAAAAGGAGTAAAAAGAGACTGTAAAGGAACGAGAAGAAAAGAACTTTGTGCCAAGATAAGAGAGAGCTATATTGTCTGACGAAATGGAAGCCGGCACCCAGAACCGCAGAGCTAAATGTATAATAGGTACACTAATAATAGGAGTGATAATATTAATAGCTTTAGTGGTAACAATTTCTTATGTAAAGGGACATGAGGAAGAGGCGAAGGTAACTGATGTGAAATCTGTAGAAACGCTTACACCCACTGTTGCTGGTGAGAAAAGGGAAAACACTCAAGAGAAAGCGTTATTAGCTGCAGAAGCCCGCAGGTTACACGTAGATGAGTCCCAAGGAGACTTTAGGTCAAATGCTTATGCTAAACTCTTATATGAATACGTGGATGCCATGGAGGTTAAGGACTGTTACGTCTGCATGCAGTTGCCGGCGTCTGTAGATGAAGGCATTAGATATCATCACCTCCCGCTGACATATGGCATTACATGTAGCTTATTGCTTAGTATATTTTATGGGAGAGATAGTTTTGAATACTATTTCTCCAACTATGATTCAGTGTTGCCAGAAGTCCCAAATTATAAGCAGATGAACAAATGGGACTACTGGAAGAGTGAAGACAGATTGGCCAAGTTCTTCATTCCTTGGATTACCTTAGATACTTCACATGCCCGTAGAAATAACCTGACATGCAAAGTGTCAGAAGTCGAGAAGAAGTTCATAGGGCAGGTGGATGATCGTTACAGGAGACAAAAGATTTTGAAAAAATCAGGACAATGGAAAACAGATTGGACCGAGGAAGAGAAGGCACACAAGAGAAAGGGTAGTAGTGGTCCAATAGCTTTAGATAAGACGCAGAGAGGAAAGCTATGTCTTCACCGAGCCAAAACGTATTACGAAAATGTATACGTGGGAGAAGTCAGCTGTGAACATGCTTTCAATATAGAGTACTATACTAAAGATTTCCTGAAGGGAATGCAAGTGATTCCAAATGTGTATTTTGTATGTGGAAGAAATGCCTACGTGAGACTACCTGACAACTGGTATGGATCATGTTACCTAGCAATTGTCTTCCCCAAAATATATCATGCACAAGACTTAGAGATCATCGAGGGCAAGACATCATCGAGGGGAAGGAGAGATATAGGAGATGCAGAAATGGTTGGAGATGTCTTTGGAGCTGTGTTCCCTCTTTTGGGACTAATCCTTAATGATGTTAAAATTAGACGACTGGCAACAGTCGTCGACAGGTTGTCTGCCAGCACTGCTCAGTCCTTAATGCTGGTAGAAGGAGAGATGCAATCGATAAGGGCTATGGTTCTTCAGAACCGTCTTGCGTTAGACGTCCTACTAGCAAAAGAGGGCGGAGTCTGTAAGGCTTTGAAGGTCCAGGAATGTTGTACTTACATTCCAGACAATTCAAAGCCCCTTGAGAAAGTTATTAGGAACATAACTGATATTCACAAGGAGATCGAAGACTTGAGTAGAGAAAATGTCTGGGAAAAGGTGGGCCACGGAATGAGTGAAGCTGGAGGGTGGATCTCCACCCTAGGCAAAAGCTTTGTGTGGTATATACTAAAACCTATCATCATAATATTGATCTGTGGGATCATATTGTGGGGATTGGTGAGGGTATTCAAATGGTACCGAGCAAAAAGGTCAGAAAGGGCCCAAAGAGAGCAGCTGCAGAGATTGGCTGCCATACAAGATAATCAGTACAGGAGTCTGAGGGCTCTGGAAACGCAGAGACAAGTTATGCTAGCAATAACTGCAGTTTAAATGTTAGTGATGACCCCGAGAGGTCATCAAAGGGGGGAACTGAGAGAGCGCAAACTGACCTAAATGTATGAGTGCATCACACTTACCCGTAGTAAGCACAAATCATGAGGAGAAATGCCATGAGTGCTAGTAGTATCTGCAATTATATTCTGAATGTATAGCTAATGTAGAGATTTAAGTAGAAGTGGAACTAATACAGAAATGTGTGACACTATATGATTTTATTAGATGTGATTATTCCTGAATCCATGTCGTGTAGCTGTTAAAATGTAAGATGGCATGTGGTTAAACGCAGAATGTGGTAGGCCTTAGGGCCAGAGCTAGAAGGGAAGGGGAAGGTGTTTCTTTTCACGACATAGATTGCACTAATGTTTTGGTCATTGCATTAATGGGCCATGATTTATAGATGTGTTTACTGAATAATAGAATAAGAGTATTAACATGCTTTAATTAATGAAGAAATTGAATGCTATAATCATCATGAGAAATGCTGTAGGCCTGAAATGTTTTAACATTGATTTACACGTACTGGTCTGGGCCGAGAAATGTTGCGAAACTTTTTGGAAGTCTATGAGAGTTGGGATCTTGGCTGCAGATGTCTGTCTGCAAGAGAAAAGGGGGGATCCAATTATAAATAATATGAATAGAGGTCTGTTCAGAAGACGGCCCAGACATGGAGGAGGGTTCCGGAATGTTTTAAGGGGTATCAGCGGGCCGGAGAAGAGTCTGAGAAGCAAGGTCAACTCCAACGTATGAGGCCCAATACAAAGCAGCATGGAAAAAGCCAGAAGCTACACCTCGTGAGGGGCGTCTCAAATGTTGTTGACTGTTTTGTATTAGGGACAGCACCCCTGGGTGGAGTTAGAGCAGATGCCTGAGGACCCTTTAGAGAGCGGATGGGTAGGCAGAGAGGGGTCATGACTGGAGAACTATAGGTTTTCACCAAGAGACTAAGAGTAGAGTGACTTCCCTTGGGGGTCATTCACTGCTGACACCTTTTGTTAGGTTGAGACTTGGTTAAGTAGGGATACCATCTAGAGCAGGGTAGGGACAGCCTAACCTGTGTGTTTTCCCTCCAACTTAAATGAAGGAGAGATCTCAATATGCGTCAATGCTGATAGCTTTATTATTCTTAGAACTTGTGCTGGTAATTTCCGTTGCTCGTCTGAGGGCTTTCAGAGAGCACATGTATGTAGTTGGACCTGTGTATCTCGTGAATCTCATTCTGAGATGCCTGTATTTGCAGCTTATCCTAACCTTACAATAAACTTTTGAAAGCTAGAAGTTGTTTGTGGTCTTTTGGAGCGGAGTCCTTTATTGGGTGAACTAACTTGGTAAGAGATGCACTTTCTTCCCTCAATGACAGGCAACAAAGGTTCAGTCGACCAGATCGGGGTTTAGATCAATAGTGATAAGGTATCGATCAAAATCTCGCCCTTCCAGTAGCGTGCTTTGGTACAGGTAAAAAATGGGTATCGTTGTGCCTCGCTCACATTGCTTTGTGCTCTTAAAGAATTGGTGCCTGCTTGGATCTCATAGCGCTCTATTGCTTATTTGTGCTGCTTGAATTTCATAGCGCTCTATTGCCCATTTGTGCTGCTTAGATTTCATTGCGCTCTACTGCTCAGTTGTGCATTGCTCGCTTGTTCAGTTTGTACCGTAGCGCTCGCATTGCATAATAGTAATTAATTATCAGTGCCTGACTGCGCCGTTGCCACTTCCCACAGCGTAGTCACACTCTGTGCCCCAACCTGTTTCGGTTTTGCTTTGCTGCCATTTTGTTGTTGTGCCTAGGAGCCCGTCCTCTCCACCCCGCTCCCGCCTCCCAGCTGCTCCTCCCTCCCACTGACTGATCAGGCTCGCCCCGTCTCCAGTAGCGCTGTGACCGTCCTGATGCTATCAGAAGCGGTCGCTCCCCTCGCTCCCTGGTCTCCTTTGGGTATCGTTGTGCCTCGCTCACATTGCTTTGTGCTCTTAAAGAATTGGTGCCTGCTTGGATCTCATAGCGCTCTATTGCCCATTTGTGCTGCTTAGATTTCATTGCGCTCTACTGCTCAGTTGTGCATTGCTCGCTTGTTCAGTTTGTACCGTAGCGCTCGCATTGCATAATAGTAATTAATTATCAGTGCTTGACTGCGCCGTTGCCACTGCCCACAGCGTAGTCACACTCTGTGCCCCAACCTGTTTCGGTTTTGCTTTGCTGCCATTTTGTTGTTGTGCCTAGGAGCCCGTCCTCTCCACCCCGCTCCCGCCTCCCAGCTGCTCCTCCCTCGCTCCGCCCCCCCCACTCTCCACTTATGACAGTCACACCTGCGCGCAGCGTTCACGCGCAGCCGACGCGCCCTATGCGCGCCGAAGGCGCGCCAAAGGTAAGCCCGTCTACGCCACGTCCGCGCCTGGACCGCGCCCAGCGCCAGACCCCCTGCCTCGTAAAACCCACTCCACCCGCATAACGTACGACGCCGCAACCCTCTCAGCACTTAACCCTGGACGACCCCCAAACTGCTACCAAGCCGCCCAGGCCACACCCATGGACCCTTCACCTGCCACTCCTGCAAGTTCGACTGCACCAGGACCCACACCAAATCCACAAACTCCAAACAGAGCTCCGACACTAACCACCTGAAGTGCATCCTGCTCAACACCCGCTCGGTCCACAGACATGCCATTGAACTTTGGAACCTACTCGACACCACATCGCCGGACGTCTCCTTTCTTACAGAAACCTGGATGAACGCCCCATCAGTGCCCGACATCGCCATAGCCATCCCGGACGGCTACAAGATCATCCGAAAGGACCGCAACATCCAAACAGGAAGAGGCATCGCCATCGTCCATAAGAACACCATCCGCATCACGACCAGCTCAGACGATACCCTCGCAGTCGCCGAACACCTTCACTTCCAGATCCACACCGACCCCAAGACCACACTCAGAGGAACCCTCATCTACAGACCACCAGGACCCCGCACACAATTCAGCGAAGACATCACTGATTTCATCAGCCCACATGCCCTCTCCTCCGAGGACTACATTTTACTGGGAGACCTCAACTTCCACCTGGAAAAGAACAACAACAGCAATACTACCTCCCTTCTGGACAACCTCGCCAATCTCGGACTCAAACAACTTGTGGACACCCCCACCCGCTATGCTGGGCACACGCTCGACCCAATCTTCACCTCCAGCAAGCACATCTCCTTCAATCACACCACAGCTCTCCATTGGACGGACCACAGCTGCGTTCACTTCAACTACAAAACAAGCACTGGCATTGCCAGTAGGTCTCGTAGAATGCAGTGCATCCTTCTTGCTGTAGTAGGGCGATTGGGTGGCTGTTGGTAATTAGAGAGTGGCTGGAGGGAAGCCGGATGGGGGCAAGAGAGCTGAGATAGCGTGTTAGGGGGGGAGAAGCCGCAGAGCGCACGCTGGGCAAAGCCCTTTGATGTGCTGTGCGGCCATGAATGCCAGCGTGTTAGGGGAGGAGAAGCCGCAGAGCGCACGCTGGGCGAAGCCCTTTTATGTGCTGTGCGGCCGTGAATGCGCGTGCTTGTTTGCTCACGTGATTCACGTGAACTTAAAGAAAACCGCACGAACGAAACCCTTGGTTTCACAATTGTTTTCAGCACTTGAATTCTCGCTCCCTCAATGCGCTTGCGCGCATTGATAGGTCACGAGACCTAAAAACCACGAGCCACAACCACCCACAACCAATTCCCCGCAGAAACTGGAACAAAATTACCACTGACCAGCTCTTCACATCACTTCACCAAAACCCTCCTGCCAAATCATCAGACCCAAACCAAGCAGCCACCAACCTCACACAATGGATCACCCACAGCACTAACGAACTAGCACCTCTGAAAAACCATCAAATCAAGCAAGGCAGCAAAAAAGCCCCCTGGTTCAAAGATGACCTTAAGAAATCCAAGAAGATCTGTCGCACCCTCGAGAAAGCCTGGCGAAAAAACCCAACCACTGACAACCTGGCCACCTTCAAGAACGCCACCCGCAAACACCACCAACTAATCCGATCCACCAAGAAATCAGCATTCAAAGATCGACTCGACAGCAAGGCCCATAACAGCAAGGAACTATTCAACATCGTCAAAGAGTTTACCAACCCCACCGCCGGCACCAACGACATCACTCCCTCCCAAGACCTCTGCGACTCTCTAGCCTCGTTCTTCCACAACAAAATCGTTGACATACATAACAGCTTTGGAGACCAGTCCACCCCACCCTCCTCCGAACTAAAACCCCCCTCCAACAACTTTAGCGCCTGGAACCCAATCACCACTGAAGAGACCCTTGTCCCCACCACATTTTCAACAAGGCAGACTCCACTATCGCACCCCATCTCCGAGACGTCATCAACTGCTCCCTCAACTCCGCTACCTTCCCGGAAAGCTGGAAACATGCTGAACTCAGCGCCCTCCTGAAGAAACCCACAGCAGACCCCACTGAACTTAAGAACTACCGCCCCATTTCACTCCTCCCATTCCCTGCCAAAATCATTGAGAAAGCCGTCAACAATCAGCTCGCCGCCTTCCTCGAATCCAATAAATCCCTCGACCCTTCACAGTCCGGCTTCCGAGCCAAACACAGCACCGAGACCGCCCTCATCGCAGCAACAGATGACATTCGAACTCTACTGGACAACGGAGAAACAGCCGCCCTCATCCTACTTGACCTCTCCGCAGCCTTCGACACAGTCTGTCATAGCACCCTCATACAACGCCTCAGCAACATCGGAATACAAGGAAAAGCATTGGACTGGATCATCTCGTTCCTCACCGGAAGAACCCAGAGAGTCCGCCTCCCCCCTTTTAGATCAGAGGCCACCGAAGTCATCTGTGGCGTACCACAAGGATCATCACTCAGTCCAACCCTCTTCAACGTATACATGAGTCCCCTCGCATCCATCGCGCGCCAACACAACCTCAACATCATCTCCTACGCAGACGACACCCCGCTGATCCTCTCCCTCACCAAAGACCCAAACACCGCCAAAACCAACCTACACGAAGGAATGAAAGAAGTAGCCGAGTGGATGAAGAACAGCCGTCTAAAACTGAATTCGGACAAAACGGAAGTCCTCATCTTAGGATCATCCCCCTCCGCCTGGGACGACTCATGGTGGCCACCTGCCCTGGGAAACGCACCCATACCAACGGACCACGCACGTAACCTGGACTTCATCCTGGACTCCTCTCTCTCGATGACCAAACAAGTCAACGCCGTCTCATCATCATGCTTCAACATCCTACGTATGCTCAAAAAAATCTTCCGCTGGATCCCCACCGAAACAAGAAAGACGGCCACCCATGCACTGGTCACAAGCCGACTGGACTACGGAAACACCCTATACGCCGGAACCACAGCCAAACTACAGAAAAAACTGCAACGCATCCAGAACGCTTCAGCCAGACTCATCCTAGACATCCCCCGCCATGCTCACATTTCCGGTCACCTGAAAGACCTCCACTGGCTCCCCGTCAACAAGAGAATAACGTTCCGTCTCCTCACCCACGCACACAAAGCCCTCTACGACCTAGGACCAGAATACCTCAACTCGCGCCTGTCCTTTTACACTCCCACCCGCCAACTACGATCGTCCAATCAAGCCCTCGCCGCAATTCCACGCATCCACAGATCCACCATGGGGGGAAGATCCTTCTCCTACCTAGCGGCCAAGACCTGGAATTCTCTCCCCACTCACCTACGCCTTACCCAGAATCACCTCTCCTTCAGAAAACAACTTAAAACTTGGATATTCGATGAGTAAAGTACCCCACTCCCCCAAGCGCCTTGAGACCCTCTGGGTGAGTAGTGCGCTATACAAATTTTAAACTTGAACTTGATGCTAAGGAAATGTGACCCAGAGTTTGTGAAAATAAACCCGGTGATCGATTTTACGTGAGGCAGGTGAGATAGAAACCATGCTCCCTGGTGTCTAACATGCAAGGATACTAATACGACATGGACTCACTGATACGGTGCGAGTATGGGTCCAAAGACCTGTAAGTACACGAAAGTGCAGGCATAAGGTTAGAACTCTATAATGTGTTTTTCACGGTGAATACATTACAAAGGTCCTCGGGTGAGGTACTTACTGTAGTATAGTGTAGCTCGGCAGAATTTTCAAAACAGTACCCCTCTGGTGAACGTGGCATGTGAAAGCCGGTTGAGAGCAAGGTTATGCGGCGTGACGGCTGTTGTAAACTTGGATGATGGACTAAAACCACGGTAGTGGGCGCCATCTTAGAGTGGTGGCTGTTAAAACCAGCGATGTTAGTTAGTGCCACAAAATGAGACGATGGTAAGTGCAGTGGGTGAGAAGAGATAAAGCCTGGAAAGAACAATCGGATGATGTGACAATAAAATTATAAAAAGGAATAAACTATCAATTGAAAAACAAGGTATGCTAAAGCAATACATGAAGCATGAAGACAAAAAGCGGTCATATGATTCTGTACAAATGCTCAACAGTTCATTTATAGTCATAGATAACATAGGAATTCCATCCTATCGTTCAACCCGTTTGGTTGCATCATCGCCATGTAGCGGATCCAGTAATTCTCCCGTTTAAGCAGTGTGTTTTTGTTGTGTCTAGTGGGTTTAATCTGTTCCAAAATCAGGTATTTCAGCTGGGCCACTGTGTGGTTTTTCTCTAGGAAGTGAGCAGCTACTGTGGACTTAACGTTTTTAGTCCGGATGTTGCTTTTGTGTTCTAGAATACGTACTCGGATCTTTCTCTCTATATGGCCTATATAGCATGAGCCACACGGGCACTTGAGCATATAGATGACGTTTGAAGAGTTACATGTGGTGTTAACTTTCAATTTCACTTTGTGGCCTTTCATTGGATGATTGGTGTAATTCCCTGGTATGACATTATTGCAGTTACTGCAATTATAACATGGCAAAAGTCCTTTGTATGTTTGAATTTCCGTCTGGTCACTAGGTCTTGTGAGAATTTCTTTGAGGTTACGTCCTCTGGTATAGGCAAAGATGGGTATTTGTGCGAAGATGTTATGAAAATCTGGTTCTGTGCTCAGTAGTGGCCAATGTTTTAGAATGATTTTGCGAAACTGATTGCTGGTGACGGTGTATTTGGACACCACTACCATTCGTGTGTTCTCAGCTTTAGGTTTAATGCGTAGCAAATCATTGCGATTGGCCTTCTTACAACGGGCCACTGCCTTATCTAGTATCTCCTGAGGGTACCCTCGTGCTTGGAATCTTTCTAGCATGTAATGTTGTTGAATTTCACTCTCCGTGGGGAAGGACACAATGTGTTTAACTCTCAATAGTTGTGAGTATGGCAAGTTGAGTTTGAGACCTGGTCGGTGGAAACTCTTGAAGTGCAATATGGAATTGCGATCCGTAGGTTTTTGAAAAATGGTAGTGGAGATTTTGCCCTCTTGTCTGTAAACTTCTACATCCAGGAAGTGGATGCAGTTTGCGTCATAGTTCCATGTAAATTGGATGCGATCGTTAATCCTGTTCCAATTCTCTAAGAAATCCAAAAGGCTGATGCTGGTGCCTGCCCAAAAAATGAATATATCATCAATGAACCTGAGATATAATTTGCCATAAGTCTTCCAAGTGTGGCTATCCAAGATGTGTGTTTCCTCGAATACCTTCATGAATATATTTGCATAAGATGGAGCTGCACAATTTCCCATGGAAGTGCCGCATAGTTGGTGAAACCAGTTTCCATTGACTGTAAAGTAACTGTGGTAAAGCGTAAATACAAGGAGTTCCATAAGAAAAACTTGAAGATCAGTGTCCAAAGAGGATCCTGACAGAACTTTCTCTACGGCCTCTATGCCGAGGTCATGAGGTATGGACGTGTACAGTGAACGTACATCTACTGTAC
Organism: Lissotriton helveticus; assembly: GCF_964261635.1. Classification (NCBI taxonomy): domain Eukaryota; kingdom Metazoa; phylum Chordata; class Amphibia; order Caudata; family Salamandridae; genus Lissotriton; species Lissotriton helveticus. The sequence goes on along the minus strand of NC_136061.1, from coordinate 1,139,537,805 downwards.
AAAGTAGCAATTCCTGTTCTTCCAACTGGTTGATGCAAGTGTTCAATTTTCCCAGAAAATCAGTCGTATCTCTGATGTATGATCCTGTATCAAGTACAAAAGGTTGGAGATATTTATCAATAAATTTGCCGGTGGTCTCATGTATACTGCCTTTTGTCGACACTATGGGTCGGAATGGAGGCCTGGTCGGGTGCTTGTGTATCTTCGGCACCATGTACATGACTGGTGCTGAGGGATTATTAGGAGCCAGGTAGCGTCTTGCTTTATCGTTGATTGTACCGTTGTCGAATATTTGTTTTATGAGGGATGTGCCATATTTACTGTACGGTGCTCCATGTAGCAAGGATGTACGGATACGTCAGTATTCCTGACGTCTCTGTAGGTGCAAAACTGATGCATTGCTGGAATGTATCTGACAATAGACACAACTTCATCAATGTGTCTTTTCGCATGGGGCAATCTCCATGTGAAAAGCCCAGAATCACTCCCCACACCTGTTTCAAGCAGGGGTAAGGAATTGACATAGTGGTGCCCTAGAAGTGTTGCAGTGAAATCTCATTGATTTTAATGCGTCACTTTACATACAAGTTGAGACGCAGCAATGTTTCTGCCTCCACAACCTTTAAGCAACATAACATGGCACAGAGAAATGGTGCTGAATTAAATAAACATGGTGAGTGTACATTAAGTAATCCATCGAAAGTAGCAGTACACTCCAGGTGGTAAGAAACTGTACCTTCTTATTAAAGTGAATTATTTATTCATCCTTAACTTCATAGTTCTAATTTTTGCCCCATATGAAATCAGAATTTACTTTGTTGTGAATTACTATGGTTTGATCCATACTTAGTGAAGAAAGCCAGTCAAACTTCCTTTTCACTCTTATCTCCTCACATTCTCTCAGAGCACCTGCATGTAAAGGGGTGGCAGGAAGAAAGGGACAGCCTCTGAGCATCCATGCTGCAGTAAATACAGGCTGCCTCACAAAAAACACCTTAAGTTGGCTCCCATCAGGGAGAACAACATCATAAATGAGGAATGGAAGTGTACATGGGTGTACATATGTGGTCCACATTCACCTAATTGGCAATCTAGAGATGGTTGGTAATCAAGCAAGCTAAATAAGGTTTTCAGAATCTACCTAGTTTGAACAAACTAAACGTCGTATGATGTATGTTGGTTTTGATCTTGTCTTTAGTGGAATTGTGTAGGGAGACATAATTGGTGCTCTCCCTCTGGTTAAGAATACCATGCCGGTCATCGCAATTAGTGAAACCCCACACTCTGGCCCCAGAAGGAATCTACAGACATTCAATTGACCCTCAACAAGGCAAATATCGTAGTGCAAGGTACCTTCTACTACTATTGAACCGACACATCCAAAACTAAGGGGCATATTTACAAGTCCCTATCCCCAGAAGAACACCACATTTGAAGCCGTTTCTGTGGGTATAGGGGCTTCGCCGTATTTACAAGGTGGTGTTAAGCCACTTAACGTGTCTTAATGTTGCCCTGTAAATAAGCCACCCTTTCACACTATACTTAGAGTGAAAGGGGCGGGCAATGGGTGTTGTGGTGGAAGTTCCACCGCAGCACCCATTGACGCTGTCCCCTATTTACAAGGGCAACGTAAATATGGGGCAGCGCAAAAAATATGACCGGGGAAAACCTGGTCTTACCCTGGTGCAATGAGGAGAAATGTTTAATTTCTCCTCGTTTTTGCTGTTTCTGTGTGTGCTGCGTTGTGCTGCACACATGAAAACAGCAAAAGGCCAATGGTTGTTTATGGGCAGGAAGATGTCCCTTCCTGCACTTAAACAATCATTAAAAACATGATGATTTGCAACTTCTATGTGTGCTGCACAAAGCAGCACACATAGAAGTTACAAAAAGCCATTTCAGAATGTTTTTGTGCAGGAAAGGACGAAGAAACTAAGGGCTGCACCGTATTCTTGTAAATACTGTGCAGCACTGCGTTTGAGAAGTGGCGGAGGGCGGCGTTAAGCCAACAAGGTTAACACTGCGCTCCGTCACTTCTTTTGTAAATATGCCCCATACATTGTAGCTGTTGAGCTGAATTTCCCTCATTCTCCTGCACCTCCATGCATTAGAGAGCTCATCCCTTGAGCTTGCTATGCGCCTATGCACTTTTCGACTTAACATCTTCAACTTTACGAATGTAACCTGCACCTGTGCACGGCTGTCCTCTTGCTCATGCATCCGCACCCTCCGAGATTGTGCTCCCTACCACTGGATTGGGAACAGCATTGTTCCTCTGCATGGCATACTGTTACCCAGTTACCACTGTATCCGTCATGTGTATCTGGGATATGTGCTTCTGTCATTGGTATTGAACCATGATTAGTCTCTTGAGACGTGTTGAACGGGTCAGCTTGCACTATAGATTACGTTTTCTCACAATGCCACCTCAAGGTTGATCTAAAGAGGTATAACTGTTAACACTGCAAGAATTTTCTCAGAACATAAGTGGAACAGCTTGGAAATCCTGCACTGTAAGTTGCTAATCTTAGACTTAAAAAAAATGACCAGCAGAACCAGGTAGTAGACCAAGCCAAGCCATGCCAAGGCAGTTTTCCCTCTCAAGAACAGCCCCTATTCCCTGTTGACCCCCTCCCACAAAGTGGTACCATGCTTACAGTGTACTCTCACGCCTCGGAGACTCGGAGATAACTGTAGTGGGTGACTATTTCGCCTGTGTGTTTCCTCTGCGCTGGCCCAAGCCTAGCCCTGAAAGCCCCCCCCCCCCCGTGGATCACTCCTCTTTTTAAGATGATCCTGGCTCTTTGTGAATGAATCTTCTGTGCGATTGTCATGCCTCTGCGTCAGTACCTTTTTCATTTTTATTTACATTTATGCAAGTTGTAAACTACAGAACACGGCTTGCCTTCAAGTGCATACTGATCTCCCTGCATGAGCACAGAGCTCAGCACCACCCTCACACCGTAGCCACTTCCTGCAGTAGGTTGCTAAACACTAGAGAGGCCTATTGTGTGCTGACAAAGGCAAGGTGGCTTCTTCAAAGAGGTTCACAAGCTGTGTTTCTGCTTTCAAACTCAATACATTCCAAACAGGTAGGATTTAAAGATGGCTAGCTAGTACTGTCAGCTAAAAATTGCAAGCCAAACAGTTGCTTGCATTTCCTTAAATTGTGAAAAGCTTGACTGACAGCGTAGAAATGCTCTTCAGGCACTAATTCATTTCAAGAAAAAATCAAAACTTTTTTTCATTCAATAGGCAATCCGAAAGGAGCATATTACAAGGTAATCCACATTATTTTTGGATGCAGTGAGGCTGTACTGATTGTACTGAGCCCATGTGTGTGCTCAGTACATCTAGTGTCAGATTTATTAAGCCTTTGTGATCCAAAACATGTAACTTTAGCCAAATGTTATGTCTAAGTACAACTTACTCGCAGCTCAGTGGAAAAGCTGTGTATTTATCAGATGCACTGGTGTTCGAAAAGGTATGCAGTGACCAGACACATGCCAGACCCTTCCTCAATTACCGCACTGCTTTTGTGTCCTAAGTAGAGTATGCATGTAGGGTATAATGGCAGATCTCTGCATCAGCATGAAATATGTCTCGATGCAATTGTGTGAAACTTTGAGCGATTGATTGAATTAGATGCATTGGGGGCTCTGTGGTGATGTGTATCTTTCACTAACAAAATATTGAAGATAAGGGCTATAAAGCCAGTAAATGATAAATAGTATGAGCCGGCAATAAGCGTTTGCCCAGCTTCTTCTCATGGTTCATTCCTCCGCTTTAAACATTAACTCTAGTCTCAGAATAATGGATCATGGATCAGACAGCAAAGTTTGAGCCATCTGCTTCTCCTGGCAACACCATCTTCAACAAGAATGTGAAATGCTGATCATTTATCTCTGCTAAATCCTGGGCTCACCTTCTCTTCCATCTTGGACTGGTGTTATCGACTAGGCTGAAACACACTGTTGCTTCTTCTTTGTTGAAAATACCCACAGTGAATCGAACTGAACCGATCGCCATTCCATTCTGAACCTTCTCCTGTTCTTCACTAGACTGATATGAAAAGCAATATCTACACCATGCAAAATGACATCCAATTCCGAACTCTCATGAGCACTGTTCCGTACCAGTCCTAGCACTTACCCATCCCTATTTTATGTGAAGAACAATATCCGTGGTGGCGCTGGACGGCCGGCACTTTTTTGCTGGGGATCACCTCACGTACGGCAACACGCAAAACCCTAAATACATTCTTGGACTTGGCATTGGTGATAGCTAAGCGGAGGAAAGCTATGAGTTGGAAATCACACTTAGCCCCCGACCCCCCAACCAGTTATGGCTCACTGATTTATGCAGATCTCTTGTAGCTGAACTTCAGATGTCCCATGGAACCATACCTGGCTGCCCAATTACACCCAATTCTCCCGCCCCACCCCCAGATTGGAAAACCTACCTTACTGCAATTGAGGCTAAACTAACAGTTGCCCCTACATGACTATCATACTTGTAGAAGGCTGTTACAGGAGTAGAAATGGGTAGTTACCTCAGATCACTTGGAACTGACTTGTTACCCTGCTCTCTTCTCCATCCCTCAAACCCCAACATCACCCCCCAATCAAGACACAGTCATGATTTACCCACGCTCCGGTGCTCTCACGTCACATCATCATCCCATACATGCACAGCATTGGTCCACAGCAGCCCACTTGAAAATAATGGATACAGGATGAAAACCATGGTCCTCACCCTCTTTTAGTTGATGTTTGGAATATTTCTTGACTAGCATCACAGTGATCGCAATATTCCCTCTTGAATGCTCAAATTGTTGAATGTGTGGCGTAACATTCTAGAATGTACGATTACTGCATTGCAGTTCTTACTACTGTGCTGTTGCTATACGTTAGTGCATACTCCCACAGAACAGAGTTCAGTATTGTTACCAAACAGTCAATAAAGAAATATATTTTTTTTAAAACACTACCCGAAGCGTCACAGAAGAAGCTATTCTATCTCTAGTGTGTTACATATATTTTTCATGATCAAAGATGCACTGCTGAACTTTGAGCTTTTTCATCTATTTGCTCCCACGTTTTCGGTTAGCTTCTTTACTTCTGCCTCCTCCTTACTGAATTGTGGCTTTGCATGATGGGATCTCTGTTCTCACTGTTGCTATTAAATCTGCTGCCATTGTCATAGGCCCATACCAAGTACAGCAACATTTGTATGTGGAAGATACACAAGGTTTAATTCATAAATTTATCTGACCAGCTATACAATCTGCATCATTTAATCCAGTCATTACATACTGAATGCCCAAACGGTGCCTGCGGCTCAGGCAGAACATGACAGGACCAATTCTCTTAACTGGTCCTGTTAATAACTTGGCTGCATCTCCCTTCCAGTGTTTCGTGGTCAAGAATCAGTCTTCTGAATCCCATTTGGGACCTAGCTGTCATATTTGTCAATGGTCTCAAATTTCTCCTTCTATGATGAAACCCACTTCCTTGAAGCTTCACGTTATCACCCTTCTTGCCTTTCTTGTTGAAAAAGTGAGGGCTTAGATCATCAAGATATCTGGTAAATGCACCTTAGATCAAATTCTTGTATCCGTGGCTGTCACAGGACACCTCTTCCAGCTCCAAAAGGATGTTTGCTTACCGTGAAATATTATAAAGATAGATTATTTGATGACATAGATTAACGTCACTGCGACTCTGTGGCACCCAGACTCAAGTTCAAGGCTCTGAATCTCTTGCACAAGTCCATAGACCCCAGTATGCTTCCTTGTAAGGCCAGTCTTGTCACACCAAATGGCAGAACAACAGATTAGATGTTTCCTACTGCAGCTTTATAAAACACTTGAATCACTCATTTGAAAGGATCAATAGTGCCAAAAAAGATGACTACAGATTAACAGCAATATCAGCTGCTGTGGAAGAAGGCATTAACACTTCAGATGCTGCACATCACACATTCTAGAAGCAAGGGTTGCCACATTAGGAGCAACTTTAGAGAACCTAACATAAGAGTCATCTAGTGCAGAAACATTAGCTAAGGAACCAACTTGCCTTTATCATTAAAGTATAAATGAATGGCCGGCTCCCACATTTTCCTCACTTTTTTCATTTTAAATATCCATTCTGATCCTTTGAAAACTGAGGATTACTGTTGCATCCACTTGCAATGAGTACAGGGTGAATTATTAGATATTGCCACAGTTCCATCCTGCTACATATATGGGGCTCACCTATTGTAAGTCTCAAATATAGTTCTCAATTTCTCGCATATCACACCAGGACTGTCTAGTTATGAGGTAGCCACGTGCATACACAAAAGCAACAAAAGGCACGTCAAGCTTCAACTGCAGAAAGTACTTGAATGTTTACAAATTCTTCAGCATACATATATGATACAGAAGTCAAACCTTGCTGAAGGCGCCTTGGTAGAGTTCCATGAATTTCTACTTGTTTGACAAAGTTTTCTTACCATGAAATCTTATCTTTCTCCAGACCAGTTTTTGTAGCTACTTCCAACTCTTCTATCAGAGTAGAGTGGAGGAGCTGCGGTACATCTTAGGTTAAAGTGAGAGCAGATGAACTTAGCCCATTGAGAAGGCTGGACCACTCCCAGCTATTTCATTATCAGACATCCAAATAACACAAGTTCCATCAACTCTTAGCTCAGAGCATCAGTAGTAAAAGAATACATTTTTTCTGCTAGGACCTCTTAAGAAGACCTGAAATCCCAGAAATTCCAGGAAACTTCCAATTTGTTGTGGAGAAATGTTCTTTAAATCTTTTCATCTTCATTTACTCCATGACCACATATTCGTAAAAGCATACAGTGTTTTTCTGTAGCCCATGCACCTTTGTAGAGGCCTCCAGAAATGTTGACACATTTTAAAAGAATGCTATAAGAGTCTCCAAACCGCTAAACAACCAATTTAAAAGTACGTCTTAAACAGTTAAAAATATTCCCAATTGACAGAGAGCCATGTTGTGTAGTTCTAAGCCAACTAGGTGGTAGCTTGTCAACATATGGCATAACAAAATTTGAACGGTCCCCCTGTAAAGTCCTTGCAGGGGGTCCCCCATGCTCTGGTTCCAGTCCAAAACTCTCCGGCCATTGGCCCTTCATTGCCGGAGGGGGCCCCCAGAGTTCAGGCCCCCTGCCCAGTGGGGCTGCACGAGCCTTTGTTGTGCCCCTGCATCAACAAACATTTCAGGGCTTATTTGTGGGAGAGTTGCATCACGTTTGCACCACGCAATGTGGCTGATGCATGATGCAAACCTCTAAGTCAGATTTTTTCAGGCCATGCAAAGCCACTTCCCATGGCTCTGAATGGCTTCCAAAATCGGAAGTAATGCAACACAGCGCAAATCACTGCATTGCGTTACTCTGCCCTGGAAAGGCATTCCATGGTCATTGCATGGGTGTTCCCAAGGAACTCCCATAGATTTGAGGCATCCCCTGATTTACAAGAACTTGTAAACTTGGGGATACACCAAAATCTTACACCTTCCCAGGGGAGGCGTAACGAGGAGAAATAACTATATTTCTTCCTCTTTCTATGTGTGCTGCATTCTTAAGCACACAAAGAAAAATAGGCTTCCCAGGATTGTTTTCGTGCAGGAAGGTGCCCCTTTATGCACAAAAACAAACCTACATGCAACAGAGACACACTTGCATCATGGTGCAAGGATGCCTGCATTGGAGCTAGGCTGCCAAAGGGGGGCCAGAGCAAGGGAAAGGAAAGAACTGTTTTAAATACTGTGGGGCATATTTACGTCTTCTGGCGCATCTCTGCAAATCAGCAGAGATGCGCCAGAACCGATGCGTCATGCAATTCCCTCCTTGCGCCACCACAGATGCGCCGCATTTACAATGCGGCGCACCATGGTGCAAAGAAGGGCAGATGCGTGACGCATCATGTGGTGTACGGGCGGCGCATTGCTGGAGTCGCGTCGCAAGCATGAGGCAACTCCAGCAATGCTCAGGGCCGCCCAATACTTAACATGCTGCGTCAGTTCTTACGCCTGCTTCAAGCAGGCGTAAGGAATTGACGTAGCAGCGTCGCAGAAGTGCCTGCGTGAAATCATGTAGATTTCACGCACGCCCTTTTGCGAGGCATACAGGCGCCGGAACGCCCACCCTGCGTGGGAACGCCCCCATTGTGGCGCTGGGCTTTATAACGTGACGCATCTCCCTAGATGCGTCACGTTGTAAATGCCTCGCAGGGATGCGCCACGTTTATGCCGCTGTTGCGTGACGCAAGGCGGCGTAAACGTGGGGCAAGGGGTTTGTAAATCTGCCCTTGTGCATTTCCGCCATTTACCTGTCACCCAGCGCAGCAGGGTGACCTGCTGCCCTGAACTGCGTCACGAGCTTATAAATTAGCCCCTGCATCTTTTCATCTGCGCAATTATAAAGAGGCAAAATCATCAATGCATTTGAGAGTACAACATTTACTACTACAGGAGTAATTTTGTACAAATGGTTCTAACTACGCCTTGGTGAATTGTTCCCAAAACTTATAAAATGGGACTAGTTAGGGCACAGTCATATACAATTAGTAGAAATAGAAGGGGCTACGCCCTCGTTGAAGGGAGTTGAACTGTTCGTGTCTGATCCGTGTACCCACATACAAGTCCTTGAAAGAGTAATCCTACTTCCCATACTCATAAATGCTTTTGTGAATCAGCTCCATAATATTTGGTTGAATAAGACACCCTGTTTCATCTCTTAGACCACACCAAACCATGGTAAAGACAATCATTCCTTCAATCAGTGGAACATTTCAAGCATTGATTTCTTTTTTCCCCAATGTTTAGAAAAAAGTTAACTGCAGAAACGTGAAGTTTATTAGTCACTATCTTTACAGGGGAAATATGCTCTTTACCCTGGTACAATACACCATAAGCAGTTGGTGTTCAGCAAGCGGAAGAGGGAGAGGCTCTCGCTGAAGGTCTTTCATCCACTGGTTTGATGTCGGCTTGAACTGAACATAAATAAATAAGTTAATCCACTTTTAGATCACAGAACAATCTCAGGTCTACCTGTTCCGTAGGTGCCAAGTAAAACCAACAAAGGTGCAGTCCTTTTTACATTGTTAGTACTTACAGTCAATATATTCATGAGTTTACTACAAATCTTGGGATGACCACAGGGATCGTCTCACGATGTTAGCTGGTAGCTGAGGCATCGAAAATGCCAAGGTGGTATCATCATTACTGTCATTTCATATATATGTCGAAGGCGAAATCCGAAGTACGTTGTGCAAGTCCATATTCCCTGGATCACCATGGCTCACAGGTCAACACACACCAGAATGGGTGACAATAAGGAAAATGTCCTTCAACAGCAATTTTTCAGGAGGGAATTTTCAATAGGTTCTCACTTTCCTTCACAGATATTATTTATAAAATAAATGTCATGTTGTGTAGCTGGGAGCTACTATTGGTACAAGGCACTTAGCAAATCAACAAAAGGAAACAAAAAAGGCAGCAAGAAATTCCGTTTATGCAGTTGCAATGGGCAGCTTTATTCACAGATGCACAATTAGCCTTTTTTCTGATCCTCTTGTTGTCATGCCCAATGACTCGCAGAAAGTCTATTCTTGTTTAGACGGCATCCACGTAGTTGGCTGGAAGCATGCCAGTTTTGCCCGTTCTCTGGACAGTGCCGTACATCCAGCCTTCGTCGATAGTCTGGACATTCACAATTGCATCGCCATCCTTGAATGAAACTTCATCATCGTCTACAGCTCGGTAATCATACATAGCACGGAAGGTTTTCTGGAAATGACAAAAAGGAAGTTAGTTATTTTGTGCATTGTCCTGTTAAAAAAGTGATGCCAGCTTAAGATTCACTGATGTGCGGTGATTTGGTCAGCAAGAGAAACTGTTCTTCACAGATTTGTGTCAATAGGATTCTTGAGGATATCAATGGAATAAGGGTCTATCCTATGTAGCCAACTGAACATGCAATTATTGTATTATTCCAAGTAAGTGTACACATGAAGATTCTTGGATGAGGACATAAGGAATAACACATCACATGATTCATCATATTTATTTAGGTGAAGAGTAGGATTCCAAGTGAAGGGGTACATTGGGGACAACTGAAGAGGAACACGCTGTGTGGAGGAATGGAGTACTTGGTGCCACCTTTGCTTCTTTGAAGGTGTATTCGTTGGTGGGGTTAGTTCCTCCACCTTTGCTTACTTGTAGGTGTATTAATTGGTGGGAGTTAATTCTTACATGGTAGTGTTCTCCAGCTAGTGAACCGGAGTTGCACTTGTGGCTTGGTAAAACAGTTCTTGTGTTAGAGTGTAAAGTATTAAGTAGTCACCTTTTGCCATAGCCTTAAATGCAATATTTTCAAGACCAAGATTATTTGTACATTTGTGATCATTAAAACTGTCCTGTGTGGTAGAAATAGCATGGCAAAGATGGTGCACGGTATGTAACCAAATGTTCAAGGGTCACCAATTTGTGAACAAAGGTCGAGTAAGTGGTTCCTACAGCACCAGTTTCTGTATAAAACAAATCTGTTGTCAGTAGAGCAAAACCATTTCCATTCATAATGTATTATGTTGCAATGCACCCAACAACTGACTGCGACTAACATTTTGCTTCGGTTGGAATCGTATCATCAAAGTTCATTTGACATTATCTCACAAGAGGCGTGTGACGTTGAGCATCTTCTCTTAACAATAATGATGCAATCAGAGATTGGGGCTCATATTTATCAAACTTCTGCGTCACCCTTACGCCTTGCAAGGGGGGGCACAAGGGCGATGCAAAACCTAAGTGAGATTTATCATGCCACAAATGGCTACTTTGCGTGGTCCTACATGGATTAATAAATCTAGAATAACGCAAGGCAGTGCAAATTGATGCCTTGCGCTAATCTTCCCCAGGGAGGCATTCCAATGGTGGAGCGTGGGATTTCCCATACATCGGCTCATGGATTTTGGTGCATTCTCACATTTACCATTAGTGGTAGACCTGAGATTGCATCAACATGCTATGCCTCCCCAAGTGAGGCGAGCAGGGAGAAATATCTGAACGTCTCTTTGTTTTATCCTCTTTCAATGTGTGCAGTATTCTTCAGCACACATAGAAAGAGGACCATGCTTCTCAGGATTGTTTTTGTGCAGTAAGGGGCCATTTCCTCCACAAATACAATCCTGTCTACAACGCAGGCACCCTTGCAACATGACGCAATGTTTCCTGCTTTGGCGCTAGGCAGCCAAAAGTGCGCCAGCATTGGGAAAGGACAGGAATGTGCCAAATAAAGTTAAACATGGTGCATTCTTGCCCTTTCACAAAGTGCAACGGATTAAGGTGACTTGCTTTGTTGCGCTGCATGAAAGATTAATAAATCTACCCCTGTGTACTTAGTAGAGACAATGCTTTCGGATGCTTGAAGTAGAACGTAATTGCATAATTTTTAAATAATATAATCCAGCACAACCTCTATCCCATTTTACTAATATTTAAGTTCAAAAATATTACTCGTATTGCTGCCACTCCAGTGTGCCCCAGACAATATGTGTTGTATTTTTGTGTTAGCAGAGCACATTGCTTTTTATGCATGTCATTTGTTTATTATCATTATATATCACTATAAGGATTTTTTCCAGTTGTTCAACTTACAACTATTGTTTATTCACTCCGTGTCTTCTATTGAAATTTGTTGTAATTAATTATACAGTTTAAATATCATTTTATAAATTGAGTTATATTAAATGCATTTTTACAAATGAAATATATTTATAAACACCAAATATAGACCACAGCCTTTTGACAGTAACTCTCCTAGAGGTGGGCACTCATGCTGGATCTTGGTTTATGAAGACGAGATATTTGATTTATGGACATAAGTAATATATATGCGAGGTCAATCCTTCCGGGTCTGCAAGAAGGCTGAGGCATTCATGGCAGGAAAGTAGTAGACGAATCCAACTCGAGCATAAAACTCTCACGTGTTTGCATAATGGAAGGAATATTTAAGGGAGAGGCAATGGTTTCTGATTTGTGATATTGATTTATAGGGCGGTGCATGCAAAAGATGGGCTTGAAGAATTTGGAAGGAATTTTAGAATTGATTTTCGAGTGCATACATCCGTAGGAAAACGAACCGGAGTCTAGAGTGGCATTTATGAAATACCGATCCAGAGTTTTCTTGTCTTTTGTTCTCAGACAAGCCACAAGTGGTTTCTCCAAGGATGATTGGTTTTGTCCAGGGTTCCTCTTTACATGTGGTAAGGCAGTATTTTATGCAGTGGTGTCTTCAGTCTTGCTTTACTTGTCTTTAGGAAATTGTTGTTAAATATTTGTCTGTGTTCTAGACTCTTCAAATCATGCTCTGGTATCATCAACTGATTTATACCAGTGTGTAGCACTGCGGATGCACGTTACCCGCCAGGAGCAGAACAGTCCCTTTTATCCGTTTGCAAAATGCTGGCACACCTTCCTGCTCATTGTTTGTGTGCTGCACGCGAAGATTTGCATTAGAACAGAATTGTCCAGCTGTGTTCCGCAAACGCAGCCATTGGTCAAGGTTTTCAGGATAATGATTGATTACGTAAACGTTTCGTAATTAGATTCATTATGTGTCAATTTAACATTTGTCGATATCCTGAAAATATGACTTGGCTTTGTTCCTCGACAGCTATTGCTGGTCAAACGTCCTTTAGAAGTTTTTGATTACCTTTCTGGGAGCCTCTATTGCTTGACTTGTAGTTTGACCTATTTTCAGGGTTGCATTTCATAATCTTGTGTGAGCTATAAAGGGGTTTATTTACAAGAAGCATGTGCCGCCGGAGCATCACTTTCTTTGACGCTATGGTGAAGCAGGCATCTCAATCATATCGCTGAGGTGACGCAAAGCCACCCTGCGTAGCTTTGCATTGCATCATGGATATGGAGTAAGGCAAGGCAGCGCAAAGCCCTGCCCCAGAATTACGAAATCACGCAGACCTGGGGCAGCCCCAAAACCTTACGCCTGCTTTCCTCTACCTCCAGAAGTTGGCAGATCAAACTGTTATAGCTGCGGCTGCATCCTTTTTGAAAAAAGCCTTGTATCTGAAAGCTGCTATAAACATGTAAATGTAAATTTAGAAATATGAGGCACTGTGATATACTTGATATGAATACATTTTATTGTATGTTTTTAAGTAATTTATCAAGGTTTTTTGTTTGAAAGTTTATGTAACATTTCTCATCATTACATTTGTTACATATTATATGTGTGTTTATGCTTGTATTTGTTATATGTACTTTTATGATTATTAATTAATAATAGAATAAAGATTTCTATTCGCTCTTCAACCTTACGCCTCCTCAGGCATAACAAGGAAAAATGTTTTCATTTTTCCTCGTTTTTTTCCTCTTTCCTTTGGTGCTGCATTCTGCAGCACACATAGAACGAGGAAAAAGCCTCCATGGATGACAAACCTGCTAACAACGCAGACACCCCATGGTGCAAGGGTGCGTGCGTTGGCGCTATGCACTTAATTGTGCACGGTGCATTCCTGCCCTTTCCTTTTGACACAGGGCATTGCAGAAAAGTGACTTGCTGCGCTACAAATTTGGTAAATGAGGCCCTAGATGTTTATTATCAGGACTCTTTAAATATCAGCAACATAGTATACAATTTGTATGGTGGTTTGCAAATAGGATTACCTTATCAAATTGGAGCAATACATTCTTTCACATTTGACTCTGGAAACAGAGGGGATATTTACAAGTCCCTATCGCCCTATCACGTTTTACAACATTCCTGTGGCGATAGGGGCTTTGCCTTATTTACTTAACGTGGCTTAGGGCTGCCTTGTAACTAAGGCACCCTTTCACGCTTTACTTAGCGTGAAAGGGATGGGCAATGTATGTTGTGGTGGGTGTTCCGCCGCAACACCCATTGGTTTTGACGCTACCCTATATTTGCAAGCGTGGTGTAAATAGGGGGCAGTGCCAAAATTAAGACCAAGGAAAACCTGGTCTTAACATGGAGAAATGAGGAAAAATGCTTAATTTCTCCTTGTTTTTGCTGTTTCTATGTGTGCTGCATTGTGCAGCACACATGGAAACAGAAAAACACCATGAATTATTGTTCATGTGCAGGAAGGTATCCCTTCTTGCATATACACAATCATTAAAAAAAATCACGATTTGCAACTTCTATTTGTTCTGCACAATGCAGCACGCATAGGAGTTAGAAATCACCATTTGTGATAGTTTATGTGCTGGATGGGAATCCCTCCTGCACATAAACAATCATTCACCCAATGCAGACACCCTTGCACTATGGTGCAGGGGTGCCTGCATTAGCGCTAGGCAGCTTAATTTAGCACCAGCGCAAGGGGAAACGCAGGGATGCACCATATCTTTATAAATATGGTGCTTCCCTGCATTTTCAGAATGGCGAGCGCGGAGTTAGGAGGTTTTGCTTAACGCCACTCTCCGTCATTGTGTTGTACATACGCCCCAGAATGTTCAATTCTAATGTAAAAGAATACTGAGCTTGCAGCTAGGTTTCATGGAGTGGTGCTGTCTACTCCATTGAGCGAAGCCTGTTGATTAAAACAAAAACTCATTCTAAGTGTAAAATAAGGTCTCAAGTACCAACATTTCCATAGGAGATTGTGTTAAAAGCTAACCATCAAAAATAGAAAGAGAGAAAATATCCAGAGACTGCCAAATCCAATCAACACCTCTAATATCTTCCAATAAGTGTGTGAAATTTGTGGAGTTGTGTGAGGTGCTCTGAAAATGAAACAGAATCATCTCTTCTCTAAAGTAAAGAATTCAGCATCAACTAACATAAATCATAGCATTTTAATGGTTTATAATGTCAAAATCACTCACTCCAGTTGTAGATGGGTGGGAGGGAACAGAAGATACAGTAGTCTGTTGTGTGGCAACAGAAGATGACCTCTGTTGTGGTAGTTCGGTAGCCTTTGCTTGCTTGTAACCTAGTGAAACGAACAGAGTAGTTATATCATCTGGTCTGTTAATATTTAGTAAATAACACTACAGATTCTAAAAATCTGCATAACAGAGACATTTTTACATCTACTGTCAGACTTGTATCTCGTATTAGGTTTACTCCAAATCTTCATTACCCATCTATAGAGGAACCAGTTTTGATTTTGTAAGGTCAACGTCTTTGAGGTTTACCTGTTCCAGCCGTCGTAAAGATGGGACCGTTGCTGTAGGTAGACAGGTGGTGTTCAGCAGCTTCAGAGGTTTCAGACTTCTCGTCTCCAGCACTGAGGCTCAAAGCGCTGGCAGAGCGGGAGTGCTCGCGGCTGCGTCGCTGAGCTTGTACTGTGGAAACCGTATACAGTCACTTTTTTGGTCTACTAACTTAGCAGAGCAAGAACAACATTGGACCAATAACAACAGAATGGACCACAAAACAGTGAAAAGGCATTATAGGAGGAATCATGTTACTGTAGAACTCGACACCCCAGCTGTCAGTGATTGTTGGAGATGCAGGACTGGGTTGGGATCATTTTTTTATGGTCTGGTTTGACAGTGCAACTGTCATTAGACAATTTTGTTAGCATCACCAGACAGGTGATTTGGCTCCGCCCACATGTTGTGAGCCAGGAGTATCTGCCTTTGATTGGGCAGGAGGTGTGTGCTTCCACAAAAAGTGCTTGCCCTCCACACAGCTGAGATCATTTTGTTTATTTATCCAGCATGAACTTTCAGGGGCACACACATAACATTGCAATGCTATTAAAGTATCTTAGATAACTAGATCATTCGTGGTGGTTTTCCCTGGCAGCAGCACAGATGGGAGGAGGGCAGTCATTAATGTACATGGATGTTTAGGTCTGGCTTGACAATGCAGCTGTCACCTGACCTTTTACCCTACACCAATATTATTCTACAGTTCTTTGCATCCACACAGATACATATGCATTCCCATGCTATTTACTGTAATGCTTCACTTTACCATAAACCATTTATTTAAACCCAGACCTATTGCCATTGCCAATGCTTATCTTACACTGGAAGGGCCCTTTAAATTATTGTTAACGAAGTTGCATAGCAATTACATCTATGTGCGTGCCTGTCTATTTGTAAAGTTGTAAACTGTACGTTGACAGTTTTCATGGAGCCGGGTTAGATCAGGACAGAGACAGGGGCAGGCCTGTAATGCAGGGCACTATAGCACCTGCAGTGGAGAGCGGCTCCCTGCCCTTCAGCGGCACACGGCCCTTCAGTGGACCCCAGCCCTTCAGCAGCCCGTGGCCCTTCAGCAACCCATGGCCGTTCAGGGACCCACAGCCCTTCAGTGGCCCCCAGCCCTTTTTCGCCCCCAGCCCTTCAGCGGCCTGTGGGCCTTCAGTGGCCCCCAGCCCTTCAGCGGCCTGTGGGCCTTCATCGGCCCGCGGCCCTTCAGTGGACGCCAGACCTTCAGCGGCCCACAGCCCTTCAGTGGACCCCAGACCTTCAGCGGCCCGCGGCCCTTCAGTGGACCCCAGTCCTTCAGCGGCTCCCTGCCCTTCAGCAGCCCACGGCCCTTCAGTGGACCCCAGCCCTTCCTTGGACCCCAGCCCTTGAGTGGACCACAGCCCTTCAGCGGTCCGCGGCCCTTCAGCGGACCCCAGCCCTTCAGCAGCTCACGGCCCTTCAGTGGACCCCCGCCATTCAGTGGACCGCAGCCCTTCAGCAGCCCGCGGCCTTTCAGTGGCCCGCTGCCCTTCTGCGGTCCCTCAACTCTTCAGGGGGGCCTATTTAGTCCAAGACCAATGTATATCTGTTTGATATGGAAGACTAAGGGGACCCCCTTCACATTCTGCGGGGAAGGTGGGGCATCACTGGGCAGAGGGAGATTTTCTAGTTTACAAAAGGCTGCATTTGTATTCCCCAGGGTGACCTGCTCGGTACATGGCATCAGGTCTAAGATGGCAATCAGTGTGAAAATAGTTCACCCTAAGAAGAATGTGGGTAAAGTGGCACGTTTGAACCTGTCTACCAACAATTTTCAAATGACATTGCCCACAGCTCATAGAAGCTAAATGATGTATCTATTATTATTTACCTCATTGAAGTATGTCAGCTTGTTAATTCCTAGTACCTTAAACCAAATTCTTTGCAGTGATTTCTACCAGCCAAAGACAGGATGTTTGCGTTTTCACAATGGATCACAGATAGGACATTAATGAATTAACCTCTAAGGGTGCTAAGCAGAACGCTATAGACTATGTGATTATAACTTTCGTCTTCATTTTTTAGTAAACAGAGTCTTTTCCTTTCAATGCCTTTTGAACAACTGTTATCTTGGCTAATTAAGAATCAGGGCAAATTTATCACCGATGGAAAAGGTGAACCTTCCACAATGTAAATGTCACAAACTTGGTCTAGGTATAACACAGATGCTATAAAAATAGTATCTCTACCCTCCCAAATATTAGGGTCAGATTTACATAAAC
Source organism: Lissotriton helveticus (assembly GCF_964261635.1). NCBI lineage: Eukaryota > Metazoa > Chordata > Amphibia > Caudata > Salamandridae > Lissotriton > Lissotriton helveticus. The sequence goes on along the minus strand of NC_136061.1, from coordinate 1,139,520,341 downwards.
ATGTAATGCCATGCAGCGCAGCAAGAATAGTTTCTGCAAGGCGTTGCATAAACAGAAGAGAGCAGAACTGCACCAAATCTACTATGGAGTAGTATGGTTCTGGTCTCTCCATCCGCAGGCGCACTTTTGGCAGCCATGCGCCAATGTAGGCACCCATGCGTCCTAGTGCAACGGTGTCTGCATTTTGGTTGCATAGTTTTTGTGCAGGAAGGGGTTCCTTGCAGTACACAAACTATGCTTTAAGGCATGTTCCTCTTGTTATGTGTGCTGTAGAATGCAGTACCCATGCAAAGAGGAGCAAATGAGGATGAATACATTTCTCCTTATTATGGCTGGCTCAGGGAGGTGTAGGATTTTGGTGTAAATCCATCTACAGTTCTTTGTAGAAAGGGATTTGGGTCAAAACCCAAATGATTGCATGGTAATGTCAATGCACCACCCATGGAACCCTGGCCCCCTTGAGGCAAAGTATATCAAGGCAGCCCACTGCGCTGCGTTGAGTTACTTTGGGTTACAATTCAATGCAAACCATGATTTGCATTGGATTGTAAACCCAACCAGCATTCCCAATTCAAAGAAGAACAATTTCTATTTGAGTAAATCTGTTCTTAAAGTCGAGTTTGCGGCCGTTCTGGGTAAGTCTACCAGTAAAAGTTAGTTAACTTTCACAGCCTTGCAAGAGTGTGTGCACTAATAAACGTTATCGTAGTAGTTTCCCACACTGAAAAGATGTGGAGATTTACTCCTCTCAACACAGGATTAAATGCGTTTTCATGGTGCAAATGGAAAGGGAGTAACCCAAAAATTGATATGGTTATCAACCAGTGATGTTTTCCGCTGGGAAAAATATATTTTGCCTGGTAGATTAAAAGAAAAAATTGCACTGTGCAAATACACACTTATATACACTTCCGTAAGCGTGAATGGGTAGATATGCCAGTACTAATGAAACGCAAGTACATTTTCAACTTTTACTAAAGGAATTGTGGGAATCAGGGCCATTTTTATTTTGTATTGACACAGATAGTTTTCTTTTTTTTGAGTCATCAGCCTCTTTAGTCTCCAGTGTCCCTTGAAAAAAACTTTCAACTATGAATTATGTATTAATGACCCATTGATAACTAAATATGGCCAATGTTCTTAGCCAGCCTTTTCTTCTACCAAGTGAACCTAGTCATGATATCCACTTGTAGAAAAAATTGAAATCTATATTTGTAATCCCTACTAACAACTATATATGACAAATACACAAAACAGGAGTTAATACTAAGTAAAACGATTGTCTGCAAATATCGTCTCTACAGTTAGCCTCATTTTATCTTGAGGAAGGGTCCAGTGTGTAAACCACATCAAATAAACTGAAGCTCCTGTGGATTATACAGTATAAAGAACATTAACTAATACACATCTTGAAACTTCTGTGTTCAGATGGAGGCGTTTGACAATAAATGAATAATCCTCAAGTTCCATTAAGAAAATACTTTAGTGATGAAGAGCAATGTCAGTAGATACCAAGATACCAGTTATGCACAATATGTGAACATTTGCAAAGAGCATGAGGGTCTTAGACACAGTATACCACACCAGTGCATGCAAATCAACTTTGTTGTAAAAAGAAACATACCGGACAGCATGTGTAAGCTTCTGGACTGTATGTTGTCTTCTGCGGGATCATAGTCAAAGACAGAGCCAGGATTGGTACGCCAGACACGAAGGTCTAGGAAATAAAGATTCACGTTAGGAATAGGTCTGGAAAGACAATACTGGAAATGTTGACTCACTCCAGTTAGTACAATTCCATTCTTCACATTTCTGCAATGGTGGAATAACATTAACATTATTAACTATTCCCAGACATGTCAGGATGCATGCTCCTATAGAATGTATTAATTCCAGTGTAAGAGCTAATGCAAACGGATCTCAAAGTGCTCTCGAGTTTGAAATGTAAATAAAAAGAACAGTGGTCTTCTGCTGATTTATAAATGTATCAGCCTCTAAGGATTGTGACTGTCAGTTGACATTGAAATGATTCCAGGTGGAGATATGCCCTAGCTGAAAACAATGCAATATGCATCAAATATAGAATAATTTTGGTCTCCTAAATTAGAGTTTTGATGTGTTTGAGACAATTTTAGCAGATCTCGATTCCTTGTTGGAGCTAGGGTTGTAGGTAATCTAAATATATTAGCCATGGTTTATGGGTCGCGTTGCAGGTCAGAGTAATTGATTTTATAGACAGGAAGTCAATGGCTCGCCTTATCTCAGATAAATGTTCATCTTGCAGAGTTCTGAATGATCAGTTAATACATGGATAATTCTCTTGACAGCTCTGGATAGAATACTACCGGGGGCTGCAAGAGATTACAGGTGTCAATGCCAGAAACCAAAAATCTGGACTACACAGAATGAGACTGCTGATCTTCAGAGGATTGAAGCTGTAGTGACTCTTCTGGTAATGCGTCAATTGCTAGAGTAACTTTGGTAGCCTGCACACTGTCATAGTTTAAAATTAATTAATCCAAATATTCTTTCGATAGTACATTTGTCACACACATAAGCCTTCATTAAGAGTAATCCTGCCCTCCAATGGCACAGTTAGCTCTTGTTACCGGTCTCACATGAAGGCAGGCATATTGATAAGAAATATTTGTTTTCTCCTCGTTTTTCCTCTTTGCATGTGTGATCCATTCTGAACTACACATACAATGAGAACATTGCTTTGAAGCATAGCTTTTTGTGCAGGAAGGGTTTCCTTACTCTACAAAAACTATGATGATCACAACAGAGACAGCTTTACACTATGGCTCAAGGGTGCCTGCGTTGGTGCATGGCTGCCAAAATTGCACTAGCGCAGGAAGAGAGCAGAACTGCGCCACTATATAGTAGAGAGAGTGCAGTCCCCTCGCTCCCTTTCATGGCAACGTCCTGCAGCAACTTTAGTTTATATCCCCTGTTGGGTGAAATCTTCGTAAATCTGGGCTCCTTTTTCACCCTGCCAGAGTACACCTGCGTCAAGCAATGTACAAGTTCCCATACAGAAATGGGAGTATGCAACAGCACCATGTGTGGTCGCATTGTAATTGTGACCGCAATCGGTCGGCCCCATGACCACGACGGTGTTGGTCGGAGGCAACTCCGACCGATACTGTAATAAGGCCCTATGTCTCCTTGTATTCCCTGGTTGGAAGAGGTTAAGAAGTTAGAAAAGGATGTTTTAAGACTTGGGTGTGGTAGGAAGTGACCGACAAAATAGGCATAAATACCTGTCATTGTCTCCTGTTCGGGGTCAACCCTTTTTCTCTCCATTTCTACTACACGTCTTTGAATGCCACGGTAGTTTATGTCACTGAAGTCAATCATGTTCTTCTTGACGCGTTCTGTGATGGGGTCTGTCACCACTGGCGTGAAGCTACCTTTGTGCTTCTCGAACTCTTCATGATATTTAACCTGTGAAATATGGACATTTCGAATGGTAACACAGCAGATCCAGCACTAAAAACGCCTAAAATATAGACTACTACTTTGTTATACAATAAAGCTACAAATAATACTTGTCCTAAAGAATTTGATCTCATTAGTATATTCCTTGAATGTATAACATACCAGTTAACGTGAAATACAATAGGCATGGATCAAAGTGTCCTCTGGGGCAAAAGTCATTCAGATATGTTTCCCCGATGAAAATCAAATATCTTCTGGAACGTTTTTAACTCAGAAGGAAAACATATGGGAAAAAAACAACTAATTTCCCCCTTTACAAGTTGATAAACCTATTATCTTAAATATGTTCTTAACCTCCACATTCTTCCCATGCTCATACACCTTGTAAATCACTTTGTGTGTTCTCTAGCATAAACACAACGCCATCCATTGATTTAATATTACAATACTGAAGAAAGAAAAGGAGAAATTACCGATGAAATATGACGCTGAGTTTCTCGCACGCGCCTCAGTTCTGGGGTGTCTAACGCAAAGGCAGCTCTGCCTTGCACTTGTTTCCGGAAGCTGTCAGAGTAAAGAACCTGCAGGATGAATATAAACACGTTAAATGTGGCTATGGTTTTTACTGCAGCTGCCTCTAGGGTTCTGGAGCAGCTTTAGTAGCCATGGTGATAAGCAAAACAGACTAAGGGCCTTATTAAGAGTTGGACAGATGTGGAAAATCAATCAAACAGTGGGAGTTGACCCATCCAACATCTTAAGAGTACATTTATATCAATAGTGCACTAAATATTGTGAACGGACCATCCACCACTTTTTGGCTGATGTCACCATCTGCCAAACTCTAGATAAGGCTCTAGGCCCTCATTAAGCTACAAGTCTTGGCATTTTTCTTCTTTGTGTATCATTACCTGTTGTTGATCTTATCAAAGCAATTACTACTTGAGTACTTGAGCTCCTTGAAACATATAAACCTATTAGTGCCCAGTTGTTCAAAATGGGTGTTAATTGAAAAAAGCAACTTGCAAGGAAGTGTAAAATCTATGTAGATTCTGTTCACAAGTACACAACAGGTGTGACATGCTGTATTTGTCAAGGATTGGAGGTGGTTAGATGGGGGTATTGAAAATCCTACCAGGAGAAATCACTGTGTCAATACAGTACCACACACAGTTGCAGGAGAAGGTTGACAGCCAAGTGTTGGAAGAGAGATGGAGAGGTAGAAAGCTTCCAGAGGTAGGTAGCTGTATCTTCACACTCTACAGCAATTGTAGACTGCACAAGAAGGGATTGTAAGGTTAATCAAGGAGTATTATTTAGTTGGATAGGGAAGTGAGACACATTGGATCAAGTCAAAATAGTTATTTTGTAGGATTTGGAGTTTGTTTTTTCATAATACCGAGCTAATGTTTTCTTGATTGCGTTTAACTCTCTCCATCTCTGGAGTGACCGTTGCCGGAGTTGCTTTCCCCAAGTCCTCTTTGTATAAAACCTAGAGGGTACAAATTGTCATCCGTAAATTGCAGGGTTGCACAACTCTGCCTGAGCACGGGTCAATGATGTTACTGTTTAATCCCAATCATTTCTGCGCCAATAATAGCAGGAGAAGCTGTTAAGGTGTTATATTATCTAGCAGTTGGAGAAATCAGTCTCTACATATGCAAATATAGATATATAAAGGAGTATAGCTTTATGTACTATCTACAAGTAAGGGATGTGATTAGGAGCAGCTCTACATCATAGTCAATTGTTATTCAAACCAGGTTTGGTTGCGAGAAAGTACCGAGCTAATATTTTCTTGGTTTCGTTTAACTCTCTCCATCTCTGGAGTGACTGGTGTTGAGGTGGCTTTCCCCAAACTCTCCTTATACAACACCTAGAAATGGCAAAGAAAATGACCAAAAATCACACATATACAAATTAACAACAGAGGGCACTTGAAAACATTTATGCTCCAATTGACTTCACGCTGCAGGAGTAAACATGGGCTTGAGGAATAAGCTGTTAGAATTATTTGAAAAAGTCAAAAGAAAAGGCACATCCTTCGACCACTGAACCCCTCATAACCCTGGGTGATGGCCATTACATCATGTGAGCTCTGGCTTTCCTGAGTCTCTAAACAGCTTCTCAAGTTAGACCCTGAGTCTTTCAACAGCTTCTCAAGTTAGGATGCACAATTAAGAACATAGGAGATCATGGCTTGTGTCAAAGAATGTTAGTCCAGTTTAAGAAGCTGCCTTTGTGGTGCTTTACTATGTCACAGTTTGCACCCGTACACTTGGATGTATATCCGCCCTACCCAAACTAGGCCTAGACGAAACTGGGGTCGAAACTGTGGTAGTCTTCCTGGAAAAATAATTCAGCTTCCAGACACCCCTAGCCTGAACATAAAGCTACAACCATTCACCAGGGCAAATAAGTCCTATAACTCAGTCTTACATTCTCATTTGCTGGAATAATGTATTACTCTGCTTTCTCTCTACCCATTGGGCATGCCAAGGGGGAGTATGGTATCAGAATATATGAGTGCTACATACTGAGCTACAAACATGTTGTAGCAAAACTATCAAGAACCTAAATATTATCAAAGTTTAAGTAGGTAAGTAGACTTAACTCTACTTATATGTGTACCATAACACTACACAGAAAAACAAATATATCTATATATATAGATATATATGTTTATATATCTATATATATTTATATATTTATATATAGATATATACTAATTTTCATATCTTCAAGGTAGGTATGTAGATGTGGTGTTAACAGAAGTAAGTCTATAACTAACTTTGTATGATTAACTTTTCAATCTTTCAGGCGTCAATATTTTGTAGCACAATATTCTTGTAGTTGATATTCTTATTTGCATATCTAGCAGGCAAGTTGTACACCAACACAATTTTGGATCCACAACTTCCGACTCACACTAATTTTGGCTTACCATTATTGCAGATATTTCAGATGTCAAAAATCAAAATGGTAGTTAAATCAGGGCTGGGATTGTGTGTGTGCATATGTGTATACATATATATATATATCCAAAATGCCGCGTCTCCACCCAGCGCGCAGAAATTCGCAAAGGAAGGATAGCACGGACACGGACCAAGTAAGTGCTGATAATTTATCATTGCAAATTCAGCCGCATATATATATATATATATATATATATATATATATATATATATATATATATATATACATATATATATATATATATATATATATATATATATATATACACACATGTAGTTATTAACATAGCTATATATAGATAGGTTGCAGTCAAAATATCAAGTTAAAAATATGGTATAGCATTTTGGGGGGAGACTATCTTTTTTAATAAATAATATTGTTTTCAAGTATATCACTGTTTTTAACATCGTTTTCAGTAATATAGTTGTAAAAAGATGTTTTTAAAATTACTTTAATGTGCTTTAGTTAATATATAAATTTTGTGTGTTTGAATTTTTGGTTTACTTGTTACAAAAGTTTTAAAATATAGTTTGTAATTTAAAGTGATTTAATAATGTTCTCCTTGCTATTAGTGTGTGTGTGTGTGTGCATGTGTGTATATATATATATATATATCCAAACCAAATCCCGTCACTGAGGAACGGGTCCGACACATGCTCGGTGACTCAAGTTGAATGTTTATTAAAAGAGGCTGTGTTGCGGGAATAGCAAAACGCTGGGGTTTGTAGGGGGATAGGGCGGGATGTTGTTTAAATAGAAAATATATTTACTTTAATATTAATTCGTTTTGTATATTTTTTTAATTGATTATTAATTATGTGATTTTGTAATTGTTGTATGATATTTTTACTTTAGGATTGAGGGACCTACATATTAACCCTTTGGATGCGTCGGACAGCTCCCGGCTGTCCCACGCTACGGCTGGCGTGTGCGTCGGACAGCCGGGAGCCGTCCGAATTTCCCACGCATCCAAAGGGTTAAAGAGTATTGCAGCACAGCGCAGAAAACCACCTTCCTGTGCTGCACTGCATTACAGGGAAAGGGCAAGAATGCACCATATTTATCACAATACAGTGCATTCCTGCCTTTTCCCCAGTGCAGGTGCACTTTGAGGTCCCCAGCGCCAACGCTGGCACCCTTGCACTATGGTACAGGGGTTGTCTGTGTTGCATCCATGATTGATTTTGTGCAGGAAGGGAAAACTTTCTGCACACAAACAATCCCATGAGGCAAATTCCTCTTTCTATATGTGCTGCATTACACAGCACACATAGAATGAGGGAGTAACAATGAGAAATAACGATTTTTCCTCGTTACGCCTCACCAAGGAGGTGTAGCATTTTGGTACATTCCCTGGCCAACCAGCACTGTTAAATATGGGAATGCATCAAAATCCATGGGTGCTACCTGAGAACACCCACGCAAAGCCAATGGAATGCCTTCCTCCCTGGAGCAGAGTAACACAACGCAGCGATCTGCACTGTGATGCAATAATCCAGATTTATCAAGCCACTCAGGGCCACACAAAGTGGCCTTGCGTGGCTTGATAAATCCCATTTTAGGCTTTGCTTTGCGCATGCATGTGTGGTGCAAACACGACGAAAGCCCTCGATTAATATGCCTCTGAATTTTTTACTTTTTCTGCTTAGTAATAGAAAGTTATATTTTAGTAGCAGGTTGCTGGGTTTGTAGAGATTCTTTTGTGTTTGAGAATTAATTAGATGATTAGTAATATTTTACAAATTTGTGTATTTGTGAAATATAAATATATATATATATCTACTACTAAATTGGGAATACAAAAATATTATTAATATAATGTAAAATACATATTTATCATTAATTATGTTGTACTAACGATATCTATTTATATACTTATAAACACACGTGTATTTATATGAATATATATTTAAATATGGTATTAAACTTGTGGAATCTATTTACTTAGTGTTATACTTTATATTAAAATATTTAACATTCACTATTTTAAACTGTATATACTGAAGTAGAATTAGATTTTTTAATGTTTTTGGATGATCTTAATGTCCACGATATTTTTTTTCGCTATCTTTGTAATTTGCATTAAAAGTATAGGATAAGGATATTATGTATATCTATATTTTTGACAAAATATTGTTGGCAATGATATTGTGCCATTAAAACTAAAAACATATAGACATATCTAATGTGTGATCAAGGCGCTCATTGCCGAAACATGTAAATAAATATAGCGTAAATACCAAGAAGAGTGGAGTGGAGTCTTTGCCGGCGTGGATTCCCAATTCGGAGAGGAATTGGGACTGGTAGATTATATATGTGTATGTGTATATATATATATATATATATATATATATATATATATATATATATATATATATACACGTATATATACACAGATATATATACACACACACACAAACATATTTATGTGTGTGTTATATATAAATGTGATGAACATTTAAAAAAGGTTAGTGCTTGCAATTAAACATTTAAAGGTCAATATTAAATCTAAATAAAATTAAAAAGATACTCAAAATCTTTAGAATATATAACAGAATGTAATCCAAAGTAATGGTACTGATACATATTAGGTACAATATTTGGTAATTCAAAATAATAAATCTGAAACTATGGAATCCAAAATTGTGGTAGGAAAAATAGTGACCTACAACCAGAGCAAATATGACACACCTTACACTGCATGTAAGCCGTTAAGTAAGATAAGCTACCCAGACATGGCTGTTTCGATGATGGAACTGATGTAGAGACAGCTGAGAGAGCTAACAGAAATATATCATTTCTGCTCGGAAATAGTAAGTCTGTTCATTTTGATGACCAATGGAGGGTTGATTATATGCACTGGGCAATCACTAAAGACATTGAGCAGAGTTAGAGATATTCACTGTTCACTGTACACATATTATTATGGGAACAGGTGAAATCAACATTTGAGAGTGTCCCAAACATGGTTGCTTAGGTAGAATAAAAGCCAGGAGGAAGCATCAAGGGAAATTAGACCATAATTGTTACTGTGGTGGAACAAGTTTTAAGCAAGTCTTGGGTTAGCCAGTGGATCTTTTGTGAGGAGACAGAGCTCCAGGGGCCCAATGTTATTTGCTGATCCTCAATTCAATTTGTAAAAAGACACCAAATAAAGCAGAGAAAGCCATTAGTAGTAGTCAATGTTTGTTTTCAGAAAAAAAGTTATTATTTGTTTGGGAGTTTTGCATGGTGATTATCCAAGGAAATACCGAGCTAATGTTTTCTTGATTGCGTTTCACTCTCTCCATCTCTGGAGTGACTGGTGTTGAGGTGGCTATCCCCAAACTCTCCTTATACAACACCTAGAAATGGTAAAGAAATTGCCCAAAAATCACATACACACAAACAAACAACACAGAACATTTGATAACATGTATGCACCAATTGCTGTCACGCTGCAGGAGTAAACATGAGTTTGAGGAATAAGCAGTTAAAAGTATTTGAAAAGTCAAAAGAAAAGCCATACCCTTGGATCACTGAACCCATAGTAACCCTGGGTGATCCACACTATGTTATGTAAGCTCTGGCTTTTTTGAGTCACTAAATAGCATCTCAAATTAGGATGAACAATAATAGAGAAAGGACATCACTGCTCGGGTCAAAGCTTGTTAGTCTGATTTAAGAAGCTCCCCTTAGGAATATTTACTATGTGTCATAGTTTGCACCCATAGACCTGGATGAATATTACTATGTGCCCTACCTAATACAGGTCTGGATGAAACTGTGGTAGTTTTCCTTGAAATAAATTTCAGCTGCCAGGCATTACTAGCCTTAATATAAAGCTACAACCTCCCACTACGGGGAATAGTCCTATAACTCAGAAATAGATGTTCATTTTCTGGACTAACATACTGCTCTTCTTTCTATCCACTGATAGGTCATACAAGTAAGAGTGTAGAGTTTCACAATATTGAGCGCTGCACACCGTGCTCCAAAAATGTTGTATCATACATATTGACAACCTAAACATTATCAAACTAAGTATATTTAGGTAAGTAGTGTTTTATTGGACGTAACTCCATACATATATATTTATTATAAGAACAAGTTACTTCAGCTTTTGAGAGTGTCCCAAACATGGTTGCCCAAGTGACTAGAAGCCAGGAGGAAGCATCAAGGAAAGGAAATTAGATAATAATTGTTACTGTGGTTTAACATGTTTAAAGCATGTCTTGGGTTAGCCAGTGGATCCTTAATAGGAAGACCTACAGTGTTCCAGGGGCCCAATGTTATTTGCTTATCCTCACCACAATTTGAAAAAAGACACCAAATAAAGGAGAGAAAACCAGTAGTAGTAGTCAATGTTTGTTTTCACAAAAATGTTATTTTTGTTTGGGAGTCTTGCACAGTGATTATCCAAGAAAATACCGAGCTAATGTTTTCTTGATTGCGTTTCACCCTCTCCATCTCTGGAGTGACTGGTGTTGGGGTGGCTATCCCCAAACTCTCCTTATACAACACCTAGAAATGGTAAAGAAATTGTCCAAAATCACATTCATGCAAACTAACAACAGAGGACATTTGAACACATTTATGCACCAATTGCTGGCACGCTGCAGGAGTAAACATGAGTTTGAGGAATAAGCTGTTAATATTATTTGAAAAGTCAAAAGTAAAGGCACATCCTAAGACCACTGAACCCATACTAACCCTGGGTGATCCACACTACGTTATGTAAGCTCTGGATTTTTTAAGTCTCTAAATAGCTCCTTGAATTAGGATGCATATTATAGAGAAAGGTGATCATGGCTTGGGTCAAAGATTGTTGGTCTGGTTTAAGATGCTCCCCGTAGGATTCTTAACTATGTGTCATAGTTTCCACCCATAAACCTGCATGTATATTACTATGAGCCCTACCTAGTACAGGTCTGGGCGAAACTATGATTGACACTGTGTTAGTCTTCCTGGAAATAGAATTCAGCTGCCAGGCACTACTGGCCTGAATATAAAGCTACAACCTCCCACCATGGAGAATAGTCCTATAACTCAGAATTGGATGTTCATTTGCTGGACTAACATACTGCTCTACTTTCTGTCTACTGATAGGCCATACAAATGAGGGAGTATAGTTTCACAATATTGAGTGCTACACACCGTACTAAAAACATTATGTATAAAAAATATCGACAACCCAAATATTATCAAATTAAGTATATGGAGGAAAGTAGTATTTTACAAGACGTAACACAATATATATATTTATTATGGGAACAGGTTACTACAGCATTTGAGAGTGTCCCAAACATGATTGCCCAAGTGACTAGAAGCCAGGGAGAGGCATCAAGGAAAGGAAATTAGATAATAATTGTTATTGTGGTTGAACATGTTTTAAGCATGTCTTAGGTTAGCCAGTGGATCCTTTATGAGGAGACCTACAGTACTCCATGGGCCCAATGTTATTTGCTTATCCCCACCACAATTTGTAACTAGACACCAAATCAAGGAGAGAAAACCATTAGTAGTAGTCAGTGTTTGTTTTCACAAACAAAGTTATGTTTTTTGGGAGTCTTGCACAGTAGTTAATCCTAGGAAATACCGAGCTAATATTTTCTTGATTGCGTTTGACTCTCTCAATCTCTGGAGTGACAGGTGTTGGGGTTCCATGCCCCACGTTCTCTTTGTACAAAACCTAAATGGTACAAAAACATTTCCAGAAATCATACACATAGATCAAAACTATATTGCAACTAGAAAATGCGTGAGGGTGTGCAGTCACAAGGCTTTTACAATCGGGAATTAATGCTTGAAAAAATATTAACAATGCAAAAATGAAAAAAGAAAATTAGACCGATTAAAAATTTAGGACGATTTTGTATACAAATACAAGAGGCTGAGTAAAAAGCTATTCCAATGAAGGGGTTGTGTTAAAAAGCAAGGTTTTGAAAAACTGATCAGTTAGAAAGTTATTTTTAACAAATGTGTTCACAAATATGTATCATTTCTTTATGCGTAAAATACCGAGCTAATATTTTCTTGATTGTGTTTCACTCTCTCCATCTCTGGAGTAACCGGTGTTGGGGTTCCATGCCCCAAGATCTCTTTGTATAAAACCTAAGATATTCAAGAAAGTGCCAAAAAAGCAGCAGTTAAATCTCCACTAATTGACCAGTTCTAAACAAGTTATGTCTATTTTATTAACTTCCATAATGCAGAGCAAGGTGTAAAAAGCAGCGTACAATTAATGTTAGGAGCTCAAATTGTAAACTTCACTTTTACATAGGTGTATCGGATACAACTCAAATCAACTAGATCCAAACCAATTTTTTTAAGATATCCACAAAATATAAATCTACATACAATGGGTGTACATTGAAATTGTTTACAGAGTGAGAGGTTTCCTGGAAATGTGATCTTAATCTAGCCCTTATGGTCCTATGCCAGACACCTAAGATTAGAGCACTGTCATGGATAAACACACTTGGGAGTGTGAAAATGTATTTAAAATGTGTGATAAAAACAAATAGGGTTAAGATAACAATGAAATAATGGCAAACATGATAGCAGCGTAAATACTATATGATTTACCTTACAAATGTATGTGTAACAAAAAAAGTGTTTTTCTACACAAAGCATCCATAAAATGTACACAGGAATCAATGACACATGCAGTGAGACCTGCTCTATGCCCAATGAATGGTAATTGAAAAGATGTAATGGGAAATTAGGAAGTGACTAAAGATAGAAAAGGATTTGTGAGTTTCTTAGCTTGAAGTGATCGTAGGACTTTTTTTCTTCATGGGCACCCCGGGTTGTATTCTCTAACCACAATAATCTAACTGAATGGTCACACACTGAGGACTGAATACATCAAGTAAATTCTCATTCACAAAAAATGCAGCATGATTGCTTTCTCTGTGCAGTGTAGAACAATGCCTATGGGTACTTTTTTTTACCAGTGCTTCTTTATCTTAGGCAGTACTGCAACTACTAGCTCTTCCAAACTAACAGCATAGAATCTTTGATTGACGGCCAAGTCCATGTAGGTGAAAATGTATTTTTGGCTAATAATTTGGACGTTTACATCCCTAGACTTGATTGGGAACATGCAAGCCTATTTATGGGTACCCAACCCCCAGAAGACAGAAAACCTGGATAGCCCTCCTCTGCTAGTACGTGAAGAAGCGTAGATCACCAAATACAACTCATGGCTGGTCAAACTTGTGAACTAGAGTTGATACTTCCAGAATGATTTAATAGCAACACAATGTGCCCTCTGTTGCCGAATGAAGATACACTCATGAAATGCAGTGAACACACTGCGCCCTCCAGGCTGGATGAATCCCTTGTTAATTGGTCATTTGTTCCTCATGGTTTCAAATCTGCTATTGAAACATTCAATACACTGTTTTGTCCAGGATTTGGTCACATTACATACTAAAGGTTCGAATTTCAGTATTGCAAAAACTCCTGTTGAGGTATTTAGAGAAGCAGACTTCGTGTCTTTACATATTTAGTACAAACTAGAGCCAGAGTATCCTCAGCACTTAACCACCCTGGTATGTAATTTTGGTGATTTTAATAGTCCCCACATACTAATGTGAAGCTACTTCATCCATATTAATATACATTTCCAGAATAAAAGGCGTTGTATCGTATTTATTTCCAGCAATCAATTGTCAATAGCAGAGGCCCACATAAAAATGATCTTGCCTAAATAAAGGGATTCACCTTTCAGCTGTAATAAGAGGAACTTCAGTTATCGAATATTTGGCACTGCAATATGAATTTATTTTTCCTACATGTATCATGCTATTAATTACAGTGGGATTTATTGTAAGACATGTGAGATATCTTATGAGATGGAGGCAAGTAAAGATAAACACAACCTTTCTTACACAGTAAACATTGAATAGTGCCTGTAGTGCACAAATAAGGCTAGTGGCAATGGCAAGGAAGCAGTAGCTGCTCTAAGGATCACAGGGGCTTATTTAAATGTTGGTTAACTTTCTGCATGCCCAACATAGGTGGCAGTGGTTATAGCCGTTTCAACCCTGGCATATAACTGCCCACCATGTTTAGAGATACCTGCCTGCTTGGTGAAGATCTTATGCCTTCAAAGGAGTCTCATTTGAAGGTACTATAAGTTAGCTGAGTGCCTGCCATGTGTCATCTGGCCTTCAAAAAAGTTTTTGTTTTTTCAAAAACTAACTCCCAAGTGGGGAGATGATCGGAGGTACTTAGAGTGACGCAGGTTAAAGGTTTCTGCTCAGGGAGCCAGTGGAGACTTTACGAACAACAACTTGATTGTTCATTTGATTCTTACTAGAGTGGCAGACTGTCTCTTTGAAGGAAAGTGTACTCTGCTGCAAATGTACAACCATACACTAAATAATCCTGATAGACTAATAAAAAATATTCTTAGACGACAAGCACATTGGTCAAGATAGCTATTACAAAATGTGCTTTGTGTTGATATATACTACAAGTCTTGCTCTGTGTGTAAGCAATGCCAGTTCGCAAAAGATAACAGAAGTACATTGAAAATACAATATTGTAATAGGTTTTTATGATTCATTCGAAATTTGTAATTATTTGCAAAATATAAGTAAATGAGAAACAATGGTTAGGAGGTTCCTTTTACCTTACCTATTATACAGATGCATTTACATCATACAGGATGATTAGATGTGGGCGATTACAAAATATTGCCCAAAAACCCTGATTTACTTAAACAATGTAGACTGAAGGAGATTCACTACTGGAAAGAGTATTTTTACCCCTTCAACCACTTTCAAAATATTTGCTAGAATGAAAATTGTTGCAGAGAATCTTTTAGTCCAAGAATGTAAACTTTGACAGTAAGCAGAAAGAGGTCATATTTGGGTAAATAGGTTACATTTAGGTACAGAGACAGTTCCTTTAAATGCCAATTGTGAATATATGTCCAATAACGTGCAAATCACACACTATGCATTTTAAGTACTGCACTTTGTTAAACTAAATGCTGGTCACTGCTGTTGTTTCTAAACTTTGGGTGAGCTGTACCGGCTCAGCTTATACCATTTCCATATAGTGGGACAGACTTACTAACTTTTCACTCAAAGCAGCACAGCAACCAAAGTTTCTGCATTGCATGAAGGGAGACAGCAGAACAGTGCAATATCTTAGTAGACATGGGGCTATTTTCCTCTTGCCCTCTTGCCCTTTGCTGGCACACTTTAGTCTGGCCTGAGAGAACACACATACCCTTGCACCATGGTGCAAGGAGGTGTGCATTTTGTGAAGCATAGGTTTTCTACTGGAGAGGGACCTCTCTGGAACAAAAAGTATGTTTTAAAACTTTTCCCACCTACTGGAGCCAATGCCTGTCTAGAAATGTTTGTAGGTCGGGATTAGTGTCAAAACCAAAGGGTAGTTGCATTAGTGCAAAGAAGTGCATTGTGCTACTTTGAGTTCCTTTAGGCAACTTTCCAATGTAAATCATGATTTGCATTGGGAAGCAAATCTCACAACACTTTGTGATTGGTTTGCAACTCAAAGCAGGCACAAAGAGATGATAAGTTTGGCCCAGTGTGTATTCAATACCGTTATCCTCTGCTGCCACATCCATATAGCAGACTGCACAAACCAAGAAATAATGTACCATTCTTGGGGAGTGGATTGATGGCCTCATTTGGTTTAATAAAATGTAATCCATGGTTAACGTAAAATAAACAGGACCACAGAGCTAACTTGGGGTTGAACTTTGTGATCTAGTGAAATAAGAACTGAAGTTTAGAGGCTGAAGTGCCAAACCCTGAACAAATATCTTTTTTCTAAAACAAGACCCCCTCTAAGCCCATATTATCAAAGAAAGGGGTCTTGAGACATTACCATGTCCCTGTACATACAGAGTAAAGGACCTCTTTTAGACGTAGGTGAAAAGGCCATTAAATAAATGTACAGTTCCCAGCCATTGTCGTAGGGAATTTTCACAGAAAATGCTCCTGCCAAAATGGTGAAAGCACTTTTGTAGAAAATGTCAATAAAGACTGTTCCATCATACCATTGTGGCTTGATGGCCCAGATGGCATTTATCTTTTTTGTTTTCCAAAACAATAACTCAAAGTTGTTTTTTATTTGGGGAAAAACACCAATGTCTCCGATACAAGGTAGTCTTCTCCTTGTTTGTTATGGCCATTTTTTATTTTAGTGAAATGTTTTCATTTTGTATGTTTATCTCTAGTCCATATTTGGTTAAAATCACGTATATCCCTTGGTTGCTGGTTGCCTTTTAGGCAGCCAGACCCTAGCTTCCACCTTTTTTCTTCTACCTATTTCCTGCTCCTCCCAATCCTCAATAACCTTGTTTGAGGAGAATGTTAATTTCTATTCTATTTTCTTCTCATCCTCAAACTATAATGCCTACTGTTCCCAAGCCTTTCTGCCCTTTTATTACTCCTCTCTAACCTCTTTCATCCCTCCATGTCAAGTAAAATGTTTCTAGTAATATCTTCAAGCCAATTTTCATCATAAATTAAGTAGCTGAAGAATTATCCTACCAACCACACTTTTCATTTGTGAAATCAGGAGGCACTTAGCATTAAAGGAAGTGTTTGGAAAATGAAGCAAGATTGACTGAAAAACACAAGGCACTTTTGGAAGGTAAGTGACTTACGCTGGTTGCCAAGAGATACTGCCATTGACTGTTTACATTAGAAACATAGCATGGTATCTGCCCCCATCATACAGCTAAACATATTAATGTTGCCATGCTGATTGTGTCTGCGGAGTAGGCCTTCAACAGCAAACTATCTTTACTCATGTGTGCTTACTGCTCACTAAGAATGACTCCATATGCTTTGGAAAAGAGCCCATTATCCACCACCATTGCATAGTTAAGAAAGCACGCATTGTCTTTCAACCAAATACACACAGCATTGCAATACATCCAGCTAATTTCTAATGTCCTTGACATCGGTACAAAATTACTCCTCGACATCACACTTAGATCCAGAATTTAAAAGCCAGAACATTTTGTTCTATAGGAAGACATATTTGATTAAAATCATAATTTCTTTTTTTGCCAAGCAAATAACCTCCACATTACAATACAAGTATAGAAATAAATGCAAAACAGTAACTTCCAAGTCCAACGAATATTCACCAATCGCAAGGCTGGTAGAAACTGTACTTAGCGTTTAACCTTGATTCTGTACAGCTGTACCTGAATCAGAGGGACTTTAATTACAAAGAGTGTTGTCTCCTCGGTTTAAAATAAAACGTTGATGGCTTTAAACGTTCCTCTTCACAAGACATGTAGATTGGATTTCAGTACAGAGAAGTACCCAACTAGTATTCTGGAGGATATAAGAAAGACTTCGTACATTGCAACAAAACCATGCCAAGCGGTGAGCACCAAAGTTGACCACTAAAGTAATTAAGTTAAGTTTAGTCAAACTCTAGAGTAAATGTGTTGGTAGGGGAAGATAGAAGGGATGGTAAAACATTTGTCACAGATAGTGTTATTGCACTCAAACATACTCTATGACTATTATGCTCACGTTTCAATCGGGTAAATTATGGTTGGCAAAACACTCCAAAAAATAATTAAAGAGTTTCAGGTTACATTTTATGATGAAACACCGAAAATAAATTCCGTTATCTTTTTAGAAGGGATATACCATGTTGATGTAAGTAACCATGTTGTATTATAGGGTTTACCTGGCCAGGTTAAGATCAACATGGTCAGAATTAGGTAGATTAGAGTATGGTTATTAAAATTGTTAAGCTTGAGGAACTTTAACTGTGAAATACCGAGCTAATATGTTCTTGATTGCGTTTGACTCTCTCCATCTCTGGAGTGACAGATGTTGAGGTTCCTACACCCAAATGCTCTTTGTACAAAACCTAAAGACACAAAATAGTTTCTAAAAATTACGAAAATGCAAAGCATATTGAATTAGCTGCAATAGGAATGTAATTAGGTTTTTGGAAGGTGAGTATTTGTACACGTTAAGAGTTATGTAGGATTACCTGGTAGTAGCTAAACACACAGTTTTAGTCATTTCGAACAACATCAGTGATAACAATAATGTTTTAATGTAATTATAATCTTTAGTAAAAGCATTTGAGGGGTGTTATAGTATTATGGAGTATTTCAGTAGAGTGAATATTTTTACACTGACTAAACTACAAAATTAAACGTGTTAGATTATTATTACTTTTAGGTGGATTCAGTAGGTATAATAGAATTTTTTATTTAAATACCGAGCTAATGTTTTCCTGATTGCGTTTCACCCGCTCTATTTCTGGAGTGACAGAAGTTGGGGTTCCTTGCCCCAATAGTTCTTTGTACATAACCTGAAAGAGTCAAACACAACATCCAAAAAGATGGTCAAATCATTGGCTTTTCATTACACCACTGATATAAAAAGGGATGAGAAACAAGACATATGTTAGTGTTATGGAAGGCAACTCTGACACTAAGAAGAAAAGTATCAGGGAGCTTTACCTTTTTAGTTTAACCGCTACCGCGCTACCGCGTTTTCCCGCTGTGCGCTGATTTTTAAAAATCGCGCTGTTTATGACAAAGCTAGCTCGTCATCCGCGTAGCGCAGGTAACGCCCATGACGAGCTGGCTTTGTCATTAGCGTCGAAGGGGTTAAGGACTGCTTTTTAATGGCACATCATATTATTCTCCTTATTGAAAATGTGTTATAGCTTTTTCACAAGGCTCAAAGTTTTTACATTTTACTGGTGAATGGTAAGTCACGAAAATGTTTTCTCCTGAATATATCAGGGTACTGGAGATGATAACTCACCATGAACATTTTATTCTGTTTCATGTTAAAAGCGTATCAGGCTCTGCAACTGCGTGAAAAGCAACTGTGTTTGTCTCAGTATGTTGTTCTCTTTTTCAATGGATACTGACTAAATTTGTTTTATGGTGACAAATGAAGCAACATCATATTCTTACCACTTTTTATTGAATCGAAACACTGCTTCCTTACTTGCTATTTCACAACTTTACTTCCACTCTTGAGATAGCCTGAACCTTGGTGTCATATCAATTGCTTCTCTTATTTATTAGGTCAAATAGTTGCAGACACCAATTATGAGTAACCTAAGGAGTCTCTAGTGAGGAATATTTTTTGTCTAGCAGCCTGAGAGAGAGAATCTTTCACAAACCTAGGGGAACTGTGATCAATGTCATCGGGCACTGCTGTCATTTTGCCAAAACCAAAGGGAGGTCAGAAGTGAAATAATATGCCCTTAGATAGTCTGACATCACCATAACAAGCATTACTCATCTTTTGACAATAAATGAATGACAAAAAGTGGAAAATAAATTCAAAATACATTTACAAATAACAAATAACTTAAATATCTCAGACATAAGGGAATAATATGAGTCACAAGTTTCCGTTCGCACCTACTGAGGGATATCACTGTCTTTAGATCTTTTTGGAACAGAAAGCTTTGCCATTAGTTACTTGATGGTTCTTGTGAAACAGGGCGCTGCAGAATAACAACTATATCTCTGCTCCACCATGAGCTAGAGAAGAGGTATATAAGAACTGAAGGTACCTGTCCCCTTTCACCTGGCAAATGTTCCTGCACTCCTACAGAGTATCAAAACAGTTGCGATGGAACTGAATATGCAAATTTCACACTGCAGGGATTTTCACCACATGTTACTAGAACCCAAAAACCCTCATCCTGCACAATGCATAGAGACACATACAATACTTAAAGTAGCACATGTATTAAAATAGTTCAAAGCATACTAAGGGAAGTAATGGTAAACACATATATAGGGGCCCATTATGATGTCGGGCGGATTGCCTCCCCAAGGCTGGTGGTAGCCACCGCCGGCCTGGCGGAGACAATCCGCCCGACACCTATGCCCGGATTCCCGCCGACGTATTAGGATGGCGGGTGAGAGCGCGGCAGACGTAAGACCGTCTGCCGCTTTACCGCCGCGGTCGCCGAAAGGGAATAATATGGTGGCGGATCCAATGGACACCGCCAGCCATATTACAATGGTGGGTGTAAGGGGCCTTTCCACGGCGGCAATGCCGCCACGGAAAGGCAGGCGGTGTGTGCTGTGGGGGCCCCCTGCAGGGCCACCAGGTGATGGCAGAGGTGGGGGATCACAGGGGGGTACCTATGGTACCCCCCACATTTGCATATGCAAAGCGGCAGGCAACGCGCGGTGCCTGCCGTTTTGCATATGCAAATGCGTTCAGAAATGTTTAGCCTTGTGGCGGGCGGTGCAGAGTACACCGCCCGCCACAATGCTAAACATGTAGGATGTGCCTGCCACTGTGGCGGGCACATCCTAATTCCCCCTACGGGATCCCCGCCCTTATTCGCCGTTAGGGTGGCGGGCGGACAAAGTCCGCCCGCCATCCTAATGTGCCCCTAAATATGCAACCTATTAAAGAATAACATCAATTTGCAAGCAAAGATGTTAAGAAGCCGAATGGAAAGAGTAGGCGAGAAGGGAAACGGACTGCTTGATGGTGTTATTTATTGATTATTCTCAGCTAAAAGAAGATATTAGGATGGAGATTTTCAACAATCTCGCAGAGGTTAATACTGTATGTGTCAAATAAAACTCTGACAGATTTGTCTAGTACTTCTGCAGGATAGGAATTCCTGGGACAAATGTACACTTACTAGTCCTCTCCGTTTTGTTTTTGATACAAGTCTTTGATTGTTACCTTTAGCCTTGGACCAAACCCAAGAGCTTTCCAAAGAAACTTGCGGAGTATTTGGCAAACTATTTTTTTCAGTCAATGGTTACTGCTGAAAAGGCAGACACTGCTTTGTTTGTTACTCACAAGCCAGTGTGTATGCTTAGGATTAGTCACTTTAATCCTCAGACATCGAACTGATAGTCAAATGCATTGAAACGTTTTCTCAGAGTTTGACTGTGCCTCCAGATAATGGTAAATATGGCATCAATATAAATTATGAACCAGAACATTGAGTATGGTAGCTGCTAAGATAAAAATAAATAAGGCATCTGGGGGCATATTTACAAGCCCTTATCGCCACCACAACGTCACTTTCAGTGACGTTGTGGTGGCGATAGGGGCCTCGCCTTATTTACAAGGTAGCGTTACGTGGCTTAACGCTGCCTTGTAAATAAGGCACCCTTTCACGCTGTATTTAGCGTGAAAGGGGAGGGTAATGGGTATTGCGGTAGGCGTTCCACCGCAATGCACATTGATTTTGACGCTGTCCCCTATTTACAAGGGCAGCGTATATAGGAGGCAGTGCAAAAATTAAGACCAGGGAAAACCTGGTGGCATAATATCAAGAACTAGTGATATTTATCGCTAAATGAGCTTAGCAACATTTTTTTTATCGCCGCGCATCACCGGATTTTTATCACAGAGATAACGTGCTAATAGCAACGTTTATCTCCAATGCGCTAAAATATCCGGCGAAATGCGTGAATATCGCTGGAAATACAGCGATATTCACGCATTATCGCTAATAGGGACTTAACCTGAATATCCACCTCCCATTGGATATACAGGCTAAGAAGTGGTCTGAGCAGGTGTTAGGTTTTGGCGATATTCGCGCTTAGCGCGAATTTTTTCATTGCTCCGCCTGCGTTGATAATAGGCGATAGCGATGTTAGCGACTGCTTTCAGCTGCTAACAGGTTGGGTACGCCCTCTTTGCATGTCATTAGCGATAAATATGCAGAGCGGGCCCCAAACCGCTCACTATCGCCTACAAGCTGTTGCTAACTGCTGTTAGCGACAGCTTGCTAATAGGGCAATAAAATTATCGCCGCTTTGCGGCCGAAAACGGCCGCTAAAGCGGAGATAATCTCATTTCGCCCGCCTTGATAATATGACCCCTGGTTTTTAACAGGCGAAATGAGGAGAAATGCTTTATTTCTCCTCGTTTTTACAGTTTCCATGTGTGCTGCCTTGAGCAGCACACATAGAATCAGCAAATTGCCTATGATTGTTTATGTGCAGGAATGTCCCCCTTCCTGCACATAAACAGTCATTTAAAAAAAAATTAGTTTTGCAACTTCTATGTGTGCTGCATTAAGCAGCACACATAGAAGTTACAAAATGGCATTTAAAGATTGTTTATGTGTAGTAAGTGGGACCTTCCTGCACATAAACAAGCTTCCCCTCAGCACAGGCTCCCTTGCACTATGGTGTAAGGGTGCCTGTGTTGGCTCTAGGCAGCTAAAACTATCACCAGTGCAGGGGGAAACGCAGGGCTGCATCATATTCAAGTAAATATGGTGCAGCCCCGCGTTTCTAAAGTGACAAACAAGTGGCGGAGCGTGTCGTTAAGCCAAGAAGGCTAATGAAACGCTTCACCACTTGTTTGTAAATATGCCCCCTGGTTTTAATGGTATTGAAGGATTATGGTGACATTACCGTACATTATACACAACTGGAGAAGATCACCTTTTTAGTAGGTAGAACAAACACAGCAATAAAAATACAGATTCTTTTTCAAGTTCACTTCCTTTTTGAAAATATTTGTTGGTATGCAAAAAAGAAAAACATCAGAAATTGCGAACTGGTAAGTAAAATGATTATTTCACTTGCCACAGCAACATTTCTGTGTAGATTTGAGATAAAATCTATTTACAAAAATAGATTTAATAACTTTGATGTCTTTAACTAAAATGTACGCAATAAGGACAAACCTGTAGAGCCATTCTGATTGTAGGTTTCAATCACTGTACGACTGACCAGACAACTTGGACATAATTCAAACCAGTCTGTGAAGTAGTTTACTGACTTAGTGACCTACAATTGGGAAGACTGCATGGATGACTCCCAGAAGAAATCATTAACCAATGTTAAAAATTGATGAATTCTCCAGAGGGTAATACATAAGAGATCTGGATGGCACTCATATATACATTGAGCATCTAGGATCAAATATTGCAGCCAGCCTAGAAGTTCTGGAAAGAACCCCTACCAATGCAGGGGTTTAATAGTATGCAAGGACATAGAGAGGTTTAACTGCCTCTTGCATAACTCCGCCTAATAATTGCTTTTGGAAACTCTGTGATGAAAATTAGTTACTGAGCCTGAATGGGAATACAGGGTTGCTTTTTTACATGAATTGAAAAGGCTACTTCTGATATAGGCATGCCTAAATATAGCTGTCCTGCAAGCCTCAACAAATCTTGTTGTACTTAGACGGTCTTCTGGTGGGCCCCACATTTAGCATTTGAAAAGAAAAAGAGGATGGCTTAGCAAAAAGGGTGATTACATATTCCACACAAGAGAATTTAAAAATGTCAGCCACTACCGAGCTAATGTGCTTCTGTGTTTCCTTGACACGCTTCACCTCTGGCAGATCAGGAATTGAAGTCCCTTGTCCAAGAGAATCCTTGTACTTAATCTAGAAATTGTACACATTGAAAAACAAAACGATGCACATTAAGGACATTCAACAGGCACATACATGACTGCATGTATGGATTCAACTAACATAGATATACAATATTTGAAAAACACAAAATGATGAAACTTTCTTGGGTACTTTTAAGAAGTATCTTACTCTCTGTCAACAGTGCGTAAAGGGCAAATGTTAAATGAGGGTTACAATTTGCAATTGCTAGCATATCATTGTGTAATATATTTACACTGGATATTACTTCATTTGATGTCAAATAGAAATGTTCCGCCCTATGGGAAATTTGCCAGTGGGCCCATACGCTCAAAAAACAGGTGGCTGGGGAAGAATAAGTCACATGTTAAAGTATGTGTGTCATTTGACTTCAAAAATAGGCTACGTCTTAATGCAGAAAAATGAGACTGAGGGGGAAGGCAAGGTAGAAATTGCCTCCAGCAATCCTACCACACTCATCTCTCTTACCAGAGTTACTGTTTCTCATTAGAACGTTTCATGTGCAGTAAATATGATTCTCTTTGAATATGCTGATGTTGGTTGGACATATCAGTCAGTCAGTTAACAGCTGTGTCTGCATCCCAGTACAAGTCAATAGATACTTTTTTGGATTAACTGTATTTTTAAGGTGGAGTAGTGATTATGGGGACAGGGGAAAAACGGAGTTGGTAAGGAACCTTACCTTATCTTATCAGAGAACAGAGTAATACTCTTTAATGTGTACTGGTCCATTTTAACTTTAAATAAAGCAATAAACATAACCCAACTGATCTTCTCTTCCCACAACACACACTCCTAATACTGAATTGTGAAATGCAATAATCAAACTATTGACGTCTCCAAATATTGTCTTGCACCTAACAACATTATTTATAGTTGGGTACCCAGAAACTACTGTAACAGATCTTAGGTGAGGAATTGCTAATCTCCAGAACCATCTCTCATACATGCATCCCTAAGTAAAAATGTATTTTGCCTGGGTTCCATGTTACTGGGACCTATGAAAAACAAGAACTATGAGAAATATATAAAAAGAGAACATTAAACGAAAACAAAAAACAGAAGCAAAATCAGGTAGTGGCACCATAGATGCGAGTATTAACAATAACAGAAAACAATAGGCATGCTATTCCTGCACATCTCCGCCTATGTTGTGGGCCCTGAGATTAAGTCTCAGTGATTTTTATGGTTCATTTCTTAAAAATGTGTTACACCACTGGCCTAAAGAAAAGTAATTGTCTATAATTCATTTAGGGAGTGTAATGATCAGCTTGTTACTGCAGTCGGCTTCATGTGAAAAGGATTATTATTAGGAAGAAGCTGGTTAATATTCACTGGATACATTGATTCTTAAATTGAAATTTGCTAAAAATATTGGTTACAAAGTAAATCAGCAGTAGCTTACTTGTTAGCAATGGATTATGTCATTGTGTAAGAAGAAAAGGGAACACTTCAAGTAACAATTTCCAACATTATAGGTTATTTGTGTCACTGGTAGTTCTGTGAATGAGCAAAGGGAGGAATTCAATTATTTACGGAGGATTAGCACAGGTGAGAGGCTACAATCCAGTGAATGTACCGTGCTAATTGCATCCTGTGTTTTCTTAATCCTCTCCATCTCTGGGGTGTGACCAATAGATGTTCCTGTTCCAACATCTTCTTTATACAAAATCTTAATATTCAGAACCAAGACAAGTAGTTAAATGGAGAACACACCATTCATTTTCATCAACAAATGAAGTAGCCCTAAACCATGTTGCAACTTGGTAACAGAGTTAGTAGTTTGTATTTTTTTTTGCAAGACTTCCCTGAGTACTCTCTGGACTCTACTAGAGAGAATCATGTATATAAAAGGGTGACTGAAGTGAGACATAACAAAGTAGTTTCTTTTGTAAGATATTAAAAGTAAAACACAAAACATGGTGCCCATCACATAAAAAGTAATACATTACTGATAAAAAAGACAATTCACCGAATACGTTGGCTGCTATAACATATTACAAGACAATACGTTAGACAGTATTCACAGTGCTTTCAAACCCACACAAAACACAATGCTTCTAAGATGATCTGATGGGTAGCATTAAACTGGAATGGAATTATTGTAATTAAGTGACTAGACTAAAAGCAGTAAAGTAGTAATGTAAGTGGCAGGAACTGTTAGATGGCTCAGATAGGGCATTAGCATGAAACACTAACAAGTGGTTTGGAAAATTAAAATGGAATTATTTGGGTTAGATTTCAAGAATGTGTAAAATATATATACCGAGCTGAAATTCTTTTGATTTTCTTTAACACGCAGTATTTCTGGCGTGTCTTGTACAACAGTAACTTTTCCTTTAAGAGTTTTAAGTTCAGACTGGTACTGAAGCTATAAAAAAAAGAGTAAAAAAGTTGATGTTAAGAAATTGGTCAGGTATATATGTAGATCTTGTTCTTTCTGTTTGAATCTTGCTAAAACTTTAAATCTGAAATCTGTATGATTTTGTGGTGGCTTTTGTTATGTACGTAGAGGACTTTAGGGAATGTTTACAAGGAGATTTTCCACAGGAACGTCACTTTTAACAACCCTCCTGTGGCACAGTGCCCTGCCCCATATTTACAAAGTTGTGTTAAGCCATTTTTTGTAGCTTAATGCCGCTTTGTAAATATGGTACCCCTTCATGTACGTATCTACGTGAAAGAGGCGTGCAACACCCATTGCTTTTTGACACTGCCCCAGATTTACAAGGATCTGTAAATCTGAGGCAGCGCCAAAAACTAACGCCATGCAAAAGCAGATGTTAGAATGACGAAACGAGGAGAAATACTTTTATTTCTCCATGTTTTTGCTTTTTCTATGTGTGCTGCATTCTGCAGCACACATAGAAAGACCAAAATACCATGAATGATTCTTCCTGCACATACACCATTATTAAATATTGACAACAAATCACCATTATTGAATGTTTATGTGCACTAGTAACCCCTTAATGCATATACATAATCATTCCTTGCAATGAAGGCACCCTTGCACGTTTGTGCCCGCATTGGCACTATGCAGCTAAGTTTAGTGCCAGCGCTAGGAAAAACACAGAGGTGCACCGTAATGTTGTAAATACGCCCTGCATTTTGGAAATGTCAGAGGGCGGCGCTGCCAAATGTGGTGCAGCTCTGACCTCCGACATTTCCTTGTACACATACCCCTTTGTGTCTTAGCAATAGGGATATCCAAAACAGAACAATGCCCAAAATGTGATGAAGCAGATATGATAACTGATGATATATTTGTTTACTGTATTGGGCTGGTTAAAATATTTTAGTTTTATATTACTGTAGATTCAAAGGTGTTAGTTATATGTTTTTAATTCAATAGGAATTAATAGAAAGTATGAAAATCCATAGTAAATGGACATTTTTCCATTGGGCTTCATCTTTGCCGATTGTTGCTTACTAGCCAACTAGCAAGCCACCAAAATCACAACAAAGAAAAATACAAAATTATCCTTACACGGACACTATGAAAGTATTGTTTCAAAATACTTTCTAAGCAACTAACAATGAACATAAATTCAGGACACATAATTGTAATGCCTACAATTTTCCTCAAGAGCATTCCCTCAAACTCACTCATATTCTATTTTGTTAAACTTTGTCATAATCCAGTTCCATAGTAATATTTTTATTGAACAATGCCAGTGTGGGTGGTAAGTAATCATATTACTTGTTCTTACAGTGCTGAAGTTCTTTTGGTTCTCGCGGACGCGTTGCATCTCTGGGGTATCATAGACAGGCACGTAGAAAGACATGGTCCGTTCTGCTTCCTCTTTGTACTTTTTCTGTTGAAACACACAACATGTTTGCTGTAAACCTCATTTGGTATATATGAGTATGACACAGGAATGCAGAATTCATTTATGTCTACCAATAACCTTTGTTGACTATATACAAATATTTACATAACTTTAATATTTTTCGTTGCAGTAAGGTTATCATTATTCCTCCCTCCAAGGTCCTTTGCATCCACATCCTTACTCTCAGTGATTGTGTTTGAAATTAAAAAAGTAAAATCTAAATTAGTGAAACAGATTACAATGACTTCAAAGGACCTTAGTTACAAAAAAGTTAGAAAATTAATAGCCTAGTTCCAAAAGTGAATTGTGAATTTCAACTAACAGACTCATGGCTTAATTTATGAGTGTGAATTCATATCATGCATCTGCAAAACATAAATGTACACTCTTAAACCATTTACTCAAAGTAATATTACACCAGTATGCTGCAATATCACATCAAGGCATATCTGCCTCAGTTGGTGGGAAGCAGGTGATCCAGGATGGGGATGCTGTGGAGCGTTATTGCACGCCCACAGTCACAGAAACATTTTTCTATGCCTCATTGCCACCCTAAAAGGATCAGAGTGTGTCTCCCGTGAAGAGCAGCAGTAAATCAGTTTTCAGGGTTGGAATGGACAAGGATGACCACCATAGTTGGTGGGTGTAGAGAAGAATGGGTTTCTCCACATAAAAAAATCCCTGTGGATAAAGAAGGCTAAAGGTTTACAACAACATTTGCAATTTTTCATAAACGGATGTAAGCATGTGAATATTTATTCAGGTCAAAATCAAATGGGTGCTCCTGGAATCCCTGAGAGGTCTTAAAAAGTCCTACATTTCTCCAGAAATAGAACTGAAGCTTGTAGGAGTACATTTCTCACCTATTTGCGAATTGGGCCCCAACAGGGGAGATCTACATCTACTCTTGTCATGTATTTGAACTCATGTATAATTAACACTTTCCCCCAGGCATAGCGTTGGACTTGTCCCTTTGTACAGGGTCACTCCCAAATGTTTTGCCTTCACTCCTAATATTTTGCTGAATTGTTTTTTGTTAGGTGTAGGACTCTGTGCTTTTTTTCACTGCTAACCACTGCCAACGTGCTTGTGCTTACTTCCTAAAACATGGTAAAATTGGCTTGCACTCAATCAGCATATTTAATTTACTTGCAAGTCCCTAGTAAAGTGGTATACCATATACCCAGGACTGGTAAATTAAATGCTACCAGTGGGCCAGCCACTTGAGTAGGCCTATAAAATGTGTCCCAGGTCTGCTATTGCAGCCTGATGTAGTTTTAAACTGCAAATTTGACTTTGCAAAGTAAACCCCTTGCCAAGCCTTGAAGTCCACTTTAATTATATATAGGTCAATAGATGACCTCTAAAGTAGGCCCTAGGTAGCTCTTAGGGAAGGGTGCATTATAATTAAAAGGTTGAACATGTACATTTGTGTTTTGCATGTCCTGGTAGTGAAAAACTCCTAAATTTGTTTTTCACTACTGTGAGGCCTACTTCTCTCATAGGATAACATTGGGTTGCCTTATTTATTTATTTTTTCAGAGTTTTATATATCGCAAACTTGACCCAAAGGTATAAGGTATCAGAGCGCTTTAGATGAGCACCAGTTGCGTGCACAAGGATACATTCATTTTTGTTAGGCTCTGGGAGATTAAATGATTTGCCCAGAATCACAGGACGTTGAGCATCATTGCCGAGACTCAAACCCGGTTCCGCAGATTTGAGATGGACCATCCTAGCCTTCAGGCTACATCCTCCCCCTTATTACATTTAATAAGTGCTAACTTTTGAATGGGAACAGGTAAACATTTCATGGTTGGTGTCAGAGAAATTGAAATTTTAAACGCTGTTTAATGCTGAAGTCGATTTTAAGTTGCAATTTTGAAAAGGCCAATTTTAGAAAGTTGGCATTTTCCTACATTAAACATTTGGTTGCCTGCAGCCTGTTTCTGGGTCACATGACTGAGTTTAGTTGTCAGTTCGACTTTTCTTAATCCTCCCAGACAGCCACACAATAGAGGGATTAGGTTTATCTGAATGGGCCATCAAAGTCCCACTTGCAACTGAATAGGCTGTGCCCTGCCTTCACACAAAGGTCTTGTCACCACTGCATTGTTCAGGCAGCCAGCTTAGAGCCAGGGCAGGAGAGGCAGGTAACGTCAAGCACTTCAAAGGCCATTCTCTAGAAACGTCTCCTACTTCAAAGAAGGCACCTTGTATTAAAAAAAGGCCCTCTGACCCACTCTTAAGTTCATTTCTGGATCTGCGGAAGGACTCTCAGAGCACTGCTTGCTGCTGTGACCTACTGTGTACTTCAGAAGACTGCTTTGCTGTACCTGGAAGGACTACTATGCTGGCTGAAGCATGCCTTGAACCTCCAGAGGCATGCCCTGCTATTTGAGCCATGTTCCACTTCTTGAACCAAGGACTGCCAGAGTAAATTCAAGGTCTAATTGGTTGGCCTCCTGATCCAACCATCTTGAACCTGCACCTGGATCCAGCCTGCATGATTCCTAACTCCCCAAGTTGAGACCCTGCCATTCTGGAACCTTGGTGCTGGTGGTGTTAAAGATGCCCAGCTAGCCAAAATCCACAACTTAGCTTAAAACTGCCCTGAAAACCCGGGAGGAGAGTGGGACCAACCTGCTCATCTATCCAGTCAAGGTGCATCGCCGGTTGGCCCGACTTCATGGGAGCTCCCAGTACGGTC
Source organism: Lissotriton helveticus (assembly GCF_964261635.1). NCBI lineage: Eukaryota > Metazoa > Chordata > Amphibia > Caudata > Salamandridae > Lissotriton > Lissotriton helveticus. The sequence goes on along the minus strand of NC_136061.1, from coordinate 1,139,490,006 downwards.
TTATCTGCAGCAGCAAATCCTGATCAGTAGCCCTGCGCATAAGGGGTATCCCTTGTCGTCTACAGCCTCCAGACTCATTCCGCTAGAGATTTTTGACTTCCAAAAAAAGAGACTAAGTCCAATTGTGAAAGTCTTCACCGTGACTTCATCCAGGGGATCCCCGACAATGAGGCCTCCTCCTCGGACACCACCTGCAACCTTACCTTTGTGAACTCCTAACTTCTCAGAAATGTTTGCTGAATTTTAGGTTCGAAGCTTAGTGCCGACAGTGCACAAGCCACTTTGTATCCGACTCATGCTCCATTGCAGTTAGTCATATTTTTCGACTTTGACCCAGTCTAGTGCGACTAGATCCGGGGTCTTCAACCGGTCGATTGCGAGCTACCGGTAGCTCGCGGAGACCCGGGAGTAGCTCGTGTAGCCCCTCATGGGCTATTAGCTTTTCCGGCTCCATTTGCCTGCCCTCACCCAAACCAGCCGCTCGGATTGGAGCTAAGCTGGGGGTGGGGGCGGGCGAAGAGGATAACGCTCCTCTCCTGGAGCTGCAGACTCTTCTTGTGAGAGTCTGACTCCTGTTACGTCATCGTTATCTGAAAAAGTGCTGGCATCGCACTGTCTGCCATTGTGCGACGGGTGCCAGCGTAGAGCAGAACGGAGCAGAGACGTGACTTCGACCGCAGGTAAGCTCAATGGACGAGCAGATAGATAGTTTAGTGACGTTGGATTCTGTTTTTTTTATGTATGTGATGTTGAACAATGTTTAATAATTCCCGGTGCTACACTGACACGCCAGGCAAAGGCACAAAAACGCGTGGAACAAAGGGCAGAAGGGCACAAAAAAACAAGTCAAACAGAGGGCAGAAGGGCACAAAAAAACAAGTGGAAAACGAGTGAAACAGAGGGTAGAAGGGCACAAAAAACAAGGGGAAAACAAGTGAAACAGAGGGCAGAAAAGCACAAAAAATGAGGGGAAAACGAGTGAAACAGAGGGCAGAAAGGCACCAAAAACTAGTGGAACAGAGAGCAGAAAGGCACAAAAAACGAGTGGAACAGAGGGCATAAAGGCACAAAAAACGAGGGGAAAACGAGTGAAACAGAGGGCAGAAGGGCACAAAAAACACGGGGGGAAAACTAGTGAAACAGGGCAGAAAGGCACGAAAAACGAGTGGAACAGAGGGCAGAAAGGCACAAAAAACGAGTAGCACAGAGGGCAGAAGGGCACAAAAACGAAGCAAAACGAGTGGAACAGAGGGCAGAAAAGGCACAAAAAACTAGGGGAAAACGAGTGGCACAGAGGGCAGAAGGGCACAAAAACAAGGGGAAAATGAGTGAAACAGAGGGCGGATACGTACAAAAAAAGAGGGGAAAACGAGTGAAACAGAGGCCAGAAAGGGACAAAAAAAAGGGGAAAACGAGTGAAACAGAGGGCAGAAAGGCACAAAAAACGAGGGGAAAACCAATGAAACAGAGGGCAGAAAGGCACAAAAAACGAGGAGAAAACGAGTGAAACAGAGGGCAGAAAGGCACAAAAAACGAGTGGAACAGAGGGCAGAAAGGCACAAAAAACGAGTGGCACAGAGGGAAGAAAGGCACAAAAAATGAGGGGAAAACGAGTGAAACAGAGGGCAGAAGGGCACAAAAAACAAGGGGAAAACGAGTGAAACAGAGGGCAGAAAGGCACAAAAACCGAGGAGAAAACGAGTGAAACAGAGGGCAGAAAGGCGCACAATATGGGCTCTGATGAAATTAGGCTTAAACTCAATGAAACTGGGCGTTGGGGGTCTCTCGGAAAAATGCGCGAGTTGCTTCGGGTTCATTAGCTCACGACGATTTTCACTGGCCAGAAGTAGCTCTGACTACACAAAAGGTTGGAGACCCCGGGACTAGATGTTCAGGTGTGGTCCTTTGATATTTTAAGCGATACAAAAGGGGATGATGGACGGAGCGCCTGAACAAATCAAACACTCACCCCCAGTCAACTGATCTGGGTTTAATCCATCACCATTATTTAGTTCACTCAGCCACCCCAGTTCAGACATATGGCTATATGCAAATCAGTCTGACCCTGTGCCTCATGGGAACAGTCCAGCCAGAACTGCCAAGCCATGTCTTCCCTGGACCAGAAACAAGCATCCTGGGACTGGTTTCGGATTCATAATCCTCATCAGCCAGGCTATCTTGAATCCAGTGGCCAAGTGAACAAGGGACTCACGTCTGAGCATACCCTGCTACACTTAGGGCGAACAAAGCAATACAAAAGGGGATGATGGACGGAGCACCTGAACAAATCAAACACTCACCCCCAGTCAACTGATCTGGGTTTAATCCATCACCATTCTTTAGTTCACTCAGCCACCCCAGTTCAGACATGGCTATATGCAAATCAGTCTGACCCTGTGCCTCATGGGAACAGTCCAGCCCGAACTGCCAAGCCATGTCTACCCTGGACCAGAAACAAGCATCCTGGGACCGGTTTCTGATTTGGGTCAGACTGATTTGCATATAGCCATGTCTAAACTGGGGTGGCAGAGTGGGCTAAAGAACGGTGATGGATTAAACCCAGATCTTTTCACTGGGTGTGAGTGTTTGATTGATTCGGATGCTCCATCCATCACCACCCCCTTTTGTATCGCTTTTGGCCGCCATAAGTGTGGCAGGGTATGCTCAGACGTGAGTCCCTTGCTCACTTTGCCACTGGATTCAAGCAAGCCGGGCTGAAGACGGCTGGAATGCCAGAAACCGGTCCTCTGAAGCTTGTTTCCGGTCCAGGGAAGACATGGCTTGGCAGTTCGGGCTGGACTGTTCCCATTAGGCACAGGGTCAGACTGATTTGCATATAGCCATGTCTGAACTGGGGTGGCAGAGTGGGCTAAAGAACGGTGATGGATTAAACCCAGATCTTTTGACTGGGTGTGAGTGTTTGATTGATTCAGATGCTCCGTCCATCACCACCCCATTTTGTACCACCTTTGATATTTTAAGCATTAGTTTTTACCTTAAACTTTTAAACTATATAACTCCTGTTCTACTGGTTCGCATTTTGTTGTTTTGGTGTCCAATCATTTATAAAAAACTACTCTACGTTTCGAAATTGGTGTGGGAGTACTCTTGTGTTGTGTTTTCACTTTATTACTGTTTGTGTGCTGCATATATACTTTCACATTGCCTCTAAGTTAAGCCTGACTGCTTTTGTGCTAGGCTACCAGTGGGAAAGCACAGGTTAATTTAGTGACTTTTGTTGGTCATCCTGACACAAAGAATTCCAGGATCATAAACAAAACCCTCCTCCAGTATGATGGTGATTTTACATCATGTTATGTTATGATAATGATTTTTAGATAGTGTGTGTTCACCATTGGTTTCTTGACACTAGGCACAATCAGATGATGGAGCTTCTTAATGAAATGTTGTTTTAAAGGGCCAGCTTTTTTCCTAAAAAGTGTGAAGTCAGATTCTATGTGCAGATATAAAGGCAATGTGTTCCGTATGACAGGAGCTTGGACTGAAATACTGCATCCTCCCAAACTTTTTTTCCTGAATTTTGAAAAGTTTAGGCGTTCGGTGGAGGAAGAGCAATTTTCCCAGATGGGAATATATATTTTGTTATCTTTTTGCTATAAATAGGGTCAACCCTTTATGCCCTTAACGGTGAAGTAGCAGAGTTTGAACTTCAATCAATGCTCCATGGGAAGCCAGTGTAATGCTTTCAAGACAGAGCTATCATGTGAACCATGTGGGAGGTCATACATTATGCAAGCAGCTTGAATGTGAATAACCTGCAGTCTGTGTATAAGCGTATTAGGCAGACTCATGTAAATTGAGTTTCCATAATTTAACGTGGAGGAAACTATGGCCATTATAATAAAATATTTAAGGTGTCCTGTGTGAGAAATTGAGCAATCTTTTTATTTTGTTTTACTTTGTTTTAACATAAAGAGATTACTGCTCCAATTTAGGGTTTCAAGGAAGACGCTCACTCTATTATTACCTCTAGACTTTTAGCTTGTGCTTCGGGAAGGGGGCGGGGTACACCTCAATAAGCCTTTGCAGCTGGTTCCATAGTTTATTATCACAACTTATGTTTAAACTGAGATTCATTTAAAGAAATTGTTACTCATCCACACCAAGATGGATCGTAGGATGTTTTGAAAATCTGTTGGGAGGAGATAGTGCCTTTCAAATGGAGGATGAGTTGCAAATTGTTAGGCAGAATTGTACAGTTTGCATTCTTTATTTCACAACTTAATAAGAGTCCTGATGTATATGTTGAACAAATGAGGACACAATGATGATTCTTGGAGAACTCCACCATTAGTGCCTTAAAAGGAGCCAGATGTTCTGCTTACATGCTGTTTTTAAAGTTTTAAACAATTACTTTACCCAATTGAGAAAATGACCAGAGGCCTCCATATGGCCAACCAAAATATTATGGCTGACCATGTTAAAGGCCGCTCACAGATATAAAACGACCAGTGCCGTTGAGCATCCTGTGTCCCCATCGATACGCATGTCATTTAGCAGAGAGAGAATTAAAAGCTAAGTCATGTGTTCTGGGCAAATGCCAGCTTGAATGGGATCAAGTTAATTTATCTCCTGAAAATGCAACAGAGTTCTTGGGCCATATGGATTTCCAAAATTTTGGATGACAATGTTAGGAAAGATCTTGGATGGTTATTCTTCAAAATTGTTGAAACTTCCCTTTGCTTTTTAGGTCGAGCCTAGTGTTGCAGTTCTTGTGCTGCTCGCTTTGCGAGGCATGCAGTATTCAGTATAGCATGGAAGCTTTGTGTAAGCTCCGCCCACTCTCCGCCCATCTTTTTAATTGGCTTTTGTCTTAAATGCTGCCTTACGATTGGTTTTAAGCTTGTTAGTCCCTCCTTATGACGGCCATATCGTCATTTGTGTCTTTCCATAGCTACTGGCCCCTTTACTTTCAACACTATTTTCTTTCCATGCCTCCCCCTCCCCTCCTGCAGTCCATGACTTCTCGGCCCAAGGCACTACCATTGGTGCCTTTTTGCCCACCCACACTCCTGTTTCCAATGCGAGTAATGCATAATGTGAGTCCTATTGCATTGCAAATGCTTGTTATATTTCAGCAAGCATATCTAAAGAGAGAGTAAAGAGGAACTCGTGATGCAGCGGCTGTGATTTCCACCCTCCCGCCTCCTCGCTCCCTCAGATGCATGTGCTTGCGGACCGGCTCGAGGCTTGCGAGAAGTGCCTTCTTCGGACGTATGCCCGCAGGACAGCGTTACCTGGAGGAAGGTGGCGAGTGGCTGCAGCAGTGTGCCGGGGACCAGCTGCTGTAGAGTGGACGCTGTGGAGTCAGCGGAGCGGCTGCACTGTCCTGGCAGAAGTGACTACCTCAGCGGAGCTGGAGGGCTCTGCTGCCTACCGTAACATCTTCTTTAGAGCTGGATCTTTTCCACATACGTATGCTGGGGACTTACTAGGGGGGCCATCCATGTGCAAAATGGACACCCTTGAGCAAGCCGGGCATCAGCACCCGAAATCTGAGGGGCTCTTTCGCTAGTCTCTCCTTGCTTGATTGTTTCTCAAAGTGGATTAAAGCTCTGGGAACGTGTTTAAAATTTGTGTTGCCTCCTTTAAGTGTCAAGTGGAATAACATGGAAACCAGCTACAACAAGAACAGCCAAGTCAGGTGTGGTGATTCGGCCAAGTTGGGAGGTCCTGGCGTTCCAGGGTCTGGGAGTCTCTGAGGGATGACAGCATGAGACTGGCCGCTGGCGAGACAGCGGGTGCTGTGCAGGGTCATGTGTTGAGGTGGCATCTGCTCCTGTGACATAGCGAGCACAGGTCTTCCCCAGCCACCGGCACCGGGCAGTGATGGCTCAGACTTCCAGGAAGACAAAGACCCAAGCCTAATTCACTTACATGACAATCGGCATGGAGGAGTCGGGCTGCGCAGTCAGGAATGGCCGGGGACTCTCGGAGCAGTGGGCAGCCATGGTGGTCGTGCGTGGCCGCGGCACAGAGGGGCCACTTCACTGGAGGCTGGTGCTGACCTTTGCGCTCTCTGTCCTGACTCTGGTCTCGATCGTGGCTGTGCTGCTCAGCATGCGCTTCGAGGAGTGCAGCACCAATGGCCAGAGCCTCGTGTGCCCACCCCCATACGGCCCCTGCTCTGCAACCTGCTCATCACTGCCTTCATTGACAACTTCACCTTCTGGGGGGAAGTCAATATCCAGGTGGAGTGCTAAGAAGCCAGCCACTATAGAGCGATGCATGCCGACCGCGTGGCCATCGAGCTGGTGCTGGTGGCTGAGGACAAGGTGTCCGGTGCCATCAGGGTGTCCTGCTACTTCACCCAACCTCCCCAACCAGGTTTTCATGGTGGTGCTGAAGAGAGCGCTGGAGGCACAGAAGAGCTATCATCTCAAGATAGTCTACAGTGCCTTGATCGAGAATGAGCTGCTAGGCTTCTTCCGCAGCTTCTATCCGATACACAGCAAGAAAAGGTAAAGTGTGAGCGGCCATGCCACCTCAGCACACTTGTGACCAGCATACTTTTTATTTATTTATATTTACTTTTTAACACAGCGTAAACAAATCTTCAAGGAGCAGCTTAGTTTGTTACAGAGAACATTTCTGTTGCGCCGGGGACAGCTCTTAAAGAAGAGGAGGTGTACACTGAAGAGTGATTGACGTCTAATTTTTTTTTGATGCATTAGGCCTTTTAAGAGGTTTCCTGCATGGATATAACTATGTCAGATAACTTAATATGTATGTGAGTGTTGTGAAAACATGACTTTTGGGCAGTAGTCATTTTTACTTCACACTTTAGCAATCCTTATTTCCAGTTTGAAGTCGTATTGATCATTATTTACATAGAAGAATTCAAGTTTTGATCTATTGAGAGAGCTGGATTAGGACCCAACAGTAGATGTTCCAGCCCCCAGGCTAATGTGCTGCAAAGCTAAATACATATATGGTCCCAAAGGCGAGGCCGATTGCATTGAGATATTAGTACTGCATCTTTGAAAGATGTTAAACCTATTGCTTGCAGAAGGGACTCATTCAGAAGTGTTAACATCAGCTTTTTGATTTTCGAGATCATTGATTTTAGAATACCATGAGGTAAGGAAACAGATGGTGAGTCTGATTTTACTTTGGACATCAGACTATAGAGCCATTCATCATTAATCAGGGAAAATGAGTGCAAAGTAGTAAGGTTCTCCTCATGTCAAGTTAAATTACTAGGCATGCCCTTAGAGGGACTATTTTCTTTGATTTGTTTCATTTTATCCGTAAAGACACAGTACAAATGATTGCACAGTTCTTGGGAAGTACCAATATTCTGGGTGACTGTGACTGTATCTGTTGTGGACAGTTCATTTAAGTTTTTGATATTTCCTTCTATTTGCTAGAGCTTCCCCTTTTTTTATCAAATAGTAATGGGACTTGAGTACGTTTATACGTCGTGATCCCATTCTTAAATATTATTATTTTTTCTGCTGTGTATTTTTTCTGCATTATCATTAATTTGTCAAAGTTTTGTTTCGTCCTCTTCCAATTGCTGGGATAACCAGGGAACAGGCTTAGAATAGTTTCCTACTCTATAATTTATTTACCAGTGCATGTTTACCGCTAGCCTGTTCCAGCCATTTATTTTTGTTCTCATTTATACTGAGATTTAGGATGAGGGCTGTGTTAGAGAGGGTACATCTTAAGTTCTCTTCATGTAGTTAATGTGACTTGTGGAAGGATTTAAAGTTAAATTTACTAACTAATCTTTGCGGACTTATGGGAAGAGTAAATTTGGTCATACAATGGTTGTATCAAATGCACTGGAGAATCCAAGGTTTGGTTCTAGGTCAAAACTAAATAAAGATTATGCTCCCCGGGAGCATAATCTTTATTACACGATAATTAGGTGTGATAACAATTGGTAATGACAACTTACCTGTAAGTCCTTAGTATATGGTAGGGCATGGAGGATTAGAGGCACTGCTTTATATAGTCCTGCTTTAAAGACTGCTTCTAATATAAAATGATATGCAAATTCGAGTTTGGAATCAAAGGTACTTCCAAAGACTTAAACTAACTTATTTTTACATATTTCACCCTTAAGGTATCCTATAGGTGTCTCAGGGGTAGGGTGTCTTGTAAGGATAAGAAGGGACATTATAAAAGATGTTTTATCTATCCTGTTGAGGTTTCCCCTTTGTAGTGCATTAGCTCCATAGGCTTGGAAAAGCTTTATTAAACCGTACTTAGGTCTAACTATCGACAGGAGTGAGCTAAAAGCATACTTTCGTTTCTAAATAATAGAATAAATCCGTGGACTTGCCATGGTTAGATTTATAATATCTATGACAGAAAAGAAGTTATCAAACTTTCTTTTCTGTTGTGCCAAATTCCAACCTTCTAGCCGTCTCTCCTGATTGGCCAGCCTTTGATAGGCTGAGCCAAACTGCTCTGATGAGGTGTGAAGTGGCCTGCATTGAGACAAAAGAGACATCTGATGGAAAGAAAACTGCTGCTGCCAACCACAGGACAGGAAGGGGGGTGGGTAGCCAAAATGATCTTCAAAGAGGGAATGACAGTTAAGGACTGGAATAGGCCTACCCCCAATTCCTGCACCCCCTGCCCGATAGGCACCCCAGCAATTGAATTAGCAGAGGGGATGGACGGGGAGTGTTAGGGAAAGTTAGTCACACCATTAGGTTGGGTTAGCCAGGCCCTAAACTGCAGGAGAGATTTTCCTAATTTTGGATTTTAAAGAACAGTGCTTTCTGGGACAAGAATATGCCACACTTTGGAGGAAGTTGTCATACCTGAGGGTGGTACCCTGCACACCATCAGTCAGAGGTGACTGACTGCTTGTCACCCCTGAAGCCTGGATAAATATGGGAGAACTGCCCCAGTAACTCTGATCCCTGCCTTGAAACTACAAGAAGAAGAACTGCCCTCATTGAACCTTGGACTGCACCAGAGATGACTGCACCCACAAGGACTGCACCTACTGCACACTTTGGTCTCCAGCCCAAAAAGGACGTTACCTTGCTTTGAAAGTTGAAGGAGTGGACTCCCTGAAAGCAACAGTTTAAAAGATCTCCACCTGCATCATCTCCACCAAGAAGAACCCAGCTGACCACCTTCAAACTGGGCTTTTAAGGATTTGACCAGGTGCATTGTGGGAACTGTAGAACCAATATCCAAAGGAGCAACCCAGAGATTCTGGGATCTTGGATTGGTGGTGTGGAAACTTTGGAACCACAAAATTACCTTCTGAAAGAAGCACCAGAAGTTTGAGATCATTTGGAGTATATTTGGTAAAAAAGCTCCATAAGTTGACTGACTCATCTTTGAGAGTCAAGCCGGTGATGTCGAGCCGCAACCCAGCCTGAAATTCAGGGTTGCCCCCATGAAGATCCAGAGCACTTTGTCGTCAATGAAACTTCTATGAATCGACCGAGGCATCCAGCTGAAGGAAGCCACCATCGTTGAAACCAGACCCGGCCTGCTGAAGAGACTTGCTCAATGTTGAGACAGTTGAACCCCAGACCTGGCCTGCTGATGAGACTTGCTTGGTGTCGAGACAAAACGCTCCAAAAAGTGGCTAAAGCAGAAGGGAAAAACACGACTAGGCCCTACCACTCACTGTGTACGACCCACACTCCATCACTTTGACTATTTCCCAGTCCCAGTCAAGCATGACCATATGTTCCAAAGTGGCGCTTTTGGCTTTTAGGCACTAGAAAGCATTCATATCTCTGGTTCCCTACATTGGATTATTGTCATTTTGATGTCATTTTAATCATACATTTATTTTCTATTTTTATAAATTGAATTGCAGCCAGCTACCAAGGGTTGAGTAAGGGAATAATTTATTGAGACCTCAACTGGACCTTATATTGTGATTGTGACCTTATTACTAGTAATAGGTACTTACCTACACCTACCAATAAAACACTTTCCAACAGCATTTCATAGTTCCACAAATCCCAGCATTTTGGGGGCAGGCATTATGTAATTAATTCAGGGATTAAAATCATCCAAAATCAGGAGTTGAGACCAGTCTACTAGTAAGGGGAGACAATATCATAAACCTTTTGAGAAAATGCTGTCATGTGATTGGGAGGGCTGTATCGGGGCAGACAGGTGATGGCTCGCTATCTTAATTCAAAATTGTAAAGTTAGAATGTTAGGTGCTTGAATATGTACACATTGGAGCACTGAAAATCTTAGATTACTGTGAAATATGACCACCCCTCCACTCCCTCTCTTGACTACAAACCTGTTTTTATTTAAAATCTGGTCATTACTTGGGACAGATACTAAAATATCAAGGGATGAAGCTTTGTTAAGCCATGTCTCATACAATAATAGTATATACGTTTCCTCTTAGGTGAGGAGATCACAATCTCTATTTGGTGCTTCAATAACGAGTTTGTGTTCAGTTATTTTACTTGAATCTCTTCAGAATTTGTAGTAGGAGGAATGGTCAACGAGCTGCTACTCAGCTAGGTAATGCATGAGTTCCTGATGCCTGAGTATATATATATGTTATAGACTGTACAAATATGCAGGAGGTAGTGCAGGTGTAATGGACTTTCAGTGTATGCTTTGTTTAAAAACAGAAAAACAACTATGGAAGAGTTTAAACACACACATAATAAAAAGTGTCAAAGTAGCAGTAAGGATTATCTCTATATTCCCTCACACTCAGTGCTGTTCGTCCATGGCATGATGGGATTTAAATAGGCCAGGCCGGAAAAAGTCCCTGCAACTAGAAAAACGGCTGCTGTTTCTCCTTCCAGGCGTGGAAGGCGGTAGTTCAGCAGTAACAGACTATCAATGTATGCGTTTTTTTTAAAACAGAAAAATAACTATGGCAAAGTTGAAAAGATGCACATTAAGAAGCTTTAAAATAGCATCAAGAATATAAGAACGTGAAACATAGGTGACCAGGGCTCCAAACACAAACAAAAAATATATATACACGTAGGCCATCATTATGAGTATTCCATTCATTCGGATGGCTTGGTGACATCAGTTACTACACCTATCAAAATTTTAATTTATAATATCAAAATTATAAAAGATAAGCTCTTTTTGTTATTTCATTGATCACTTGGGAAGAGGAACGGGCTTGTCTCCTGACTTCTCACTCTCATATTGTTATTTAGATAGACAATTCAATTTATCTACAAACACAGCATACATACTACATTCCTGAAATAAACTTTCCAACTTGTTTCCAACACAAATACTATCCATATTTGTTTTATAAATGAACTGCTTGAAGCTGTTAACACTGGCTTGCCCAGTTAGTGTAACACAATCTTAAACACTCACATCAGGACAGTTTTTAATGTTCACATCCCATTTATTCACAACAGTGGGGCCTCTAGAAGTCCAAAACAATAATACAAAGTACAATGCATATTCACCCTTCAGATAGAAAGTGAAGCATTGACAACCTCCATTAAGGGGAAAAGGCACAAGCTGAACTTTCAGACAATCCCTTTAGAGATGGATGTGTGAATGTTTGAGACAGTGGGCCTGGCAGAGTTTGGCAGATGTGAATCATCCACAGAAAATCAGTGGCTGTCCTGTCCACCCTATTCAGAGGGCATAATGATCTATGCATCTAAGTATGCTGATTGTGCACATCCAGGTGCCAAAGGTTGCAGTATTTAGCAATTGTCCTAATTCCACCACATTCCAAATAGCACAGTTCTGATTGGAGCACAATGTAGGTATAATGTTTTCTCCCAAAATTGTGGGCACAGAAACTCACGTTTTCCCTTCACAAATTCTAACTGATACCACCTACCAAAATGTGTGCAGGAAAAAAGGTACGAAACTTGCACTTTTCTCCTTCAGAAGCCTATTTGTAACAAAATAGGGTTTACCAGCCCTCTTGCAAAAGGGCCTACGTGCCTAGGTGGAAGGATGTGAATGGATGTGATTCAAATTGACATACTACACAAGTCTGCAGCAAGACAAAAATGAAGTCACTTGAATAATATCAAGCAAGCATCAAACATTAAGAAGGGAAAATGTCGAAGATGGAGTAGAACACATAAATAGCCTTCTTCTGCCGGCTTTTCCTGAAATGTAGGTTGCTATACTCTGTTGAATGGTAGGCTAAAGTAAAACCTAAAAACCAACCTACCAGCCTATTAACTAAACTTGTGGGCATATTATCAAGACACAGCGATAATTATCGCTGAGCGTGCTTAGCGCGCTTTAAATTATCGCCCGCTATCGCTGGAATATATCGCTAAGCGAGCGCTGTATTATCAACGCTTAGCGCTATGGCGATAAATATTCCAGCGATAGCGAGCTTTTCCATGGAACATCCCTTGAAAAAGCGATGTTCCATGGAAAACGGCGATAACATGATAAGGCCTTGTGGCCTTAGCCCCACAAACCACCTCCCATGTTAGGTATGCCTTAGTCAGAAATTTAACAGACGTTAAATTCCTGCGTTAAGGCATAGTTAGCATGATTTCAAATATCGCTTCCCCTCAATGATAATATCGCGAAGCTGGGTTACCGATATTTTCCCAAGGAGTTTTGTCAGGCATGCCTCCTTTGCATCTCATTAACGATGCGTTGCGAGGCATGCTGACAACGGGCGCTAAGGCAAGGAAAAATGCGCTAGCGTGTGCTTGTTAATAAAGCGATAATATTATCGCCGCTTTTCGCCTGAAAAGGGACGCTAAAGCAGCGATGATGTTATCGCCAGCCCTTGATAATATTCCCCTAAGTGATTTGAGGTAGCATCTAATGATTAGAATGCACTAAAGGACAAAGAATGACTGACTCTCTTCACCATGCACGTTTGGGAAGGTTTAGGATGTACCATTCCCTGTGCCATGAGTCACAGTCAGAGAACAGAAGTGTGAAGCTCCATAAACTACTGGACTACGGACCTGCAGGAAGTAACATATCTAGTATTATAGATGCATGTGTGATTCGTAGAAATTATGATTGCTCATACGTCCTGCAAAATACTTCCAAATGTTTCCATATTCTAACGTCAAGGATGCAAAGACTAGGATGAACAAAGCATTCTAGCATCAAGCCAAATGTGCAGAATGCTGGTTATTTAACCAGATCAAAAGAAGTTTAATTCTGCCCCTGCTTACCTTGCACGAGGGAGGGATTGGGAAGTGTCATATCTCTTAGTTTCATATAACTGTGCATTGAAAGAATTTAGGGGCATATTATCAAGGTCCGGTGTTAAAATGATCGCCATTTTATCGGCAGGAAACTGCCGATAAAACAGCGATAATGGGCTTGATAATACGCCCTTGTTAATTCCCATAGAAGCCCATGTTAACATCAGAACATGGGCTTCTATGGGAATTAACAAGGGCATATTATCAAGCCCATTATCGCTGTTTTATCGGCAGTTTCCTGCCGATAAAATGGCGATCATTTTAACACTGGTCCTGGATAATATGCCCCTTAGTTTTAGTTGTAGTTTCTTGTAAACATGCATGTTTTAATGTGTCATTTGTGTGCTAGGAGTTTAAAGAGTGTATGGAAATCCATAATAAATTGAATTTTTCCCCTTAGGCTTCTTTTTTCAGTCATTGTTCATCGATATTACTAACAAGCTGCTGAAATCACAAACCCAGTTTAACTAAAAAGTTGGATTGGCCGAATCACTTTAACACTTTATGTTTCAGACCTGGGGCAGGAGCAGAATCATAACCTTTGTGATATTTTTTTGGGTGGGACTTAAAATGGCCAAAAAGGGGGCCACACTCCCCAACTCCACTCATAGGGCTGAATAGGCACCCCAAGTTAAATAATCACAAGGTGGCTAGCAGAATGCAAGGGATAAGTTAACCTGAGAGGTATGGGTTTGATCCTTGCTGAAACGTTTCAAGGGCTTTGTCACATCAGTGTCATTTTCTACAGTGAATCCACTTTAAAACTGATTTCTCAGGAACTGAGAAGCATGTTTCTAAGCAGGTTCAACAATTGTGTAGGTGTTTCATCCTGTTTGGATCTTTGCAGTGCTTTGTATTCTAGATGCTTTGAGAATTGTAAATCCAAGATCAGAGGTGCTCTAACAACAAGAATGTGCCAAGCAAAAAAAACATGTGTGAATGCCCCAATTACGGTGTTCTGTGGTGCACAGATAATGGAATACCAATAGATAGCTCTGAATCTGTATACGTATAAATATATACCTGACTAGAGAGATTCCTGACTTGCTGAGCATGAATGATCTCTGGAGTGTCAACTACACTGGTGAAGTTAGCCTTATCAATTTCTGCTGAATGCTTGTACTTAACCTAAAGGAAAGAATGAAAAAAAATAAGTTAATGAACCACGAGTACTACTGGTTTTGTTTAATTGATTGTTCTAGGAAATCATTCGTAATGATGAGCTCATGAATGTGACATTGTAGTCACACTTGTATAAGGTAGAAGGTACAACATAGCCATTCAATACAAGTGTATGCATACACAAGTCTATATACAACTGCATTGAGTCAATTTAAATTAAAATAAGAAGCAATACATTTATTTTAGCACATCGGTATAAAAGTTTATCATGGAACAGATGCGTAATCCCTTTTAGAAAAAACATCCAACACCCTTGTAGTTTATTCAGTCTCTCAATGGCATTAAAAAGAGTAGCTTGAAGCAAATGGAATAATGTGCCACTCATCATCCTTCTACTCTTTCCAGAGGATACAGTTGAGCCTTGGCTTGTTATACATACTCTCCACCTAGCAGGGGAAAAGCAGGAAATGCAGAGGGTATTATTGTGGGTCACTTGTCCCCTCAGAAACTGCCCAGTCTCCTCTTTGGCTCACCAGCCAGAAAATCATCCAAGTGCCCTAGTGTGGCTCTGTGACATTCACTCTGTTCTTCTAGACTTTACTAGTAGATAAAGGGGAAAGGGTTATAGCACACCAGCTAATAATGCTGCCAATTATTGGAGAGGCAGCAGACAGAGCCCTAGCTTACAGGAACACAAAGATGATGATTCAGATGGTCAAGGTTCACAAAGGACAGAGGTGATCAGGGAAACTACACCCACTTACCACATCCTTCAAGAAGTCAAAAGCAACTAATACTACCCACACAAGACTGTGATATGACTGGTACATTGGAGATCTTCTTGCCAGGGAGGTTTGCTTTATACCACCCTAAATGCATGCTGTGTTGGTGGAGGCTTAGCAAAGGTATTTAATACTATGAAAAGTGCCACTGTGCTAAGCTCTCCTAAATGCCTAACAACCCACTCACCTTGGGAACCAACCATTCACAATCTACGGTTAGTGACTTAAAGCAACAAAACTGTAGTTAACTTATTCTAATAGTAGCTCACCTATTGAGCAACTTAAATATCCAAAGTCAATACACTGGCTGGTTTTACTTAATCTCACTTCCAGTCCCGGGTGCATACCCAAATCTCAGAGCACAAACTATGTTTCATCTCTCGCTAACTCTGGGGTTCACATCATGTGAGTCCTAACTCCTTCCATCTCCTGATAATTAGAACCAGAGTTTAAGCTCTTCACTTCCTCCTCAGGGTATACTCCATCTGATACATTGTTCAGAGATGTCTACTCATAGCAACATCCATGCACTTGACCACTTTTGGATGATTTGAATGAGGACTCTACCACTGTTCCAAATTTCTTCTGACATTAATGTGAGAGAAATGCTCACTATGTCGTGCTGTTTTCTGGTTTAATAATGTTTGGATGAGTGGAATAAAAGATGTTGCAATACAAACCCTGTGTTTATGAAGAAATCGATTAAAGACTTTTTAGTTTGAAATGACAGTCAATATTATACAGTGATGGATTCTTGTTCGACTCTTGATATGCCTAATCTATAGGTTTCGTTGAATTTACTTTATTGATCTACCTTACACATATATGGTAGACCAAAGAAATTTGGTTTTGATGCAATAGCTGTTTCTGTAAATCGGTCAAACTAATGAAGGCTTTTCAAAGATTCCTAAACTACACTCACTTTAATGCCATGAAGTCCTGGTTCTCAGGTACGGGCAATGAAAAAACCAACCGCCATGTGTGAACCCTACTAATACTGCTAGTTGGCCATGCTGTATCATCAGGGCTACAATCGTAAGATCTTTCATCAGCCATTTTGTGTCTCTCATTGAGAGAGGTTTTATGAATTAAATTGCTTATCACTGGGGCAAACCAATGAAGGAGACCACCAACCACCATAAAAGGTCTAGTTGTTCATCAGTCATATAGTGTTTCACTCTGCAAAGTGATACAGACTTCAGTAACTATTCAATAATCAGGTTCACTGATTCATGATACTGTGCTCATGTTCCCATGTTCATTATTACCATATTTTTCTGATACGATTTTATATGTGAAGTAATTTACTTTATTTCACCATTGAAATCGAATTTGTTGCTTACTGTAAATGGTTGAATGTTTCTGCCATTATTTTTATGTGCTATGCATTGTTGAAAGAACCAACAGAATGCCACTAAAGATAGGTGGTCCACTACCAACAGACTGCCCACGTCAAAGTTGACTGCATTCAACTAGACTGCCCAGATAGAGCTGGGATATCAAATCATTGTGTTCCAGAAAACCCAAAGTATTATTTCACCCTTATTGGTTTCTGATCTTCAGACACTTTTTAAGACAATCACTACAGAGAAGGTAGCAAGAAAGGGTTCTCATGTTTAATTACGGTATGGGGTAGCTTTTCCACCAACATAATGGCCAACCCGCCAGATTTAAATGCGGATGGACATTTGGCTTAGGCAGGACAGAGACTACTCCATCTCTGCCGTGGTTACACACAGAACTGTAGGAGGTTGACTTGTATGTCCATCCGCTTAATTTATATGCGAGGACATACATTTCAGTTTTCATATACTTTCAATGCCAGAAAAACCTTAGGGGAAAGGGGCTGTAAAAACTACAGAAGCCCCTCTCACCATGGGAGATACCTCCCATGGCAAGGGAGGTATTGTTTATTTATTTTCAAAAACAAAATCCTGATTTGAGGTTTAGCATTTGGAAATAGAAAAAAGTTGTAGCTTTGCCATATGGCTTATCATGTTTGGCGGAGCCGTACAGCAAAGTTAAAATACATTGACAGAAACTGCATTGACAGTGGTTTCTGTCAACGGTTGCCATGTCTGACAGACATTTCAAGACATTTCAAAATTTGGCAGTCGGGACCTTCGCCAGGACGACAGAGTAATTTAGGGGCATATTAGCAAGAACCTCGTTAAAATTATCGTCGTTTTAGCGGCAGGAAACTGCTGCTAAAACTAATATGCGTTATAGAATTCCAATAGAAGCCCAGGTTAGATGTGCAGGACATCTAACCTGGGCTTCTATTGGAATTCTATAACGCATATTAGCAAGCCCATTATCGCAGTTTTAGCGGCAGTTTCCTGTCGCTAAAACAGCGATAATTTTAACGAGGTTCTTGCTAATATGCCCCTTAGTTTGTCACTCGGGCAGAGAATGGCCCAAACGGCATGTTTTACATCAGGACCTTATTCTGGACATATAGTGATTCTAGGGTATTCTTGATTCAAAATGTCCATTATTTCAGGTATAAACAAGTGACTTTTTGCAAAACACCCAGGCATTCTTTGTTCTGATAGATAGGAATAAGCACATATTGTTGTTGATTCTTTACTGCAGCTGCTTACATTAAGGGGACTCTGCTTCTCAAATCAAACTTGGCAATTCATTCTTGGTGGAGACTGTGGGTAATTTATTACTAGTATTTGATATTTGTGTAGCCCACAGGCAGCCATTAGTATGATATTGGGAACTTAAAACTGTAGTCCAACAATTGAAAGACACACCGATCAATTACATCACTGACTTAAGAACTATGTATAATGGAACCTAGAACTCACAGAAGTTGACCTAGTATCACAAATTCCCCTATCTTCTAGAACTGACATACACATCTGCTTCAATAGGTCACCAGACTCACATAGCTTACAATAACTAACCTGACTGGCGATATCAGTGGCGTGCTTGGCTCTGAACCCGTCTGGAGTCTCTGTGGCAAGTGTTGATATGCCTTTTCCTTTGATTTCCAATTCCAATGTTTTCTTGTACTCTTTCTGTTGAATAAATAAACACCAGTGTTAAAAACAGTCGGTAAAGCATCAATTTTACAACAGATAAAGTGATTTTCCCTTGATGGTATTAGGGATGGTATTAGGGATGGTATTAGGGATGTTTGGCGAGGCATATTGGAAGCTCATTTCATTTATTTTTAAAGATTTGTGGGACAAATATATAAATAACTAAGGCCTGGATGAGAGTGGCAAATGTGTAACTGTGTATTTGATAGCGCAGCACATAGCCCTATTCTCATAATATGTAAAGAACTCTGGTGGCGAGCAAAGAAGACGGGTCTTGGTCATGAGCATAGTTACTCTTTGAATGGAAATGTGCTTTTTATGGGTTGCTATAGGTAATTATTTTCATAGAATAAAAACAATGAAAGAGACCTGTTCCACTCATTTAAGTTTTATTCACTCAAAAACAAGAACATTTATGTCATATCTATTTAGAGGCAACCATTGGCATAAAACTGATTGTTAAAATAGCCACCTTGAAAAAGATAAAATCTTATAGGCCCTCTTCGGGTAACCACCCTCCAACTCATTTCAGTAGCCCTTGAAGGGGATGCATGAAGGCCATGAAACAGGCAGGGATATGTCTTGATACATTAAACTGCAACTGTCCCATAACTTATGCACCACAGATGTGTCATGTTCCAGAAAGCTACAGAGCACACACCACAAACATGGCTATGGTGTTGCATATATACTAAAGGGAAGGCCCCACCTTGCCGAGAAAGGTAAATGGAGAGACAATAGCATTGCACATGACAACCAGGTTACGGATCTCCAGATGAGAGACATAATTGCCCATGAGAAAAGTAGCCTTGAGTGTGAAGCATTTTGGTACATTGCTACTTATCTGCGATTGACTCTGGATTAGTATTTCAAATAATCATTTAATGGTAGGATGGAGCCACAAGTAGTGATGAGAGAGAGAAAGTTTATGGGACAAGCTACATTGAGGCATTAACTGCCAACAGATATTACCAATCCAAAACTGGGACTAATTTAAGAAGGAGAGCTTCGAAGATGTGTCTTAAACACCCCATACGATTTTTTGGTGGCACTACATCTAATGAAAAGGCAAACATACAGTAGCAGATTTTTTATTACCATTAGCCATCCCCAACTGCAAATGATAGACACTCCTTGAACTGGGATGCCAAGTAAAAGCTTAGAGTGTTCCGGCTTTGAATGTGTGCCTAAAACATTGAGAGCAGACAATGAGTGTATCTTTGGGGCCATGTGTTTTTTTTTGTTTTGGAGATACGTCTTGATTGACCATCAGCGATCAGGTTGCATATGGCAGAATTATCAGAAGCAGAGTTTCTTCTCTTCTAGCCATGATTATAGGCATATATTATCCTGTGTTTCCACATCTGTACCTTGAATACAGCTCTAGCTGCCAGAGTATCACTATTATCAAGGTATGTTAGGAGCCACCATCAAAGCGCCCCTAAATTCCTGGCGTGTTTGAGAGGTGTCTAGTGACAATGGTATTATATTTTGACTTTACAAAATACCATCATAGCAGGAGATCAAAGTTCAACCTGTGAAATGATAGTGTTGAAAAAATAACAATTGCATTTTAAAGCTGTAATGTGCACAAAAAATTAAAAACATGTTATCTGTCATCATAGCTCACCCTCGCGTACCTACATTTAGTGAAGTAGAATAAAGAATTATGTTAGGCAGAAGAGAAATGCATTAGCAGATGGTCAGAAAGAGATTATCTGCTCAATTAGATTGAGAATATATCTGATGCAAAGTTTGCTGGCCAGCAATGTCCACCTCTTTTTGACTGACTGCAGAAGCATGTGGCTGTAGCATAGTTAACATTAGAAAGCATATGATACACTCCTTTCCACTATGTTCAAGTAAAGCATCAAATTTACTGTTAGGTTATGTAGGAATGATCACATTAACAATTTCCAGAAGCCATGCATGGTGTTACTGCTGGTAACCAGGTATCAACGTAATAGGCCCTGTGTATTAATGGGGTAGAAACATTCTACGCGAGGTCATTTAGCCCAAGCTGGCCGAACAGCCTACCTCATTCAGGATGTGTGTGGCGTTCTTTGCTCTTAGCATATCTGGAGTCTCCTCCAACCCTGAAAGACCTTTACCTCGGGATTCATTCAGATCCTTCCTGTACTCTTTCTACAGACAAAGAAAACAAGGAAACTGCAGAAATAGCCCAGACAAAGATATTTCTGCCACTTTTTTGCACAGAACAAAAAAGGTGCAACAGGTTTTCGAATATCAAAAAGTATGAGGTGCCTTTTGATTAGAAGACATGGAGACATTGACTCAAAGAGAAGGTAAACATATGACTGAACATAAAAAGCAAATAGAAGATATGAAGAGCACATAGCATACGCACAGTTGACTCCGAAACGTTTAAGGACATGATATTGAGTTAGAAGAATTAACACACAAAACAGAAATTGGATATACGGACAGATATGATTGTGCTTGACGCAACAGGTTAAACAACGAAGTACACCTCTGAAGGGTAGACTGCATGTTGGTAACATGATTAGTGAGATTATTCTGGCTTATGAGCGAATAAATGTAGAACAGTTGCTACCTCACTTGCTATTCTGGTTGCATGTCTGACATGTTTCAAGGCTGGTGTAACCTCCAGACCTGAAAGGTTTTTGCCTTTCATGGTCTCTTCAAAGTCCTTCTTATATTCTTTCTAGTAGGAGTAGGAAGAAAACAAGTAAGCAAAGGCATTGCATTGAAACTGAAGCAATGTAAGCTACATAGTTGATAAATAAGTATAACGGGTCATTTGCGCTATACATAAATTCATTAGAGCCT
This sequence comes from Lissotriton helveticus, assembly GCF_964261635.1. Lineage (NCBI taxonomy): Eukaryota > Metazoa > Chordata > Amphibia > Caudata > Salamandridae > Lissotriton > Lissotriton helveticus. The sequence continues at coordinate 1,139,469,078 of NC_136061.1, read as the reverse complement.
CTTCTGAGACTTAAAATGTGGCTGTAAGGCCCGAGGAGAGCTGAAGTCCAAATATAGCCTGTGATGTCAGGAGCAAGCAAAGATGTGGGCACGTTGGATGACCTGGCATGACTTCAATATCAAAATATTTCATGTCTGAATGCTTAGGGGGCTCATTTACTAGGCACTAAGGAGACTGTACTATCATAAAATGAAACTGTCACATTAAGATGAGGGATACCCAAATACTATATGACACTGCATACACACAGAAACCAGAATATTAGTTCCAGTAATGTGTGCACAACTGTTGTCATAGTCCTTTTTTCATAGCTATCCTTTTCCTGCCAAGCAGAGTCACCACAACCGCAAATGTCATCAACTTGTGACGTGGGGGAGACCATCTCTTAGGTACAAGCAATGTCATGGCTTTGTGTTGGGTTTGACACTGATTTGGGATCGGTCATTTCTACTTCAAGACGGGAGGTGTCTTTGATACTAAAGTCATCACCAGATGCTCCCTCCCTCGTACACCATGTAACAACGTGTGTTCTAAATGTATGCAGTGAGTCAACAACTACTACATGTAATCTACTGAAGATACTACAGTTGTTGGGTATAGATTGGTAAGTACCCGGCTTCCTCTAAAAATGCCATTAATGTTATTCCATGATGGCTCTCCAATTGCAACACCTAACCAAGTTTACATTTAGAGTATGGGCCAGGAATTGTTTGCTGCTTCGCCACAAAAGTAATTTGGGATGACATAAACCTGTACACACTCTGTACCACTAGGGTTTGTGAGGTGGAAAACAGTTAATCTTGTTTGATGCAATAGGAGTTTGTTCCAACACACCCTACAAGTCATTCAGTTCTAAGAATGCTTGTTGTTAAAAAGCAACACTTCTCTCATACTACAGGAGTCTACACTTCGCATAACTCTCTTCTTCCTATGCCACATACGTTTGTGCTATTTCTTACCTCTGTGTGTGCACTATGAATTTTAACCATGACACCCTCTACCCTCTCTTTGTGCCTTAAAGGCCACTTTCATCAAGGGCTTGCATCGCTCTGCACCACGCAACATGGTGCAAAAGCGGGCCGATTTATCAAGCCATGCAAGGCCCCCTTGCAAGGCTCTGAGTGGCTTGACAAATCCAGAGTAACGCATTGCAGCGCAGATCACTGTGTTCTGCTACTCTGCCCCAAGAAGGCTTCCCATTGGTGGTGAGTGGGTGTTCCCACGCAACACCCATGATGCATTCCCAGATTTACCATTACTCGCACACCTGAGAAGGTTCCAAAATGCTATGCCTTCCCAGGTGAGGCATAACAAGGAGAAATATCTTGCAGCACACACAGAAAGAGGAAAATGCCTTGGAGATTGTTTTTGTGCAGGAAGGTGTCCCTTCCTGCACTAAAACAACCATGCTCACAACGCAGGAACCCTTGCACCATGGTGCAAGAGTGCCTGCACTAGTGGTAGGCTGCACCTTGTGCACCAGCACTAGGAAAAAGCAGGAACACATTAAAGTTCCCATTTGGCAGGTTCTCCTCCTAATTACACCCAGAGTCTTCAATCATCAGTTTCACCTAAAAAGCTTCAATGTGTCTTTCTATTCGTTTGTTGTGGGATATGATGCGAAAACGACTTTAAACATGCAATGGAATACCAAAACAGCATGACTTCTTCTTACACAAGCATTTTCAACTTGTGTAAGTTTTTCTGTGACAAAACAATTTTTCAAAACTTCAAGTTGTCAGGAAGCAACTACTTGAAGGAAAGGGAAAAACAGATCAATGAAACTTATTGTGACATCAGAACAGAAACAATCATCATAACAGTACCAAAAAGTGGACACCAGTAAATAAAAAAGAAAAACCTCTCTACTGCATCGCCCACCCTTACACCATCTGGGATCAGTGTCTACGGTGTCCAAGGTCCAGAAAGGGTAAAACAAACAATTACCCTTATCTATTTAGTGAACACAGGCACCAACGTGAAAGCATGTCCAACTTGTAATTTTCAGCCACTCATCCCGAGAAAGTCAAGTAGGGACAGAGATGTGAAGAGATTTTTTTTTTTGAGGATGGTGCTATCCTTTAACATTTACATTGATAACACTTATTTTCAGTGCACTTACATGTGCGTAGATTGGGTCTTCCCAGGACTGAGAGTGATAACTAGAGCTGTTCTTTTGCAAATTAAAGATAAACTACTACACAGATAATAAAACATCACAACACTGTGGGAGTGATTCAGAATTTGGCAGCTGGAGTACCGGCCTGCCAAATTCAGAAATGTTTATTAGCTTGATGGACATTTCTACCATTCACGGGAAATGCTTTTAAGGCTGTTTTTGCACATGTATTGGAACTTTACCATCCTGCTCTGTCGAACATGAAGAAGCCGTGCGGCTACTTTTCGTAGTTTCAAAAACAAAACCCCAAATTGTTTTTTTTGTTTATGAAAATAAAAAAGCAATGCTTTGCACCCTAGGTGAGATGGGCAGTAAAAACATATATCTGCACATCTAAATTGGGCGGGCTGACATATAGTCAATTTTCCAACTGCTCTTACTCCATCAGAGAATTTTGCCCATGTCAGAACGTCTTTGACGTTGCCAAACTATGGGGCATATTATCGAGGAATGCCTTTAAAATTATGCCTCTTTAACGGCAGGAAAATGCCGCTAAAATGGCGATAATGGGCTTGTTAATATGCCACAGAGAATTGCAATAGAAGCCCATGTTCACACCAGAACATGGGCTTCTATTGGAATTCTCACGAGCATATTATCAAGCTCATCGCTTTAGCAGCAGTTTCCTGCAGCTAAAGCTGCGATATTTTTAACGCCGTTCCCTAATAATATGCCCCCATGTTCCATCCGCATAAAAACTCGGCGGTAAGCATACTCCATTTCATTGTGACAGAGTAAGCTTACGCCAATATATAAATCAGTTCCAAATTGACTTGCATAGTGCTCAAACATGCTTAACTTTGAGGCAGTCCACTCCCAATGGCATTCTATTGATTTCTGCTTTTAGACAAAATTCATTAATTACAGTGCATTTTAATGAAGTACATACCTTTCTTTGCACAGTTATCAACAACTTAGAGAACCTTTACATCATCTCTGTACAATAGAGAGGTTTCTATTTAATGTAAAATATTGTAAAGGAGACAGGGCTTAGTCATGATTACAAAATGGGCACTTCTGAACTATATCGCTCTATGCCTATCTCGTTCTGCTTCAATATTTCTCTCTAGCTAGTTTTCTATTTCTCAATTTTCCTTTCTTGCTCTTCTTCTTCTTCAATCAGTTCATAAGGATGCATCCTGAAGACTCTTTTCCTGCTTTTCTTTACTTTTCTCTATTGTTCTATGTTGCTGCATATATATGTCTCCCTTCTTTCCCCATTTGCACCATTGCTCCATTTTTCAATTACTCATACTTCTTAATATCCAGCAGTCTGCTGTCTCTTCCACTCTCTTCATTCTCCTTTCCCTACAATTCATCTTTGTCACGATGGTCTCTTTTGGGTGAACTATGGAGATGATCCTGGGGAAACATTGATGAGCAACACCACCTAGAGTGTCGTTCTTGGATAAAGGTTCAAGGAGGGCAAGTGACAAATGTCATCTGTAGTAGTTCCTAGTTTACAGAGCAGCATCCTTTACCCTTACTACACATGTATACATGAACAGTCATCATAATTCTTCTACTGCTACATTATAGATGGTATGGATCTTACAACACTCTATAAATCCAGGGAGGGAGACACTCTACGAATCCAGAGAGGGAGACACCCTGAAATAGTAAAGATCAATAGATACACTTAAGTTACACCTTTCCTTTTCTCCCTCTTCTTCAGGTGGGACCACTTAAAGAGCTCATGAGTCTGAAGACATACTTTACCTCGCTCTGCATGTGCTGTGACTCCTTGGCTGTAACATACGTGGGGGTTTCAAAGTCCAGCATAGCTTTCCCTTTCTCCTTCTCATACTTCTCCTTGTATTTCACCTAGTTATGGGAAAGAGGGTGTTATTACAGGACAACAATTCTCGCTGCAAGTGTGCAGTGGATAAAGGAAGTGAGAATGTATTTATGTACCTATAATTAACAATTGAAGAGCTATCACTTGTAAAATTGACACCATGGATTCTGTAGGCATGTCCAATGCTATCACTATGGGCCATATGTATCAAGGCAAAATGGGTGCGCAAACGCCAAAATTCGCAGAATTCCGGCGTTTGCGAACCCATTTTCGCTAAATGGTATGTATGAAACATTTTGGTGCAAAATAAGGAATCGCTAAATTTGCCATTCCTTATTTTGCGATTGCATTTAAGGAATTGCAAATTTTGCGATTCCTTAAATGCAATGTATCAAGGAAAAAAACATTCCAAAATGCCATTAAGGATTCGCAAATTACCATCAACTTCTAGTTGGTGGTAAGTTGCAAATTCTTTTAAAAAATCATTTTTTTAAAAATCAAAAGGTGCCATGTGACGCTCATACATGCCCTTAGGGTATGTATGTGTGCCATATGCGCACACATGTCATTTTCAGGGGTGCAGCAGGGTGTTCTTGAGACACGCCTGCACCCTTGAAATGATTCTCATTTTGCGATTAGCAAATTGCTAATCGCAAATTGAGAATAATTTCACATTCATTCCTATGGGCCTCCTGGCCCATAGCAATGAATGGGAAATTAGTCCTTAATTGCGATTAGCAATTTGCTAATCGCAATTAAGGAATTTTAAGGAATCGCTAAAAACCAGCGATTTTCTTCATACATACCATTTTGCAATTTCTAAATAGCGATTCCTTAAAAATCGCTATTTAGGAATCGCAAAACAGAATGTTGATACATATGGCCCTATGTTCCTACTCTGCTGCATGGCAGCAGCCTTGGCCTCCTGTGTTCTTAAAGTGTGTTAAGTGCTCCTCTGATTCCTCTGTGTCTTTTAAGGCATGTATTGCCTTATTTTTCCCCTGATATTCATGGGCCCTTTTCCTCTTCGGGGACTCCTGAGTGTGACTTATGTTAACATTTGTCTCATCTGTTGAGCCCAGTTATCCTCTTGTGACTGAACCTAGAGCCACGCCATCTTCTCATGACTGGTTTGTGTGAGCCCTGATAGCGTCTGTGTACTGTCTGCTTTGTATAAGCCTTTTGTCGCATGTCTGCTCTGATCTTCTAGGCCTGATCCCTGTTACCCTTGTGAGTCCACTTTAGTTAGGCGGTTATACTTCAGTATGAGACCTAGGATCCTCCTGATGTCTAATGGGCAAGTCATTATGTTCTCAAGTCTGCTCTGTGTTAACCTGTTAACTCTAAGTACCTCTCCTGATCAGCACTGGTACCTCTTGTGATTTCCCTGATGAGCCCTGTTTTCCTCCAATATCCAATGAGTAAGTCATGGTGTCTTTCCATGTCTGACCTGAGAGAGTCCTTTTCTCTTCCTGTGCCTCCACTGATGAGCCCTTCTTTCCTCCTATGTCTGGTGTGCCACCAGTTATACTCCCCTTTTGACCTTTAAATCACAATGCTGTCTTAGCGCTATTAATTTCCTTTGTATCCCCATGTAAATTCTGATATCTTCCTGAGTCTTGTATATGTGAGCCGTTTTAAACTGTGTCTAGACTACTGGAGTCCTATTATTTTCCTGTATCTTCTATGCTCAGTGACACCCCCTTTCATTCTATTGTGTGTAGCTAATGTTTTGTTCTTGAGGTTCCCTTTTTAAAAATAGTTTTGACTTTCATCACTCGGTGCTTTAGAAAGTGCTTAACTTGTCGAGAAATAAGTGCCAGGGCCCGTGTCAGGATGCCACTCTACCTTGCACTACCCATTGGCACTGCCAGCGCTGCCAATGATAGTACATATACAACTACTAGCCATCACACACTGATACAAGTATCTCAATTCAGACTGTTCGAGGCCCCACAAAGCTATAAGAAAAGTTTTGAAGGCAGATATTAGTTGCATTAATGTGTATTTGATTAATAAACAACTCTTGTGCTCATCTTAATATTACACAAATAGTGCAACCATGGGGCAGCTGTCATCACTGGCAGTGTCGCCAATTAAGTGCTGTTGCTGAGCACTGGAAAGCACCAGCTCAAACTAAGCAATAGCTGTAGACAAAGTTATTTCATGGCAAATGAACACACACATGTTCAGTTGAGGGAAAGATAAATAAGGGAGGTGAAATACTATTGAAGTACAGGCTGAACTATCACTACGTTTCTCTAGGCACTTCTATTCTACCTAGGTTACATCACGTGTTAAGAATGACGATGCGACATGGAAACGAATGGTGACCTACCAGGCTCTGCAGCTCTGTTGCCTCCTTGTGGTGAAGCTGTTCAAGGTTGTCTGGAATCACATGGTAGTGACCTCTGCTCTTCTTAAATTCCTTCTTGTATTGGTACTGAAGGGAAGGCCCAAGAACCAGCTCAATAAAAACACAGTGTCTCCTGAAGCATTATGAAGGGTGGATGCTAGCTTGCCTCTAGAGGTTTACAGGGGCCTGCCTTGGAAATTCAGGCCACACTTGTAAGTTGTAAAATGGTGGAACAGTGTTAACTTTTAACAAATTTATGTTTAATCTTCATATTGCTGTTGGGCCTTAGTTAAAGTAATTGCAGTTACCACACACGGAGTTCACTGTTGCACTTAGATATAACAATTTTTACAGGTTTTATTTACATTTATGTTCATTTTACAAAAGAAAATATCTAGGCTATTTGTAAAGAAAATGAAAGAAAAGTTTAGATTATTTTTTAAGTTGGTTTAAGTTGGTTTGATTAGTGAAACATGTTCATTGTGAGAGGCAGAAGCAAATGGGAAGTATTAGGAGGTAATTTAGCTACTGGAGACTGCTATGGAGGTCCTTAGTATTAATGCAGCTAAGGTTGTAAAGGAATGTCAGTATGAAGGAGAGCAGAGAGTCTCTACCAGGTGACGTCCCAGGAACAGTCAAGGAGAAAGAAGCTGTGAGGTCATTAGCAAATGCAAATTCAGAAAGACAGAGGCAGGACCAGGAAAGGAGCAAGGATTGCAGGAATGGTTAGTGGAGGGTCTTACGTCACTGGAGAGTTTGCTTGTACTCGTGATGTGATGCATCTGGAGTGATTCTGACATGTCGGTCACTGGCTTGTGAATCTTCTTCAGGTCTGCCTTATATTTAACCTGCAATTGCAAAGCATCAAGCATGAATGTGTAAATGAGATAAAAATGCTTGGTTTGTACAGAAGAATGACTGCAGCACACTACACAGAACATTAAAACACTGCTTGAAGGGATTTAACCACACAGTTTGACATACTTCACTAGCAAGAGTGTTGGCTTCTTTCTGAGTCTGGTAGATTTTGCTCTCCTTCGGGTTAAATTGTGGCCTCTTGCCCTTCTCCTTCACAAAGTTCTCCTTGTATTTCACCTGATTCCAAAGAGAAAATTCACAGTTATTCCAGGTTATTGGAGAAAATCCTCTACCCAGAGCAGGCTTGCTCCTAGGACTGTGGTAAATCAAATACATGTATTTTGGTGCAACGGGCAATAAAATCAAGCAACAGAAAGAGCTGTGCTGTTAACTTGACAAAACTTGATGAAATATCAGAGGTCACCTTTAATAATGGTCACTGATCCAGAAGTGTAATGGTCACTGATCCAGAGATAAGTGGCTTCTATCACTTGATAGAAGCCACTTATCTCTTTTGTCACAGGCCTCTTTTGCTAGTAGTCACTTGTGTTAGGGGTCTATTGTGCTAGTATTTTCTTCTTCTAGCAGCCACTTGTTTTAAACCTTACTTGATGTTCGAAATTTTTTAAACCAAATGATGTGATTTGTAACTATTGGACATAAAGATGTATTTTCTGCTTCTACCTAGGAATGTTATTACAACGCATTTCATTAAAAGAAAAAGAAATATCAATTTAAATCAATATCTAGCTTAAGGAAATTCCAATGAAACACGGTTCCTCTTGGAATATGTATCTGGCATATTTTGTGTTATGATATTAATGCTGCGTGAAGTTCATGCCCGCATTCGTAATGGCTGTCAACAGGCTAAGAAGGCAGTGGCATCCCAATGTCTACTCTGACTCACAATCTAACCTATGTTTCGAAGTTGAGACTTTGAAGATTAGTGCCACTGTACTTCACCATACAACATACATTAGAGGCAAAGTAGTATTTTAGGTCATACCCCAGGAGCACAATATATACTAACCAACAATGAGTCTCATTGCTGTTCATGGGGGTTAAAGTACTGATTTAAATTATCTTTGTTAGGGATGCATAATACATATTGGGGTCCTTAGAAACTTCCTCTTCTAAAAGTATCTTTTTAACCAACAATGAACTTGTAATAAAACAAAAACAAGCACCCAGTTACCTGATATCCTAACAACTAAAAACCACATCCTTAAGATTACATTGAATCAGTCATAGTCTCAAGGAATGTTCAACATGCCAGGTGGATCCTGTAAGGTCCACCGGACATGCCACCAACTATCTTGTTACATGCCTCTTGTAAACAATTCTTAATTTTATTCCAGGGATCTTTCCTCTTGTTCAGTGCACAAGACAAAATGTCCAGTTATGCATAAAATCTAACTATGATGATACATTTTATTACCATACCATACTAGTCAGGTTTTCTGAGGTAAAAATGGTTGCACTGGTGATAGCAGTAGAAACGGTAAAATGTACAACTACATAAATACATAATGATCACATTAGTTGTAAAACTGAGTACCCAGTAGTTAAGAAATGTGATGTACCCATGTGCATTGTTCTGTTTTTATTTGTGAACTAATATCTAGGGGCCTCATTTATGAGGCTGTGCGTCACTTTTATTCCGCCGGTGCGTCACTTTTTGTGACGCACCAGTGGTGTAAAAATTTCGCCTTGTTGCGCCATATTTACAAAGTGACGCATCTAGGTAGATGCGTCACTTTGTAAACCCCTGCGCCACATTATACCTGCGCCAGGTATAATGTATGCAAGGGGGGCGTTTTGACGCAAGAAAGGGTCATGGAAGTGACGCAAAGAAATCTATAAGATTTCACTGTGCCATTTCTTGCCCACTAATGCGTCAAAATCTTACGCCTGCTTCATGGCAGGCGTAAGACTGACGCAGGCACTAACAACATGGGACTTGCCCATGTGAAAGTACACATTCCTGGAGTTGCGTCACTTTTGTGACACACTCCAGCAAGGCGTCACTTTTGCGCCTACAGATACGTCAGAAATACTGACGTATCTGTAACTCCTTGCGACATGATGCGTCATATTATAAATATGACGCATCAATCATAACGCAAGGAGTGCGCACTGAGAAGTGACGCATTGCTGCTTTCCCGCAGCGATGCGTCATTTCTCATAAATGAGGCCCCAGGTTTCTTAGTTTAAGACACAGGAAATTTAATAATTAGTAATGGTTTTATATTGACATGCTGCCATTGTTAGCATAATATATCTCTGTGCTATATTTTCCTCATCTAGTCAGCAGTTAAGTGCATGTGCTTCTTCAGAAAAAAAGGCACAGATGTTGCCTGAATGACACTATATCTAATGCCTATGTGTAGGACGAGTATTCAAAACATGATAATGCATGGCCTCCATTACCATATTTTACCCTCCTAGAAGAAGAGTGATTCCCCAATAACCTGATGTATTCCAAACATTCGTGCTGATAAATACCCAGTTTCCAGAGCATGTTAGAGTGCTACGATGTATCAACCCTGTTTAGTACATTTATTTGGAGCAGAGTCTGTTTTTTGTCTAAAAGACACTTTTTGGCTGTCAGGTCCCGTACCATCTGTCAGTGGTAGTCTATGATACAGTTCCAAGATTTTGCTGTTCTGCTCATGTAACAATTGTTTTCAAATTAATAAAGATATGGTCATTAAAATGCTTAAAGCTAAGTGATCTGCCCAAAGGCAATACAAAAACGTAATTATGTATTTAGTGTAGAATTCTCATAGGTATGTGTCAACATAAACACATTTTTATCTGCTAATATTACAAAGACGATGGCAAGTTTATTAAAAGTATATGTATAACCTTGACTAACATTTAATTAACATCCTCTTTTTTAGATTGTAAGCACTAATAGTCTTAAGGCTATCTGGGGAAAAAATCAGTATGTCTACGGTGATGCATTTATGAGATTGTGCCTAAAGCTGAAATTATCTGGGATGCCATATGAAATATGAGTGGGATCTTATCATAGAAAAGATGAGAAATGATTTCTCAAGTGTATAAAATAGAATTTATCCACAGGTAAAGGTGATTTTATGCCAACAATGTAGAAATAAAATACAGAGCAACCAAAGCAGGCGAAGAGAATAAAAATATAGCACAGTAAGAAATTTATAAAAAAATGGATGGTAAAAACATTTTCAAGACATTCCTGTATACATTGTTAATAGGTTTAAAAATGTCTTCTCTGTGACATATTGTAGAAGACAGAAAATAAATAAATAAATATCAATCTAGGAATAGTGCATCACCTCGGCGGGAACATCTGTACACAAGAAAAAGAGCAAACCAGTACAAACTTACAAGACAAGAGAATAGTGGTCTCTTTATGGAAAATACAAGACGCATTCCATGCTATCCCTTGTCAGGGTTTCTATTGGTTATTTAGACCTACTCTCAAAATACACAGTTCTGCACAATACAGCATGTATACAATAGTGAAGTATACATGTACACAATGAGTGAAAGGTAAGTACATGCAGATGGAAACACACACGAACCAATTTTTCTTAGATGGCTCCCAACCAAAAGATGAAATGTGAGAAACCATTTGACCTGAGATCTGGAGACATAGAAAACCCTCTTTTCTCTTTCAAGTGGATGTGCAAAACACTATTTCATATTAGACTGTTTTCAACAATGGTGTTGGTGGCAGTAAAGCATTAAGCAGACCAAAGATAATCTGAATGAGACCCAAACCTTGCACTAGCATTTCTTCCAGACATGGCAATGGATCATCCACAAAGCCAACTGGCCAAACATAAGCTTGATTAATAAATATAATTTTCACTCCAGTGAATGAGACTCTTTTAATTGATCCTTGATGGGTGAAAGGCTGAGTTAGGCCTACCCAGAAACATGTCTCTGTAGATGTTATTTTGCCCAATTGAGCCAGCTTGGCAACATAACACAGCCATTGTGGACTCTGGAATTCAAGTTCTCTTACTTTATTACCTCCCTCCCACTAGTGTAGACCAATGCTTCTATACATCCTTCATAAACAGGCAACACATATCTTGGCTGAAGAGCTTGCTACAGAACAATTAAATCTTCAAAAATGTGTACATTTTAGAAGATGAATGATATTTGGAAACCCCACACAGAAAATTCAGACTGATGTTAGAAGGTGGTGTATGATCACCAGAGAGAGGCTAAGGAGGGCCATAAAATGAACAGCAGACCTGGTACTACTGCATTTCTTATTCAAGCTAGCTCTTCCTTCACACTTTCTTCAGGTACTTTGATGCCCAATGATCAGAGTTTGGTTAGAAATTACACTTACTTTCGGAGGCTGGAACCATGTACCTCTCTGTGGCTTTGAAGTGCATGACAAAACCTGAACTGCAATGTTACTTTCTGCACCTGCGTATTGGATTAAGGTATATCTAAAGGCAATGACTCAGCTCCTGAATTGCATTTGATAAGTAATAGTGACCTCAATGTACACTACACTCATTTTCATTTTTCAGGAAATATTGTGGTGTATGCAGTATATTGGTTAACTGAATAAAAGAACTTTCTTTTATTCTGACAGTCACTAACTGACCCATCTGATTTATGCAAACTCAGCTCATAAACTTGGGTAAAGAGAAAAAAAGGGTTTTCTATCACACGCTTTAAACAGTTGTTGCATTTCATGCATGTGTGGATCCTGCACACCGAGTGCAGATGGTGCATATGCCAGTCTTTGATTGGCTGGTTACGCCACCTACTACAAATGCAGAGTAACTTGTACAATACAAAAGATGGCACACAGACAGATCTGGCATTCGTGCTCCATTCCTTCTTACATTACTAATGAGGGCATTGGTTTTCTTAAGTTGTCTCATCAGAGGAGTATCATAAGATGCGGCTCCATGCCCTCTCAGCTCTCCTTTGGCGGATTCATCCTACAATGCGTAGTGAGTTAGCAAGGCCAAGAACATTGCAGAAGCTTCACACAGATTTACAGCACAGAATACAGGAGTATGTCACCAAGAGACCCAGCCGGCCTGATGTCACGAGAGGCAAGGACTTTTGCTTCAAAAAGCTCAAATTAATTGTTTTGCACAAGGTTAATAATGATTAAGTGAAATGTTATCACAAATTTATGTAAGTACAACAAAATACAACTCATGAAAAGAGCCTATAACTGTGAAATGTTCCATTCTAGCAAACTCGTGTTCCTAATCAGGAATCTTCATTTTGTGAGGTTTGGGGGTGATGGTGGCTGTGGGGAGGGGGATGAAGGGCGTATAGGCACAGGATAAAACAAATAACTCAATAGATATTAACTTAATGGAAAACAATAAAGTTGCTATTATGACAAAACTGCCAAATCAACTGAATTTAGCAGTGCACCGAATCTAGAATTTAGAGAGAACAATTGGGTCTGTATGCTGGTGCCAGGAGCTTATGTGGTTCTGCCCTCTGTTCCCAAAGCCAAAGGAGGAAGCCCTTCAGCCAGCATTGAACCTGACCCACCCCCTTCCTGCACCGGAAGTAATGAACCCTGTGACTTCAGGAGGGGTGGCGGGCTAAAAAGGTGCACCCTGGGCTCTGAGATCAAAAAACAGAAGGACACAAGTGCAAGGAGTCAAGAAGCACAAGGGAGGGGCTCAGATTAGACAAGCAGAGAAGAGGGAGTACACCAAGGAACGTCCTCTACCATTAAAAGCGAGGACCTATGAAATTACACAACCTGACCAAAGTATTTTAGTGAAAACTAATCGTTAAATATAATTCAGCGTAACCGCATTGATCAGAAAATAATGTATTATAATATATAATGTCATATTTGAACCAGTGAAATGCTAGACAGGATCATTGTTTTCCATGATCACTTTAAAACGCCCATTCAATGAATTTTTTGCAATCGCTTTTGGCACCCCACGAGGAGGCATCATCCAGCAGAATAACCATTAATCAGTGATTGTGAATGAATCTGATTACACAGCTGGGGAATTGGCGTTCCAGCATGCTCTTTAAAGTGTTGAACTCCTTAAAACTTGTGAATTTGTAGGTATTCACAAACTTTAGTGAGGTACATTACCATCCTTGAAACAGGTGGAAATGTACTTCTGCCAAAGCCAAGAGTAAATCCATGTTCAGGGTGAGAATGAGTGTAAAACACACACACATTATTGGAAATAAAAACTAACAGGCTTCAATGTAGGAGCAATTATACTCCCCATGGGGAGTAAAGAGTAACTAGTGTAAACCTGGTAGGGTCCAGCTGGGCTCCTTCCTGTAGCACACGCCCCTGCATCAGTTTTGCTGGGTGCCCTTTTAAATCAGATGAACATGAACTAGTGTCTTTGGAACAGGTGTTATCAGATCTGTTACTTGTGGACATGGTAACTACAGGTCTGTAGAAACGGGGGTACCCAGGATGCCCCAGAGCAGTATCCCCACCTGACGTACCGCTCAAGGGCACTTATAATTTTAGCCTATGTGGAAATCCTGGAAAGCTCCAACTGCTGATTCCCAGGAGCACTCCAAAAATCTTTGTGAATTCCAAAATGTGGTACATTTATACTCATCACATGTGGAAACCTATGGGTGTTGATTTAAACATTTTTTCTGAAGTGGACCCATAGTGTCTTTCTCCGAGACTGAGGATATGATGTACATCTGCCATATTTCTTTGTCTGAATGGTATTCTTTTTTATTTTAAAGTTCAATCCCTGATCCTGCAAACTTACACTCCATGTGGTCCGTTCTTACCGTGCTCGTAAGTTTGGAGACATCCTGTGCCAACAGGATGTCAGGTCGCCCAACAATCGATATACCCCGACCTGCTTCTTGACGTGCTTTAGCTTTGTATTCAATCTAAGACAGATACAGACATATTCCATCAGTCAATGTATATGTATATATATATATATAAAGATAATGTGAAACTTCATTTGTAATGAGCCTTGAAACTTCTTAACATTCATGTTCTTGGATTACTTGTAATCTCTGAATTTGAATATGCTATTGTTATTTTACAACATGGTGATGACCCTTAAGATAGAACTATGGCCCTCACGCTATTAAATTGAACTGTTTCTTCTTCATTAACTCAAACCAATGCAATTAGCACAGGTGTTATGCAAAGAAGTCAACACACAATGAATGATTTAAAGCTAGAGGGGCATATTTACAGGGAGCTAGCGCCAACGCAGCATCATCCTTTTTTATGTAGTGGCGGCGCAATCAGTGCTCCACACTGCTCCATATTTACAAACTGACACATTGGGCCCAATGTATCAGTATGTAGAAGCCTGTATCACATTAAACCTGCGCCAGGTATAATGCATACAGGGTTTGCGTGTTTCCACGTTAAAAGCCACATAGAACTGACACACTGAACGTTGCAACTTTTCAATGCATCACTCTATGACTTGACTGCGTCAAAATTCCTTTGCCTTCTCAAACCAGGCTAAGGATTGATGCAGGGCTTTTCACATGGGACTAGCCTCTGTGTTCTGCCAGAGTTACTGGAGTTGCGTCAGTCTTACGACCAACTCCAGCAAAGCGTCACTTTACCGCCAAGAGATGCGTCAGAATTTCTGACGCATCCTTGAATCCTTGCGCCATGGATCACTGTGTTGTAAATGCAGTGCATCCCTAGCGTCATTAGGGCATTTGCGACAGGTGCAATAAATATGACGCATCAATGCTGATGCATCAGTTCTTATAAATATGCCCCAAAGTGCGGCAAAGTGGTTGAATTTGGCCTTCTCAAATATATGCTCTACAACTTGCAACCATTCGAAATTATGGCAGCATGACTGGTTCGTTGCCACCCCCAAAACACCGGACCTATTTACGAAAAGTGTTGCATCACTGCGGTGAAACAGCGATGCAACACCTTTCAGTGCACCCTCCTTGCGACACCAAGGATTGACAGATACATCAATAATCCTGACATATCTGTTGGTGCAAAAATGGCGCATTGCTGGAGTGTGTCTGAAAACAGACGAAACTCCAGGAATGTGTCCTTTCACATGGGACAAGCCTCATGTGAAAAGGCCTGCCTCAACCAGGCGTAAGGATTTGATGCAGTGAAGCTGAAGAAGTGTTGCAGTGAAATCTCATAGATTTCACTGCAACACTTCTAAGACCCTTTTCTGCGCCAGAAAGCCAACCATGCAAACATTATACATGTCACAGGTAGAATGTAGCGCAGGGGCTTACAAAGTGACGCATCTGCCTATATGTGTCACTTTGTAAATATAGTACAATGTAGCTCATTTTTTTATGCAGCGCAGCATCACAAAAAGTGACGCAATGGCGGCGTAAGGGCCTCATAAATAAGGCCCACCATTTCTTGCTCGTTTGGCTGCTAATTAATAAGAGTGTCCTTTTCAAGTTTCATTGCATTTTCCATAAATCTCTCACCAGCTCTGGCTCTGCTTTTTTTTATCTTGTATTTCTCCATCTATATTGCTACGTGTGACCCTTTCTCTTCATCCATGCACATTTTCTCTGTAACTCTGGCAAGATGTTCCTTCTTCTACCTTGATGTTAAATCCTGGACCACCCTTCACGAAGCAATTAGGAAGATGGCATGTCACCTTTCCTTCTCAAGACTCTTAAAACAGGTCTCTTTTTCTGGCCTTCTGGTCCTGGGCAGCAATGTCTGCCCCCACCAGCTTAAGCTTGATGAGGGGATGTATGTCAGTACAACACAATCTAAAAGATCGCGGTACTTCACAACGCAGGCATTACAACGCAAGTCGTTACAACAACTTGAGTTGGAGGGCGCGGATTTTTGAATCTTATAATTTTATATTCCAACACCAGTCCACGTAACAGTAGGGAAGGTGTTGGAATATAAAATTACAACATTCCTTGCCCAACAGCGCCATCCAGCGCAAGTCGTAGTAACGACTTGCGTTGCAATGGCAGCGTTCTAAAGGCACTGCGGTGTAAACACCGCGTTCTAAACGATGTTTCCCTTGCTGAGGGCACTGTTCACACTTACAAGTACTATTCATGCATTCACTCAGGATTGAAAACACAATTCACGAGATACTCACATCACTCACTAACTTGGCCGCTTGGGTTGCTTTCTTAATATCTGGTCGATCAGCGATGGAAGTGTAATTCAACTTAGACTTGGCATCCTTCTTATAAGCAACCTAAGAGTAAAAAGAAGCACACTTGTGTCACTAGAATATTGACTCATGATGACCGGACAATGAGACGCATATTCACCCCATCTGCTTTCAGAGTTTGTATTCTCTAACTGCATAGTAAGTACAAATGTATACAATTGAATGTCCATTTAGGGAATTATACACATATTTTATCAATTCACAGCTCAAATATACAGTGCTTAATTTGAAAAAGAATAAGTACCCGGGAACAAATTTTTCTAAGAAGTCAGTCGGTGCTGCCGATTACCAAGGCTGTCTAGTCTTTATTTCACCTCATGTCTCTTGTATCCAACAATAAACTATCTCTGCCCCTATATCACACTGCCATAGGTTCCTTTTCATTCTGATTCTCCCTTTGCCACTTTTTTCATCTTTCTCTCCCTCTTTCTTCCTCTCTTTGCTGCTTTTCTCTCTCTTGTCCTGGATCAAAGTCTGATGGTTAAAAAGTCCTGGTCCTCAAATAAGAGTGTCGGTGGGCCTCATTTGCAACCACCACCTCAAACGAATCACTGTGAGTATATACTTGTAAGAAAACCGGTTGCTCTTGAGTAAAACGTAGGCACGTGTGTTTAGAAGGGCAAGAGTCTTTCTTTGCTGTTGGAACCTATTATGTGAAAAATGAGAAACCCTCACATAATGAATAAAATAAAATGCAGCATATTTTGGGCACTAGTGAAAGCGATCCTTTTCACACATTGGATACCATTTCTTTTGTAAATGATTCTAGCACTGTAAGTTTAGAGTTGTATTGTCGCATGGAGAGCTGTTAGGTTAGGAGTGGGATTCGTTTTAGGATAGAGTTAGACCTTTCTTCAGAATAATGTTTACCTTAAGGGTTAGGTCTAGAGTTACAACAGAAGTTAGTAGGAGGTTTATTCTCTGCATAGACCTAGGATGAATATTACTGACAATGGTAGTCATTTTGTTATCCTTCAGGGATGCTTCTTCTCATGTGCCATTGGAATGTAAAATTCCTTTTGCTGTGGACTTTTAATAATATCTTCCTCATAAAAAGATTCCTTAATTTGTGTATTTATCTAACCTAGACCATACATTAATAATCAAGGAGTTAGCATATTGGCAAGCAATGGTAGTGCACTTTTCTATCAAAATCACAAACATACACCAAAACGTACTGGCAATGTTATCAAGAGTAACTAATTTTCAACATAATGAGCATTTAAGAATGTAATAAAGCAAATATGAGCAATTTATAATTCACTGCATTGATATGGAATGATATCAATATTTTGGGGAATTTATTTTAGGATGAATTTAAATATCATCTACAGGCCATTGAGGTTTGGTACAGCTTTTTAAGCCTTCGAGGGTGTCTTATGCCAGACTCATCCCAGAAACAAAGCCAGGTTGTTTACATGGACATCACCCACATAAGGCCTGTGCCGTGCACCTGAGATTGGGCTGCATCTGGGTGAGCTGCAACCACTCAGGGCACTTTAAGAAATACTAATGAGAGAGAGAGAATGATCTACTCCCCCTCATTCCAATAAAGAATCAGAGGCTTGTATGCATGGACTACGACAATGGGGGGCCTATTAGCAAGGGCGATATCGCCGCTTTAGAGGGACTTTTTCCCGCTAAAGCGGTGATAATTGTATCGCCCTATTAGCAAGCTGTCGCTAACAGCAGTTAGCTACAGCTTTTAGGCGATAGCTACAGGTTTGGGGCCCGCTTTGCATGTCAGCAATATTTATCGCTAATGACATGCAAAGTGGGCGTACCCAAACTGTTAGCGACTGAAAACAGTCGCTAACACAGCCCTCGCCTATTAGCAAAGCAGGCGAAGTGATAAAAAAAACTGCGCTAAGCGCGATTATTGCTAGAATCTAACGCCTGCTAAAAAGCTGACTTACCTGTATAGTCAATGGGGGGGTGGATTATCAGATTAAGCCCCCATTGGCGTTAATGCGAGAATATCGCTGGATTTCCAGCGATATTCTCGCATTGAGCCGCTATCAGCGGATATTTTATCGCATTGGAGATAAACGTTGCTAATAGCATGTTATCTCTGTGATAATATACGGCGATAGGCAGCGATAAAAAAAAATGCGCTAGGCGCATTTAGCAATAATTATCGCTATTTGTTGCTAATATGCCCCCTGGTGTTTACAGAGTGGTTGCATGGTTGAGGATTGCATGAATTCAATGGGCATCGCAATATTAAAAGAAGATATCCCACTTTTGAATTTGAGTTAATTTATTAAAAAAAACAGGTACTTGAACAACTAGTATCTCCTTTACATGATTATATACAACAACACACATCACAATCTTACTTTAGTTTTCATTTAATTGGCACTTGGTATCACTATGCATTTCAGAAACATTTTGGTATTTCTAACCTTTTTCTTAGAAAGCTTGGATTGCTGATATTCAAGTTGTGTGAAATCTGGAGTCAAACTAAAGGTTAAAGAGACTTCTACTTTGAGATAACCAGACTCTCAGGCAACCAGGGTCTGCTTCCCATTTGAAGTTAATCACAACTGTGTCAGAATCTGTCATTAAAATCCCAATGCATGCAACTTACATTGCTCTGGCTCTTGGCTACTTCCATGGCGTGCTTCACCTCGGGTGGCTCTTGCATGATTGCATAGTTAGACTTGCCCTTCTCCTTCTCAAACTTCTCTTTATATATTTTCTAATGGAGGCAAAGAAAATGGAAAGTTAGAAATCATGCAATTCTCACCTTCCAGTAACAGCTCAACTGAGAATCTTAATAAGGCCCCACTGCTAGGGCAGCCCTATCAGGTGAACAGTGACAGATAAGGCATATGATGCACCCAACAGTACAAGAAGCTCTGGGCAGGGGTTATAAGATATACATCAGTGTTCATGATTTTCATCTCCAAACACTTTTTTCTGCCTTTAGCTCAACTATAAATACCCAAAGTTGGTGTATTACTGTCTTGCTCGCCAAAACATTTCAGCATACAACAACTTAATTAACACTATGAGTTATCAACTTTCTAAAGCTAATTCCTAGCTACTTCAGCAAAGAAGGGGAACACGTTTCCCCCAAGTCCCTTAAACCAGGTGCAACTGTGTACTCCACGTCCCACCAAGACTCGTTACCCAGCTCAATGCAATTAACATATCTGAATGAAAGGTGTCAAGATACTGCATCAGCACCTCAATTACTTGGGAAGATCATCATTCGCAGATTAGATGCTGCCAGTGGCATCATCAAATTTTCTGAATGAATGAATATTGAATTCAAAAGTCAAAAAAGTCAAAATTTAGCTTTATTCGGTTAAAAATTTTAAAACCATCAAAGCATAAAATATTGAAATCATTATAGCATTTCGAAGGCACATATTACCTTCCAGAAGGTGTCTTTGTGACAGTGTTGCAAGCTATATTTTAGAAAAGGTTGAATTCAATGTTTATTTAGAGCTAAAAGTGCGGATTAATCTCAGAGTTGCTGTGGCAGTGAATTCCACAAGGAGAAATGCCTACCTACATTTGGCCCCAGCTTAATTCTGGGACAGTAAATGAGCCCTTTGTCTTGCCTTCATAAGGCTTAGGAGGACAAGTGTGTTTTGATGCAGTCACTCGTGTATGCTGGTACTAGATTGTTGTGGCACTTAAACTTCCAGCACCCCAATCTGCAAAATGTATGTGCTCCTTAGCCAGTGTAGTAGCCTCCTCACTTGGAACACGTGAACTGCAACAGAGTCATGGGCGGCCATGTTGTTACCTCTACACAGGTCATGTTATGTCTTGCAATAATATACAGACATTAGCCCCTCCAACATGGTGCAGCAAACAGAATCTTTGCAGAATTCAATTTAAGCTGGTCACAATATGACGCAGTGCATTTGCTCAATACACCCCAACTTACAACCTACTCTCAGCAGATATGAGTTGCCTGTTCACTCCTAGAACCTCTTGCAAGCACAGGTTGTCCAATGCATATCAGAGGTAGCTATTCAATGGACTAACCTACTCACACAAATCCAATATGCTCAATCAATGATGCAGTTCAGAGTAAGACTTCACACTGTCCTATTTTAACCCCATGAGTGCCGCATCAGCCACATTCCCCCTTTTTTGACTCCATTTTTACCCACATCCCTAAACCTCCAATGCCATTTTGACCCAGGCGGCAGAGAAACTAGTTCCTTCTATAGCTGTGTCTAATGTGTGTCTCTACTGACCACTGGATAATCAATGTAATTTTGCCCCCTTAGAACTGGTGCAAGATTAATTGGGTCACAACATCTGTAACCACAGTCTGACTTGTCCACATTCATGCCAGCTCCCTTGCCCAGCAGATATTGATTGGACATGACAAATGTAACTGAGACCGACAAGTTCGTAAGCAATCAAATGTAACTTAATTTACTATGAGACCGACCCTATGCCTTAGCGCCTGAAGTAGTTGACCTTTGTAGTGTGAGCAACACAAGTGGTGGATGTATTAAGAATACATAAAGCGAGAAGGATAGACAGAGGTATGTGTGGATAGATCAATACAACAGGGAGAGGGGCACCCAGATAAACAGACAGATAGACAAGCAGTGAGACACTGAGCGGATAAAAGGACGCACTAAAACAGAGTAACTGAAAGAAAGGAAGAGAGGGAAATAGATGGAAACAAAGATGGGTGTTTCTTTTACTCTTGTGGTCCTGAAAATAATGTTGGAGTGTACATTTATCCCAAAGTTATTTGCGTCTAGTTTGGTTGAAAGGTACAATCATTTACAAACATGGTTTACTACTGGGAGTGGTGTGCTTAAGGAATTGAAACAGAAGGGGACATAAGGAGGGGAGAAAAGGCAGTGTAACCTTTTCCAGTGACTGACATTGTGCTCTGAACGAAGAGGGTGCCTCACATAGGGTGAACGCATCATGCAGTCTCATGAGTCTGTGGGTCCTGCTGCTCAGGGAGAAGGGCTCGACTAACCCCTGGTGAGGACGGTTCTGAAGAAATAACTTACCCCACTGAAATTCTTTGTCACCTCCTTGACATGGACTGTGTCGCGTGTCTCCGCCAGAGTTGTAAAGGTGCCTATTGGCAGCTGCCTTTTACTGTCCTCCTTGTACTTAGTCTGGAAAGAAGGTGCACACAAAAGGTTTCAGGGGCTCAGAGGTGGAAAAGGAACAGATGCAAAAACTCTCGGTTTAAGGTCTAGGACATAACTTTCACCACAAAGAATCACTTCTGCAGAAGGCTTTTAATGCCTGCAAGAAGCAAAACAACTTTCTATCTCAAAGCCTATCAAGCAGCAACAGAGACCACATACAAAGAAGAACAATCACAAAATAACCCCAACTTCTTCTTTCAGAACTTTGAGAAAAAACATGAGAACCGGCCAAGGGTCCCATACATTCAGACTTCCCCCTGTATATATCCACCAGGGTAAGCAATGAATAAAATGTCTTCTTCTTCTGGCACTCACACTATGTCCCTAAGTACCAGGTGGTCAGAAGCACAGCTTAGGGCTGTTTAGTTGCATATGTGGGTGACTAAATATTGTTCTTTTCCTCCTGACATTTTCATTAACATTGCGTTTGCACAGTCGAAACATGCGTCATGGGTGGCCATCTCGTTACCTCTGATATAAGACTGCTGACAGACTTCGCATGGAGAATCTGAGGTGTGTCTGAAACCACCTTGAAGTCCCCTTGGTAGGTGCCCTTCTCATAACGCTTCTTGTATTTCACCTGTACATCAAGAGATACAATTAGTCTATTTTTCACACATGAGCATGTTGTGATTTAGTGAATGTATGCAATCAATTCAAGTACTTTCTAATATTTCTACGGTACTTCGTTATTATATCAACATAATGCTTGGGGAAAAAAATCACAGTAGTGAAAAAAGAGTGTCAGTGCCAGAAAAAGGCAATGCTGGCACACTTGGGTGATCGTTAACTGGGCTTTCTCGTCATATCTTGCTAGCAGCTCCTTTGGCACAGTTGACAGAAGGTATAAGATTTTTAATTTTTTAAAGATAATTGAGGAATGTAGCCGTTCCAGCCCATTGAATGTGTATAAGAAATCACAGTGTTGTGAAACGCTGTGGCCCTGCTTTGGTGCAGAGTCCTTCTTGTACTCAAACCTTTGTTACTTGCAATAACAAGTAGTAGATTTCAGTGTCTGTTGGTGAGCTCTTGCACTTATGTGAGCTTTGTAGTGCTGCACAGTGCACACCTGCACACCCGTAAACATGGACCCTTGCAACAAAGGCAGTTGCGGTTGCTGCCAATATGCAGCGGGATGGGGGGGCGACAGTGCAGCGGCAGGGGAGAGTGAATTTTAAAACAAATTACCTGATCCTTGGGCCGCCTTACACTTCTCCTGCTGCTCCTTCGTGCTTCTCCTGCTGCTCCGAGTCCCAACAGTCCCTGGGACAGACTCCCCAACCAATCCAGATGCGACACTCAAAATATGACAGCAGCGCTGGGATTGGCCTGAGCGGGCTGCTTAGACACTCCACCCAGGCAAAAGGAGTTTGTGCCATTTCTCCAGACGGCTGTAGAACACAGCCGTGTTGAGTAATCTAGCTGTGCTTGTCGGTTTGGCCAGCCTCAGACGGCCGTCCAAACAGACATGCGCACATGAAGTACACAACCACTTCTCCCTGTGACCCCAGCTCCGCCACCCCCTGCATGTACTGGCCCAGAGCCAGCAGTTGAAAAATAAAACAATGTTAAAATATCGTTTTATTTTTCATCTGCTGGCTCTGAGCCAGTGGGGCGAAGCACCTCCGTCATTGCAGAGGAGCCGCCGCTGCACAAACGTTGAAGTGTTGAGCAGATGAAGCTGTTGGCCAGCAGGCTTCTTCCTAATGAATATGAAATATGCTATGATGGCCAATGGATTTCATGTGTGTGCTACCAGTCACCCTCAATGGAAGAGCATGGAAGAAGCCAACTACAAGAAAGGGAGGTGACCCACATGGCCACCGATTATCCACCCTTGAACAAGCTGCCATGTCATATCCCTACAGTTGTCTAGGTGCCAAATATTTGTGAATAGTAGAGCCCATCTAAGTAATTTCCTTATTGATGAATCATTAATGCCTTGCGCTAAATAAATGCAAATGATTGGATTAGCACAAATTATTGGTACAATCAATACATTTACGGACTAATCATTTAACACTGTGGTGTACTACGCCACCCATCGGCGGCAGGTTTTGAATTGGTTAGGTAACTGCTTCTGCAGCCATTTAATGACTTACATTCACCTTCCCGCCCTCTAATACACATACGCTTACATCAATGACCATTTCAAATGTACTAAAACATAGTGCCCTGGATCAGATTGTTGTAACGTATTGAAGCAAGCCAAGAATGTGCAAAACAAGAGATTACTCTGCAAAGAACAAGTCTGTTTCCAAACACTCACATTACTGTTCATTTCAGCATTCTTCAAAGCCAACACCATGTCCTTGTCATCTGTGATAGAAAGTTTACATCCCTTCAGCCACTCCCTGTCCAGCTTGTAGTCATACTGTGTGGAAGAAGAATAGAAGTTAGTTACTGAGCATACACTTTCTTTGTACTAATGATGATCAGAAAAATTGTCTACTGTGTATCATGAAGAAACAAGACACAACTTCAAAACAAATATGGAAACAGGGTGTGCCACACTAAGAGTAAGGTCTTTTGGGAATTTCTTCACTTTGTAATCACATATTCCCATTGCAGCAGGAGCAAGACCTATTTACATATGGGTAGGTCCAAACTGAGGTGGCATGATGTGCAAAATAACTATGGACCGGGATGCGATCCTGAGTGATCACCAGTGGCAGAGATTAATTAAGCATTCCATCCATCACTTTTTGGTATACTTGATTGTGATGCCCTAAGTGGGATCAGTATTTCCAGACGTGGGTCCCGTGCTCACTGTACTATTAGAACCAAGCTCAATCTGACTGATGAAAGCTAATAAGGGCAAAACTGGTCCTGCGTTGCTTGTGTTCAGGTTCAGAAAGGACCAGGCTTTGCAGTTCGGGATGGACTGTTTCCTTTGGAGCAGGGTCAAGACTGATTTGTATATTTGCTGGGTTCAAACTGAGGTGGTATGGTGTGCAAAACACTGATGGACTGGGATGTGGCTTAGAATAATTACCAGTGGCTGAGATTAACTGAGGCAATTTATCCATCACTTGTTGTATACTTTTCGTATAGTTCACTTTACAATCAAACATGGTCTAGATAAATGAATGTACTTCATACTATATTTCTAATTCTATTGAAAGTCGCTTCACAATGCCTGCAATCACAATGTGCAAATGTGCTTTGCAAGACATTCTTTTCATGTCAGAGTCCTTTGGGAAAATACAATAGCGCCACTGTCGAAGCACGAAGGCCCTTATTATATGTCGCCTTTTAATTGTAATAGGGACAGCAATGGGAGTTACGAGTCTGACTGAAATTATGAGATCCACAGGAACTACGCACATCTGGTGTCTTCCTCCCACAGATGCCACCTGCATCACTGGGTGAAAATCCTGAGGGAAATGAGAAATATGCAGGGGAATTGGGTGGGGCTGGCGTCTACGGGGTGGGGTGCGCACGCGCAAATAATAATTTTTTTTAAATGTACCTGAACCTCCATCCTCCGCACCAGAACTCTTCTCAGAAACTGGATGCAGTGCGGGCACCCATCCTGGTGCTGCTCTCATACTGTGAGAGGAGTGCTTTGATTGGAGGGAGCGGCCTCACTCGCCACTTCTGAGGACACTGGAGCCCTGCACTTACTCTAACCTACATGTCTTAAGACAGCAGGGTTAGAGGTTTCAAAGTGCACATGTGTGGCTGGCCATAGCAAGATGCCCGTCCAAAGGGACATGCGCACTTTGGGAAGTGCACAATCAGCACAACCTCCTCCCTCCTGCTGTCATTCAGCAGTGGCCCTGGCCCTGCCCCCATCTTGATGCTCTATTCAAGATTTAAAAAAATGATAATGAATTACAATTTTATTTTTCATCTTTGGGGGTAATTTAAGTGGGGAGATGCTTCTCCACCCTACCAGAGGAGCTGCCCTTGATTAACGCACCCGATAAAATAAAATACAACAACAAGATGTTCGAAATGTATAGGGTGTCATAATTATTGTCTATTTTAACTTTAAGAGGAATAACAACAACAAGGTGTTCAGAATGTAATGGGTGTGATAGTTATCACATAGTCTAACTTTAAGAAGAATAACACTGCTTTTGGTAATGACAGGGCAACATATGTTAGCAGTCACCGTTGCTAGGCCATTTTCATGCTCCGTATGGACATTATAAGATAGCAGCAAAGCATCTCATGCTTTCATAGTCCCTTGAATGGAAATAGGTACCAACTGTGCACCTTTAATAATCTTTATATCCAAGACAGATATGTAATATTCAAAGTATGGACTTGAAGATGTTGTCGGTGCCGGACTAGGATGTTATAAGGCAGACGAAATGCATTTTAAGATAACTTATTGCCGGAAATATAGTAATATTAGGCAGCAGTTTGTATTGCAGGGTATCTTCGTGCACTGAACGTGGTGCTATAAGCTAGAAGGCATCCGTCTCACAAAATCGGAATGCCTTGCACAGGATGATGATCAACCCAGTATGGTATATTGTTTTTCTTTATAGGCTTATATATACAACTCTTGTCATCCTAATACCTGAATAATTAATGTGAGATTGTATTTATAGATCTCGGGTTATTTTAATGAACTGAGTAGGATACTATAAGACTGCAGCCATGCATCTTTGCACCTTAGGAAATTGACCAAGATAATATAAAGAGCCATTCATGTATGGTTAGCTTCATCTCTCAGTCCGGTGATCTATGGAAGAAGCCATACATAGTTGGATATTTCAGTCCCCTGGATCGGATTATATGACACAGCAGTCATACTTTGCGGATTATCATGTCCGTAATGGGATCAGACAATGTAGCAGCCATGCATTCTGGGTAGGTTTGCACCCTGGACAGGGTGATGCATGATAAGAGCAACACATATTAGACTATTTCCATGCCCTGCATAGGTGCAGCCATGCAGCTCTTGCCACTCTACTGCCTGGATGGATTGATGTGAGATTGCTGCTAAGCATCTCAGGCCATTTTCATGCCCTGCTTGGGAGGATGCAAGTCAACAGCTGCGCATCTGGTTGACATTTCTTTTCTCCTTGCTGCCTGGATGTGATGCTGTCAACCTCCTATGCAATTACATGGATCATATATTGATGCCAGGATATCATATTGGCAATCTTGGGCAACATTTGCAAGCTAAATTGTATCATTAGAATCTATTGGTCTTTAGCTCAAGAAATTCCACAAGAAAAATCAGATAAAAGGTAAGATTGCATCACTGAACCAGATAAAATAAACAAATACATGCAGATATGCCAGTCATTAACTGTGATTCAAAAGGCATAGAGAGAAATACTGTGCATAAGTATGAACAAAGTTCAACTTCTAGTATGCTGTCTCTTGCTCTCTACATACGTCGCTTTGCTGCAGGGACGTCTTTGCATTGTGCACAAAGTCCGGCCTGTCCACCGTCCACTGCCAGTGCGCTTTATTTGCTTCATATTTCCTTTTGTAATCCAGCTGTAAAAAGAATCAAAAATACACAATTAAACAATGTTCCATTCTGCAGCCGTACTGTTCCTACATTCATAACAGGACCCTGATCTTTCTTAACTTCACCACACTACTGCATCCTACACCCCACCATCAGTCACACCATCATCCTTTCCAATGTTCTCCCAAGACCTTCTGAATTAAAAAACAGTGTGTAGCTGAAAGAGAAGGTACTGGGAGTCCAGCTGTCTCTTCTTTCTGTGCAATACCTTCATCTTACCACTGGAAACCTCCTGGCCATGTCAACAGGGAACAGGAAGCAGCACTTCATGTGTGCCCATAGATGGCGGTAGGGGGCAACGGTGCTCCTTTTTAGTAACTTTGTATTATTTTCCATCATCAATCTTTGACCCAGGGCAAGACTGTGAAATGTAGAAAAAAAGGACAGAAATTTGGGAAGAAAAGCTAAAAAGGGATAAAACCGAGATGGACCAAAAAGACACTGGGAGTGAGATAAAGTGAGAGGCAGTCAAGGGCAAAAGAGCTGTGTGGTGGACTCAAAAATAGGCAACCCTGACATTCGGAAACTGCTGCCCCTGGAATGCCGGCACCCTCTGAAAAGCTCTGGACCCCTGCACATTTTTTTGTTTTTATAAATAAAGCACTGAGCATGAAGTAGTTCCACCGGTCTTTGGGGACATTGCCTCCAGCACCCTCTGTCTCCATCACCATTCACCAACATTCATCAGCCTATAATGTCTTGTGTTTGCACTCCTGTATATTGTACAGCGCAGACACACCACTTGCTGTTGATAGGGCTTTCTAAAAAGTCTGAGCTGTTTCTAATTTGTATTATTATACCATACACACTAACTGAAGGCCAAGACATTTATTTTTATTATGCAAGCATTATCCACTTCTGGAGTGAACAGAATTGCAGATGCCATCCTCTCTTTGGGGTTGTGCTACCATTAGAAAAACTAAATGGCAGGCCCGGGCGGAATATGCTTAATTTCCTTTTCATAAAGTGTGCGAAATACCGCAAAATTTACAAAACGGTATGGATTATTAATATGTCAAATTCCGGCCTTGGCACTTTACACAAATTTTTATGGTGGACGTGTTCTCACATTTATTTTAGTGCAAGGATACACTTTGTGCTAAAAATAATCGCACACAATATGAACAACAGCCACTCATGTTTGGTTTGTTTGCTTTCTTCTCGTGCTCCCGATACAGGATGTTCACCCAAGCAAAGTCTCAGCTATGTGATGCATTTGAATGACACAATCACAGTAATTTCGCATAACGTGAAAATACTAGCAAATATGCAAGATTATGCTGGTGTAAATTAAAATTTGCACGGTCCCACAAAATAACGCTCGTTCTATTGTTACTTCAAGTAATTTTTATTTCTAATACAAATATCAAAGTGTTAGACCCAGTGGTTTATGGCTGGCTGGGACGCATCGAAGACAGTCAGAATCCATCACTCTAGATAGGAGGAGTATGATACACATGTCTGATAACCTGTGCTCACCCTTGGGTAGCTTAACACCAAGCAGTCAGGCTTATCCTCAGGGTCCAATTTAAAGTATCGGCACAACACTACCCTCACAACTCACTGTGTGAGACACATAAAGACTCCACACCGGTCTTTGTATTACACACACTGAAATCAAAACAAGATACACATTGTATATACACTTTACAGTTCTATGCAATTGTCGAAATTTCCCATTAAAATCAAAATGGGATACAGATTGTATATGCACTCTACAGTTATATGCAATTGTCAAACATTCCCATTAGCAGAATGGTCAAGCAGTCACGGGTCTTTGAATACGTCTCGTGACCCAGGTCCTCAGTCACTCAACTACACAAGTGCGGGATCACTACCACCCGTTTACAAAAGGTTGTGACCCAGGAAGCTGGTGAAATTCCAAGTCTGGAGAAATGTTTCCCCCTCAGGTGAAGGTTTGAACTGCCATAGCCCACGACAGTCAGTTGTAAGTGCCCACAAGACACATGAAACCCTTCAGGCCTCATCACGATATTCTCCACAACAAAGTACCTTGTGGTGTGGGTCCAGGGAGAGGGACCCAGCCACCTCGGACAGTAGACAAAATATCAGGCACTGTCATCCTCCTGATGTGGAGATCTAAGACAGTCTCAGCTCCCAACTCAGGTTTCCCCAACACCCCTTGGTCACCACACGCTCCGGACTGTAAGCTAATACAGGTCCCTTGGTTACAAGCACGGGTATCTCAGACTCTGCAAGCTTTACATACACTCTTCAAACTCCTCACATCCCGGCACCTCAGGTGGCTGCTGATCTTTACAAGCACACTCCTCTGCACAGTGACATGATGGTATATGTCAGGACGGTCCTTGTCCCAAGCGACTATCACTTCCACCTGTTTCGACCGCACCATAAGCGGTCCTTTTGATTTAGTGGAAACTGTGATATCCTTTGTGTCCCTGTGATCTTGTGAACAGGAGGCCAGACAACGGGCCTTTGGAGAGTATTTATGTACCCGGGACACAACAGTTGCCTCTTAGCTGCAGGCCAGCAATGTCCAGGCAAAATCCACCAAGTGATATTCCTCTTCCTGGAGCACGACAGCTCCAGGCCACCACATGTCTTGCGGATAATCCATTTGCAGTCCCTACTGCCCTAATGATTACTTTTGTTGATGTCCCAGCGTCAAACCAGCGTAGTATGGTTCCAAATCCAAAAGCATCTCTACTTTCAGTGGCCAGAGACCAAAGAGTTATACCCACAATGGCCTTTCAAGATTCGATCAGTTCAAAAGCCCACCTTTGAAATGCACAGGCCCTCTCAAAATTTATTTTGTCTTGTCTGCCATCCTCCCCCAGGAAGTTTGATCACTATCTTTAGTGGGGACATGACCCTGCCCCTTAAAATCCAGGTGCCAATTCTCCTCCAACGTAACTGTGCCAGAAAGGACCCTCAGAGTGCGAGGTCTGCAGTTTCCCTTGAGCCCCTAACTTATGGCCTTCTATCAGGAATTCACAGATGTAGCTGTCCCCCAAGAACCCAGATGTGATATGGAGACAGCCGACAGGCACTTGGAGCCATGAGCATTGAAATGCCCACATTCTCAAAGAGACATTTCCATCCATGTAATGTCAGATCCACTCGCACTACCAGAGAGGATTTGCCATTACAAACTCATTGATATCAAACACTATACTGCTACTATTATGCTAGTAGACAATACTGCTCAAAACCCTTTCCCACCATTCCCCTATGCTAAACCAATGTGAGAAACAGGCCCATCGCACCAAGCACACCACCCAGTGCCATTCATGACCCTTGCATGTAACGCACATGCGCTACCTCTTCCCAACACCGCACCTTTTCACCAGGGAAAACTCCGATATAGCAAGAGATATGCAGAACCTTGGCACGTAGCTTTTAAATACGAAACCGAGTACCACTCAGCTTCACTCTCAGGCCCCACTTCGGTGGAGCTTTAACAGTTTACTGCACACCACTTATTCCCTCAGCAGTGAAGAGCCATAACTATCTCAACACATGTTTATTGTGATTTACTCAGGTCTATATTCAAACAGACCTTTATGCAGGAATAAGCTCAATCAAATCTTCTCCTGGGAATTTAGTCCCACGTATCCCTTTTTGTTAGTGCTTTAGCCCACCCACTAATATTTATTGATGATCTCAGTCCACATATCAATTGGGATATCATCTGTCATCTATATTGTATCCTAAATATTATTCACTAAATAAAGTTCCATTGTCTGTTGACTTTATATTATTTACTCCAAAGGGGTGATATTTTTGGAACCAATACTTAGGAAACAAAGTTTTGGTCAGATGATACTTAGTTCATTACATACTCTTGTATCTTACAGAGGCAATTTTCGAGAAAGAATTTTGTGATCTTTTACCAGTCAGAGGTCAGTGCAGAATTGTTGTGCTATATTCTGGATTCTGATAGGGCAAACCTTTGTCCATGACATATAATTGTGAATAAGCTCATTCTCATTACCCCACGGCAAGTCCTAAAGTGCTGTTTAATATCAGAAGTACAATTTAATGGTCTGCCTTGAGGGAGACAGAGACCTTACATACATTCCTGCTTTTATCATATTTCTTGTTTCTCAGAGTAAGTAGATGTACATGGACTTTTGACGTATTAAGCAAAGCGAGTGATGAGAATAATTAAACCTACTCAGTTTCCTATATCATGTAGTTACAAAGAAAACCACAGATGACCCCACCAGTTTTCCAAGCAGCCATACACACACTGAAACATATTCTAAACACTGTAGTCGCACCTCAATGCTTAGGTTGGAAGCTGCATGTGACAGTGAAGGCAGACATAGGTGTTTGTGACCTATACTAATCTATGAATTGCTCTATTCAAAGATACAGTGCAGGAAAGCTAAGTTTACCACATCAGGTTTCATGGCTTCCAAAGGTATGCCCATGAATGACTGAGTCAATGCTTCTGTAAAGAGCACCCTGCAGGAGTTTCATAAGTACATTGTTAGCAAGATGGAGTGAGGGTAACGGAGTGGAGACCAGTGTTGTAGATGCTGGAACTAATGGCCCAGAGCTCCAATACACAAAAACACCTCTCAATTGTCCAATAGTGCACAGGCACTAAAAATGGAAATTGGAATATTCTTTTGAGCATAGTGTTTTTCTTAACTTTTCATTGATAGGTTAATGCCATTTTCAAAATGAAATATCTCTTGATATTCCTGAGTAGCTATTATAAGGGTTGAGTATTATTGGCGTTCTGTTTCCCGACCATCAATTTTGTATCCAGTCCCTTGGCCTGTTGTTCAATTGGACGTTTATTTTTTTTAAAAATGCCATTCGGCTATGCAACTCAATGAATTTTTAATCTAAGTTAATGTAATCACCTATTTTATGTGTGGTTGTATTTTTAATTCATCTATTTAGTTCATTTACGCTTTTATGATTCTTTACAAAACATTTGTTTAGTTCGTAAAGTAAAAAAATGAAAGTATCCCTTGCCCTTGGTCATCCTGAATGTGGGAACAATGAATAACTGTGACAAGTGAGTTGCCCCCTTAGTGCTTTCCCCTTGATGGCTTGTTCCAGTTAGTTGAACTTAGTTTAGCTACTTAAACTTTTGCTCCCTACATTGGGTGGTTGAAAATGTTAAGCTTCCTCAGTTAACTTCCTGTTCATTGCTTGTCTTTCTTTGCTAAGGAGCTGTGGATATACAATCCATTAAGCTATGGAGCAACTTTGATGAACCGTAAGATATATTCTCCCTATGTAATATGTACAGTCAAAATTACACAGAAACTGTCTCCCGCTGCTTGAAACTCACATTGCTGATGTCCTTGTAGGCTTGCTTTGCAGTCTTGATCTCCACGGCGTCTGCGATCAGGTTGCAATTGCCCTTACTCTTCTCATAAAGTTCTTTGTATTTCAACTGCATAAAGAAACAATATTTGCAGTGAACATGACTCTTACGAAAGATGCCCTACTGTTTACTAAACATAGGCTAAGAAGTTCCAGGTAACTTAGGTACACATTAATAAAACTGATAATTTTATTCTTGTTTTTCTATGATAGGTGCTAACTGATAAGCAATACTGTGATATTTTTTTGTTAAAATGCACATATATATATATATTTTTTAAAACAGTGATTGTGAATTACATATATATGAAACATGGACCTTGTCCATCACACACTACACAATGTGACCCACAACCTTGACGCTGAAACTTTAGGAAGTCACTAGCAAGTGACCACTGTTTGCTGACAATCTCTACTTAGTGCAGGGTCCCAGTCTAAGTCAGTTGTGCTTTAAATATATATTAACAAGTGTGACATGTGAAAATGCATAGTGTCCTGCCTGGGAGTTATTGGTGACCTGTGATGTACTTACTTGACAAATGTGAAGCTGAGAGACTCGTTATGTGTGCACTATGATTGAGTGGATTGAAAACAGAGATTCAATAGGTGTATGCCATAGGTAAATGTGCATTTACCTCACTTATTTTATCCTTGACCTTGCGCATGTGCAGCAACAATGGCGTATCATGGATGGAGGTGTATCCCTTGGCCTTGGCTTTCTGGTACTCCCTCTTGTAAATGATCTAAAAAGAATTCATGAGAAGGAACGTGCGTTATCATACAAATTGATATTATTTTGTATCAGTCATAAAATTAGTCTACATATAAGACACATTACAGATGTTGATACTACTTAAATGCCGTCTTGGTAAGTCTTTCTTAAATGAACATGCTTTGTCTAGCCTCTGTCATTGATGGCTTTGGCATCCATTTGTACGTTGGCCACAAAAACCCCCATATGCAAGTTTCTTGAAGGAAGGAAACATGGTGGCCACACATAATCTGGCAATGTTACAAGCTATTTTCTTCAAGTTGAACTGGACAGTATCCTTACCTCTACTGATGATTGTTCTGAACACTCGCCGGAAGTGGCTATATACCTTGATGGTGTGCAATGTTTGTCATTTTTACTCTGTCTGCTCACAAAATCACCACCACTCATGTGGCACATGAGGAAAACTCACGAGCTTATGTCTCAATTTATGATTTTATGTTGCTTCAGTTTCTCTATCTCTGTCTCCATGAGGTGAACTACACTCTTTGGCCTTCAAAGTGAAGAAAGGAGGGCAGAATTATGGCCACCCTTAACAATGTGTCTCATAATGGCTCTTGGAATCAGAAACGCTTGTCAGGAAAGCACTTAAGACCTGGATCTTTACAGCTCCAGGCTCCCTGTGTCAATCTTTGGTGTAATCCATAACAGTCCGAATCTCCTGTTTTACTTCAGCATAGATGCACAAAATCAAATCAAATCAAAGTGAATAAAATATGTTTGGTGCCACTGTGGGAGGTGCTTTCACTCCTGGTTTTCCCACTCTGCTCCTCTAGTCCGTGGATTATACAAGTTCCACATGAAAAAAGAAGTTAATATTTATAAGCTAACCAGCTCTAATCACATAGCTCTGCCTTTGGTAAAAAATGTGCCTTTGCTACTCATAGAACATATCCAGTACCATCATCACTGAACTAGGCAACTAAGGGCAAGAGTCACTTACTCAATGAGACAGATGCAGCTAACAAATTAATTGTAAATGAAGGTGTCCTGCGACATCTTTTCTCACTCAATGTTGTAAAGCTGTTTTTGCGGAACCAAAAAAAGCTCCAATTTGGGAATGATTATTTGATTGTATAATTGTCTGACAAAGGAACAAAATTCCAGAGGAAAGAAGGAAAGCAAGAATTTGGTAAAAAAACAAACAAAAAAAAACTTTGTAACATTTCTTTTCTGATTTTTCTATTTTTGTCAATGTAAATGCCACCTGATTGGAGAATTAACGTTTCAGAAAAACCTAAAGATCTAAAAAGAATTCAGGCAGCAAGATCAAAAAAGTAGGAAAACAAACAGTGTATTTCTCTTTAATAATCCCTGATTGGTGATATTTTCTATTGCTGTTCTGCTATCTATTCATTAATGCAAATAAAGTAATGCAAAGTAAACTGTGAAAACATGGTGTTCTGCTTAATCCTTAAGAAAGCAAATGTCGAAGAGCACAAATTAAACTTTCTTTTACAGAAAATGAAACAATATAACCTTCTAAGAGGTTAAACATAAAAACAAATCAAAATATCAGATATTCTTATTTATGAAAGATTTTTTTTATAGGGATTGAGACTGTATGACCTGCAAGATCCTCAAATAAAATCTTACCTGATCATTCAAAAAAGACCTACGTTTTTGCCACCAGAATCTTACTAGTGAGTGTCATACCTATATAAACTGAGCCAGACGTTTCTCATCTGAAGTCATATTAATCAGTCCATCAATCAGTTAATGAATGAAAAAACTGTCACAACCATCTTAGACAAGTCACATATAGTCCCAGCTCTGCAGGAAACCGGCTGGTGTTTTGTACTCAGCTTTTTGCATGTTTACTTACATCACTTATCTGCTTCCCGGCTTTCTGGGTCCTTGTGTGCTCAGGAGTATCAATGACGGTGGTGTAGTTCGCCTTCTCCTTTTCATAATTGTGCTTGTACTTCCACTGATTATGCAAAAGAAAAATACATCAATCAGCTACAGTACATCATGTAGTTATATACTTACCTATGAGCGACATCTGTGTATCACAAATATGAAATATATGGTGTTTACATTGTAGGTTATATGGAAATGAAAATGGGCAATTTCATCTTTCTATCTGTAGCAGAGGATGAATATTATGAACCAGGACTTTTCTCAAATTAGAATGTTGAGGTGATTTTGATGTTATAGTAGAACTTATCAAATGTAGCAAATTTTTGTGCATGGGAATAAGTATGTTATGACAATTACAAATATTCATGATAGATAGAGCTAGCACATTAATATTATTAGGTCTCATCTTTTTTCTACTACGGGAAAGATGTTTTACTCATATGTAAAGGAAATGATTGCCAGGTTTGCCACATGATATCACCAAACATTGTGTTACTGGAGTTATAAAATGGCACTGGATACGATTGACAGTTACCATCACGCAAAGAAAGCATGCATTAAGGCATAACACAAAATCATTCAGAGGAAAATAAAAAGCACATAACCACCACATTTGTAAGAAACACAACAAGGCATATGGTCGGACGAGTGACATGCTTTGTCAAAAGGGAAGCATGCAAATATCAAAGCAACAATACACTTGCATTTTTTTTAAGAACATCCTTTTTGTGTTGTAAATTTGCTTACTATGTGTTGGGTATCATTTTATGTGTGTGCTTACTGGATTTATCATGCATTTTTTTCTGCATGAGGTCTGGAGTTTATCAACCTGGTTTGAAGGATCCACCACACTGTCTTCTGTTGTCAGTAATTCCATTCTGTTGCTTGGCACTGAAGAACTTTATGTGGTAATTCATTAAAAAGGGTTCATCCTCTGCCCTAATAAACACAAGGAGGGAGAAACCTGCATCCCTTAAAACCACACAGCAAAGATGATTAAAAAGTGATTAATCTGTCAGAATCTCCCAGAAACAGAGGAAAACAAAGCTCTGATTCTGAGCATGGATGTCATAAACCAAAGCGCAACAGATACGACGATCAATATAAGATGGACTTTAGTGCAGCAATCAAGTGCCAATTTGCACTGTTTCACAGTTCAGCAGGGATTTGAGTGCATGTGTGCACACCATATTTCTGGCTACAACCACCTTAAAATGTCCGTCCCAATATTAGGAAGCATAGAGGGATGATGACTCAACTCTAAATTATGTGCAAACCTTAGAACTGCAAATCAAAATCTTTGTCTATTGATTTAACCTCATGCGCGCGGCGTTTTTCCCCGCTGCGCGCTGAAGTTTTAAAAACCCTGCGGTGCATGACGAGCTCAGCTCGCCATGAGCGCACGGCAGGTAAAACTCATGATGAGCTGAGCTCGTCAACAGCCTTGAAGGGGTTAAGGTCACTGCCCTTCAACAGTACACAAAGAGAAGACCAAATCCAAGTGAATGATAAGTGTTTTGAATTTTGTCTTTTGAGTAGAATTCCAAATGTAAAAAAGGAGCATGCCCCAGTATTTCAAACTAAAGGTCTCATTAGGTTGTTGATCGGACAGCGACCGACAGGCCGTCTGTGGCGGGCAGACCGATTGACAGCCCTTCGGTCTATTTGATGCAGGTGGTTGGACCCTCATCGGTCAGGGAGAAGATCGCTGCCTCCGACAGGATCTAGGATCCCGTCAGGGCGGTGGTCTTGATCGTATCTCCTGAATGGCGGTGTTACTGAGGCAGGCACCGTCGTCAGGATTATCATACCCCTGCCGAAAAGTCCTTTCATGTTGGATAGTTCGCCATGAAAAGGCTGTTGGAAAGGGACTTTGGGGGCTCCAAACAGGGCACCCCTCTGTCATGGGCCACTGTAAAGTGGCCCAGGGGGCAGATTCAGTGCCCCCATGCACAGGGAAAGGGCCTCAGTACAGGCCGCCGTGTAAATGAGCACTTTCCCACTGCCAGCCCGGCAGTTGCATCGAAATGCGGCAGTCAGACTGCTGACTGCTTGTTGGGAGGTCTCCTGACCACCGCGATAGCAGCCTGCAGTCTAACCAACCGCTATACTAAATTGGGCCCTATATGTGTGCAACAATCATCAGCTACTTGTGTTCCTACGTTATGAATTGCTTTTAGTATCAGAAGAATTGATGTGGAAAGGGCCAGTCCCACGATGAAAAATTGTAGGGGCATAATGCAACATTTCCAATACATATTTTTCTTGATGGAACAGTATTTCCATCATCCATCGTTGCATGACCAGACAGAAGACATTTACAAAGACCCTTTTTAGGTAAACAAGGCATGACCAGACAGAAGGCATTTACAAAGACCCTTTTTAGGTAAACAAGGCATGACCAGACAGAAGGCATTTACAACAACCCTATTTAGGTGAACCACAGGAAACAACTTGCTGTTCATTTCAGGCAGGCAGTACGCATAACTAATTTTGGGAGCACGTGAAGGAAGACTAAACTTATGGTGCTCCTTCAATACTAGAGGGCCTTTATCTGGAATCATTTCAATCTCGTTTCAGGGCTTTTCTTGTCCAACATTCAAGAAAGAGGTTATCAAAACACACTTAAGGAATGCTTCACTAATAAAGCTGAAAATGGGCTGAAGTCTCATTTTTTGAGGGAGAAATTGAATTAACCACAATTCAAATGAAATTACTGGTATTTTATTGTACTGCGTGTTGTTTTTTTCCATTCATTTTCTTTTTTTCATATATTCTATTCCCTGTACTGCTGGTAAACTAAGGATAGTTCTCAGAGTGATGCTACCTCCTTCTGGCTCCTCTTTTCTTTGTGATATCAGATGATTTAACATTGATAATGCATGTCCATCAATGATAACAGGAAGTAGTTTCTACTGCTTACTAGGACAATTGTTTTTTTCTGCTCCAACAAGTTGCTAGTGCCCATATAGATAGACTGTCCCATAGCCTTTGCATGTGTGATGCATATGGATTCCTCTATTAAGTCCAAGAGGAAGTGTATAAATGAAATCCACACTGTGGGCATATATCCCCATTATTTTTTAGAACTCCTACAAGTGTTCCTAATATTACTAGGATGTTTTGCTTTTGCTAGGCCCAGGTATAGATATATTCAAAACCCAAAAGCGTTTTCACTTGAAAGGGAATTAGGGGGACCAGATGATGTTAGATGAATGGAGGCTAAATTATATCTACTACAAATGGAGTTTAACGTTTTTTAAATTCATGATAAATCAGAAATGTTATAGGAATATTAGTGATCATTAAGAATTGTAAAAATGTGCAAATATAATACACTTTTGATCATGTTACCTCACTCCACATGTTTGTGTTGTAGAGGGCTCGCAAAAGGTCTGGCCTCCGGATTTCAGTACATCCTTGTTGCAGCCTCAGCTTGGCACTAGACTTATATTTTTTCTGTTCATGCAAAGAGCAACAAAGCACAAACAAGACGTGAAGACAGCAAATAAGTCAGCTCTAGACGCCTGTCAGGAGCTTTCAGCCTTGAGACTTAATAGACTTCCATTCCTTTGACTACACACATTGTGCAACACACTGGCAGATAGAATCACCTTGACATATAGTGCTTTGTGGTGGTGCACTGCTAAGACCAGAGCTTAGTTTAAAAAAGCTTGGCATGGTAATTAAGCTAGCAGACAGGCTTTATTTTGATCTTAAATAAAATGGTAAACAAATCGCATTGCATTTAAAGGTCTATCAAAATACACTTTGCACTTTTCTTTAAGAAAAGTACCTGAGATCATCTGCTCTTGTGTACTGGCCATGTGTATGAGTCAAAGGAATGTAAATAGACAGAGGACTCCACGGCTCACTCAGAAAGGTGCCTTGCCTTTTGAGTGGCAGTACAGTCATTATGACTTACAACAGAAACGGAACATTGACATATCATAGGACACCCCTATGACATTGTTGGTTGTCTCTGGACGTTGGGTGCAGACAGATGCAGGTGGGGTGCTGCGAATGGCTGGCACTGTTACCTGACTGATCTGTTCACTTGCACTCTTAGCCAGCAGATTTCTGGGATCGTCCACAACAACACTGAACTTGGTTTTCTCCTTCTCATAATCAGCTTTGTACAATCTCTGCTCAGGATATTACAATATAATTACAATAAAATCAAATTATAGGTACATGTTAAAAATTCTTAAGAAAAGGTCTATCAAATTAACAATGGCATTTAAGGTATTAGATCAATATCATTTGGTCTACCCATCTAAATGTTGGGATCATGCAAATTAAACACCCAAAGAGGTCTGCATAAAGTCTGTACATATGCAATCTAATAAAGCATAAGGAAAACTGAATATTCCAATTCATGCATCACTATGAAATAAGAGGTGGTTCGTTGCAGAAAAGTAACTGTCCATACAAACCATTTACAATCAACGGCTTTGATGGAGAGAGTCCTGTAAAGGAGTTTTTGTCATCCAAGAATGCAGCACAATTCAATTAATTTATAAACCTGTCACATCTTCCTACTGGACAATATGCAATGGTAGAGATGCAGAACATGTCTAGTGAGCTAAAAATATGGATATAAAATATTCCAAATGCTTATTATAGTTTCAATGTCGGTAGCCACGTTGAATGTATAGGTAATAACACCATCATTCTTTATTACAGGACAATGTTTTCTAAAGTCAAAGTCCCAATTCTAAAATAATACTTCTAGTCAAGCTACCAGTTTTCAAATGGGGCTCTTTTCTTAACATCTGCCTCCGTCAGGAAGTAATGACTCCAGAAATTGTAAGTATTCCATAAACAGGCTACACAAGGAAAGGTGCCCCTACCTTGCCAGCAACATGTGCCTGTTTGGCCTCTTTGTAATGAAACCACAGGAACATGATATGCTGAAAACAGTGCAAGGCACTGTAGTACCGGGACTGGTAAGTCTGCACCCATCACTCCCGAAAAAGAAGCAGGAACATACCTCATTCATAAGTTCTGAAGCATACTTAAAATGATTGAAGAGTGGCGTATCCGCTGTGTAGTGGAATGTAGACTTTATCTTCTCAAACTTCTCCTTGTACTTGCACTGTAGAAAGACAGCAAAGACATCACTGAACCCTCCCATACACACTTGAGATGATGAAAGTATTGGATTTTGAGATTTCCCATAAGTTTGCAGGTGGCCATACTGTTGAATATGTTCAAATAAACAATGCATGATTCTGAAAACCAAACATATGTTAAGAACCTTACTAATAGCAAGTATCCTCAATTTACATGGTATAAATATAAATAATTTGAGCAAATGTAGGACTCTTTAGTGAAACTCAATTAGCAGCTCGGTACATAATATATAAAATTACAGTAAACATTATGTTTTAACAACACTCTAGGAGAACATTTGTTGAATTAATACCAATAGTTAAAAAAAAACATGTATCCACATATTTCTGTAGTAACTGAAGCAAATGTGTGTATGGAACATGTATAAATTAATGTTAATCTGTTGTAATCATGATTTTTGTAGTTAAATATATTTTGATTACATACCATGCTGTAAAGGGACTTATTTTGTTCTGCCAGGACCATATCTGGAGTATCCCAAACATAACAGCCGATACCCTTCAGCCAGTGCAAGTCTTCCTTGTACTTAAACTACAAAAAGAAAGATCATATAACACAGTTTTAGAAATGATAAATCAAAATAGTACAATTCCATTTGGATATATGAGGCATTTCTCAAATTCTAAAGAGAAAACATTTAACTGTTGTACACTGTTCCTTTTCTTAAAATTGATGTGCGTTCTGTGTACTTATCAGAAGCTATCATCATCATCTCGTTAAAATTCACTTTGTATTTTTTATTATATCAGTGAGGGAAAGGGTTTAAGTGCTGCAGAAATATTTACTTGTCCATCATTTTTGCACTGAAATTTACCCCATTAAAGCCCTGGCCAGTCTCTTTGGGTGGTATTACATTCCTAATGTGCATATTGCTCATTGCAGTGTTAAATGCTGGTTTTAGATCTCTCTTTGAGAAATATTTAGGATGCTTACCTCACTCCAGATCATTACAGACACTGTCTCCAATCTTGAACTTTTAATTTACAAATCAGTGATTCGAGGTGTGTTAATCTAATTAGTTCAGTGGAAGCAAAACTGGACCAAAACATCCAGATTGAATTTAGCTATTACCCTAATTCCCAGGACTAGAAACAGTGTCTATAATGACCTGGCTTGAGAGGAGTTGCTTACCTTAGGAATACCTTACATCTATCTTGCATTTTAGTATCTTGTTCCTTGTAGAAATCTGCTTTAGAACTATCATAAAGTACCATACATCATAATGTCTTTCTCAAATTACAATTATTCCTTTTTTCTAAAGGCATTCTCATCATCGCTGCTGCTCTTAATTAGTCTCAGGTCGTATTTCACATACGCCCAGATACAATAAGGGGGGATATTGTTGGATGTAGGGCCCGCCCTATGTAGACCTTCATAATGAGTTAGGCAGTATAGGGTGGGGTATTGTGTAGAAAATAACATATGGAATTACTTTTTAACACACTGAGGGACATATTATGAAGCCCATTATCGCAGCTTTAGCGGCCGTTTTCGCCGAAAAGCAACGATAATTTATTTGCAGTATTATCAATGACACGCTAACAGGCTTTAGCGCGTGTTTCCTTGTTCTAGCACCCGTTTTACTAACACCTTTGGTCGCATCGCTAATGAGATGCATAGTAGACATTCCTCACAAAACTTAATGGGAATACATCGCTAACGCAGCTTTGCGAAATTTACAATGATGCCCTGGACCCGCGTACCGGCAATTAAAATCCCGCTACGCCCCAGTTATCGCTGGAATCTAACATCTGCAAAATTCCTGAGTTAGCTATATTATCCTATGGGCGGTGGATTGTCAGGTTAAGGGCACCATGTCGTATTATCAAGGATTTACAAATTGCTGACTTTTTATAGCTGGATTTCATGCAATATTCCTGCATTTCCCCGCTATCACTGGATTTATTATCACCTTGGAGATAAGCGTTGATAATAACCCACTATCTCGGTGATAAATACCAGCGATGGGTGGCAGTAAGAAAAACCGAGCAAAGCGCGATTACTGATAATCATCGCTGTTTGTTGATAATATGCCCCTCAAGGTTTTTTTTTGGGATCTTTTCCTCTAACAAATATCAGCAGATAGGATCTGGGGAAAACTGGGAGGTTGTAATAATTAGCACTCTACTCGTAATCTCGATCCAATTGTGCAAACTCTCGTTTGCGCAGAGATGGGCATTTAGCTTAAGTTGGCATAAGGGTCTCAGACTGTTTACTAGCATACAGACTCTTAAAAAGTGTACATTCTTTTTTACAATCTAAATATTGCACATGGGGCATCTGTCAAAATCTAAATTACCCTTTTGCTATGCTGAGATGTAAAATATGTTATCAGTCTGTTACTTTTTGTCGTTCACTGACTTTAGAATTAAAATAAGTTTTTGTTCAATTTATTTACAGTTTTGCACTTTTATGTCATACTTCCAAACCATAGCTGACAATTGACCTGATGTCACTAAGGATATCTTCAGGCTAGTATCTCAGGCAGCAACATTTTTTCCATCATGAGTATAATCCTAAAATAACCAGCAAGCAAAGTATTGTTGGGTTAGAAATTTGGACTGTTTCATAGTTATCCTCATGGAATGAGGATAATTGACAGCCATACCAATATAGTGCACTGAGGCACATTTGAAATTCAGTTGTTGAATATATATTTCCCATGTAATGTAGAATTTCAGTGAGTATTGTATATGTGCTTTCCAGGCACATCCATATCAATCTGACCACATTTGTTCCATCCCAGCTTTTGTCTGCCTTTCGAATAGTGCTCTTTTTATATCTTTGGAGCACCATGCTCTGTTTCTCTCACAACATTATTTTTATAATACAGCTATGCTATTTTGTAACAGTATACCAGTATACACATGCATATGTGAATATGTTCCATTCTGCTAAATAGTTTCATTGATTTTAAGAAAAATCTTACGTCGCTGATTGAATCGGTGACCATACGGTGATGGAAGTGCTCAGGACGATCTGGAATGGATCTCCAAATACCCAACTGGTTCACATATTTCTCTTTGTATTTCACCTGGGGACATAAGAATAAGAATATTAGGCAAATACCAACCCATAGGTCTTAAGAAATTAAAAGTTAGTTTTGAAGCAAAACATATCCACCGGCAACATCTTTCATTAGAAAGATATGGTAAGTGATCATTTTCCACTGTTTCACTGCATGAAAGTACTACTTTTGGACAATGAAAAGAATCAATATTGAATTAATTTAAAAATGAATGACACGTACACTGCTGATGTCATCAGTGACCTTGCGATGATAGACAACGTCCAAGGCATCCTTCACTGTGTGATATTTTCCCTTTGCTTGTTCAAATGTTTCCTTGTAGCGCAGCTGAAAAGAAAGAATATTGGAAAATATGTAAGAGATATGTTGAATACCCATCATTCGTATCATTCAGGCATACCAGAAATTACAAATGAAAGTAGTATAAGGAAATACTTGACCATGTCATTGGAAAAGTTGTTGGTCTTTGCCATCACACAACACAACTTGATTTAAGCTGAAACAAATTCTAGCATGATTGTTTACTAATTCTCTTTTTTGGTGCATTTCAGAAACAATCAACTCTGCCATTGTCAGATAATGGCCATCCAAGCCCTTTTGGCACAAGCATTTGCACAATATGTACAGGTTCTGGAGGGACAAGAAATGGCATCATCACAGACTAGAAAGAAGGGCTACTATAACAAGAGTCTCCCTCACTCATGTACTTTCTTCACTCATATGTTCAGCAGAAACCTGACACCTGCAATGGAGCTGACATCCATATAATTGCAACAGATTTTTTGTATATATCAGAAGAAGTCAGTCTGCCACTCTCCTCCAATGTAGGCATGTTTCAAAACATTGATTGTGGTATCACACCCTCTAGGAACAAGGACAATTGTGGTCAAGGCAAAGTAAGCTGAACAATATTAGACCACTGAATATGTTCTAGTTAATACAGACCCTCTTTTAATGGAAAATTAAACTTTATGTTTATAAAACGCCTATCATCTGAACAAGTGCTTTCTTTTGCAAGACAGTATTAGGTAAGATCCTGGCAATACCAGTAAACAAAGTCATCAGC
Source organism: Lissotriton helveticus (assembly GCF_964261635.1). Lineage (NCBI taxonomy): Eukaryota > Metazoa > Chordata > Amphibia > Caudata > Salamandridae > Lissotriton > Lissotriton helveticus. The sequence continues at coordinate 1,139,424,888 of NC_136061.1, read as the reverse complement.
TATGTTACTTTTTGTAAGCTGATTTGGAAACATACAGTGCGATTCAACACACGTTTATGTAGCCTAATATGCACGTTTTGGTTTTAATAGTGCTTGCTCTCTTTCTGGTCTACCATAGCATCTTGTAACTTTATAATTCTGCATTTTGTGGTTAATCTGCTAGATCACATCTGTGCCCAGTCATGAGCTTGAAAGCCCATATGATTAAGTTCCAATGCATGATGGCCATTGTAATTGTTTATGTGATAATCCATTTGCTCACGAAATGCGGCAATGTAAAGTGGGCGATAGCTCTCCTAATCACAAGTAATAACTGGGCATATGACTGGTTAGCTGAACGAATACATCGAAAATCTCCTGAACACCCTAAGTAATGAATTTCAGGTGTTACAAAATCCTGTAGACAGACTGGTCTCAAAAGTGGAATGTTCGTACCACATAAAACCTGTACTAAAGGACTTCTACTGATAGTTATGAAAAACTCTCAGTTAAACTTCTGTTCCATAAATCCCTACACGTGTTAACACAGATGGGAAGACCAGAATCAATGTATTCAAGTAGACTCCTTGATATGGCTCATTCTTCAGTGCCCAAACTTTTTTTATGAGAGGAGCAGTGTATTGAAATTCTTAGAATTAATGTTAGGAGGATTCACTCATCTTATGCTTTTTCGACAAATCTTCATACCATGTTTGTTTGAAAGGATGTTCTTATCATGTTTAATTTGATATCTTATGTTTTTTCTGTTATTTCTAAATTTGGCAACTGTCCACGATTTTAATGCATCATTTAATGTACTAAAATAAAGATAATTTTAAAAGTTTATCTGAACTGAAAATGGTGTGGATAAAATGGCAGCCATATTAATGTTTAATCTATCCTGGTGCTTAATTTCATTTTTTCTCTTACTTTGGGGCTTTAACAAAGAATTTGAGATCTCATTTTTAACACAGCTGACCAATATATTAGCTGCAGAAGTATCTTTTGTAGACTAGTAGCAATGAAAACAGGGATATTACGGGGCATATTACCAACAACTAGCGATAATTATCGCTATGTTGGCTTAGCGGTACAAAAGGGGGTGGTGATGGACGGAGCATCTGAATCAATCAAACACTCACACCCAGTCAAAAGATCTGGGTTTAATCCATCACCGTTCTTTAGCCCACTCTGCCACCCCAGTTCAGACATGGCTATATGCAAATCAGTCTGACCCTGTGCCTCATGGGAACAGTCCAGCCCGAACTGCCAAGCAATGTCTTCCCTGGACCGGAAACAAGCTTCCGAGGACCGGTTTCTGGCATTCCAGCCGTCTTCAGCCCGGCTTGCTTGAGAATCCAGTGGCAAAGTGAGCAAGGGACTCACGTCTGAGCATACCCTGCCACACTTATGGCGGCCAAAAGCGGTACAAAAGGGGGTGGTGATGGACGGAGCATCTGAATCAATCAAACACTCACACCCAGTCAAAAGATCTGGGTTTAATCCATCACCGTTCTCCTATGTTGGCTTAGCGGCAATATTTTTATCGCCGAGCTGCGGCGATTTTGATCGCTTAGGAACCTTGCTATTATCAAGGTTTATCCCCAAAGCGATAAAAATCGGCCAAAATGCATGAATATCGCTGAAAAGTCAGCGATATTCGTGCATTACCGAGCTAATGCTCTTAGCCATGTTATCCACCTACCATTGGATAACATGGCTAAGAACTGCTCAGGGGCAGGTGTTAGCTTTTGGAGATACTCGCGCTTAGCGCGAATATCTCCAAAAGTTGGTAATAGGAGATAGCGATGTTAGCGACTGTTTCAAGTCGCTAACATCTTGGCACGCCCACTTTGCATGTCATTAGTGATAAATTTCACTGACATGCAAAGCGGGGCCCAAGATGGTCGCTATCTCCTACTAGCTGTCACTAACTGGTGTTAGCAACAGCTAGGTAATAGGGATATAATTTTATCTTCGCTTTCTTGGCTTTTAAAGCCAAAAAAGCGGAGATAAACCCCCTTGATAATATGCCCCTACATTTTTAGGGTTCGATCTAACGGGTTCCGCTACAATTCACTGATCCAGGTTATCACTCTGATCTCACTCTAATCTCTTCTAAAAAGGCATTGTATAAAGGTTGGTTTTGCTTTATTTCAGGGCCACTAATCATGATGTGGTTATTGAAAGACCCTTGAGTGGACATTAAGTGATAGAAGGGATGTTCCTTTGTATAAGAGGGTTGCCGGTCTTGTTCAAAAGAACAGAAGCTGGGCTGATTCCTAAATATGGATGGCAGTGGTGAATCATAAAATTTCTAAAGAATTATTGTATACCTGTGGTCATGATATTCATGAGCAGGGTTGACTATTCCTGTCTTCTTAAGTTAGAAGACAATTTACTGAGTCTTCATAAGTCTTGTTTTGCACTCATATCAAGGCTTACTAGTTCTTATGGTTCTAAAGCTGATAAAGTTAATTTGTGATAGACTTTATGTGGCCACTTCCTATATACATATGCTGTTGATATGTAAACAAATGGGCCCACACCAAGACAGATAAGAGGAAAAATGTCAGCGGTCAATAAAACATATTACAAAAATCAAATTACAGAAGAACAGAGAGCTAGAGCATCATAGGTAATAGTGATTTGTGACCCAGTCTCCGAATCAATGGTGGTCTCACCATCTCCCATCTGAAATCTTGGCGTTTGCACTCAGTATAAAAGTAAACACTTGGGGGTCGATTAGGATCGCAGTTTTCCCGCATCCTCCGGGCCGGCGGAAGCCACCGCTGGCCCGGAGGATGCGGGAAAACCGCAGCGGACCCAACAAAGACCCACCGCCACATTAGGATGGCTGGTGGGTCCTGGTTTCCGTCCGCAGCTTTTCCATTGCGGTTGGCTTACAACCGTGGCGGAAAAGCTCTAATATGGTGGCGGTGTCTCTCAGACACCGCCAGCCATATTAGGATGTGCTTTGAAACATGCTTTTCCGCGGCGGGTTTTCCGCCGTGGAAAAGCATGTGGAACTTCCCTGCGGGGGCCCGTTGCGGGCCCCCTGGGTGAAGGGGGATGGGGGGTGCACATGGGGGGTACCTATGGTACCTCCCTGCATTTGTATGCACAGGCACCGCACGGTGCCTGCCGCTTTCTGCATACAAATGCAAAGTATGCATTTTTACCATTGCGGTGGGTGCAGCTTGAAGTAGCACCCGCCGCAATGGTAAACATAAAGGATGTGACCGCCAGGGTGGCGGTCACACCCTAATAGGACAGGAGGGAACTCCGCAGGCCATGTGGAGGTTCCCTCCTCCTCTATGGTCGCGGACGGACTCAAGTCCGTCCGCAATCATAATGGGCCCCTTGATATGGATACAACACAGCCAGGTTGGTGATATGCTCATCAAGCACTGTTAGTTTCCTTTTGGTTTTAGAAACTGTGTAGTAAAAATTTCTTCAAATATATTACATTTATACGAAGTTACCTTAAATTTAATATTTCTACATTGCATGCAGTAGCTCAAAGGACAGTGGCATTGCAAAGTGTACACAGAATACGTACATCACTGGCATTGAAGTAAGCTTTCTTTGCCCGAATGAGAATAGGTGAATCTGCAACTGAGGTGTACTTGTGCTTCAACTTCTCATATTGTGCTTTGTATTTTTTCTAGAAGAAGAAGAATAGAAAAATATAGGCATATTAGTATTAGTCATCATTGAAAGTGTATGTTACCATCTTTGTTTCCCACAATGTGATGGTTAAGATCGCTAACACCTCTTAATGTGCCACACCCATAAAGGCCACAATAGAGGGCTGCATAGGGGAAGGTTCTTGGATTTACAGGCAGCTGCAATGTAAACTAAAATAGATAGGAAAACTTAAAAAATCAAAGACCCACTTTTTTATGCGCACCAGCAGTAAATGCAGAGCTATAATATATACTTGGTATGCTTTTAAACAGATGTTTTAATGCTTCTCAGATTATTGCATTTTTATTAGTTCATGTATCCACTGTAGCTTTAATTGTTCTTTTATAATGGCATAATTTAGGTATTTGTAAAACACTGCTTTATACATTTAAAACATGTTAAAACAACAAAAAGTAGTAGTGAAGTAGAAGACAGAAAAGTCACTGAAAAGACTAGAAAGTACCATTAAGAATATGGACCTATTGTAAACGTAGATTAGATTTAAATACCCTTCCTTTTGGGAAAGAAGACACTGTAATCAAGGATTAGTTGTGTGCCAATGGTATTTGGACATTTATCGAGTCATAAATATCGAGTGACACTAATATCGAATTTTTAATATCGTGTCACAGAAATATTGTCATGCAGGAATGTCAATGACAAAAAAATTGATTTTTTAAAGATAAGTAATATTGTTTTCAACAATATTGTTGTTATATCGTTTACAATAATATAGTTGTAAAACATCATTTTTTTATTATCTTTATGTGTTTCAATAATATTGTAACTGTTTATGTTATATACTGTTTGTATAATTAATGTTAAAGTTTTAAATATTGTTTGTAATTTTAAGTTATTTATAATGCAATTAAATTACTAATAGTAAGTCATAATGTCAGAGCAGGTTGTGAAGTTTGCAGGGGCATGCAGGGGCATAGTGTGGGAATTTAATTAAGTAATAATGTATTCATAATTACTTCTAAATTATTATTAATTATGTAATTGATCATTAATAATGTAAATTGAGCAATTATTATTTTTCTAAGTTATATTTTAGGAGTGGGTTGTTGGGTTTGTAGGGGTAGTGGGTGGGAAGTTAATTACAGAATAATGAATTTATAATTATTAATTATTTAATTGATAATTATGTAAAATGTGTTATTATATTTTTTAATTTCTATTTTAGGTGCAGGTTAATGGGCTTGTAGCAGTATAGGGTGTAAAGTTAATTAAGTAATCATTGATTCATTATTAATTAATTATTTAATTGAAAATTAATTATGTAAAGTGCGTAATTATTATATTGCTAAAGTTATATTTTAAATGTGGGATGTTGGGTTTCTAGGGTCATAGGGTGTGAAGTTAATGAATTAAATCTTACATTTTAATTAATTATTAATTTTAATTAAAATATGTAATATATTTATCATTATATAAATGATCTAATAAATATGTATTTTAAGGTATATATTAGGTGTGTGATGTGTTTTTAGAAGGATAAGGTGGGAGGTTATTTAAGTAATCATCAATTAACAATTAATTATTCAATATTTTATTTATTACTTAAGCTATTAATTGGGTTAAGGAGAAGTGTGGTGTAGCGGCTAGAGCGGCTGACTCCAGAGTGTGGGCTCACGATTTGATCCACGGTCCCAGTGGCAGCTCAGCTCAGCATCATGTGACTCTCTACAATAGCTCACTTAATCTACCCGACGACCCCAGCACCTTGAAACCCTTAAGGGGTGATATGTTTGCGCTTTACAAATAGGAATTGTTATTGTTCGAATTTTTTATGTTTTTAAATTTTAAATTTGAGCTGCTAGGTATGTGGGAGTACAGTGTGGGTATCTAATTAAATAATCAATTAACAACATTTTATCTGATATTATTGTTTTTAAATTATGTAAATTGTTTAATCATTTTTAAAATATATATATATATAATTTTTATATTGATAGTTTATAGTTTTTATCAATTAATACACGTATTAGAATATGGTATGTGTTTGAAGTGGCGTGTGCCGGGAGCTCTAACTTGGTTGTTGCTCTTCCTATTCTGACGCTGATTTAGGCATCTTTTAATTATTTTAACATTGCACCGCATTGATCAGGTTTTTAAAACTTACCTGTTTTTGCACTTTTGTTTATTGCGGGTGGGCACAGAGCTGCTATTGGGTGGTGGGCGAGGTGAAAGGCTGTAGCTCACTCGGGCGGCAGGAGCGAGTCCGCCATCATGGGGGGGGTGAAGGTTAGCGGGACAGCTGTTGTTGCCCGGACTGTAAAAATGCAGGCACAGCTGCGGACGCGCACAGTGGGCGTGCCAAAGGCAAGCCTGTCTGCGCCCATCTGCCCCGGACCGTCTCCAGTCGCCAGAACCCCTGCGCATTTTCCCGCGGACTCTATCAGGTATTCGCGTGAGGAGCTCCTGACCTTGGAAATCAATTGCCCTTCTTTACCTTGGGCCCCGCAGGATAGCTCCTTTAATTGTCCCATGTCCATCAGACCATACGGAGTATAAGTTTCTCAGTTTGATCTGTCGCTCCCTTGCGAAACATCATGCCGTGGTGTTTGATCTTTTAGCCGATGAGTTTCTGGATGTTCTGTTCTTAACGGAGACGTGGCTCACTCAAGACTCGGTGGCAGAGCCTTTTCTGGCTCTTCCTCAATGCTATGTGCTGAAGAATGTAAATAGAGGGGGGTAGAGGAGGCGGTATCGCAGTGATTGTTAGGGATGTCTATAGTTGTGTAAGGAGAACATAGTGTACTGTGAAAGTCCTCTATTTAAAATCACGTTGAACCACAATTTTACTGTGTCCGGCCTCCTTATCTACCGGCCCCCTGATCCCTCGAGCATGTTCAGGGACGATCTACTGAACAAAGATGTATTATTCGCAAGTAAGGCTGGGAATTTCACTATTCTAGAGGATCTCAACCACCATCCTGAGAATTATGGGAAAGCCATGATTTCCAGCATTCTGGCCGGCCTAGAGGCCTATCAGCTGGCACAGCGTGTTCTCGAGTGCACGCATGTGGCAATGTGGCAGGCCATCTATTGGACCCTTTATTCTCTAATCTTAGTCCTTTAAAAGTCTATCCGCCGGTCCCGCAGGCTTGGACAGACCACTTCTTGGTCTCGTTCTTGCTACAGCTGCAGGGAAAAGCTGACGTGATTTGCCCCGCCCCAGTCTTTAAACGCCCCTGGCATAAGTTGGGTTTGGGTCTTTTTTTCTGCCTGCCTATCTAGTCATAGGCCTCAGCTACCGCCAGACGCGTTTTCAAGAGTGGCTGACGCTAGGCTTGGACAGCTGTATCCCGGCTAAACTGGGGGGGAAGGGTCGAGGGCCATCCAATCCTTGGTTCAACGACTCGCTAACCTTAGTTAAGAAGGGCTGCAAGCAGCTCGAGCGTGCCTGGCGATGCTCTTATGACGCCGCAGCAAAGATTGAATATCGTCAGGCTGTTAAGCAGTACCACAAGCTCATTCGGAGAGCACGAGCTGAGTACGTGGCCAATAAAATCCGGGCTAGCACTAATCCCGCTAAGACAGTCTTCTCCCTGCTTAAGGGTATGAAGAGTGAGGGCGCAACTGTGGTTTCCCCTATCTCTTCGAACCATCAGTGTAATGAGCTGGCAAGGCACTCTGTGAATAAAGTAGAGAAGATATACCTGGGTCTGCCTACGGTGGCCCTGCCCACTGAGGGGGAGGTACCGGGGGCTACTGGCCCTACGGTGGGAAAAATGTTGTTATCTTTTCCTCCCCTCTCACCCGAGGAATTCGAGTCCCTTTGTTCAAAAATCAAATAGGGCTCGCTGGCCGACCCTTTGACACCCGCCCATTTTCGCCAGTTTCATTCCCTGATCTCTCCCGTGAGTATAGACCTGGTCAACCTGTCTATGTTGTCAGAATTCGTACCTGGGGCGTGGAAACACGCTAAAGTCATCCCACTGCTAAGAAAACCTTCTCTGGACCCTGTTGAGCCAGGCAACTATCGGCCTATTTCCCAGCTCCTTTTTTTGGCAAAGCTGGCGGAATCTCACGTGAATTATATTCTGTCCAAGTTCATCGAGCTATCTTGGACCCGTCACAGCACAGTTTTCGAGCACGTCACAGCACCGAGTCCGCGTTGCTGGTAGTGACGGAAGGCATCCGGGGTAGCCTGGATGTCAGGGACTCAGTAGCCTTGGTCCTTTTGGACTTAAGTGCCGCGTTTGATACCGTCTCCCACGCGATACTTCTAAAACGCCTCCAGGAAATTAGTATCAGGGATGCGGCCTTGGACTGGATCCGGTTTTTCTTGGAGGGGAGGTCTTTCCAAGTCTCTGTGACACCTTTTCACTCACAGGACTTAGCTTTGCATCAGGGGGTGCCGCAGGGCTCAGTACTGAGCCCTCTATTGTTCAACATCTATGTTAGACCCCTGGAAGCGGTGGCAAAGGGCATGTGGCTGTCACTCGTGCCGTATGCCGACGACACCCAATTGGTGATCGCTTTCTCTAAGAAATGCGGTATCAACTAGGGCAACTTCAAAGAGGACCTTCTAGCAGTCTCTGACTGGATGGCGGCAAACTGTGTACAGTTGAACGCTAGCAAGTCCGAGATTTTATTGTTTGGGAAGGATCGGGAGTTATGGTCCGAGCAGTGTTGGCCGGATCACCTTAAACCCGCCCACCTGCCCAAGGAGGCTGTGAAGAACCTGGGTGTGTGGTTCGACAATGGCCTGACTTTCGACACTCAATCGAAAGCTGTGGCAGGGGTCTCTTTTGGGCTTTTGCGAGGTTTGAAACCGCTGCTGGGTTTTTTTCCTCCCAAGATGCGTCAAACCATTGCCCAGGCGTCAATTTTGTCCAGACTGGACTATGGTAACTCCCTCTATCTGGGCGCCAATAAGGCCAGCATCAAGCGCTTGCAGAGGGTTCAGAATCCGGTGGCTTGTATTCTGGTTGCACTTCCGAGATCTTGCTCAGTTACGCATGTGCTCCCTAAACTTCATTGCTTGCCTGTCGAAGAGCGCATTCAGTTTAAGGCTCTTTGCATATCGCTCAAGATCTTGACCCACCAGGCACCTTTGGGGCTATCTAATCTATTAGAGTTCTATGTGCCAGGGCATCCTTTGAGATCTGCCGACCTAGCGCTGGTCTGTACTCCTCGAGTTTGGAAAGCCAGAGCTGTTGGGCGTTCGTTCCGCAATCTGGCGGCGAAACTTTGGAACTCGCTCCCTGCTCCCATCAGAGCAATCCAGAATCACTTGGCATTTCGAAAAGCCATAAAGACCTGTCTCGTTACTGTTTAACAATGATGTTTCACTCCTGGGCTCTTGTCTTCCGTCTCTGGTGGCGCTGGGATGCCCCGTCGCTGGGGCAGCTATGCGCAATACAAATCCGGAAATAAATAAATAAATAAATAAATAAATAAAATAAGTGAAGTACTTTCCTTACTGCTGCATAGACTGGAGTGGGAATAGCAACTTTTACACCTCTTGAGTCCAAAACCTTTCCTATTGTTGCACTGACTGGGGTTGGAATAGTAGCTTTTACCCCACTGCAGTCCAACGTTTTCCCTACTATTGCAGAGATTGGAGTGGGAAATCGTACATTTTACCCCTCCTGAGTCCAATGTTTTTCCTACTGTTGCACCACCCGGAGTAGAAATAGTAAATTTTACCCCTTCTGAGTCCAACGCTTTCCCTACTATTGCACCAACTGGAGTAGGAATAATATATTTGACTCCTCCTATGTCCAACAGACAGTCCCTACAGATGGACAGACAGGAAGAAGTGTGCTTTCCCTACTGTTGCACCAAATGGAGTGGGAATAGTATATTTATTATTTCTAAAATGTAAACGTTTTGTTAATATTTTTGAAATATATATTTTTATAACGTGTTTGTGTATTTGATCTTATATTTTTATATGCAGAAATGTGTTATTTTTAAGATATTTTTTGCAAGACGTATTTTTTCTATTGTTTACTTATGTATAATTAAAATGTGAATGTTTCAAAAACAATTCAAATGTATTTGTTATAGGTTTTATTTTTATTTTGTATATGTACATGTGCAAATATATAGACACATAAATATATATATATATATATATATATATATATATATATATAGGTACTTGTTATATTAGTACATTAAAAAAATTACAATCATAATATGAATTAAAATGAATATTTTTGTTACAGCTTTACATTACAAACATGTACATAAACACATGTGTGTGTGTTTAAATAAGTATATGTTTATATATCTTTAAATATCATGTAAACATATGAAATTAAACTATATTAATGTTACATATATAAATATTTACTATTTTTAACGATATATATATATACATATATTTATATATTAAAAACTATATTTTTGTATAAGATTTTTCGTTATTAGTATAAAATGATATTTTTGTTAATTATTTTTGTACTTACCTTTATATGTATAGAAAGACTATATTTTTGTGATCGATATTTTTGACACAATATTTTGGTAGAACGATGTTAAGCATTTACAAACTAAAAGAATGAAGAGCTGAATGAGACTCATCCAATTGAGAACATCATATAGATGTGCTGAAGGAGTCACCATGAGCATTGTGCCAGTGAAGAAGGGTGTTATTAGCTAGGTCTTAAATAAAAAAGTGTGTATCTCACCTCACTGATCAAGTCCTTGACGTCCCTAGCATGCTTGTGGCTTTGGGTCTGTCCATCAGCATGATGATGAGGCCTCTCCTTGGTGGCCACATCCACGTACAAGTACTGTTGAGAAGACACATAACAGGAAATGTTAGGTACATGTCTCCTAATGTAACCCCTACTTGGTACATGATGACAAAAGACTGCAATGCACTGCATTTGTTCAAGGTGCTCACCTGACTCTGGATCTCCTGTCCCTTCTTCGCTCTTAGGAACTCAGGGGTATCCAAAATTGATGTGAACTTCTCCTTAGTCTTATTTCCTTCAGCTCTGTAGACGACCTAAAACATATGCAAAGTAATTAGAAATAGAAAGGGGAAATATTTCCAGGCATACAAAGTATTGTTTAGTGCCACACTCTTAACACTAAGTCAAAGAAATAATAATTTACAACACAAGTTACAGCCAAACAATACAAAATGTTCGATTTACCTGATATGATGGACATTGATTGGTGCATAAAGAATGGCATGCAAACAGAGCAACAAATATTTGAAATGAGAAAAAGGGTAAAAACTCATTCTGTACTTTTTAAGGTATATATTTTTTAAAGTCTGTTAATTATTCTGCAGTATCTTTATTAACATATTCCAAAATATTAATCTGTTTCAGGTATTTAAGTTATGTTTTCAAATGCTGCCCATTGACCTAAAGAGGGAACACATTGTTAGGAAGTGATGGGGGATTAGGCTTTAGATGCAGATGGATTATTGTCTGAAAGCAAGTTGCAGCGGCACCTTAAAAGCATGTTTTCCGAGCATTTTTCAGTATTAAGGGCCTCATTTAAGGCTGTGAGGAAAGAACATGGTAATCACACCATCTTGAGGATTTTATTACAACTAGTGCTCCCAGTTTTCCGTTTTTACTGATTTTTGCAGATAAATACAGACAGAAAACTATTTTTTTTACTGTCTCTATTTCTTTTCAAATACAGAGAAATACGGAATCTAGGCCTTCTTTGGCTATTTTCTTCTACTGTCAATCATGAGTGCCAGGTCAGTAGGTGTACAGATTGAGCGTTAAGGGAGATTACAAAAGACAACAGAGTTCCTAATTAACCACATCGCTGCGGCGGCTATTCCGCCGCAGCGCTAAGGGGGTGGGGGGGCCGCGCGGCGGGCGCATTCAGGCGACGGAACCGCTCCGTCACCAGCCTCGGTTGCGCTGTGCTCATGACGGAGCGGTTTCGTCATGGCCCCGCCCGCTCAATAGAACGTGCCGCGCAGGCGCGAAATCAGCGCCGCGCAGGCGCGTCGGGCGGGCCATGACGGAACCGCTCCGTCATCAGCACAGCGCCACCGCAGCTGATGATGGAGCGGTTCCGTCATCAGCATGGAACCGGTTAAGCTTAGTTAAGTGCAGATCTACAGCTATTTAAGCTATGGTACAATGCAAGTGATTTCAGATAACGCTTTTGCAATGTATACTGCTGAAACCTTTTGGACATTGAAATGCAAGTATGCATTTATTAGATAAATTAATGTGGAAAGATACCCATCGCAGCTTCATTTATACAGAAAACACAAAATAAAAATGGAGAAATACAGAAAAGCTTTGCAAAAAATGAATATGGATAACTACAGACAGAAATGTCGAAAAATAAATACCATAAAACTGGGAGTCCTAATTACAATTTGCTGTATTTACCATGTGTGGTAAATACCTCACAATTTAGAACTGACTTTTACATAACCTCTTGTGTGCATTCCAGTGAAATTTACCTTGCTACTGGTAATGAGGGCCTAAAACTTGCATCAATCCGTGTGATTGCAGAATGCAACGGTTTGATCCGTTACTAAATGTACATTTAAACCATTTGAACAGGGAACCTTCAAAATTGACTTTGTAATTTCCTATACTGTACTTGATAAAAACACAAGGTGCTTTACGAAAAATCTTTTACCTGGCTGAGATGTGTTTTCAGCTCCTGCACTCTTCTGTATTCTGGAGTGTCCATAACCACAGAGAATTTGTCATGCATCTTCTTGGCTGTGTTGGTGTACAGGTAATTAGACTGAAAGAGAGAGCAAATTAATGTTGTAAAGAGCATAAGTCTATTCTACAAGACCTAGGTGCTGCCCTCTACCATTATAAGGTTCTACTGTCCACTGGAGAACTGACTAGGTGGGGCATTAGATTACTGATATTGCCAGGACAGAGATCACCATTTGACAGTCTGTTTGCTTATGTTTGTGTACGGTGCGGTTTAGCCATCAATAATGTGTGGCCTGCCTGTTGCGATTAGTATCTAATTAACTAAATGTGTTTTTGTTTACTGTACTGCCGTTCTACTGTTAATTATAGGAAAATGTGTGTTGAAGGGGTGCCAAGGTCTGTTTTTTCCCTTTGTTATCATTGCCTTATTTCTGTGTCTGTACTAAGTTCCATTTTCACTTCCCTTACCCACTCCCTGCTTATCCCTCCTTACCTCTTTTCTTTACCCTTCCCCTTGTTCCTGTAACGGCATTTGGGGTTGATGGTAGTATTTTGCTTGCACACCTCATTTAGGCATGTTTTACAATGTTCCTATGTATCTATCCTCATCTCTTCCACTGCTTTGTATTGCGTATTGCCATTGCCTTTATGTTAAAATCAATAAACAAACGATGCAAAAACAATGTTGTTTAGTATGACAAAGAGCTTTTCAAACTGTTTATACTTGCTGCCAGTTTCAGCAAATAAGGAAGCCAGGCACGGCCGGCACAGGTAAGATCAGCGGGCGGGGTTGGGTGGCAGTCAACAGATGACAGGATAGGCATGTCGCCTTCCACTATCGCTCAACACCCGCCCCGCCCTATCGTTCTTATCGATGCCGGCCGCTCCTGGCCCAGTAACTGCAAACACAACAATGATGGACAGAATGTGGATCAATGTCACACATTCACCCCAGTCCAAAGATCTGGGCCCAAATCCATCGTTTTTCCACTCCACACCACCCTGGGTTAGACAATGGCGATATGCAAATCAGCGCTGACCCTGTGCCCCATGGGAACAGTCCAGTCCGAACTACAAAAGCCATGTCCTTCCCAGATCGGAAACAAGCATCCGAGGACCGGCCCGGTTTCGAGGTAACACCTCTCATCAGCCCGGCTAGCTTGATTCCAGTGGTGTGGAGTAACTGGGACTCACGTCTGAGCATCCCCAGTACACTTAGAGCGGTAACTGCAAACACAACAATGATGGACAGAATGTGGATCAATGTCACACATTCACCCCAGTCCAAAGATCTGGGCCCAAATCCATCGTTTTTCCACTCCACACCACCCTGGGTTAGACAATGGCGATATGCAAATCAGCGCTGACCCTGTGCCCCATGGGAACAGTCCAGTCCGAACTACAAAAGCCATGTCCTTCCCAGAACGGAAACAAGCATCCGAGGACCGGCCCGGTTTCGAGGTAACACCTCTCATCAGCCCGGCTAGCTTGGTTCCAGTGGTGTGGAGTAACTGGGACTCACGTCTGAGCATCCCCAGTACACTTAGAGCGGTAACTGCAAACACAACAATGATGGACAGAATGTGGATCAATGTCACACATTCACCCCAGTCCAAAGATCTGGGCCCAAATCCATCGTTTTTCCACTCCACACCACCCTGGGTTAGACAATGGCGATATGCAAATCAGCGCTGACCCTGTGCCCCATGGGAACAGTCCAGTCCGAACTACAAAAGCCATGTCCTTCCCAGAACGGAAACAAGCATCCGAGGACAGGCCCGGTTTCGAGGTAACACCTCTCATCAGCCCGGCTAGCTTGATTCCAGTGGTGTGGAGTAACTGGGACTCACGTCTGAGCATCCCCAGTACACTTAGAGCGGTAACTGCAAACACAACAATGATGGACAGAATGTGGATCAATGTCACACATTCACCCCAGTCCAAAGATCTGGGCCCAAATCCATCGTTTTTCCACTCCACACCACCCTGGGTTAGACAATGGCGATATGCAAATCAGCGCTGACCCTGTGCCCCATGGGAACAGTCCAGTCCGAACTACAAAAGCCATGTCCTTCCCAGAACGGAAACAAGCATCCGAGGACCGGCCCGGTTTCGAGGTAACACCTCTCATCAGCCCGGCTAGCTTGATTCCAGTGGTGTGGAGTAACTGGGACTCACGTCTGAGCATCCCCAGTACACTTAGAGCGGTAACTGCAAACACAACAATGATGGACAGAATGTGGATCAATGTCACACATTCACCCCAGTCCAAAGATCTGGGCCCAAATCCATCGTTTTTCCACTCCATACCACCCTGGGTTAGACAATGGCGATATGCAAATCAGCGCTGACCCTGTGCCCCATGGGAACAGTCCAGTCCGAACTACAAAAGCCATGTCCTTCCCAGAACGGAAACAAGCATCCGAGGACCGGCCGGGTTTCGAGGTAACACCTCTCATCAGCCCGGCTAGCTTGATTCCAGTGGTGTGGAGTAACTGGGACTCACGTCTGAGCATCCCCAGTACACTTAGAGCGGTAACTGCAAACACAACAATGATGGACAGAATGTGGATCAATGTCCCATGGGAACAGTCCAGTCCGAACTACAAAAGCCGTTCTTATCGATGCCGGCCGCTCCTGGCCCAGACTACATCACTAGCCTATGATCACACAACTTAGCCAAGTTATGACAACAGGACTGGAGCTCTGTTCTCCAAGTACCACCAATGATAGGTTAGCCAGTGGACAATACCTCATCTCTTCTCCAAACTTGTCTCTCACCCTAGGACTTCTCTAGTTGGGAGATCACCCTGTCAAAGTTTCTTCTAAAAAGTATTCCTCTCCGATGCCCACGGTGCTATAAACTGGTCATTATAAAGGACTTGTGATATGTCAGGAAATCTATAAATAACTTCAAAATAAGCAAAGAAATTAATGGGATGGCAAACCTACCCAGAGTTTCCGCAAGTCCCGCGCACGAACCATGTCGGGAGTATCGTACAGGAAGCATCCCAAGCCCTTCAACCACTGCAGGTCCTCTTTGTACTTATTCTAGAAGTGGTGAAGAAAGGAACAGAGAGAGAGTGAGAGAGAGAAACAAAATAGGATTAGAGTACGTTGGAAGATATAAAATTAGAATATTAATAGCAATATAACTAGTACTATATTAATGACAATAAGATAAAGTCATAATACTGATAACTAGATAATTAACAATGATAAAATACTACTATTAATTGTGTGAATACTAATAACATGAATAATAAAAAATCCAGTTAGGATAATAAATGTAATACCAACAATACTAAACTTGATTACACTCACCTGATAATAATGATAAGTAATAGTAATACGATTAGTACAAATATAACCACTACTACAAATTATTATTATCAGTAGTAGCAGCAATAGTTGTGGTAATGGTAGTAGTGCTAGCAGTGGTCATATTGGTAGTAATAGTAATACAACTACTACTAATAATAACGTACAATATGGTGATAATAATAATAAAACACATTGCTAGTATTGCTGTTAATATAAGTTTTACTGTAATTATTCTATGAATAATGCATGTTATTATTATTATTACGGTTTTGTCAATATTATTATAATTATTATTATTACTATTAGCAGTAGTAGGATTGTCATTATTATTGCTATTACAGATTATATTCATAATTATTGTGGTCAATTGTAAAAGACAGTTATCAAGTGCATGTCCTATAATGCACTGCTGAACAGGATTTATTTAAAGAAGTCACTTACATCACTTGTAATTTCTCCAACGTAGCGACAGTGAAGAATTTGAGGGGTGTAGGGCATGGAAATCAGATGGCCCTTCAGCCTCTCATGATCTGCTTTATATACCAGCTGGAAGAGATAGAGGAGTGAGTTAGAGCCCCGATAACTTTGCTCATTTAATATTGTCCACATATATAACCGGTGTTGGTGAGGAACCTACATCGCTGATGGCCTCCTGAGTAGCTTTCACTTGGCGAATCTCTGGCGTGTCCGGCGTGGTGTGGATCTTGTCCTTTTGTTTGTGGTACAGCTGACGGTACAGCCTCTGCAGCAGACACAAGACAACAACAACAACAATGAAACAGTGAAGATTGGGAGACCGGGCATCCTTCTCTGCTCAACACTCATAATGCAGCTCAAAAAGGAGTCAAGTTCCACTAGATGCCCTCTGGGAAGTTCTGACACTGAAAAGGGCTTAGACCTTTTCATTTTGTATCAACTTAGGACATACCTGCTGTTATGAAGGCACAGATGTTTATTTCCATGATTGTGCAGTGGAAGGAACTCATGGGCCCAAACGCCTGAGCATAGGAACCTAGTGAGACTTCTCTGTTACTAACACAAACAGATTTGATCAGAATTGTTAGTTGCCAGCTGATGTGGAATAAGTGCTACTTCCTGAATAATTCTCCTGGGCCATTGTTTGGCAAGGTTCATTTTCAAGAACTCATGTTTTTATTATGTAGTCTATCAGTATGATAGACTACCACCATGATCGATCAGTGCGCGCGAGAATTAGGAGAATAAGGGAAAACATTGGCATGAGCCAAGAGATTTAACTAAGGGCCTGTTAGGATTTTAAGGCGGGAACTAACTTGAGCCCCACAGTTAAGGGAGAGGGGAAAGCTACACATTTTTAACTAAAGGGCCGGCGTGAGCCCCACCTCTTATACAGAGGCCTGGCATGAGACATGAGATTGTGGGAGAGATGTCAGACATTAATCTTAATTTTTAACGGGAGATGTGGCAATTGCCTTGAGATTTCGGGACACACATGACTCGTCCTTTTAAGATTTAGTGATATGTCTGGCAGGCGCCTTGGAATTTCCCAAGAAGTGTATGCTTACCCAACTGTGAACCATGTTTCAATGCCCGTACAAAGCATAGGCTTGCCTTATGCATGGGACTGGTTCTCAGAGATGCACCATCGAGCACAGGTTTGCTCTTTCCCACTTTTCACTTGAAACCGGTCTGGATACTTGAGGTGAAAACTACGTTTGTATTATATATCCTGACCTTAAAGAAACCCCTTTGGTTAACACCAGAAAACAAAATTACACCCAAGTGGCTTTTGCAAAAATATTGAAATACATATTGACTATTGTACTCTTGAATATCGAGTACAAGAAATACATAGCATCCTATTATCGTGGACAAAATATCGAAAGATAATGCATAGAGGGAAGTAAAAATTTGCTATTCTTAACTCCACATCTATGTGCCGTTTTAGCGGCAGTTTCCTGCAGCTAAAACGGCGATAATTTTAATGAGGTTCTTGCTAATATGCCCCAAAGTTATTTTATCTCCCTGTAAATAATATAAATCCTTGAATTCTAACTTCATTGTTTTCATCGACCATACCTCGTTGAGCACAGCGTTCACTTTCTTTATGTTTGTCATGTTCACGTTGTCTGGTCCCAGGGTGTAGGCTTTCGCCTTGATGTGTTCATAGGCTTCTTTGTACTTAAGCTGCAGAGAAAAGTAAAATATGTCAAGCTCGTGAAAGAATTAAAGGCGCAGTACACTTTACTAGGATTGTTTTCACTGAAGAGCATACCATGTCCTTTTTGTGAAGGGGCTGCTGATAATGGTAAGGATTGATAGGAGGGCGCGCGCATGCGTATTTTAAAGCCATGCCTAGAAAATGAAATGTGGCCCTATACAGAAGGGCATCTGGGACAAATGTAATGGTAAACGCCCATTCGCACATTTATTGCTACAGTAAACAGGGGGAAACACTATTGCCTCACATGTGACACACTATAGCAAATAAGCTATTTCTCACCAAGCTTAGTGATTGTGAAATTATATCACTGTATGGGTTAAGCTTATGTGTATGAATACTGCACATGGAAAAGCATTGGCAAAGCCAATATGTCTGGCAACCAAGTTTTTGCTTTGCCAATGTTTTTTGAAAGTCTAGATGGGCACTACTTTTTGTGTAAGTGTTCACTGTGCAAGTGCTGACGGACCTCACTTACAGAAAGGGCCGCCAATGGCTCTAGTGAACTGACCCTGGGCCCCGTAATCTATGCTGTGGTAAGCAGGCCGCAACACCCATTGGGCTCACGGGGTTTCAGCCACCCCCGTCGTGTGTGTCAGCCCGGGCTGACACAGCTTCGCGGGCCGGCGAGCATTTAATTGCAGCCGCTCCCGAGTACTTCACAGGTCTTTAAAATACCATTTACTTGTAAATTAGGCTTTTGTTGTGTGTTCACTCCTTCTTTCAGTCACTCGGTCTATGGTATGAAGAATAAGCCCCCCGAAATATTTTACAGCCCCCCCCCCTGAAATTTGGCTCTAGTTGCCCGCCTGGTGGTGAGCGAGACAATATGGTGAGTGACAAATTTACACAATTAAATGTTCAGATAGAGACAAACAGATGGATAGGCTGGTAGATGGAGGTACAGACAGACAACAAGGGTTAACTGATATTACTCACGTCACTGCCAAGCGCTTGAGCCTTCTTGGCTTGTAAGTTGGACGGAGTGTCCAGAGGGAGCTTGTATCCTTTGGGAAGGGACTTGATGCCGGCGTCACGATAGAGATTCTGGACAGTAAAGGAGAAAGCATGGAGATGAAGTAAGATGACTGCATTGCATGCTTGTGCTGTTGGCTGTCACTTTAAATGTGAAGCTTTTAAACAGGATCCCAGGTTTGCATTTGACAACATTCCTGAGTAGCAGTTTATTATTGTAATTGAATGACTGGTTTATTTAGGGTAAAATACAAACCTGGGGGCAGATTTACAAGCCCCTTGCACCACCAGTGCGTCACTTTTTGTGACATACCAGTGGCACATTTTACTGCTCTATATTTACAATGACAGGAAAAGCCGCCCTGCGTGACTTTTCCTGTCCTTGTAAATACGGCCCCTTTGCATGCAGCACTTTGCGTGAAAGGGGTATTCCATGGGTGATGCTGTGTGTGTTCCCACGTAACACCCATGGAACAAGACACATTTCCAGATTTACGAGAAATCGTAAATCTGGAAATGCATCTGAATGCTACGCCTCCCCAGTGGAGGCGCGACAAGGCGCGACGAGGAGAAATGTATTACATTCTCCTCGTTTTTTCCTCTTTCTGCGCGTGCTGCATTCTGCAGCACATATAGATAGAGGAAATCACCTCTAATTATTGTTTATGTACAGGAAGGTGTCCCTTCCAGCACTAAACAATCTTTGAAACAATTAATGTTTTCAACTTCTATGTGTGCTACTGCACCACACATTGAAGTTGTAAAATGGCATTTCAGATGCCCCTTCCTGAACAAAAACAATACCCCCGTGACGCAGGTATCCTTGCACCATGGTGCAAGGGTGCCTGCGTCAGCGCATGGCAGCAGTTTGTGCGCCAGTGCAGGGGGAAGCACAGAGATGCAACATATTGTTGTAAATATGTCGCACCCCTGTGCTTTGAAAGTGACTCAGTGCAGTGCAGCCAAATGGCTTGCGTTCCGCACTGAGTCACCTTCTTGTAAATGTGCCCCCGAATTTCCTCTAGCTATGCGTAAAGGCGGAGTTTAAGGTGCTTTCCTGAGAGCACTGGAAGCTAGAGGTGGGCGAGCTATTAAAAAGCTAGAGGTGGGCGAGCTATTAAAAGCTCGAGGCTAAGGCCCAATCCGGCTCGGCTCAGGATACTCATAGACCCTCAAACCCAACTGGATCCGAGCACTGCCCCACCCCAGCCCCTGTGTCAAGAAAGACAAATAATGACAAATGTCTATTGGCATATTTTGTTGTCGCTTTTTTTCAAATTGTAACAGCCTGTAGGTTTTCACAACAAGTGAAAAGCAGTATTGTGTAACAAATCTAAAAAGATCAACACAAATGTACTGCCTTTTAGCACTGTTGTCTAATAGACAGTGCACCATTATTAGTGTTTTTTCAAGTTGTAATAGAACTTGGCGACAGGATGTGGCATTATGACCGGAACTCCCGACCTGGGTAACCAGGTTCGAGTCTGGGCGTTGCGCAACATTCTGTGATTATGGAAAAATTGCTTAGGGAGGCCCTACTGGCACAACTGTCCCGCTAGAACATAACGTTATTGACGTTCTAGTTGCGCAATGTGCATATTTGTATGGGCATTTCATGGCCTTATAAATATGTGCTCCTTTCATCAGAAAACAGTGTTAAAGGGGCTTTCCATGGGTGTTGCTGGGGCCGTTCCCAGCAACATCCATGACTTTTTGACACTGCCCCAGATTTATGAGAAATCATAAGGTTAAGGCAGCGCCCAAAACTTACGCCTCAATGGCACAACGAGGAGAAAAATCATTTTCTCATCGTTTTTTCCCTCTTTCTATCTGTGTTGCATTCTGCAGCACACATAGAAAGAGGAAAAAGCCTCTTGTTCTTGTTTTTGTGCAGGAAGGTTTCCTTTCTTGCACAAAAATAATCATCCCCGCAACACAGGCACCCTTGCACCGTGGTGCAAAGGAGCCTGCATAGGTGCAAGGCATCCCATTGTGCGCTGGCGATTGGAAAAAGGACAGGTATGCACCATTTCTAATAAATACAGTGCATTCCTCCCTTTTTCTTCTCCGTAGGTCAGCACAGCAGGCCTGCTGCGCTGACCTATGGCAAAAAAAAACATAAATGTGTATGAGCAAACCATTTTGCAAATCCTTAATAGCGATTTTTAGCGAATCGCTATTAAGGACTTGCAAAATGTAATGTATGTAAGAATCGCAATCATAATTGAGATTCCTTAATATTCCTTAATTGCGATTCGCAATTAACAAATACCTTCCCATTCATTACTCATTAGGTACTCGCAAATTGCGAATGCAATTTCAAGGGTACAAGGGTGTCAAAAGGACACCCTGTTGAACCCCTGAAATATCTATGTGTGCACATGTGGCACACAAACATGCCCGAAGGGCATGTATGTGTGCCACATGCCACTTTGAAAAACGCAAAAAAGTGCATTTTTCAAAGAAATTGGGTGGTAATTTGCAATTTCTTAGGGCAAAATTGCACAACTTGGGTGCTTCCTGCATTGCATTTAAGGAATCGCAATTTGTGATTCCTTAAATGCATTTGCAAAATAGGGAATTGCAAATTTTGCGATTCTCTATATTGCAAGGGCCTTTAGGGATGATACATCCCAAAAGGCTTTTTCCGCGTTCGCAAACGGGCCGACTCTGAGAATTGGCCCGTTTGCAAATGGGAATTAGGCTTCATAAATATGCCCCTAAATCTCCTCATGGCCAAAAAATGTATGGGACCTTGGCCCACATGCATCATTGTTACATTTTGCACTTCCTAATTTGCGAAAAATAAGGAATCGCAAATTAAGAAGTGCAAAATGCTATGCATCATTATTTTCGGTATTCATTTGGGATTCGGTAAAAATCGCAATTTTTACCGGATCCCAAATGAATACCGATTTCTTAAGTAAATTTTCGCAATTCCCATTGGTTCCTATGGGCCAAAAGGCCCATAGGAGTCAATGCAAATTGCGAGTGGCACTTAGAAAATTTCATGGGTGCAGGGGGCGGTCCAAAGGACCCCCCCATGCACCCCTGAAATGTATTTTTCGCATCATGTTTCACACACACATGTCCTAAAGACATGTGTATGTTAAACATGAATGTTGAAAAAAATACTTTTTCACCATGTTAAACACTTTTTCCAGATTTACCGAGTGGTTCAACCACTCGGTAAATTTGGCACCCTAATTGCGAATTTCCACTTGTCAAAGTAATGATGCATTGCTTTTAAGAAGTCGCACATCTGCGACTTCTTAAAAGCACCCGCAATTTTAGAACTCGCAAAAATATTACGAATTCTAAAATTGCTTCATGCATCCCAAAAAGCACTTTTGCATTCGCAAACGGCCGATTTTAAGGAATCGCACCGTTTGCGACTACAAAAATGCTTGATGCATGTGGGCCCTTGTGTTATGTAACTTGGTACTCATGTAAAATGCTCCAATACCTTCGGGTCAATTTTACGCTATATAGAACTCCAAAAAAAAGAAAGACATGAAATGTTGGTTTTCACCGGCTGAGAAAAGCAGCAGCGAGTATAACTCCATAAACTTCTACACGAACTTAGCATGTCTGTCTAAAAGACTGCCCCCATGTTGGTGTTTCTTTCAAAGTTGTTTGTAACAGAATGTTGGTTTTCTCAGGCTGTGTGAAGCAGCATTGTGCTAAAACTGTAAAAACAGCCAATACGAGAAGGAAGGCACTGCCTTTTAGCACATCATCATTGACCCAAGAGGAGGGCTATATTAATTACATTATAATCAGTCTGCCCACGCAGCCTAGCACATCACAACAGCAGCAGGGAGAACAATTTACTGCACTCACGGACCCCCTCCAGCTCAATGCCACAGTGGGAGGTCTGTGCTAATAATTTTATAGTCAGCCTGGCCTGCTCGTTCTTCAGAGTTTGCGGGGCTGGATTTGGTGAGTTCAGGAAGCGCGTTCCAGAAGATGGGGAGATGGTCGAAATTCTATGATCGACATTTTCTGGCCGTGTATGAATGATATTTTTGCAAATTCAGCCTAAACTCTTCGCTAGTCTAAAAAATTAAGCAGGCAAGACTAACAGCTAGATTCATCAAGCCAAAAACGGCTCGCAAAGGGCCAGATTCTGAGAATCTGGCCCTTTGCGAGTGCAATTTTTGCATTTGGGATTCATCATCCCAAATGCAAAAATCGCTAAATGCGAAATCGCATATTTGCGAGGAATTGCATTTAAGGAATCTCTATTTGAGATTCCTTAAATGCAATTCATTAACCATTTTCTATTAGCGAATTCGCTATTTCTGGCCGCTATTTACCACGAAGTCAGGCTTCGTGGTAAATAGCGAAAACTCAGAAAAATGCACTTTAGTGCATTTTTCTGAGTGGTATGTTACACACACACATGTCCTTTGGACATGTGTGTGCGCAACATCTGGCTACATTTGCTTTTCAGGGGTGCTACAGGGTGTCCTTTGGACACCCTGGCACCCTTGAAATCGCATCCTTATTTGCGATTAGCAATTTGCTAATCGCAAATAAGGAAGATTTAGGAATCGCAATATTTTTTGCAATTCCTACATGAATCCCGTTTTGCAAGTCCTTAATAGCGATTCCTTATGAATCGCTATTACAGACTCGCAAAACGGGACTTTGATGAATCTAGGTGTAAGTGCCGCTAAGGAACTGAGGGGTTTGATGTGTCATGCCTCGTGATTCTGTCGCCCTGGTAAGAGAAGCCAGAGTTTACTCCATGAAGTGGAGCTACAGGGCTCCCTCTCGTGGCCGCGCGAGGAAGAGCTGGAATCCCCAGCCCGAGGCACAAAGTGGCGGGAGTGGGGGGGTGGGAGAGGGGGCACAGGCTTCTGTGTGTAAAGCATCTTTATACATACGACACTCTGTATCTTGTTTGCAAGTCTGGCTCTTTCCAAGTCCACAGTCTCCTTCGTCGAAGTCATCTTCCCCTTCACGTTATGCAGGTAATCGGAGTGGTACACAACCTACGGAAATACATCAACAACAACAGCCGTCAGCCCAGTAGGAACTCAGGTCGACTCTGCGAAAACGGTGTGCTTATTAAGAATTTACGTTGCAAAATATAAACAGCTTGGAACACAGCAAAATAAGGGCAACAACATATTTGCTCGTCTCCTTTTATTTTAAACCCCCTAAATCTTCAAACCTATGTTTGAGGGGCTGAGGACTAATTCCAGGCCAGACTACAAAGGGTTAACTCTGCCCTTGCGCAACACAACAAACTACATACAAAGCTCTTCGTGTGAAATATATACCTTGTCAATGGTAAATGTGCTACACTTGAGAAAGCATCAGTGTACCGGGCTCAGCATGGCCTTCACGAAAATACCCCAGAACTCTAATTAATCATAGGACTGCAACTCTTAAACTGTCACGTGTTGCATACACAATTCACTTCCAAGTTTGTCCATGTTTACTATCTCTGAGACGTCACTGGGATTTGTCGGACATATCACATTCATGCTGCAGATGATCTATCATGCAATACTACCTTATGGACCGGAAGTTCCCATAGACCCTTACTAACCTATGGACACAGACATTCCCCTCACCCACCCACATTTTACCTCTTGCACGCCTGTGGGAGATTTGTGAGTACATGAGTGATGTGTGTGATTAGCAGACCCCAAGACCAGACCCTCACAGATTGATATCTGCAAGATGTATGAAGCGTATTTAAACAGTCGCTGTTTGTTCAGTGGTTCTATACAATAGCCGTACTTAGAATTGAGAAGACTTACATCGCTCTGCTGTTTCCCGCTCGTGACAGCCTGTACATAGACCGGAGTGTCAGTCACCACCGTGAAGTTCGCCTTCATCTCCTGTGCCTTGGCTGTATACTTGAACTGTAGAAATGTTTTAATGACAGTACACATGATTATTGTTTTTTCAGGTACACACAGTGAAAAATCATCACCCATGGTGTCAAACAAGGGGGCTGTATACACTAATGTGAGCATTAAAAATGAGCCCCATGCTCTCTTCGGTTAAAACTGACCATCACGGAACAGTAGTGGGTCCCCCACTGCCCTAGGCTATAGTGCCACTTCACCTGTGGGACTACCTCCATCCTATAGAGCTATCACAAGGGTGGAGTAATTGCATACAGGGGTAGAGGATTTCGACATGTAAACTTTCTAATGAAGTAAGGAAGCCTAATCAGCTATGATTTTTATAGCTTTTCTTTTTTTTGTAAAACTTGAACAGACACGTGTGAAACTGTACTGATAGACTTATGTACCAGGGAAATAATGGTGAGATATCTCTGTGGTGAACCAGAGCACAGCTTAATATGCCGTCTCACAAGATGCAACTATAATTGTCCCAAAATGGAGCTCTCAAATCTTCAAGGGCTGCAGCACTACCAGAAGTGCAATGGCAAATGTCCCTTTGGTAAGGCAAACTTGTCAAAAGGAAGACCTTAGACAGACGTTAAAGTGTGCCATTCTGTTAACAACAAAAATTTTAACCTGAAACTTACGTTGTTGCGCAGGTCATAGGCGTATTTAGCATGCAGAATTTCGGGAGTGTCCCAGACGAAGCACCCAATTCCCTTCAGCCAGCGCAGGTCATCCTTGTACATAATCTGAAATGTGTATAAAGTGTAGGTTAGTAAACTCTATGTACAGAGCAACATATAGCAACCACAGCCCACCCTGGTCTATGATAAATAGGTATAGCAGAGAACCAACTTCGTCTTCAGTGAATATGATTTGGTTTTGTCATGTTTGCTGCGTGTATGAATTACAGCCTGGAAGCCAACGCTTGACTTAAATGTACACCAATATACCTCTTTCTCGCATTGTGTAATAACAAACTTCATGTTCACCTACTATTTAACAACATCTAACAAATCCTCCTTTAGCTATGTGACTTGATCACTGGATTTACTTGTTGTAAAACTAAACACAAGTTGACCAATCACAACATGGGCCAACCTTTCAGTCTAAATGAGAATAGTGTGAAAAAAAGAGAATAGTAACCACAGCTCTGTTTAAACATTTTCTGGCTTGAAACATCATTTTGTGGTTATACCACTGTTCACCAACTTAAATTTTATAAAATAAACGCCCAATGGGTGAAGTTGTCTTGTTCAAGTTGCGCTAAATTCTCATTACTTAGAAAATAGGCTGAAACGTTAAGTTGAACACTGATGATTTTCAGAAATGATGGTTGTGTTAGCATCGCATAATGATTAACAACTAACTATATGCTGTAAAAAAATAAAATTACATGATGAGTGACTATCATTTATTTTAAAGTCTACATTAAAAAGAAGAGCATCCTTGGACTTACATCGCTAAGTTGTTCATTGACTTTTCTAGCGTGGAGGTTGATCTGCAGATCAGGCAGGCAAGTCCATTCATGGAGATATTTACGGTAGTCAACTTCGCTGACTTTAGTCTGTGTTTCTTTCGCTGTGACAATCTCCAACATGTCTGGCACTATGTGGATTTTGGCTTTATTCTTCTCATAAACATCTTTGTATAGCCGCTGTTAAGATGCAAAAAACAAAAGTATCAAAAGATAAATTAAATTTGTAAACAATCTTATACACAGGCACCACTCTGGCACACATTTCCACAATGAACTGTCAATGCCAACGCCAATATTTTTATTGGCTGCACTAGTGCTGAAAAAATCAATTAAAATACCTGCCACTGTGAAAAAGATGTTTTTTTAAAATGATTGCTTTTTGTATACGTGGCAATGAGGAGTTAAAAAATTAAATCTGTGATGACAAAGTGTAAAATAGTTCCTCATCCTTTCAACCTGGGGGTGTAAGGATATACTCAAACACCGCCAACAGAAAGAAGATGAAAATGAAATAATTCTGTGAACATTTTTCAAGTGAATGGCTGGGCATACCTGAACCAAAGAAACTGATAGCTGAAGAGCCAAAGAAGCCAATGGATGAAGAAGGCTGGGCTGAACCAAGATGTTATTGACAATGCTTCAAGGCAATGGCTGAAAGTTACTGAGCCAAAGAAGCCAACGGGTCAAGAAGGTTGACCAAAGTCCCTTAGGGTAGGTATAGAATACAATATATTTGCCATTCATGAAACAATTGCCATTGATCATCAATCCTAATAAAAACTGATCACCAAATAAGAGAACAAATTATTGTACATTTCCAAATTCACTTCATTTTTTTACCTTGTTGCCACTGAAATGCAATCTAAACAGCAAAACAAATACTTACATCAAGGGGAAGCTTGCCAACTCTGAGACATCTCGCGGTGTTGGGATCGTCCTTTATCCCTTTGGGTATTGTGTAAAGTGCTTTAAACTTCTCATATTCTTCACGATACTTTAGCTACAAAGAGAGTGAAACAGAGTGAATTCATCTTTAATGATCATTTGATATTTTTAATTATTTGTGTTACAAATGCGTTGGGTTACCATTGTAAACAAACCTGAATATGTTTTAATATTTCACAATTACATTACGGTGCTAAGCAATTTATTGTTGTAAATACACATTTATGCATTTGTGCTAATAAATCACAATGAAGGTACATTGTTAAAAAATAATTAATTACTTTAGCAATCAAGCATGTATGAAGCAGTGCTCCCCCATTTTAAGGCAGAAAAACCCTCTGGATACTTACAGTACTTGGTAGATGTTTCTGTTGCTTCATGAGCGCCAACGAGAAGGAATCTGCTGGCAGCGAGTAACTGTTTGCTTTCACCTTGTCCCAGGCACTCCTGTATATGTTCTGCAGAGAAAAAGTAAACACTTGTTTGTTTGTATTTTGAAATGTTGAAGTTAACATTAATGATGCTGAATCTTTTTTGCAAAAAAAGTTAGTCACTTCTCTGTGATTTTGTTCTCATTACTGTATATTGCCATTGTAACAGTGTAAACAAAT
Source organism: Lissotriton helveticus (assembly GCF_964261635.1). Taxonomy (NCBI): domain Eukaryota; kingdom Metazoa; phylum Chordata; class Amphibia; order Caudata; family Salamandridae; genus Lissotriton; species Lissotriton helveticus. The sequence goes on along the minus strand of NC_136061.1, from coordinate 1,139,397,184 downwards.
ATATGATGAGCTTGAGGAATGTTTATGCCACATTATCAACAAGTACACAAAATAAATGTACTTCCAGCTAGCTATTCATACTTCTGCCTTCACCCACCAACCAGGGAGAGAAAAGGGATGGGTCACCTCCTACTTCACCGATAACCACATAGTCCAAGGTCACATTACAGTATCTATGTTACCTCCCACCCATGAACCATCTCAGTCAGTGAAGTACAGTTGCAGTGCCAGAAGCGTTCTCAGGCAGTTGAATTCAGGGGAACCCTTCTTTATATAAGTGCAATAGGACTGTCAAATGTTTCTAAAATCACAATAGGTATCTGGACAGTTGTGGGTAGTTTCCATTACTAATATACTTAATAATCTTTGATCATTAATACTAAAAAGAAGGGGAGGGCGGTAGTGTGTTCAAGTGCCACACAGTCAGTTTCTAGTTTGGCCAATATTATGTGGACCACTTCCTATATGTCTTTGACAAGCCCTGGATGAGTTTCTCCTGTAACCCCAATATAATAACAGCTGAGTCGTCAGAGATTCGTAGCCCACTGTCATTGTAACTTGTGGCAGCTTCTCTTTCCAGAAGTGCTTTAGCATAGGACATGACACCAACGTGCAACTCATCACCCTCATGTCCCATTTAGACCATAATTAACCCCTTGAATGCAGGTACAGTAGTTCCAATTTCCTCAGGGCTCTATTTGGAAGGATTCTAGAATCATGGAGTATGTCTTCTAAGAGCTTAAGGCACACATTTCCATACCAAAGCCCTCTTCCACATTGTCTAGTAGGGCTGCTTCTCCACGGAACATACATTTAACAAATACTTTCTCTATCCCTCGGTCAAGTCTCATGGACACCTGAAGAGTAATTAAAAGGGTGCCGGTTTTTGAGTGCCTGATTTTCTCTCTCTGTGTTCAAAACCTGTCTTAGAGCTGTATGTAATCAGTTATTTCTGTGTTTAACATAAAACTAAAATCAGAGAGAAAAACACAAAAAACACTTACACTGCTGAAGAGGTCTTTTAGGCCTTGAGTTCTGTTGTAATCCACGGTTTCCAGAACTGGAATATACTTGTCCTTGTTTTTGTTGTAATTCTCCTTATACTTCAGCTGTGGGAAAAATTGAAATCCATGATATAACTCCCCACTAAAACATGCATGAATACTACAAACAAAATACTTGCATATAGATATACATTTGTAAGTATGTAAAAACTGTTAACTTACATCACTGGCGTGGAGAGCGCTCTGTACGGCAGTCACATAAACTGGTGTGTCGGTAACAACACTAAAGTTCTTCAAGTTTTCTTTGCCAGTAACTGTGTACTTGATCTACAGTTAGAAAAAAGTAAAAAAAAAAAATACATTATTACAGCGAAACAACACAATGGGCTACTTTCACCCCAAATTGCAGCTGCAAGTAGTTTTCTTAAATGGAGTACATTTACTATTAATATATCTTACACAGAATGCTATAGAAACTAAAGTATCAGTGCCTCAGAATACAAGGAACGTTCAGCCTGTTCCATTGTGGTTGAAGGAGTCTCACTCACCTGACTCTGGAGATCATACGATTGCTTTGCATGTATGATTTCAGGAGTGTCCCAGACATAACATCCAATGCCCTTCAGCCATGTTAGATCTTCTTTGTAGATAACCTGAAGCGAAACATAAAAATCAATGAAATACATGAGAGCTTCACTCAACACTGTTCTCAATGAGACTTTACAATATTCTTGATTCTAGCAATGTACTGTATAGTTCTTGGATCCTGCTGCTATATGCACAATAAACAAAGGAGAGAACTAATTCACAGTGGAATATGGGATAATTAGCAGGCAGCTGTGAAGAGAAGGAGTGGTTTAGCTAAATCAGGTAATTCTATTCCATGTAGATTTATAAACTATTACCTCCCTAGTTCACATTGGAGACGAGAAGTCTGTTTACAATTGAGAAATATATTGGCAAGTGATCGACTGCCACTGGATTGAAAAGTTGGGGCAGAGCAACATCCCTGCTTTTGGTTTTTGACCCCCTGACAGAGCCTGGGACAAATTAGCACCAAGTGGAGTCATCCCCATCGTCAGCTTTGCATACATATTTATTTCAGTGAAAAAGCCTAAAAGTATGTGCAGTGATTTACATCTCTTCTGGGCATACGTTTATTTTTTTTATTTTCAATGTACAAATATTCCCCATGGTAAGCCCAGAAAGCTGTGCCAGACGCAGGTTTCTAGGCATTCTACTCAGAACGTCCTGCGACTTCCCCTGAGGGCTTCTGATTCTCCTGTGTGGAAATCTACATAGGGTTGATTAAAGCACAGAGCAAATAGGGAATGCTGTGCAAACTCACATTATTTTCTTTTTTTTATGCCATGGGGAAAACATTTTTCATCATGGCGAAAGGCCCTCACCTACACCTCCAGCACATCTGGGTGTGATCAATTCCCTTCCCCTCTTAGAATGGCAGTTACTGCAGCCTGGATCTGGAGTAAATTTCCGACTATTTCCAGGATGGGAAAGGGTCTGATTGGAGTTTGTGAATAATATCAAATGTTCATGTTTGTGGGATTACACAAATTTATGAAGCAAACCACCCAACTACCAACCTTTGGAATGGCAGGAAGATCTTGTCTTGATTTTACCTTTTAAGGGTGGACTTCTAACCTATAGTGTGGATATCTAGCCTAGTACACACGCTAAGTTTTAAAAGAAAACTGTAAATCAAAAAATGATGCTTAGAGCAATATCCTTCACACAGCATGGTTTAAGTTGCTTCTTGTGAGCTACTAATATGCCAGCAAAGTGGCCAATTAGGACTGGTGATTGTTCTTATTATAGCCTAAAAAACATACCTGGCCTGTCCTGTGTTACATCTTCACTTTAATTGAAGTACAGTACTGATGTAGCATCAATACACACTCACAGCCTCCGTGGGAGATTCATTGGGTGCACTTTAAAGTTGTAAATGACCCTATGTGGTAACGGGGCAACCAAATGGAAAAGGAGCATATGTGTCTGTAGTGCAAGGTGAAACCTTCAAGCCTCATGCACAGCAACAAACAATTGTAGTAAAACCTAAGGGTGACAGCAAATGGCAGGCAAACAGCACAGTACCAATGAGGCACAGTGTGACACTTGAGGTGGCAATAAATGACAGGTGAGAGGAAGCATGTTCCATAAGTACATGAGGTGGTGTTTAGTTAGTAAACAGAGGTGTCTACAAGACAATGGCATTCTATAAGGGCCTTGTTTGGGTGACATATACCTATGGATTTTTCCTGATTAAAGTTGTTGTTCAGTATTTCAATATTGCAGCAAGTAGCCCCAAATGCTGGGAATCAATAAAAGGTAATTCTCATATTGATGGATCATGCAACTTATATTTTGACCTGGTTGGTCATTAAACATGATGGTGCAAAATTGCCTGGTCTCAAATGCAAATTTGTTCAGCTGCAGGCGCAGTGCATATAATCTGGCCCCATTACCATTCAACATCCAATAAATAAGTATGCTGAAAATGTTCAGGGACTAATAATACAAAAGCAGCATATTTCTGAAGTCACAAACTGGAGTAGACTAGAAGTGCCAATAAGACCACACTTTCACACAGACACTTAGGGCCAGACCTATCACTTACTCATGCTGCACAGCGCAGCAGCTGCAAATGTTGCGCTGCATGAAAAGGAGAGGAGAAGAGCACCATATTTACAGAAATATGGCTCTCTCCTTCCCTTTGCCTAGTGCCGGTGCTGAAATCAGCTGCTGTGTGCCACGAAGACACCTTTGCGCCATAGTGCATGGGTGTCTCCGTGAGAGTAGCATAGGTTTTGTACTGGAAGGATAGCCTTCCAGAATAATATACTATGCACAAACTGACTTTAGCCCTTTTTCCTCTTTGTATGTGTGCTGCAAAGTGCATCACACACACAAATGGGTCGACTCCGATCTCGGTCGGAAGGGCTCCTAATCGGATTTGGCTTTGCCTAAACTGATCCAGAGCCCTTGTATCCAACCGACTCGTTCACAGTTCCGAACAACCAAGTACGATGCCTGGAAACCCTTAGTGCTGACCAAATCGGTTCTGGAAGGCATTCAGAGAGATGGAGCCTTCCAGAGCCAAATCGTGCAGCTCTATGGACTAGGTTTTCCGAGCGAGCAAATATGATGAACCATTCTGAGCGCCTTTCCGATTCGATTTGCCCGGAATTAAAAAGCTGCCAGAATCGGTCTTTGGGGGCCCGTAGAGGCCCCCATTCACCTGGGGCCCTACCAATCTGGCCCATGGGAGTACCCAGGGTTCCATTCTTCCCAACCATGCACAGTGTGATAGGCACCATGGGGTGCCCTCCACAGGGTGCACGATTATCCACAACCACCCCTTTTGTCAATGCGAGCCTGTTTTCGCATTTGGTATACAGGCTTCCATTGAAGCCAATATGAGCCCGACCGAATCATATCTGGATGCATTCAAATTCATCGTACTCGTTCAGTCAGACTCTCCCAATCCGAGTCGTCTGGAAAGCATTGCGGACCCGAGTCGTTCGGTATGCTTTCCGAACGAGATCGGAATCGACCCCAAATTCAGAAAAGGAAGGAGAGATGAAAGCATTTCTCCTTCCTTGCGCCTATTTCAAAAGGGCGCAGTTCTCTGACGCTAAACCCTGTTTACTTTATTTAGAAAATAGGGTTTAGCGTCCCTAACCTTGGGTGCCTACAGGGGAGCACCCATGCATCACCCATTGTACGCCCCCTGGTGCTATTTAATGTAAAGCAACGCTATGCACTCCTTTGCGTTACTTTCACATTATCTCCAGCACCAAGCAAGTTTAGTGCTGGAATGCATATAAAAAAAAGATTTTGCGCTGATTTGCATCACTTATGTGATGCAGACACAGCGTAAAATCTTAGAATAGCTCCCCCTTGGTTTCAATATATTGTTAACTAGATAAGGCTAAGATAGTATAAATATAACAGACGTACATCACTCAGGATCTCGCCGGCTTTTCTGGCATGAACAATGTCATGCTTGTCAGGTAGGCATGTCCATTCATGGAGATAACGACGGTACTCAATGTCGCTCAGAATCTGCTGGCATTTCTTAGCCAATACATTATTCAGCATGTCATTTGGAATTGTGATCTTTGACTTGTTGTCCTCATAGTTCTTCTTGTAGCGCAACTGGAAAAGAAGAGAAACAGCACAAGTCATTTGTTAAGGTACTAGATAGCACACAACAGTATTAAATCATCGATTTGAATTTGAGTGTGATAGCAGAATATTGTAGTCATAATATCACCGGACATAAATATTGCGCCTACAATATTGCTTACACAAATATTGGCCCATTGGAGTTAATAACAGAAAATCTACACCCAAAGCAACAATATATTTTTAAATTATATTTACAATACATTATGCCAGATGATATTTTTATATGGATATCTGGATATACAACCTTGCATTAGAGCTGCAATCACTCAAACCAGAGTGACACACAGCCTTGGATCAATGACGATTTGTTCATCTGGTCCTACTGTTAGCATGAAGTAAAGATGCCTGGGACAGATTGACTCTAAATCACTTTATGGTAGAAATACTATTCAGGCTGTTTCCAGAGAGTCCTCAAATAAGTTATGCATAATAAGTATTGCTTAAAGTAGCAATCCTTGACATGGGCCCCAGAGACCTCTTGTATTTAAGGATATTACTTTGCCATGTACCCAGTGAACTTCTGTAGTCATCTTACATTAACCTTGTTGCAAAGATTCTAACTTGAGAGGTGCAAATACTGTGCCCATTTGTGTAAAGAGCATGAGGCGCCGGATGGGCATCAGGCATGACTTCTTAGACTTGCGTCAAGTGTCTCCAATCCTTGGGTGATGGGGTCGTTGGGGGTGTGTGAGGTTTATGTGCAATATTAAAGTTTGACGTACATCTATGGGATCAGAGGCTGAGTAGTTTGAGGTTTATGAGGTGTACCTAGCGGGGGAGGAGGTAGAATGATTGAAGTGAGGGTGGAGTACTAAGGGAGCAGTGGTAGTATAGTTGGAATTGAGTGGTTGGAGGTCTGGGATATACCCGTTGGGTATTAGTGATATAGTGGTTAGAGGAGTGTAAGTTGTACTTAGCAGATCAGAGGCAGAGTTGTTTGGAGTTGGTTTAAACTTAGGGGATGAGAGCTGGAGTAGTGGAGGTGTGTGAGATACCCATTGGGCATCAGCGATAGAGTGGTCCTAGTTGTTTGAGGGGTACCTGATATAGCAGATGTACGGTGCTTGGAGGTGTATGATACCTGTTGGGGGTACGTGACAGAATGGCTGGAGGTGTGTGAAGTGCACCTAGGGGATCACAGGTAGAATGGTTGAAGGAGAATGAGCTGTACATATCAGATTATAGGTAGCGGAGTTGAAGAGATAAGGCTGATGCACAAGCCTTCTGCACTCACTGGGGGATGAGTGAGGGAGTGGTTGGAAGTGTGTTAGGTGGTCCTCAAATTATCCCTGATGGAGAGGACAAAGATGTGTGCCTCATACCTGAGGATTAGAGATAGAGGTGTGATGCATGAGCTGACGGAAGAATAATAGAGTGGTTCAAAGTGAGTGACGTGAGCATAGGGGATCAGTATTGGGACTGTTGGAGGTTTGTGATGAGACGTAGAGTGGTTTGAGGTTTGGGGGGTTTCCTTATGAATTGGTGAAGGAGTTGCAAAAGGTGGTGAGTGCCTTTTCAGAGTCTGGTTGATGAGTTGCTTGTGTGCAAACTCCATATCACTTATGGATGAGGAGTTTTTTTGCAACTAATTTTCAGTCTTATTGCAGCCATTTTGTGTGCAAACTGCTGGTACAGAAATTGATATGAAAGGGATTGGGAAACTTAGTTGTAACAGAGGAGAAATATGCACAGATGTACACAGCCATATTCTGTCAGCCTCTGTTTCTTATCACAGGTTTACGAGGTGCTGGGCTTTGCACCGAGTCCTAAGGACCACTTACTGTGCATACAAAGAAGGTAAAGCACAGACTGTGGGACATGTAAATGGACAAACCTGGCTGAATATTTTCATGATGGCTTAGGATTGCCCACAGGGGAATAACAAATAAAATAAGCAGTTCACAATATATAATATTTTCTCTGTCAGCACCTTCCTGATAGAGTTCTGCTTTATACAAAAGCAAATAATATAATTGTCCACATCTTGGCACGATATTGTATTGCCATTGAACCTCACCTGACCACTAACAAAAATTGTTTCTCAGTCCTTTCTTTGTTTGGTGCTATCTGGCGGTGGACCCTATGATGACCATACCTTATTAGAGGAGAGGATTTTACCTCACCACCATTACAAACCTACCTATATTTAAAAGTGTTTCTGTATTTATAAGAGTTTTACAAAACCTCCAGGTATGTCTATACTATCATACAAAGAAAAAGAGAAAGAAGTACGCTCTTACCATGCTGCGCGTTTTCTGGAAATCTAAAGATCGGACAACTGATGGGAAGTCACTGATATGTTTTCCCGCGAGGTAGTGGCCCTTCAGCTTCTCATGGAGTGCCTTGTATTTCAGCTGAAAGAGAGAGAGAAGAGCGTCACATTAGGCTGTTCAATGGGCAAAAGAGGCAAATGCAGCCCAAAATAGTATCACACTTACTTCACTGGAGACGCGGTTGGCGTGCTTAGCTCCAACAAGGGGCAAGTAGTCTGGAGGTAAAATGTAGCCCAATGCCTTGCTGCTGTCCCAGGAACTCTTGTAGAGTTTCTAAAAAAACAAACATTACTGTTTTTCATTCCTCATTTTTAAGTTAAATATTTACCTTCAAGAAATGTGCCACATATTTTTAGCGTCTGGCTATAGACGGCTTTTACTGTTCGTTGCCATGTCTAACAGCATTAATATAGAGAGTGCAAGGAACGGCATATTGTAGATGTAGACAGTGTCATTTGAACATTATGTTGTGGGGATTAATGCTTGCTGTCATGTTGCACTTAATTTAACATGCATAGAATACTGGCACCACCATGTGCCTGATTTGTGTATACAGGCACACATTCAAACCTGATGTGTTGTTATTTTGCCAAATGCTTGATAAAAAATGTCCATACAAACTGCACTTTTGATCACAGGCATACGTGGCGTACAACTAATCCTTTGCCATACCAAAACTTGTATGAACTATTAATTTACTTTGCCTGATTTATAATATTGAAAGCAAAAAACATCTAATCATAATCTGTGTGTTCCACATACTGTGCTCTAAAGACTTAACAAAGACTGAGGCCATACATACTCCATCTCTGCACCACCTCACAGCAAATGCTGCAGTGGATTCAAGTACCTTTCTCCTCAGCTGTATTACTTCTAAACTCACTACCTGTAGTCAGATTAGTGCTTTACATGTCCCATGGCACATGTTCTCGAAATAATAGCATCAGCTTGGCAGAAAGGACAAACGTGAAATAATAGTTACATTACTATTCAGGTGTTTTGTCTTGAGAGACAAAAGTCAGTAATCCAATCCTTCCTGTACGATACATTTCTAGGGGAACCTCTGCTGGAAATGAATTGCAGTTTGGTTTATTGATTTGCAATCTCACCTATTTGACTCTGTGGACTGTGACGCGATCAGAAATACAAAGGGATTTCTATAAGAATATCTAGTTGAAACTATTACCCTCGAAAAATATTGTACAGGTAAGTATATATAGGTAAGTATAGCTTTATGATACTTAAGTCTACCTCTATGTACCTTGAAGATATGCATTTCTTCAAGGTGAATAGAGGTGGAATTTAGATTATTAAATCTAAAACACACACACACACACACACCCACACACACACACACACACACATATATATAAATATATCTCTTCAAAATATTTTGACACTTCATTTACCAGTCACGATATTTTGTAGGACAATGTATTTGTAGCCGATATCCTGAGACATAAACACAAAAATTGAGCAAGTTGACTCTGCCTTTCTTATAGTGAAACAAAGCAATGGATTCAAAACGTGACTACAGTGAGGACAGAAACATTGCTACTGTCTGCAGACACTGTGTACCATTATTTATTTTCCCTTAATCATGACGTACAATTCAAAAGCACTCTTCTTCATTAATTGTTGGGTACTTTTCTTCATTAATTGTTGGTTGCCAGATCTTACCTCGCTTGCTAACTTCGACATTTCCTTAGAGTGGGTTAACTGTGGAGTTTCCTTGGAACCGATGTAGTGTCCTTTCTCCGAATTAAATGTTTCTTTGTATCTTAGCTGTAAAGGGGGAAAATAACACAAAGTTAACAGTTGCCTTTCTGAATGGTAAATCAACGTGATCGATGTGGGAGGGTTGTTGGTTGTAAACGGAAGGAAACTGACTTTAACCACACCCTTCCTCCCAACAACCTAATCAATATTCCATTTATGGACACATGACTGTGACTTAAACCTCCCACACATTAAAGTTTTTGGGCACTTGTATAACAAGAAGTGTCAAAAAGATAGCAACAATTTGCTAACCGTTTTAAAGGCCCACGTGCAAGATAGTAAACTGCTCTGCGTTGCACTAGTGCCTGTGCAACACTAGTAAATAAGGGCTGTGTTGCTTACAGAATTCTAATGACAACCCCACATAAGAAGCGATATTGTCAATTACATCTCCCAATTCCAGGAAAGAGACCTGTGTGAAGTACCTACAACTAGGTACAATCACCCTGTCATAGTAGCCTTACCATGTTTAATTGCATTTCTATAGGGGCCGTACCAGTATAGCGTAAACAATCTGCTTTAGGGAAAGAGTTATCTTAAGACTCAATATACAGCATTTTATTTCAACTCTAGTATGGGAGAGAACAGTATTATCCTCAGGTAGGGTTGCCACCTTTCCCCAAAAAAAAGTACTTGCTACTTCACCTTCAAAGAGTCTGAAAAAACCCCAATATAATAGTTAAAAGCAATTTTATATAAACATTTCTTTAAATTTAACATGTTTTTTCTGCCTTAGTTTAATTTCATTATCATCCAGGAATCGTTAAGACAGCTCTATAACACATGTCAAAGTGAATTTGTCTCATGTTTACTGTTTATGTACTGATAAGGGGAAAAAATACCAGCTTTAGGTTATTTCCCTAATTATTGTAGTGGCATGAACATTAAAAAAAAAAAAGTCATGCATGTAAAAAAACAACCAGGTGGCATCCGCATCCTCAGGCAATATGGACATGTGGCTCAAAGGCCTTCCAAGGGCCTTCTGTAGCTAACACCACAAAACTCAGAGACCAGAGCAAGGAGCCGGGAGGTACACTGCAAACAAATAGAACGTAAATCAAATGTAACCTACCCAGGACAGGTCCCTATAATTTTTTCAACAACCATTCAGAATCTGCTCTATTTTAGATGGAGTGACATGCGGACTTCTACGATTCGCTTTAGAGATCTCAATCTTGCAACTCTAGACCACTGAACCACAATATTCAATGGGCATTTTCCCTGGTTCTAGCAGAACGGCCAAAATCAATATCCTAGAGAGAGCATCCATCTTCACGTCTGAGGGTACGCTTACAATAGAGAAGACATTGAAGCTATGTGTCAGTGCATACCTATTTTAAGATGCAATACTTACATCACTCTGGTTGATGTTATTCATGTTTGCTAAGACAATCTCCGGCGTATCAACCACATGAGTGAATTTTGCAAAGTTATCCTGGGCATCTTTCTTGTAGGCTCTCTGAAACAGGAAAGAATATTGTGTTAAAATTCCCCGCTTTCTTCATGGTGGGAGATGCTTCGAAAGCTGTACGTTTAACACGAATGTCCCATACTTCGTTCACCAGTTCCTGGGCCTTCCTGACTTTCTGGTGTTCCACGGAGTCCAGAGGGATCCACCCACAGCCGCGAATCCATTCCATGTCCTGTTTGTAGATGCTCTGAAATGTACCAATAAATGTATGAGAAAGAGGCAAGCAGTGACCTAATGCTGGATGAAGGACAAAGCTGCCGTTTTCTGATATGGATGAGCGCTCTTTACTCAAGAAGTTATCATACAGTGCTGTGCTGATGAAAGCCCAATGCATGGTCACACCTGAGAATGAGCAGTTCAATTTGTGGCATCAGATGCAATCTCTTTGCACACAGTGTACCTATGCTGAAATAGGCCCAGAATAAAATCTACCCTGAAATTAAAATGCCAGGTTGCTTTTCTATCAGTACTTCTAGCAGGATTTTCAAGCCTTTTTAAATCTGAATTCAGTGCTATATAGATCTCTAAATATTTTTAGCCTGTCTATGCCATTCTTATGTTTTCAGATTATAATACATAAAGGGAAAAAACTTAAGAGCATAAAATCACAAAGCAACATTTTATAAATGGAACTCAACTGCAAAGACAATAAAATGGTGATAAAAGAGGGGCAAAGCCCCTATCGCCACTACAATATCTGACAAAGTGACGTTGTGGTGGCAACAAGGGCTTGTAAATATGGCCAGAGTGTTTTTCACTACAACTCGTTTCGCTTCTATCCTATCACAACACTGCAAATTCTTTAGGCAAGCTGTAATGCTGTCTCCTTTTCACCTATTTATTGACCACCTATGTCTTCTGCCTCTTTCAAAACTACTTAAAGTTTTGTCAGTTTGTTGCAATCAAGTTAACAAATCGATTATGGAGGACGATAGGAGTTTGTGTGTATTATATATCAGTGCACATCTCTGTTTGTTGCAGGACAAATTCATGCATATTGACGTTTACTTCTATTGGGCCATTTTCTATTGTTTCGAAATAAGTAACATTCTTGCAGTCACGGTGCTAACTTTTTAAAACAGTATTGTAAGTGCAAGAAAGATGCAACTTGTTTAAGAAAGTATTTTATTTAATTTACAAATCATGTCCTTTGTTCTTTGAGGCCCTCATTTACAGTACCCTGCTATTTGGGAGGTATTACTGCACCAGGTAAATACTGTACCAGCAGCTTGTGATACATTATTGGGAGTGGAGAGCCAGATGTATGACAGTTTTTTGCAAGTCACAAATGGAAAATCAGCCCGTTTGCCACAGCAAATAAGGATGGTGGTATGTGCAAACGCTATTTTGTGAATCAGGCACTCGCAAAATAGTGTTTGCGAGTCGCTATTTGGAAGGGGCATGCCAAGGACGTCTCTTCCTAATAACGAGTCAGAATGGTATGTACCATTGAAAACACTCGCAATTTACCACTTACTTCAAGTAGATGGTTAGCCACTCGTAGAAGGGAAGGGATCCTCATGGAACCCCTTCCCTTTCTGAATGGATGCATTTTTTTTTTATTCCCACGGACCACTGCCTACTCTTAACAAAAATGAAACAGAAACTTTTTTTTAAAAATGCAGCTTGTTTTCCTTTGAGAAAAACGGGCTGCATACAAAAAAACTGCTTTATTGAAAAAGCAATCACAGACCTGGTGGTCTGCTGACCCCAGCAGGCCACCATCCCGGCGAGTGCTGGCCATTCCCAATGGGTTTCAAATTGCGACCTGCTTCATGAATATTGATGAGGTAGGTCATTTGCGACCCCTTTAGGAATTGCGAACAGTGTGTGAGACACTGTTGTACATTCCGTTTTGAGAGTCGCAAATTGCGAGTTGCAAAAGATCGTAATTTGCGATTTGAAAAATGTAAAGGTAGTACATCTAGCCTGGAATCCCTTCCCTGCTGAAGTTCTGTACCTCAACATGGAGAATAACAGTACCATAACATGGTTACGCCAGTTCTGAGATGGAAACTTTGAATATTGTGATACTTTCCAGTCCAAATTCCTGGTAAAATTTGTACAGGAAAAAAATGTAAGATTTGTACACAAGTTGTAATTCTGAGTCAAGCACACACCGAATTAGGATCACTGTGGAGCTCAAAATGAGGCCACAAACATTTAACTCTGTTACTTACGTCGCTTTGCAACTCGTAGGCTTTTTTGGCTTGGATGCAGTCATTCTGGTCAGGGTGGCAAGTCCATTGGTGCAGGTAATGGCGATAATCGATGCCACTGGCCAACGTCTGGCCCTGCTTGGCTGTCACCAGGGACACCATGTCTTCAGGTATAGTTATCTTGCTCTTACTTTTCTGGTATACTTTTTGGTATTCTCTGTCGTTCTGGATAAGGCCTGCATGCTTAAACCATACCAGCTTGGGGTCATCCTTCATGCTTTTGACTCCAACGTAGTGACCTCTTTGCTTAATATATTCTGATTTGTATTTGAGCTGAGGGTGGAAAAGAGATTGCATGTTAATTAGAGTGTATAATTTACCAGTGAAAAGGACACAGTGCACACTGTAGACAAGTAAAGAATGATCAGTGCACATGACTTGCCTTGAAGCAAAAGCAGGAACTGAAATCAAAAAGATCTGGGCTAGAAACATGGAAGTAACTTTTGTGTGAGCTGAAAAGTTGGAGCCCATCACCACAGAGCTGATGGACTAGGCCCTATGTCCTTTTATGCCTTGATAAGTTTACTTCATACGCACCATTTAGACTAATGCTGAATCCGTGGGGTGCCGGACTTAGCAAAATCAGCTCCAAAATCAATTGAAATTCGCACTATATGTCTCTCTAAAACAACATATGGGCATTCAATACAACCTAAATAAAGAAACGCAAATAGAGTTGAGGTTTTTGAAGGAGGGAGAGATGCTGGTAGTATACTTGGGCCTAGAGATGCTTATCTAACATTAATATGTAATGGTCTTTTACAGAAGGCTTGCAAAAAACCAAATGATCAACCACAAACTATGCTTCCTGATTCTCCTGAAAGGAGGCAGTCCCTTCCTGAGTGTGGGTAACAGTGGAAGCATGTAGCGACTAAACAAGGTTTATGGTACTTGGCCTGTATACTTTAATCAAGGTGGAGATCAAGAGGTTGTAGAGTTGCAGTAAAAAGGCGTAACCAAGAATGTAAATTCTATATCTTACAGTATTGACTAAGAATTGGAGTGGATGATAATTTTTTAATCTGAAAATCATTTTTCAAATAGAGGAAAAGGCTTAAATTATTTTTAAAAAATCATGCTATTAAATAAGCAATGGGAGGTGTTGAGTGAGGAAATGGGTTTTGATTTCTATTTAGACTTAAATCAGTCTGGGGCAAACATTCACATATTTTGAGAGAATGGGGACACAAATGCAGGTTTATCTCAATGTCTTCCTTTTTTGTATATTCAGAATTCAAGCATGGAAGAGATAAATTGATGAGAACGAGAATTTACTGAAAGCGTTCCAGAGCACCTGTAAATGTTCCTATGTCAGATAAAATCGCTATGAAGATTAAATCAATGCTCTTACCTACAGTGGGAATTATGGAATATTATTGCTATAATTTAAATTTCAAGGGCTGTAGTTAAAGAGGTTCATATCATGCAAAAACTGCTGACTAATCCTTGACTAGGCAGTTTACATGGAACCACTGCTCAAAGACTCTAAGGGATATCACCACCAGAACGTCACTTTTAGCGACGTTCTGGAGATGATACCCCCTTCTGGTGTTATATCCCCTGGCTTAACACCACCTTGTAAATGAGCCTCCTTTTCACGCTTCACTTAGTGTGAAAGGGGCGGGCAATGGCTGTTGCAGTGGGTGCTCCACCGCAATACCCATTGCTTGTTGACTCTGCCAAATATTTACAAGGCTGGGACACCACCAAAACGAAGGCCAGGGAATACTTGGTCTTAGACAGGTGATACGAGGAGAAATTATTAACTTGTCCTCGTTTTTTGCTCTTTCCATGTGTGCTGCATTCAGTCAGATTGTGCCCCAGGTAATTGTCAAGAAAGAAGTCACAATGATAATCTTCAAGCTATTTTCTGTCATAAGCAACTCGAGGCACGCTTACCATTTGTCGTGAAAAAATACTAAAGAAAATATATGGCATTTGAAAGACCTAGTTCCTTTTTATAATTTAAATGTTATATGTATATGCCTGTTTTGATCGTGTCCCCCACAAACTACACACCGAAAAATTCCCTTTGGTGAATTAATGTCTCACTTTTAGGTTGAATAAGGGTGTGCCAAAATTCACTTTCAGAATCATTCAATTGAACAGCCAGTCAGTCAAAAATTAACTTTATTTGGTTTATCAAAACCATAAAGTATACATATACAAATTACAAACTAGTAAAAAAGGATTAAAATTCATTTTCTTAAAATATTTTTAGTTCTAAAAAAATACACATTGTTTTCCTGTACCCAGTCTTAAACTAGTTCACCTTTGAAAGAAGAGTCTCTACTTCAATTGAACAGGATTTCCATACTATCCCTATATAAGTCACAGTGTTACAAAATGTGGAGACCGCCCTTACCTCACTCTGGGCTACGTTTGAACGCTTGGCATGAGTCAGCTGTACAGCATCCACAGGCAATTTGTAGCTGATGGCTTTCGTTTTGTCCCAGTTTTCTGTGTAGAGTTTCTAAATATTCAGAAAAGAAAAAAAATAGGTCAGAATACAAAAGATAGATTGCTTAATGGAGGTAAGGTAAGTAAGTGAGTTTATTTCTCAGGATTGATTAATACCTTTGCAATAGTGTACATAAAACAGAATAAATAAAAACAAGAGTAATCTCATGTTCACAATCGGTTGGGACTGAAAAGTTTTGTGCAAATTGTGTTAAAAGGAGCTAGATGCTTGAAAGAGGTCTAGGAGATATGCACAGCATCTCTTTGTTTTTTAAAAAGTTCACAAGAGTTTGAAAGTTCTCACACTGTACATCTCACATGGATAAGATGAAAAAAGACTTACATGGTTAATGTTCTTGGCTGCTTGACGAGCTGTGTTGAGCAGTGGTGAATCTGTCGTTACTGTATACTTCGTTTTTGCCACATTCCAAGCCTCGTGATATTTAATCTAGAAGACAAACAGCGTCCATCATGAATCATTTTAAACAGTTGTAACAAAATGTAAAGGGCTGCTATAAATGCTGCCAACATTTGTCAAAAAACAGGAATTTCTGGAATCTACAGACAGAGAATTGGGGGTGTTCGTGTGATTTCTGATGGTCAGGAGGGAGGCTGGGGACACTAGTATAAACCTGTGTTTGTTGTGGGGACTTGAAGCAGGTGACACAGAAAATGTACAGAAAATGTACACACACCAAAATCTGAATGTTTCGGTAATAACTGGACCTTGTTCCTCCGTTAAAATCCGGCTGGCTTGACCTGCTATTGGGGATATGGACTGTACTGCAATTGTAAATGCAAGGTGCAATAAAATCTGCGCACACTGGAATTTCAACAACTGCAGAGGTTTGTGCAGGGGTAGGAATTCACTGACTAGGTTATAATAGTTCTCTAACACTCACTAAGTATAATTACCTCAATTCGGTAAAAAAAAAAAGAACATTTATCTCATGCAACAGCAGCACGGCTCAATATTGCAGAATCAGCCACACAAAATGAATGGTTGCGCCAGTGTTGTTAAATGGGAAGTAGAAAAAATTGAATTCAAAGTTACTTAATGGCAAATGAAGGCATCTGTCCTTGGCCTTTCAACCTTGGCTGACCTGATGTGTGCTTGCATTTAGATCTCTAGCCACACAGTACTGGCACATCCTTAAAGGCAGCTTGTAGTCTGTGACCCACCTGGGCTTACACTGTCCCGCAATATGCTTAGGGTTAGTTCCGTAAAAGTGTATGATTGTTGATGAATTTATAGCAGAAAAAAATGTAACACTGGACCCCAACTCACATCACTCAGCAGTCCACCACTTTCTTTTGCAGTGACGAAGTCAACTCTGTCTGTCACTGGAGTAAACTTCATTGTATCAGGCTTGGTGCGGTACTTCCTCTGCGGGGGGGAAAAAGAGTAAACAAACATCAGATGAATTAAGAGCACTGAGAGAACGGATTGTGGAGCACATTAGAGCAATAAAAATGAAGGCCGAGCGGTATCCACTAGCATCACATTTAGCTGAATGTTTAGAAAAGTCACAGAGGACGATTACATTTCACGGGGTAACCTAACCCTCCATCTTAGGTAATCCCCATCGATGACTCAATTCAGCAAGGACCTCAAAACCTGGCTCTTCGACTGAACCTCCACACCCAGACGGATAAACAGCCCCTCCCTCCCCCTCAGCGCCTTGAGACCCTCATGGGTGAGTAGCCAAGCTATATGTATATATAAAATCCTGATTGATTGATTCATTGATGGGGTGCAAAGTATCCAGTTAGACCCACAACATGGTAATAGAAAACTGGCCCTTGGAAGAGCAGAGGCCTTATGGATCACAAAGCTCCAGTACTTTTTGGGTGACTGCAGATTGAAGAACAGTTAAAAACTCCTATTGTACTGTTTATTGGCTACAAATGCACTATTCAGCTTCTTATTATCAATACAAGGAGAATTAAATGATATACACAAGATGTAGATATGTTATCACATATGAAGCCTCCTTTCATACTCACCAGTGGTCGATAATTGTTTCCTTTTCTTTTGAAGGATGGGTCTAAGACTGCGTGATGGAATATCAGTGCAATTAAGGATAGGTTTATCAGTATGTGGTCTTGCATATAAAGCCCTCTATACGGCATTTAGGGATAATATGATATTACTTATTTTTTGATGGGTACATTGATCAGGTTTGCGTTTATGCTATGAGATGAGGACGATTGTTAACTATATTCTTGGTACAATGTCAGTCAGACTCAGAAATTTGAAAAATTGTCTTTTGATTTGGTCTTATCTGCAATCTTTGTTTATTAGCTCCAAGATAGTGCTAAGCCAGAATGCCATTACACTAACAACATTCAAAATGAGGGTTTTGTGGTTAGTCCTTTTTCTTCAGTTCATATAGCGGGTTTTATAATGGGACTATTTAGAGCTGCTGTCTTTTTGCTGAAGTTGGGGTTTGTATCATGATTCTTTATCCGTCCATTCTACTCCAAAGATGGGGCGGATTCAGAACACTGTCATACATACTAGATTTTCAAGATTATTTTGTAATTAATTCTTTTTTTAGTTTGTATAGTGAAGTTGGAGATTATATTACAAGATAATAAATAAGGGGTAAATCTGTTTCATGTAACTTATTGGTGCTTTTTCATATAATGTAAATCTCTAATGAGTGCATTAAATTTGGATCCTCTTTAGTTATACACACTTTCTCACGATGGCGCTTAGTCGGAATGCAATTATACACGTAATGAGTGTATTACGGGTAGCCCTTTCTTTATTTCATGCCGTTTGAGCGAGTTTAAAAATGGCGCCTATCCTGAACACTGATTATGTACAATCGGGATTTGTAGGAGAGCACACGGACATATTAATAAGTGTTGAGGAAGATATGGTATACTTAGCTTTTTAAAACTTAACTTGGTGGCTAATTATTTTGATACTTATTGTTTTTAATTATCTTAAATATCTTTTCAGCGGTACTCCGTTTTCTGGCATACTCGTATTGAACGCTATAAATCTCTTGAAACTCTGGATAGTTTAATGTGATTTAAGATGCATGGTGTAGGTCTGTGGGGCATTATTAACCTGTGGTTGTCAGATCCCATGGATAGTCTATACACTGGTTGCTTTATTGTTCTAAATTAGGAGCCTCATTATCATATTGGGACATATTGGTGCGATTATACACTGGGTGCCTCATTTATAGGGCCCTATGCGCTGCCGCAACCTCACTTTTTGTGACGTTCCATGGCGCAGGAGCCTGCCCCATATTTACAAGGCAGCTCTAAGCCACTCTTTTCGGCTTAATACAGTCTCGTAAATATAGTTCCCTTTAATGCAGTTTTCTGCATTAAAGGTGTGTGCAATGGGTGTTGCTGGGGATGATCCCAGCAACATCCGTGCCTTTTTGACACTGCCCCAGATTTACGAGAAATCGTAACGCTGAGGCAGCGACAAAAATATACACCCCTCCAGGGGAGGTGTAATTGCGGCACAACAAGGAGAAATATCTTTATTTCTCCTTGTTTTCCCCGTTTTCTATGTGTGATGTATCCTTTAGCACAAATAGAAAGAGGAAAAAGCTTCTTGCGAGGGTTTTTGTGCAGGAAAGATTCCCTTCCTGCACAA
The DNA here is from genome assembly GCF_964261635.1 of Lissotriton helveticus. Taxonomy (NCBI): domain Eukaryota; kingdom Metazoa; phylum Chordata; class Amphibia; order Caudata; family Salamandridae; genus Lissotriton; species Lissotriton helveticus. Next base: position 1,139,378,144 of record NC_136061.1, on the reverse strand, counting down.
AAATAATCACCCCTGCAACACATGCACCTTTGCACCAAGGTGGAAAGGTGCCTGCGTTGACGCACAGCAGTACATTGTGTTCTGGCACAGGAGAAAAGGACAGGAAGGCGTCGTATCTGGTAGATACGCCGTATTCCTTCTCTTTTCTTGTGCCATAGGTTAGCGAAGCAGGAAGGCGTACAGTGCTGCCCTACGGCCCTAAGGCAAAACCACACAAATGATGCCCTGAGTTGCTATTAAGCACATTGAGGTAGGAACGTTGACTTTTTCTGGTATTGACAGTGTCAAATAATATATAACACCTTATGTGCTCTTCATACTTTGATAGAGCCACATTACTTTCAGGTACTTTTGGTAGCTGTTTCACTATTGCTGTCTAGCTCCTCAGGCATATTGTGGTATCTATTGGACATAAAATAGACATCCATTGATGGTATTGAAGATGAGTTACACTGTATTACACGTATCAGTACACTGGACATTTTCTGTTGATATTCACGTTAGGAATTATGGGTGTTTGGAAGAAACATTTCTATGATTTTTTTTAGATATTTATAAACCTTTTGGGTGAAGGTTGTGGACAGTTTTGAATGAGGACATTTGATTATTGTAGTGTATTACATTTGCCTATGTATTTGTATAAAGTTATGGCACAGGGAGCCTGACAAAACACATGTGGCTAGAGGAAATGACTGGAAATAAAAGGAAAAGATTTTGGATACTATGTGCAATGGCTGATGTGTGATCCTTCACTAGCCAACCAGGAATCTACAGTTCAATTAAGAAGTAGTTCCAGTAGTGCTGTCTGCCACAGTTTTTTATGAGTGGGTCATGTAATAGTTTTGTTACTAGAACCTTAGGGTCTGAAACATATTGGGGGACCAGGGGCGGATTGGGAAGGCGGCAGTCGGGTATTGGCCGAAGGGCTGGTGCATAATGGTGACACGTCGGCCATTTTATAAGGCCTCTGTTTCATTCCTGACCTGCCAGGCCCTCACACGCAGTGTTGGCTGGTAGCAGGAGTGCCGCGGGCGGTGGGACGGGGGAGGGGCAGGGTGGGGGGGAAGTGGAGTCAGACATATAACGTAAATCAATAAATACAACTATTTACATTGCGGGAGCTGCATCGCCAACTCGGTGATGCAGCACGCGCAAAGGTGAATAGTTCTATTTATTTATTTACTTACTTAACTCATGGACATCATATATATGACTCCACTAACCCCCATCCTGCCCCTCCCCGCCCCACCACCCACAGCACTCCCACTGTGAGCCGCCACTACTCGCACGTCAAGCGATAGTGGGTAGGCGAAGGTGGTGTGACAATCGTGGCAGGTGTTGCTCCATTTGTTGGGCCATTCTTATCTCAGTCCCACTCATGGGGGCCGGCTTGGCCCAGAAGCAGTGTCTTGACCCTGACCTATCCCCTACCAGGCAATCACATTTAGGTAATGAAGGGTGGGTGTACACAGGGGCCCAGGACCTCAGCCTGCACTGAAGCAGCAGCATCTGTGTCCTTTTTCTTGACCCCTCCCCTGCAAGGTCATCGCTCTGAGGCTATGGAGGGCTGGGGAGGAAGTGAAGGAAGAGAAGCATTCCTGGAGGGTGTGAGAGTATTTGCATAGGCCTTACTTTGAGGCAAACCTTATTAAGCTTTTATTAAACTAGAGAGGAGGTGGAATTACAGCCAAACGTGCTGACTTCGCAAGTGGGAAACCAGGTTTCAGTCCCAGCGTCCCCTCAACATCCTGTGAATTTGGGCAAATCACTTAATATCCCAACGCCTAAAGTAAAAATTAATTTGATCTTGTGGAGTGTAACTGGAGCTCATGTAAATTGTTCCAATGCACTAGCGCTGAGTTCACCGTATGTAAAACTATTTTTTTTATAGCAATTCGAAAAAAATCGACAATTTATACATGTTATAAGATTCTGCAGGGACCACAGCATGCTACTTAGAGAGCAATCGCTATTTATAAATATATTCATATTCTTTTTTGACATCAAAATGGCTTTTCTGTTTTTGTTTAGTTTAACTACTAGTCACGGATGAGTAAAGCAGCTTTAGAGCACATTTAAAGTGCTTTCACCTTACGTTGACTGTTTAAAATACATAATGATCTGAGGAAAAAATACAGACTTTTGGTGATTTTCTTCATTTTCACACTGGCCAGGATATTAAAATACGGGTCATGTCAGTGAAAAAAAGCAGCCAGGTGGCAACCCTACCCAGATAAGGTATTGAGGTCATTGGGCCAATTTAATTTCACCTCGCTCACATGGCCGAAATGCAGAGCTTTTAGTTTTCGTCAATTTTACTGATTCTATAGGCTTTAAAATGCTTAGGTTACCAAACATTCCTCTAAAAATGAGTCTAACAAGACTAACTAAATGATGTTTCATGAAAGTGCTCAACCCGCAAATGTAGGGCACGTTTTAGGGACTGCCTGGGCCTAATTGCACCTCCCAAGCCGACCCTGCCCAGAACTGTAGTCTTTATCTCTGATACAATACAGATACCAAGTGACTGCCTTAGGGAGGAGTTTTGGGAAGTGGGGTGCGGCAGGTGGACTTATAGAGTCCCACCGCTTTTGGCCACACCAGCAATAAAACCTGTTGATTTGTATATATCAACATATATGTTTCTTCTACTGCAAATCTTCTGCTTTTTCTCTAACATAAACTTTTTACTTATCAGAAATCTTTGCGTACAATCCAATTTTCTTACAGGCCATCCGACCTGTGATTAACAGAATGACGCTCTCAACATGCCCAGGCACGTCCACAATGACCCACATGCACGCAATATTCAAAGTAACAAAGAAACACAAAAGTCTTGATTACTAGGGGAAATGTGAAATTCCAAGTCCTGTGCAAACAGTTTGAAGAGGATCAGAATTCCATATCACTGCTAATTATGCCACGGGGTAACTCAGAGCTGGATGTTTGCAACATGTGATAAGTAGAGCACAGTATAGTTTGCTCTCTCACACTGATTTCGCCAAAAAAATCTAGTAAAATTTATTAGGGGAAATTGGCAGAAAAATGGCAAAATATGCAGAATTATTTGCAATAAACATCAATTCTGAATGCTATACCCATTCACTTAGAGCTTGGAGTACGACATATTTACCACACCACGCATTGATAGTTGCACACTACCAGGTGTTTTAACCACTACAGTCACCGGGGGAGCGGAGAGTTTATTTTTAGGTGGAAAGAAATTGGAAGAAAAGTACTCAATTCATGTAAAAACATCAATACCTCACTCAAGATCTCCTGGGCATACTTCACTTTCTTGACATCATGGGATTCGTGCGGCATCCACCCAACTCCACGCAGCCATTCCAAATCAGATTTGTAGACTGCCTGTGAGAAAGCAGAGGGCACATTTTCAAATTATATTTTGGACATGCAGACACTTAAATAAAAAGAAAGTGGGCATGCAGAGCATGACAAAGAGAAAAGTAAAAGTATTTCCTGAAGAAAGGTGGCCCACCCCTTACAATTAGGATAATTAGCCACTCACGACAAACATCACATTACAAGAAATTTATTTTTACCACTAGACAATAGTGTATAATGAATGGGGTGTTTATAACGAAAATATAATGTTATGGCAGTAGGGAAAAAACACATTTTCAAAAACTGTTCACCCTGTCGAAAGTCCTGTTTCTGCTTATTGTTTCTCCACGCTAATAATCATAGAATAAGAATGCATATCGTTAAACATATAGAGGTATTACGCAAAGGCAAATACAGTTACTGAATGGGGGATAACATGAGGTGCTGGTTTTACTGCCCAGTAAAACTGCCTGTTTGTCTGTTTTTAATGATCTTCCCAGATACATTCCTTCATATTATTCCTGGAAAAGTGTAGATGTGCCTGAGCATGGTTTTTACACTACGTGGAATGTCACATCTTTTGTATCCATTTGAGATTTACAAAGAGACTCTCAAAGTCCACATTTACAGAAGAACTCTTAAGGTCCACTTACATCGCTTTGCAGTTCGTAGGCTTTCCTGGCCTGAATGCAGTCGTTCTGGTCTGGGTGGCAGGTCCACTGGTGCAGGTAATGGCGGTAGTCAATGTTGCTGACCAAAGCTTGGCATTGCTTTGCCGACAGCACAGACACCATATCCACTGGCAAATTGATCTTCGTCTTCGACTTCTCAAAAGCTTTTCTGTACTCCAGTTCATTGTTAATCTTCGCTGTTCGCAAGAGGCATGCCATTTTGTTGTCGTCATGGGCCGTTTTGCATCCAATGTAGTGGCCTTTCTCCTTCTCGTGAGTCTTTTTGTACTTATACTGTGAAAAAAAGAGTCGGGTGCATGAGCGTACTCTTAACTTGAGGCACCACTCGTCGCTGGTCGAGAAAACTCAGAATGCCATACTCACATCACTTGCAATATCTCTGGAGGATTTGGCAGCGACAATGGGGATAGCATCGCGTCTGAGGTCATAATTTGATTTCACTTTATCCCATTCATTGCGATATCCTTTCTAAAAAGAAAAAAACAAATCACATATGTTTTGAAAACAAAAAACATTTCTTTCTTTCAAGGTCCTGAAATATTAATGAAAATAATAGACAATGAATATTTCATGGGGGCATTGTCTTAAGTGAAGATATGCAGTTTTGCTCTCCACACTGGGTTTCCCATTCCGATACTTCTCTTTCATCCTCACTTTCGCATTTTTCCTCCCCTCAATGACAAAAGTATATTATGATATTGGAGGACACAGAATCAGTTTTTATGAGCATAACATAAATTCCGCACATGAGTCCATAGTGATGTAGTTTAAAATTGCCACAAATAGGTTGCCAGAGATTAATTCGTTACAAGTGTGGGATAACAGCCAAAACGTGATTCATCTTGTGAACTTTTTCAAGGGTTTGAAGGTGTTTGTGTTCAGGACAATCGCAAGTGAAGAGTGTTTTTCCTGTACTGTTCAGGAGGGAAGATATTATAGTCAACCCTCACCAATGGTTTGCGTGACTCTAATTGAAGTGTAAGCAGGCCATTTATCCCTACCAGCAAAATATGTAAGTGATGAGGGAATGTGGCAGCCTCCGAAGGCTTGTAGTGGATAAAAGTCCAAATATAAGTAGTAAAGGCTATGATACGCCAGTGGAAGATCAATTAGGCTGGTAGCTACATGTAGTTTTGTTACTAGATCCTTGACATCCTCTCTTCTCTAACCTAATTTATCCAAGCCCTTAAATCCTCCCTCCTTCCTTCACTGTGTAGCTTCCTTCACTCTCTAGCTGTTGTACATAACTGTTTCAGGCCATCTATGAACATACTGATTTACACCACTTTAATACTGCATTACATATATGGGCTTTCTTCTGCATTCTTCTGTTCACCGGATGTTATAGAACTTGCTTTGCACTGGGGGATTGTGCACTGCAGCAGGTGCAGGGAGACAAATGAGAACAGCAGTCTTGCATGGGATATGGGAGGCATCCCCCAAAAAAGGGAGGCTTTGATAGGAAACCTGATAAACAAAAGAAAAAAGGGCAGCACAAAAAACGAAATAGGCCAGAGGATCCAGAAAAAACAAAAAACAGTAGGGTTGCAATCTGCCCCATTCACAGAAAGTTTTCTAAAATATGTACTGCTCTTCCCCAAAACTGAGTGGAACAAGGAAGAGTGGTACATAACGGCCAGGAAAGAGAGAGACAAACAAAAGAAAAAAGGGGACAAGGAAGTAATCTGAGCCAGAGAACATGTTAGGTGGAGTATTTACTGTGGGGACAACACCGGTGAATGTCCCACAGCAAGAAAAACGAGAACCCACTGTGTATGTTCTTACCAAATATTTCTTATTATTCTGGTAAAATATTTTTCTTACAAATCAGCAACCATCTTCCGCACTATATTCAAGATCATCAGGAATAGACTTCTTACCGTTATCAACAACTGAAGTAACCACGATTCCACACCCATTTTTCATTATTTCAGCAGACCCAGGGGCATGGCTTGGTCAGTAATAATGGGTGACTTGGGGGGAGTGAGCTTCAGATTTCCCAACACTCACACTGGCACATAATGTAAAAATACATTATATGACGAGCAAGGTGCACAAAAGGGGCTTAAGGGGCAGAGAATAGGGAGAAGAATGCAGATTGGTAGGAGTATAAAGTGTGAGAAAGCACATTATATTGTGAAATAATCAAAAATGTTGTGTTTCCAAACAGAGAGAGGGACAGAGTGTGTGTCTGTGTTTGTATGTGGGTGTAAAAATACCTTGTGAAATCCAACATACACCTCACCATATCCGACTGAAAGCACGTGTACCCAACTATTTATCACAAAATACATCTATTAGGGGTGTGTAACACACCAAACACACTCCCTGAAGCTACGCCTCTGAGCGGAGCCACATCCTGCACTCCCCTTTCTGTTATCAAACACCGTTCTTTACCTCAAGACACTCAAACTTGGCACATCCCCCCAAAAACACAAATAGGTACTGAGAGATTGTGCATCTCCTCTAGACAAACATGAGGACAAACACAAATGGACAAGACATAGAAATGACAAACTAACATGGGGGGAAAGACAAGCACTAAAAGAGCTGTGTGAGAATAAGGAATTGACTATAAGAAAGGCGGACAAAGGGGGTGACATGATATTAATGAATTCTAAAGATTATGACAACGAAATATTCACACAACTCAGTGACCCACTCTGCTATGAGCCTTTGAATGGTAACCCCATGTCGGCATTGACGGAATACATTACAACCCAACAATAATGTTTTCCTGTTCAAGGACAAATGGTTCAGACAGAAACAGGGAGTGGCGATGGGCTCCAGATTTTCTCCCTCATGTGCCAATCTTTTTATGGGTTGGCTCGAGGAGAGAAGGATCTGGGGCCCAGAGGGCCAACAATGGAATGACTCCATTTTATACTGGGGACGGTATATAGATGACTGCATAATGATATGGACGGGCTCCCAAGAGAGGTTAACAGGGTTTATCAAATATATGAATGACAATGGCTGTAATATTTCATTTACCTCAGTTTATAGTAAAACTAACATTTCTTTCTTGGATATTGAACTTTTCATAAAAGAAGGAAAAATTGAAAGCAAGATCTTCAGAAAGGAAACAGCATGCAATTCACTACTACATGCCACAAATGCGCATCCGCCTCATCAAATTAATGCAATCCTGTATGGGGAATTGATGAGGGTAAGGAGTAATTGCAGTGTCAACACTGACTTTGAAGAACAGAAGAGAGGAACCATACGGAGATTCCATAATCGAGGCTATGATGGAATCACACTAAGGAAGGCTGAGTTTAGAATAGACAAAATGAAATGTGAGGATACATTGAGGGTCTACCAGAAAAAGAGTAGGGGGGAGATACTATTAGGCTAATTACTGGATACAATAATTGGTCTAGAATATTGAGTCGGAGTCTCAACAAACACTGGCACTTACTACGAGCAGGTAGGTGTTTAGAGAAATATGTGACTAAAAGGCCAGCAATTACCTACAGGAGGGAACTCACACTCAGAAACATTCTAAGCCCAAGTTATCCCACCATGCACTCTAATGCCAACTGGCTAACTGAACACAGCAAGGGTTTTCATAGTTGTAACCAATGTACAGCGTGCAAATGGGCAACCCCTTTCACAGTCCCAATGGCAGAAAATATGAGATAAGGAACAACATCAATTGCCTTTCAAAATTTGTAGTGTATGCTATTGAGTGCAAATGCAAGAAAATATATATGGGCAGCACAATTAGAGCTTTACGGGAAAGGATATGTGAGCATGTGAGGGCTGTTAAACTAGGGGAAATGAGGTACCCCCCCAGCTGCACACATGTCAAATTGGCCTCTACATACCACAAACAGGCGTTTTGAATACTATGGAATAGACCAAATACCTAGACACCCAAGAGGGGGTAATGGAGAACTTATGCTGCGCAGGAGAGAAGCATTGTGGATACTTAAGATGCGTAGCACAGAGTGTGGTTTTAACATCGACCAGGAGTTATATTACTTTTTAGGTGATGATAGATGACATGTATTATGTGTGAATAACTCCTTCAGTGCTGCGCGAATTCCGCTAGAGTGCTGAAGGTTCTAAAGAACCTATGGACTCATGACGGAACAGTTCCGTCATGAGCACAGGCCAACCGACGCTCATGACAGAACCGTTCCGTCATGAGCACCGAAGGGGTTAAAAGTATGCCTGATCATATTACTATATGCAGTCGATTACTATGATGTGTAAAAAGAAATGTTGATTATATCAATTTGCTATGAATATTGTGAACTTAACGAATGAATAGGAATTCTGCATTTTATGACCTTTTATCTCTCGACGTTGATAACACTTACCATTTACTGAGTAACATCTGTATTCTGTTAAAATGTCTTGTGTACTGTACTAGGCTTCTTTATGATGGAGAGCTCATGGTCTACATATTTCCCTTATTCAACTATGGAGTTAGCTCACTTAACAGTGCACTTTAGAATAACATTTCTCACAAGCGGTAAAACAATTATAACTCTATTTTTAATCATATGAGGCTAACTTTACAGTATAAAATCTCTGAGATCACACATTCTCCAATACCACTTTCACCATCTTTGCTAATGCATAATTCTACTGTCGGTCTTAATGATTTCCGTGCTATCTTCGTAAAAAAAAAAATTGAGAATCACGACCTTTACTTTCATATCAAATCGATAAACACACAGGAGTGTCTTATGTGGCTCTTTAAATTCGCAAAGCATACTGCCAATATGGCCGCCGCAAGAAGGTAACCCAGTAGTCCCTTTTCGATGTGCACTTTTGCAACCGGTTGAGCACCTAATAGCGGTTCTAAAGTTTTTGGTGCTAAATTTTGCAAGAAGTTTGGGAATCACGACGTTTAATCACAATCGTAACTTGATCCTTTGTTTTCAGACTTTTTTATAATTAGTGGCCTATTTCCACTTCCCTGCACAAAGTATGGAGATAATAACTACGATACCACGGGCATTACTGCATGTATCTTAGCACAGGTTGAAATCTCCACATTTTGAGCACTTCTGCCAATTCTCTTACTCCTCGGATAATAAGGTTGAAATATCACGGACCAGTGGGAGCTTTGAGTTTCCGTTCTCTCCATCTCCATCGTATATATTGTATAGAATCTTTTTTACGACTTGGTAAATAATTTTGAAACTAAATGATATTTCTTAAATTAATAATAGGGATCATCATTAATTAAGTGCCCTTTGTTTCCAATTTTGGAGCATGAGATCCATTTAAATTGTATATTTTGTACTTTTGTTGTCTGAGACAGTGGACGATACAAGGAAATACAACACAATTTTGTATGTTTATCTTGTACAGCCTTGAGAAAGTCGCAGGATCACTATCTATCGCGACGAAACGGGTTGGCTGTTGTTGGCTGTTTGGAAGAAATCTGAATAAAGCGAGACAAAGAATTGAATTGGAAACAATATTGTTGACTTATACTTTCATATCGTTATAGATGTTTAACATTTAAAAAGGGAAACCTTGTTTAAACTTGTACGTGTGCTTGGGAGTGAAAATTGTGTTTTGAGAGTTTTTCTCTCTCCTCTTATGGAGTTAGTTGGTTCTCCATTCCTTTGAGCACCGTGAAACAAACTCTGGAATTAATATATATTAAGTGTGAATCGAAGCTTAGGCGCCCTATACCTATACGCATAACCACACTGCAATTGTTCTGTTTTTGTCTACTACAGCCTTAACAAATGCTTAAAAAGAGAACACAACGTAAATTCCACAATAATTGCTACAAAATCTTCCTTCAAACAACCTATTGGCGTAATCATAATAGTGATTTATCATTTGATAGACGATCTTGCAAATAGTGGAATATTTTGGAAACTGCACCATAGGGAATGCCTTTGTAACATCTAGAGGGGTCCTAGACAACCCCATAACCCATTCAATCAGTCTTATGCTCAGTCATTGATCTGCGGATGTCTGTCACATCCATTGAGTTAACAGCAATATCAATGTTCTACTTGACTCCTCTATGGGACTTAGTATGGCGGATCACTGAGCTATACTGCATCATATGGATACGTTGGTCCCTCTGCCATAACAGATCAGAAAATGACACATTCCTTTTTATCCAATCAAACACAGAATAGGCATTTGGGAATGATGTAAATGGCTTTAAATTAGATGTTAGTTTGTTCTGGTAACCACTTTACTGTCCTTATGGTGGGAGGGATCAGGTGTAATGCCATTTGGGGGGCTATATCCGTATCCTCTGAATAGATTTCTGGGTGTCAATGAGTGTGTTCACCACACACTTCCTGACAGTACATAGAATGAAAGGGAAAAAGGTTCTTCATGAAACATTTGGCAGCTACAGACTTGATAGATTACTTAGTCTGTGTTTTAAGAAATATGTGCTTTTAAGAAATTAGCCTAAAATTTCAAACTCTTCTACTCTTCTGCGCTATTAATTCACAAAACAGTAACGTCTTCTGGATTACCTGCCTTTCTCAGTGATTTCTCCTTAATATTCAATATTTCCAGATTTGTCATTATAACCAAATTCAGAATATTTGTAAAATGTATTTACTGTTTAATATTTACTCTTTAGTGTGTAGAACCTAGACATAACTGTAATATGACAAAAAGGATTAACCTATGGTGTAAAGATAACAGACAGAAGTAAGATCTTTGAAGCTTACTGTATTGCTTTGTTGCTGTAGTCCTTAGAGAATTTATATTTTGTTAGATAAAATCCTGCAAACTTAGGGATTTGCCTCCTTCACAACAAAACTTTAGATATCAGGAGGGAAATATGGGGATAGATAAGGGGTGCTAAAAAAAAATGTTTGATTTAATTTTAAATCATTTATTATGACAGAAATCCATATGTCTGAAGATTTCCCAGTTAAGAAAGAAGATGACTGCACTATCTATTAATAAAGGTATTGCTCAATGTTTTTAAAAATCTGCTTTATGGATTCTTCAACAAAGAAAGCAAAGAAGAGATCAGAATATAGTGCCTTGAGTTACCACTCTTATATGAGTGTCCTATGTTTAACGTTTCACCACTTGATCTACCTACATTGCTAACGTTGATGGCGTTGGCTCTGGATAACACAATTTCAGGAGTGTCAGGCATCACGTGGATGATCCTCTTGTCCTTCTCCCAGGCCTCCTTATATTTCCACTGTTGAAGAAAAAAAACATACCTGGCTGTAAATGTTAATCCAAAATGTAACAGATGCAAACTTAAGAAAATCACAATCCACCATGTTTAAAATATAATATACCTTTTGAACCAGAGAATAATTCTAATTTCTGGAAACTATATAAATTGAATGCAGGTGCTATGTTTTGATCGAATCAACATACCTCACTGATTTGATCTGCATTGACCTTAGACAAGACAATAGCTGGTGGGTCAACAATGCTGGTGAATTTCATGGCATCTGGGCGTTGGCGATACAATCGGTCATTCAGGATTTCCTGGGCTTTCTTCACTTTAAGCACATCCACTGACCCAATGGGAACCCACCCACAGCCTTTGATCCACTCCATGTCCTGCTTGTAGACTGCCTACAGTAAAGAGTGAAAGAAAACATATTAGTAAAGTAACAAATTTCAATCTAAAAGTCATACATTTCTAAACCTTGTATTAACATAAAGTATTGTTAAACAACAAACATGTTGCACACATTTCAGAGGAGGACACCAGTGAGTATTGCCCAATATATTAAAGCAGAGAGAAACAGCAAACAGTCGGAAGAAGAGAGCTTTTCCAAGTAGGTAGTGACTGGCAGATGGGATTGGATGTTCCCATCTGAAACTGATATCTCCTTCCCACTTCTTGGTCATTAACTATCTTGAAATGACCTCAGACAATGCTGTAGTTAGCCAAATCTTTCCTGAAATAAGGTCACCAGTTTGCAATAGTAGTTTTAGGTCGGTTGACCGAAGGAGAAGTCTGCAGCAAGGTCTCATACCATGTGGAATGGTTTTCAGAGTTAAAAAGACAAGTTTCACCATGTTGTCAAAACCAATTCCTGCCCCCCACTCCATGCTCAAAGAAAAAGCTTCCAGCATCATTAAGTGGAACCAGTACTGCTACCAGTCAGTAAAAATCATATGCTCTACTGAATGGCTCAAAGGAGAGCAGACACTTTCCTTGTGCCCGTGTGAAGGAGCTGAGTTGTCCCTCAGTCACAAGGTCACTTCCTTTGACACACTTTCAGAGTGTGCTTGCACAAGGAAGCCTCCCTTGCTTCTGCTCCAAGAAATCTGACACAAGCTGTCACTCCCTGTTAGATATTGACCTACCAGGAGCTAGAATAGACCCTGTTGATAGTGATTGCTATGTAAAATAATAATGTGGAACATATATAATTTCTCTAATTGTCATCCTGAAGGATGTAGCTATATCTTACTGCTAGTTCTTACACACATGCGGTCAGGCTGTGCAAATTAAAGTATGTTGGAGAAACCTCTAATTTGGAGGGGGTGCTGTTTTAGGACTTGGACTTTGACTGAGAATGCTTGATTCTTCATTTTTCTCTCTTTTACACATTTGTAGTACCTGTGTTGTAACAGCCTCCAGATCAGAGATTGCTCTCCTGAGTAGGCTGGTGACCTTACCATTAGCAGTAGTGGACCAGTTATTGAAGGTGATGCTGGTCTATATTGTGATCAAATGCAACTTACGTTAATGAGTTGTGTAGTGCCATGTACAGCCATTTTTCCAAGAGTCAGGGATGTGCATGAGCAACACTAACTTGGCAAGGCTGGGCAGAATTCTGTGGTAAGAGTGGACATAGCAAACTACTGTGTCATGCAAAGGCCAGGTATTATGCCCCATAGCGTAAATATGTACTGTGGCATAAGCAGAATTTTGGAAAAGCAAGACCATCTTCTATGGGACTCATGGATAATATGCTTTAGAGAGCAAGAGCATTGAGCTGTGGCACTAGCAGTGTGACACGACTATAAATGGCAATATCCTTTTGTCAGAAATCGTACGGCAAACAAAGGCCCTTTTCTATTGTACACATGGCCACTCATGTATGGCAAATATAGTCAATATTTCTGTGGCATTGATGGACAGTATTCTGTGACAACAAAGACAACAATCTCTGTCAATAATGGGCACTATTTTGTGTAATTGAAATGACCAATGATCTGTAGCAAGAAATCCATTAAAATTTGGCAATATTCTGCACAATGAAGGCTCATTTTCTGTTTATAATGCTTTTATCCAGTGAGCTATGTGACCAGATGTAAGAAAATTCTTGGAATATTTTATGGTGCTATAAAAAGAGAATTTAATGGATTGCATGATGAGAGATCCACGCACTCACACATATGTCTGCTCCGTCTAAAAGCAAGTTAAACATTACTTGATGTGTGTAGATTTGTATAGAATTGAGAAATACAAGAGGAAGCTCATTATGAGGCATCTGTCTCTCTACTAGGATAAATTGAATGGATTTTGACTGACAACCTGTGGTTCCATACAATGGAGTTGGCTGTTGGTTGTTCATCCTTTCCTTTGCTGGTGTAGATGCCAGCTCTTGCAATGCAATGTTGTGTAGAGCCTGTTAGAGTGATGCAGCAATTCTTTCTGCTCTCTGGTATGGACGTCAGCATGTACTTCATAAGCCGTCATAGGTAGAAAGAGTATTTGAAATTTTTGGAGAAATCTCCCTAAACAGATTTCCTAAACATCTAAGAATTATTTTGGGATGATTAACTGAACAGACATGGGTTTCAGCAGTGATTTAGCAATCATAGATGACTGCTGACATGAGATGAGATATTACATGTTGAAATATAAATTGGCCTCACAAAGAAAGGATTCCACCATCTTGATTTTGCTCTCAGGTTTCTTTTCGGGTGAGTGTCTCGTTTATTGGCTTTGTGTGTTTGTGTGCTTAACACTACCCTATGATAAGCCTAACTGATCGCCCAAACTACCACAAAAGAGAGTATTTGGGATTATTAATTTAATCCCTGTAAAACAATAAGGGCCATCTGGACTTTCTGCATCGTGTACCTGATTTTGGTACACTACATAAAAAGCCAGTTTCCTACACATGGAGACAATACAAAGAAACACATGCCCTCTTATTATCTTAAGCCTTCATTCTCTAGCATATTTCCCTTCATTGACTTCATTTGCACTGTTTGAGCAAGAAATGGAAGGATGCCCCAACCATGTGCCTAGGGCTAGGCACTGCCTGTTTTACCAACCCAGAGCCCTTTAAGTTCTCAACGACTCAGAGATACCAGTGACCATGAGTAGAAGTTCAGCATCAATTCAGAGCCAAATTTATTGACTGCACGTCTGCAGGTCCTCACAGTCTATTTTTTGACTTGCGTGCTAAACTGTGATTAATGCACTCATAGCCCCAGAAAGCAAGGAACTAGTCAACATGATTGTTAATCAATCTTAAAAAGGAACCTAGAAAATCAGATAGTCATGTCCTCCCAGTAGACAGTGTTTAGATTTCTGCAACACCAAATATTCAACTTGATAAGTTTTATCAAGTTTACAACACCACATTTGAAGCATCTGCCGGCTGGGATTGCAAATCAAAAGTCCACATCAGAGTAAATGTTTCAGGGCTTCCCCAAATGATCTTGTGGGCCTGGCATTTGCATTTAGCTTCATAACAAGCTTTAATTGAGAAATTTGAATAATTAATAGATTCTAATTTCCATCAGGCGCTGATGATGGAATGATGAGTCGAACCAATTATGATTTTTAGAATATATAATTAGTGAAATATATTTTCAATATAAGCTTGGACACATATGTTGGTATTATATTAAGTAATGATGGATATAAGAAAAGTCAAACATGCCACATGGTACTTACGTCACTCTGCAGTTCGTAGGCTTTCTTGGCCTGAATGCAGTCATTCTGGTCTGGATGACAGGTCCATTGGTGGAGGTAATGGCGATAATCAATATAGCTAGCCACAGCCTGGCTGTCCTTGGCTGTCTTGATTGATACCATATCAGATGGTATATGGCACTTGGTCTTGGTGTTCTCATAGTCTTTCTTGTAAATTAAGTCACTGTGAAGTTTGCCAGATTTTATTAGTCCCATCATTTTGTGATCATCTTGAGCAGAGCGTGTTCCAATATAGTGTCCTTTCTGCTTCTCATGTGCTGATTTGTATTTGTACTGTGGAATGTAGGAAATAAATCACAATTATAACAAAGTTGCAGGTTTTCCAAAAACACCTTTGTAAAATGTAATTGTATGCCCCTTTCGATTATAGTTTAAATGCGCCTACTTTACACAAACGCACACACCCTGCACACCCAGGTTTTCTTTTTAATTAAGTTATTCAAAGGAGGGGTTGATCCAATCACCAACCTATTATCAACTAATACATTTATAAAATATGCTCAATAAAGAGAAAAATTTGGGAAGGATAGTATACTTCCTTTGGAAAATGCATTTTTTTAACTACAATTGTGCTTCTTAGATGATGGCTTCTTCATGTAATTTTCAAAACAGTGTGAATAGTGTTCATCACTCCCCCGCCCACATCTCTACAGCATTTAAAATTATTTGTACCCAAGTGACATAGCAGAATATGGATCTAGGGTCGCTTGGATAAGTCTTCCCACAATAGAAGGGCCGTGCAGACCCATTGTGGCACTTTCTTAGTATTCTACATAGGAAGATGCTCTTACATGGAATTTAAAAAAATCCTATTATTATCGAAACTAAACAAATTATTTTTTCTAAAGTTATGTTTTTAACAAGAGGCAATACATTTTTAAATATTCTATAAACATGAACACTAAGGGATTTATACCAATGCAAATTCCAAGAAACATACCTCACTAGCAATGTCTCGTGAAGCTCTGGCACTTTTGATTGAAATGGCATCCGCACGCAAGTCATAGCCCTTCTTCTTGCTGTCTTGCCAAGATTGCTCGTATTGTTTCTGAAGGACAAGATACATGTCATAATTTCGAAAGCCAATGGGCGACTCTCACTACATATCTCAATTAATGTATTTTTTGGTGTGAAATCTGATATTCCATTTCTCCTCATAAAGGAGCCATTGTTTCTGCCATTCACCAACAGCTGCAATGTACAAGGCATTTCCTTCCCTCACCCGCCAGCCAGCCTCTGCCCAAAGTGCATTCCTCCTCTGTCCCAATTGCCTCGCATGCATGTGGGTTTTGGGTTATCTGGCAGAGATCAGTGAGCTAGGCATTCAATATTTGCATAAATGATATACTACTGTAAATGATATACTACTGTGCTCTCTAAAGGCCATTCTACACCTGCCCTAATATTTATTTCGATACCATGGGGCATATTTACAAGCCCCGATAGCCACTGGAACATCACTTTTAAAGACGTTCCTTTGGCAAAAGAAGCTTCGCCTTATTTACAAGCCTTGTGAATAAGGCACACGTTCATGCTACACTGAGCATCACAGGGGTGGGTAATGGGTGCTGCCGTGGCCGTTACGCAGCAACACCTATTGATTTTTAAGCTGCCCCATACTTACAAGGGTGACGTAAATATGGGGCAACACCAAAATTAAGACCGGGGAAAACCTGATCTTAACAAGTTGAAATAAGGAGAAATGCTTAATTTCTTATCGTTTCAATGTTTGTATGTGTGCTGCATCCTGCAGCACACATACAAACAGCAAAACGACATTAATCATTGTTTATGTGCATGAAGGTGTGTCCCTTCCTGCACATAAACAATCATTTTTAAAAAAATGGTGATTTGAAAGTTCTATGTGTGCTTCACAATGCAGCACACATAGAAGGTTCCAATTTCCATTCTGGATTGTTTATGTGCACTAAGGAACACCTTCCTGCACATAAACAATCATTCCCTCTCCGCAAGCACTCTTGCACTATGGTGCAAGGGTGCCTGCATTGGCGCTAGGCAGCTGAATTTAGTGCCAGCACAAGGAGAAACGCTGGGGTGCACCGTATCATTGTAAATACGGAGCATCCCTGCATTTCTAAAGTAATGGAGCCCGCGAAAGCTATTTTGGAGCTAAATCACGCTCCGCCACTTTTGTTGTAAATATACCCCCACGTTTCTTATTGTTTTGCAGTTTCAGTTGACGGATTTCAGCCAAGGCAGACTTCCACTTGTATATCCTTGCACATCTACCACTGTGACCTCAGGACCCTCACCCTTGGAGATGTTCTTAATAGCTTTGAATTTTAGCAAAACTATCCTCATTTAATTGATCAGGGCTAGGCAGCCAATCACATTTTGGTCTATGTGCAGCTTGGCGATTGTAGGGGTGTAAAAAGAGTGATAGTAGATCATTCCTTTGAATAAATGGCAATATAGCATGTTGACAACACTCACCCATAGACATTGACAAGCTCAAGAGGTGCTGTTCCATTCGCAGTTCAGTTCAAGAGAAACAAATTGAGATCTCTAACTTGCTCTCAAGATACAAATCAAGAGAAGATAGTGTAAACTTTTTGTGTTGGTATTTGCATGTGTGTGGTTGTATAAATCTCAAGCTTGTAAGCTGGGAGCATTACCCAAATCCAAAGAATATCTGATCCAGTTGACTTATGCACTCCTAATCAAGAGTCCAATTCGGATTCTCCAGCAATGGGTTTTTAATGGTGAAATGGACTGCAGGCAAGCACTATTGTCATCCACTTTGGGTGTTACTGCTTCCTGCAGTACTAAACAACTTCTTGGTTAAAGGGAGATAGTGTGACATGGGTGTGGAGCACACTGAAGCAACAACTGCATTGCTGAAATTTCGCGACACTTTTGTATTCACATCTTAGTAGAATTTTCAACACATCTTTGACCAACCAACCCTTGAAGAAAATGAATATAAAATAGTAGGACCCCACTTCAACATTTGACAAGGAGTCTCTAAAATGTTTCTTAAATGGCTGCCTTACTGATATATAAAAATATTGGTTCACATATCATCCCCTGAGGGGCTACAAGGTTGCAAAATGCCGGACAAAGGCTTTGACAGATGGCTCATGAGGTCCTCCCAGAAGAATTAGACCAGGTGTTTACAATAGGAGAGCAATCACCTCTTAAAATATATTAACTATACTTACTTTGCTAACATTGATGGCATTGGCTCGTGAAAGCACAATTTCAGGTGTATCAGGCATCACATGGATTGTCCTCTTGTCATGCTCCCAGGCTTCTTTGTATTTCCACTGCACAAAAACACAAAAAAAAACATAAGAAATGTGGGATGACTACAATGGATGCAATAACTCTTAGTGCCACCCCACAAAATGTACCAAAACATGTTACTCTGAAATTATACCACTGGTTAGCGCTTTGTGATCCTTATTTAAATGGTGTATATTTATTCTGATTAAAGAGACATACTCCACTCATTTGGTCTGCATTTGTCTTTGCCAAGACGATGGCTGGTGGGTCAACAATGCTGGTGAATTTCATGGTGTCTGGACGTTGGCGATATAAGCGGTCATTCAGGATCTCTTGGGCTTTCTTCACTTTGTTCACCTCCAGTGATCCACTGGGGACCCAGCCACATCCTTTAATCCATTCCAAATCAGATTTGTAGATCCACTGAAGAAGGAAAGAGAGAAAAAAATCGTCTCATTTGTAGGTTATCTTCTTGAATGGTAGAAATTAAAAAAGTGAGGGCACCTTATCTGCTTAAGAAAATATTGTGTTGTGTACCACTGCAACCATTAAAATGTAGTAAATATTCAAAATGACAAAATGAACATGTGTGCAGATGCATTGGAACAGTGCAATTAGTGTTGGATTTTAGTAACCTGCAGTATTTACTGAATTAGACCATAAAGCTATAAATGAATTATGAGTACAGCTGCTACCAATGTTACTTAAAATAGCTGACTTTTAAATTACATAAATTAATCTTGAAGGGGTATATAAAATCCCCTCTAGAGCCATATATATTACACTAGAATAAAAATGGTTTATGGTGGTTGGTGATATTACTGATCCAACAATAGCTGGATGCAAAGGATGGCCACTGCTCTCAAAGTCAAATATTTTAAAAGGTTTGCTTACATTCTGTTATAATTTGGTTTAGGATGTAATACACAAGCATCTGAACTTCATTCGCTTTCATGTTGATGCCCACAGTTAGTAAGGCTAATGATGATACATGAGTAGGTGTTTTACATGTTCAATGTTCATATTCATTAAATGATGCAAATCCTTCCCTGCATTTCACTTACATCACTTTGAAGCTCATAGGCTTTCTTTGCTTGAATGACATCATTCTGGTCAGGCAGGCACGTCCATTGGTGCAGATAATGACGGTAATCAATGTCGCTGACCAGCTTCTGGCAGTTCTTGGCGAGCAGTACCCCCAGCATATCCACAGGGCTGTTGTACTTGGTCTTGGACACCTCAAATTCTTTCTTGTACTCCCGGTCGCTCTGGATCTTGGCTACATGCATAGCCCACACAGACTTGGGGTCGTCCTGCAGGCTGCGGAATCCCACATAATGGCCTTGTTGCTTGCGATAGGCAGCTTTATATTTGTACTGAGGATGTGAAGAAATAGAGAGATGAGCACAGTACAAACAACAACGAAAAATACACACAGCTGCCTGATTTCTCTAACAGCTACTTACAGTTGCTTTAAAATAGCACTGACTGTGTTATCTTGGTGCTGCACTGGTGGAAACTATGGGATTTTATTCTCTCATTAAAAGGACCATTCTCTAGATAGCAGCTGATGGAACAGTCTCACAATTCCTTAGCTTAGACTGCATAAGTGGAGTGGTGTGGCTCACTGGTTAGAGGCGGCAGACCCGGAAGCAGAGAACGGCCCGGGACCAGGGTTCAATTCCCGACGTGGCAGACCAGGGTCAGCGGACTCGACAATTCTCGCCTCGGTGCCTACTCTAACCAGGGAACACACTCGACATCTCTGGGCATTAAGCTTGCCTCATCTCTACAACGGCACCCCCATAGACACCAGGGATGCCTGGTTTCACCTTGGAGATACCCTGAAGGGACCATCTCACAGGGAAAGCCAGGACGGATTCCCCAGCGGTCTTCAGCACCAGGACGCTCACGGGCAGCTGTGCGCTTTACAAGTCCAACACATTTACATTTACATAACCTGCTATTACCAAATAAAGGTGCTTCCATTCCAATGCATTGACAGTAAACCTTCTATTCACTGGAATGGAGATTTATTAATCCACTATTTGTTAACTGCATTTGCCATCTTGGTATGGTAGCCATAATTGGCACATATGAAATTAACGTGTTGCTTGGGGATAGAGGGATGTTGAACATAATGTCTGAATCATCCAGACATGTGTGGTACACAATGCCTGTATATAAGGAGCTCCGTGGCGGAGCACAATTCTTTTGTCTTTCTCTCCTCCATCCCCTGCCTTTGTTCCACACTGCTTTCCTTCTCTTTCATAAAACGTGTCTGTTTCCATCTTCTCAGCCTCCTGCCTGTATTGTATTCTTTCCCTGTTTGTTTAATGGTGCTTGCTGCCTGCCCCTCTCCCTTCTGCCTATGTCCTGTCTTACATTCATTCCCTGCAGCAGTGGTCGGTGTCTGTCCCCAATGTAGCTGTCCAATTCTATCCCACTTTCCTTGGCCTGCTGTGTAGATGACATGTTACACCTGCTACATTCCAGTTACTCCTGCTGTGTCCATGATTGATTGTCACATTCAATGTCAATCTGATACACCTGTTGTGTTCTGGATACATGTTACATCCTCTCTGTTCCGGATACACTGTTACATGCGTTTGTGCTGTGTCCCTAACATTCCATTCTAGTTGGTATTGCTTTGTAACTGTTCACCTCGCTGAATTCTTGTTTCACTGTTACATAAACTGAGACCCTATTACACCAGTTGTTTCCCTGGTACACTGTTGAATTTGCTTTTGTTGTGATGCTGTTAATTAACTCTGCTGCTTTCTTGTTACCCTTTTACATATGTTGTGTCCCTATTGTGTCTGCATCCTTGTTGTCTTGCTCATTGCTCTATCTCTGCTGCAATGTTGCATTCTTTGTTCGTTGCTATATCCATTCTGCTGAGGGTACCCTACAGTATCCACTGTGTAAGAGAAGCTTGAACTGCTGCTGTCTTCTTTCTAATGTGTTTTAGCGATGCTTGTTAAAACGCTTTTCACTGTACAAGAGGCAAACAACTGGCTTTGCCAATGGTTTTTGTAAGACAGAGTTCAGCTCGCCAGGCACTGCCCTGAAACTTCAAAATGAACCTTGTTTATGACTCGAAAGAGCAAAAAACTCACATCGCTCGCAATGTCGCGTGACGCTTTGGCGACAGTAATCGGGATGGCGTCAACTCGCATGTCGTATCCTTTCTTTTTGGACTCCTCATAACTTTGTTGATACAATTTCTGTAAATAAAATAAACGTGGGTTAATTTATGTTAATTGCATGAACGTGTCGCATATGAATCAACCGTTTCCTAAAACATATCTGCACTGAAAACTGCTTCTGACGTAGCGATACAGGCACGTCCAATAACTGAAAATGGTTTCCACTTCAACTCAAATGATGCAGATGGAAGGCTACTTTTGAAAAATATCCAGCCCCAGTGCTGTAGGAAGACTGCAATAGACCCTACCATAAGCAAGGAAAATGCCCCTTCCTTCACTCCGACTGGGCAGTACAAAACCGCCATATTTGGGATGCAGTGGTCCATGCGCACAACTTGATGCCGGCACCACTGAATCTGCTGCATTAATGATAGCTTCGCCCCTGCCCTGACCCACCGATCTTACCCTCACACCAATCACAGTCCTGCAAATTCACATTCAAAAGCAGTAACCGCAAAACATGGCTTGCACCAGTAAATATGGCACTCTCCTTGCCCAACCAATAGATTTTAAGGAAAATGGTTATTAACCATATCGCTACGTGGAAAAATATAACAGGATGGTTCATATACCACTGAATGGCATTAATCTCCCTATTTACATCATTCTGCTTTACCTCATGTTAGCAAGGGCACACTGAGCTGGGGTACTGGAATATGAAAAACCACATCAATAAAAAGAAACAACACTTACTTTGCTAATGTTGATGGCATTGGCTCTGGATAGCACAATTTCTGGGGTGTCGGGCATCACGTGGATTGTTCTCTTGTCCTTCTCCCAGGCTTCTTTATATTTCCACTGTTGAAAAAAAGAAATATGTTTTCTCACTGACTTTGTAGAGCCATAAACTCTGAGCCCCCAAACATCACACACTCCATATGTCATTACTGTGGCCACGCAGAACCTCTTAGTCGATTATGTGAACAGTATGTTCTTTGTATAAATCAGCAATAACGTACATCACTGATCTGGTCAGCGTTGGTCTTAGCCAAGACAATGGCTGGTGGGTCAACAATGCTGGTGAATTTAATCTTATCAGGACTCTGGCGGTACAAGCGCTCATTGAGGATCTCCTGGGCTTTCTTCGCTTTGATGACATCTAGTGATCCAATGGGAACCCATCCACAGCCTTTGATCCATTCCATGTCAGACTTGTAGATAGCCTGGAGATGTAAATGGATATGTTAGACAGACGTCCAGCATCCAAACACTAGAGCAATACAGTTTACCTTTAAACAGCAGTACAATGAAGACGATCAAAGGACTATCATATAAAGTCTCTGAAGAAAGACAAGAATATAAATGGGGTACTACCTCATCCCCAAATGTTTGCTTTACCAGAAAGTGGTATAATGCATTCTGTCACTGTTCCTCTGTATACTATGGTGATCACTACACAACAGTAATAATGTTCTTACTCTTGAACCTATGTTAAAGTAATCTTGAACCTATGCTAAATTAATCAAAGGAGTGACGGCAGCTTTCTTAAAAGAACCATGTTCCGAAAAAAAAGCAGAAGGAGGGATTCTACAGAATTTTCTGAATACATTTGGGCATAATGGACTAACTTACAGAAGTCAGTTCACCGAAACAAAGACTCCAATAAAGACATATAAAAACAAACTGAGTCACTTTACATTTTGAACTAATTACTTACATCACTCTGCAGGTTGTATGCTTTCCTAGCCTGGATGACATCATTCTGGTCAGGCAGGCATGTCCATTGATGCAGGTAATGGCGGTAGTCAACGTCGCTGACCAGCTTCTGGCAGTTCTTTGCTAATAGGACGCCCAGCATGTCCACAGGACTGTTGTACTTGACCTTGGATTTTTCAAAGTCTTTCTTGTACTCCCTCTCGCTCTGGATCTTGGCTACGTGCATGGCCCACACAGACTTGGGGTCATCTTCGAGACTGCGGAATCCAACATGGTGGCCTCTTTGTTTTTCATATGCAGCTTTGTATTTGTACTGAAAACAGAAAGCAGATAGTGTCAGTTGTCTGTTCACTGACACAGAGCATATCCTTGTGCTCTTTTAAAAACGTTGATTAGGTGAGTATGTGTGAGACATTTATTACAATTACAGAGGAAGACTGCAATAAACATACATTAGACATGAGACTGAGGCTCTATAGAGTTAGAAAGCACTTCAATGTTAGTAAGTAGTTGGTTGTGTGCCTAACATTGTTTTAGACAGAGTGTTCACAATGTCATAACTTGTGCCATTGCTTGCTTGGATTTCAAATAACTATATAGTTAAAATCTTGTGCTTAGGTCCTAGGACCTCCTTCAGAATGATGGGGGAATACTGGTTTAGTACTGAAACATCTATGTTTATCGAGACTAGGAGTACCAGTAATTCTGGAATGCAGGAATACCTTGATTTTTCAACTTGCGGCCCCAGAATCCTTGAAAAATGGGAAACTACTGAACGAATTTGAGATACTGCCATCAATTCTCCTAGCAATTCCATATTTTTTCAGCACTTTCCCATTTTAGGGGCCAATTGGGGTGCCGTAAGAAATGGCATTGTAATCTCCTGTTTGTATTCATTTCCGACAGATCCATTTTAAAGGAGTCGGTCACAAATTAATTCAAACAAGGATTTATGAATGGCTTACGATGGGCTTGGAGAACCTGTATGCCATTTTGAAAACCTCCTGTAATCCCAAGGGCAGTTTTTTTTGCCCGAGGGATTACAATGTTGAATTCCAACAGCCTTTCTGTACAGGCCCTGCAGACACAGAAAGGCTGTGGGAAGTCGACTTTGGGGGTACCCAGCAGGGCCCCCGTGGGTGCAAGGCCTCCGGATGGCGGCTGAGAGGGTACCTATGGGGCCCTATTGTTGATCCGTTCACCCGGTGGCAGGCACCTTGAGGTGCTTGTCATGGGGTGCAGGAATGAACTGCACCTCACTTCTTTACATTGAGAGCATGCACTCCGGTTGGAGTGCATGCTCCCTTTGTAAAGAATGGGAATGCGACCGAACAGTGTTCGGTTGCATCCTAATTGCTTGATTGGGACCGCAGACAGGAGGTCAGTTCAAGATCGATGTCGGACAGACTCAGGCCCATCCGACATTGAAATTGGTCCCTAGTTATAACCAGCATTAGCAGGTGAAATACCTGGGAGCAAAGAGAAAATCAGGAGACTATGATCCCCCACCTCCTTTAATTCCAGATTTCGCCAAACAACACAAGTCTTGGTACAATTATGATTCAATTGTTTTCCTCCCTGTTTTTGTATGTGCCCCCCCTCCCACAGGAGCATTTCTGTTGACAGTTATCTGACTGGACAATTTGTATCCTTCCATGACGTACAAGAGGAAACTGTTTTTTATTTGGCAATGAGCACTCCACTGAAGTGTTTGTGTTTCCTTGCTCTCTCCAACTTTATCTGACCTCCCACTTTGCACTCTCTTTTTGCAGCTCGCCCCTGCCCCCATTCCACTCACAGTATTATATAATTCATTACATTTTTTTATTTCTGATGGGGGATTTCCAGTTGAAAAGTACCACCAGAATGCTCACTTTCTTTTTTGCACTTTGCACATGTTTCATGTTGTTTTACTAACATTATCTTCACCTCCTCCTTATTGTTCCCACCATTGCTCCGTATTCCACTGTCTGTTGTTATTTTTTTAATTTAATATTATTAATATTTTTAACAAGGCCTCAGCAGCTGCACAGCCCTGCTGGACTGCTCACTCTTTTTTCCTCTTTGGATTCTTCTTTTATATTTAAATTTAGCATTCTAACATGATCATCTACCATATTAGAATGGTAAATTAAAATTGTTGCTACAATGCACGCATACTCATGCTTGAGTCTTGACACACGTTATGATGCACACACGCACACTGACGGCCATCTTGGAATGGGTTTTCTTAAAAAAATAAGTAACAAAAAATAACATAAAGTTCTAGCATCCTGAAAATTACCACAGTTCACTTTACTTACATCACTTGCAATATCCCGCGATGCTCGTGCAGCCTTTATTGCAATGGCATCCGATCTTAAATCGTAACCCTTCTGCTTTGCCTTGTCCCAGCCTTGTGTGTAAAGTTTCTGTCCGAAAAAAAAGGTGATAGTGTGATTCAAAACAAAGATTCAGGTTTTGACCCACAAACAATATTTCATTTATAAAATTGAAGCCAATGCCTGGTCATGTGTCCCATGTCATGTATTCATTTGTTTTATAATTATTTGTAAATAATTGCATTTAATATAGTTCAAGATGCAATAATATGAGATTATAAAGCATACCGGTAATCACCAGTGAATGGCAGCTCCAGCACCATTGGAAGTATGAGATCTGCAGGATCTCTTCACTTTCACCTGGAGATTTCAGCTGCTAAAACAGCTGAACTCTCTGTGGGGAATCTGTGGTAAAATGAGGAATTACGTGGAAACCAAACCTACAATTACTAATTGTGCAGGTAATTCTTCATTTTTAGTAAGTCCGACTTGTAATGAGCTGGCTATTCCCCTTCCCCTGTTATCAGTAACTTTAGTGGTGAGAATAATCCAGGGCATTTTCTGAGTCACTGATAATGAGGGCCAAAGAGGTTTACTAGAGGTGTACAGTAATGGATTATCCGCTGAAAATATTCTCATTCCTGAATCATGAGATTTTCAATTAGAGATGGGGTGGAGCTCATCCAGCTGTGAGAATAATATTAATGGAAAGAACTGAAGAAAGGTTGAAAAAAAATAAAGGACTGAAAGAATGCAAGAATAAAAGGAGAAAGAAAGAAAAAACAGGAGAAGGAAAGATAGATGAAAAAAGAATGACAGTTGGAAAGAAGGAATGAAAAAAGAATGACAGAAGGAACAAAATGGTACAAGGAAAGAAAGAAACAAATGAATAAAAAAACATGACAAAAGGAAGGAAAGAAAGAAAAAAGAAAATGGAATGACAGAAGGAAAGAAAGAAAAAAGAATGACAGTAGGAAAGAAAGAAAAATTACACAAGGAAAGAAAGGAAGAAAAGAAAGGAAGCAGGAGAAAAAAAAAAGCTGATAAATTAATACAGAACAGTTTCAAATGTATACAATCTGGTATACTGTGGAATAGCAGCGGTCAGATAACCATAACACTTCAGAAATAATTTACAACAGTATTGGCAGGAGATGGGATCTAATAAAGATGGAATGTGCAACAAAAGCACCAGGTTCTAAACACAAATGCAACACTAAAGCAATTATAAAGTAAAATACAAAATCACTCGCAATGAAGGGAACTACCTAGTGTGTGGAAGTGCTCCTGTGAAAGAAATACAGTCACTCAAAGCGAAGTTAAACAGTGGATGAAGTAGGCTGAGCCACTGCCCCATGCTTTATGCTGTAGAGCCGCTAAGAAAATAGTAAATGACAATGGATGAAGAGAGGTGGCTGAAAACCCCTAAATGTAAATATATCATGCATATTTTAGAAAAATCAAAAGGTCTTGGTTAATGCCAGACGTAGTAAGAGAGGGTGCCAAACAAATGTACAAAAACACAGGGTCTATCCTGTGTGATGTGTGAAAGCTATGACCCAAAAGAAGGCACAATGAAACACAGGCCTGGTGACAGGATCAGCACACCACGAATGTGTCTTTGTTTTCTTCCAACCCCTAACCACCATAAAAAAACTGGTTTATGCTGGAGAACATAATCTGAATAAGATGTCTATTTCCTGTACATCTAGTATCAAATTAACAGCTCTGTTAAAAATGAATGTTGTTGTGCTGTTTATGTTCAAGTGGCAAATTGTTACTAACTAGTTCAAAATATTTATGCCATGGTAGTGTATATAAGTGAGGTCCAATACCACGTTGTTTAGAGCAACTGTACTTATTAACACACATTCACATTTAATAATAAAGTGCTCTTTTTTCCTAGTTTGAACAAGTTTCGAGTGATCTGCCAAGCGGAGACTGACAAAAAAGGAGACCCTAAAAACACAATCCCTATGCATTTTCCATAGACTTTGTAAGGCAGTGATTCCGCAAAAACTGTTGAATGGAATTATACAAAACTTTGGTCGGCAGATTGTACTTTTCTCGATTTGGCGTAAATCTGTTCAGTAGTTTTTGAAAAATTAAGGTACAAAAATATTTGTAAATCTGGACAGTGGGTCCGAGGGACTCTTGCGAGAGTCTCGCGAGAGGACCAGTTCAAAAACAGAGCATTTTGATTGGCCCAGGGAGCATTTCTTTTCTTGTGCCAATTTGCTCCTGCAGCAGTCAGACTCCCAAAGGAGCAAGCACCCTGATTGGCTGACAGCAACAAGAGAAAAATGTTGCTGGTGACAATTGCAGGACTCCGGTACTTAGTCACCTGCCTTGAAGTTTAAAAAATATATATCATGGGCAGGGTAGGATACCCTGCCCCATAGGATGTTTGGGTGGACTAAGAGGAACCCCCTCTGGGGCCAAATTGAAAAAAATAATTGGCATTTTATGCAGCGATCCCTTGGGACTCCTGCCGGATTGCAACAAAAAAAATATGGCATCCACCATTTAAAAAAAAATATTTGGGGACGGGGTGTGAGTAGGCCCCCTCCCTAGCGCATTTTGGGCCCCAGGAGTGGCATATTTAATTGAGGGGAGAGGGTGCACACCCACATCCCTGAGCTAATGTCAACCCCAGGGACCCCATCCCTCAAGCCTTTTGTATTAATTAGGGGAGAGGAGTGCGAGCCCCCATTGCCCAGCCCAAGGAGACCTCAGCTAGTCCATGCCCTGGGGCTGAAATAAAGTTTAAAGAGAGGGCGACCACCCAGACCTCTTACCTTAGATTTGTTGTGATTCAATAATTCAGGAGTCTTGCGCAGTAGGCGCTTTTCCTGTGGCATTAGAAGATTGAAACACGAAGGAGAAAGCTAGAACAGAGGGTACTATACCTCCTATAGTTATGAATGATTCTACATGAGGAGACTGGATAGAGGGGAAGAAAATACCATTCAGATATTTGATACTGAAGTGATACTATAAATAATACAGTAGTGCTCCATTAAACCCCACACTGCTGGTGCTCATAGTTTTGCTTTTTATTGATAAGAAAACTGTGCATGGTCCGAAGTGAGTTATAGTTACCGCAGGGCTTGAGTTATAGTTACTTGGGATAACAATAAATTGTGAATTTCATATTTTTTTTGTTTAATTTAAAACATTACTTTGTAACTGAATATTTCACTTAACTATAACATTACTTTAAACTTTGTTTTTTAGTGAATTTTAAGATTTTTAACGTAAGTAATATTTTAGCCAACCCTGTAGAGTAAATATATAAACTTGGGAATGGTGCTAGAATATCAAGAAAAGTGTACTAAAACAGGGGTGCGTCCTGGCCCCGCACCTATTTAATCTATTTATATCAGATCTCTCTGGAAAAATTGATAGTACCAGCTCACATTCCCCAAAATTAGGCAAGTTAAAACTTTCTCATCTTGCCTATGCAGATGACATTGTGCTATTGATCTTAACTAAAGTTGGTCGGACGAGGCTCCTAACTGTACTTTCAGCTTTCCTGTCTACAGATAAGTTGGAACTTAACTCATCTAAAACAAAAACAATGCTTTTTACCACTCGGCAAGCCGTGCAGCACAACATCTCGCTAGAAGGCAAACAGCTGGAAAAAGTATCCTATTATAAGTACTTGGGATACTACATAGATGACAAGTTATCCTTACAAGATCAGAAAAACTACATGACACAGAGAGCGGGGGGCCTTAATATTTGCATTTAGCTCATTGGCAAAGAAGTTGGAAGGGCCAAACCTGAGGCCACTCCTGATGATTATCTCAGGCAAAGCACTCCCAACCTTATCATATGCCAGGGCTGCCATGCACGGAAAAGAATCGGAAATTCTTAACAAATAAATAACAAAAATGTATAAAAAGGTTCTTCAAATTCCCAGTTCTGCCTCACCTGCGCAAATGCGATTAGAATTTGGTTTAATGAACGAATCACTGGGCAGACTTTATCCATACTAATATTTTAAAGAGAGAGCCCAAACCTTTGAGGCGGGTAATCTCAGTAACCACAGCACCAATCACAACACCCACTACAGCGTTGGAAAGGGCAGTTGCAGAAGAAGGACATAGGCTATGCAGACGGATAAAAAAATGTATAAAAAAATTGCAAAAAACTACATCATCCAGAAGGCCGAGGGCCAAAGTAACATCAAACAGGAAATGATGTAATAATGTGACTCACTATATTGAGACTGAGAGGCTGGAGCCAAATTGATCGTGAACAAGGGATATGCTATCCCGAAACGTGTAGATTTGTGCCTGCCTGCTTGAGAAACTCCATGCTGTGAGGATTAAATGAAAAAGCACATAAGTGAAGACAAACGCGAGTTTGTCCAGTTTTTCTCCCAGCTGGGGGTATTCGTTGTGGAATTAAATGCGGCGTGGTTCTGCCGCGGGGATTTACGAACCGGCGAGAGAGCGCTGCAAATTCTGGCAAAAAGGAACCGAGGGGTATCAATATATATATATATATATATATATATATATATATATATTACCTACTGGCGGTCGCCAGTAGGTATATATAGTTAGGATTTTTTCTCTATGGGATTTTTGAAAATTCTATGTCTAATAACTTTGGCGTTTGTGGACGGAATTGGCTGAAATTTTCAGGAAAATGGCACATTTTGTTTCTGAGCAGCCCTTGAAAATTTGGGGGGGGGTTCGTCAAGGCGGGGCCGAGAAAAAAGGGGGGTCCCAAAACGTGTTTTTAACATTGAGTTTTCCATAGGGCGGTTGGCCTCACTTTTAGCTCGAAGGGCTGAATGGATTTGCACGAAACTTGGCAAAATTGTAGGGACTGGTAGCCCGATGTGCCTTTTGTAGGTCTCAATATATGTGCTTCAGTGGATTTTGAGAAATTAACGTTCAAAAAAAGATATATATCTGTAACAGCGGACCGGGCAGCGCTCCAGTTCGCGTACTTTTCGCGCAACGGAGCTTTGTGAAGCGAAGCTGATTGGTTCTCCGGCGTCTGTAAACATTCCAAACAGTCCGTAGCGGCCACCATCTTGTCTCTCGGTAGGATCGAGAGACAAGAGGAGGCCAAAGCGAAGGGGCAAATGACCATAAGGGGGCATAGTAGATTCTCGCTGACCCCCTAGGTTTGATGTGGAGGTTTTAAAAGGGCCCCGCGGGGCAAAAAAAATAAATAATAATAATAATCGAACGGCTGAATGGATTTGCACGAAACTTGGTAAAATATTAGGGACTGGTAGCCCGATGTGCCTTTGCTAGGTCTCAATATATGTGCTCCAGTGGATTTTGAGAAATTAACGTTCAAAAAAAGATATATATCTGTAACAGCGCTCCGCTTCGCGTAACGGAGGTTTGCGAAGCTGATTGGTTCTCCGGCGTCTGTAAACATTGCAAACAGTCCGTAGCGGCCGCCATCTTGTCTCTCGGTAGGATCGAGAGACAAGAGGAGGCCAAAGCGAAGGGGCAAATGACGATAAGGGGGCATAGTAGATCCTCCTTGACCTCTTAGGTTTGATGTGGAGGTTTTAAAAGGGCCCCGCGGGGCAAAAAAAAAATAATAATAATAATCGAACGGCTGAATGGATTTGCACGAAACTTGGCAAAATTGTAGGGACTGGTAGCTCGATGTGCCTTTGCTAGGTGTCAATATATGTGCTTCAGTGGATTTTGAGAAATTAACGTTCAAAAACAAGATATATATCTGTAACAGCGCTCCGCTTCGCGGAGATAAAATTATATCTGTATTACCTAGCTGTTGCTAACACCAGTTAGCGACGGCTAGTAGGAGATAGCGACCATCTTGGGCCCCACTTTGCATGTGAGTGATATTTATCACTAATGACATGCAAAGTGGGGATGCCAAGATGTTAGCGACTGGAAACAGTCGCTAACATCGCTATCTCCTATTATCAACTTTTGGAAATATTCGCGATAAGCGCGAATATCTCCAAAAGCTAGCACCTGCCCTGAGCAGTTCTTAGCCATGTCATCCAATGGGAGGTGGATAACATGGCTAAGAGCATTAGCTCGGTAATGCATGAATATCGCTGAGTTTTCAGCGATATTAATGCATTGCGGTCCTTTTTTATCGTATTTGCGATAAACCTTGATAATAGCAAGGTTTATCTGCGATAATTTCTGACGATGCTTAGCGGTAAAAAAATCGTTGCTAAGCATTGTTAGGGATAAATATCGCTTAACTTTGGTAATATGCCCCAACGTCTGTTAACGTTCGATTCGAAGGAAATCAGGAAGTGTTGAAAAACATTGTCTGCGCCATCTTGCCTTTTTTCAAATGCCACACTTTTGTCGTGCACGGCAGTCATTTTAGATGCCTTGACCAGACCCATTCTGTGCACGCTGTCGATCCTTAGCATGGCTCCCCACCCTCGCAAGCATCTCCCTCAGGCAGTGGTCACCCCCGCTCTCTGTCTTATGCATGGGTAATAAACCACCCCCCATCTGCGCTGCTCTTCCCTGAGAATCTAACCCTGTGCCCGCCCGACACCTCCCTTTCGCCCTATTCACTACCGCACCCTCTGACACTCCTTTTCCTCTGTGTCCGATTGTCCAGGCCGGTCCTAGGGTATCAGCTAGCCCTGCAGATGTAGTTTATGGCCCCAGCTGTAAAGAATCACCCCTCTTCAAAGGAGTTATAGTAGATCAAGGCCCACACTCGATGAGATCCGTCACAGCAGACGCGTTCCTATTATCTGAAAACCATCCTGTATTGTGATTGGGGAGGGGACCGAGCCTGAAGCGGAAGATTCCAGGGATGACTCTTTGTACATCAAAGTTTTTACAATTATGTGTCACATTAAAAATATATAGCACTCCAACAAAGTAGTAAGATTATAAAACTTTAATAACTTATAAATATATACAAGAAAACAAAAACAGTAATAACATATAAACATTTTTAGGGAAAAACAACGAAGTAGCGGTCGGCTGTGCGAATAGTCCCAACGCAGCACAACGTCCAGATTTCTGGCGTGGGGCGTCGCGGGGGTTGGGTCATCAGTAGCAAACTGTTGTGCGAATAGTTCCAAGGCAGCAGAACGATGGCACCAAGGTGATGTCCAGTAAGTTGCCGCACTGGTTTTGGTATCCTACAATGCTGCTCCGAATAACGGCGTGGGGCGCCCCGGGGGAGGCGGCGTGAACGGGCCTCTCCAGGTGGAGTCTCATCTGTTGTAGTTTCAGTTGCCATTCCGTCCGCTTTTGGTCCACTGTGTCAAAAGCCGCAATTCAGCTGAGTTGCGCCCACTCTTGCGGTGCAGCGATAGGCGGCTGTCACAGGACTCTCAAAATGGCGGCAGGCTGTTTCCTTTTTGGGCCTGGTCCACTGAAATGGCCCTGGGACACCTTGGAAATCGGACGCTAGTCTGCTAGGTCTTGGACCCCATTCTCGAAAGCGTCCCCTCCGCCTTGAGGATTCATCAAAAGTTTTGGGGGCCCCCGACTCCTGTAGGCTTCTGGTGGGGAGCGGCTGCCATGATTGCTCGCGGAATGACCACGACGGAGCTACGAGATGGTGGTGCTCTCATGCTGACGCCAGCTTCAGTCTGAAACATCCAGAAACAAGGTGGGGCTTTCATCGTTTGGGAAAAAAAAAAGTTTTCATCCAATGAAAAGTGTTGTTTTTAGGTCATATGATCAAGCCTTCCATCATTAGGAAACCAAAAGTAAAATGAACCAATGAAAAGTTTTATAAACAAGTCACATGACCTGTTATGCGGCATAGGGTATAAAATGCGGAGAAAATACGTTGGCACGTGAGGCGGCGTCAGTAGCGGACCGATGTGCGAATAGGCCGAAGGCAACACAACGCGCCAAGATCCGGATGGCACCGAGGTGGTGTCCAGCAAGTTGCAGCACTGGTGTGGCCATCTTACAATGCTGAAAGTCGGCGTGGGGCGCCCCGTTGGCCTGTGAGTTTGCGTCAGTAGCGGACCGATGTGCAAATAGGCCGAAGGCAGCACAACGCGCCAAGATCCGGATGGCACCGAGGTGATGTCTAGCAAGTTGCAGCACTGGTGTGGCCATCTTACAATGCTGAAAGGCGGCGTGGGGCGCCCCGTTGGCCTGTGAGTTTGCGTCAGTAGCGGACCGATGTGCGAATAGGCCGAAGGCAGCACAACGCGCCAAGATCCGGATGGCACCGAGGTGGTGTCTAGTAAGTTGCCGCACTGGTGTGGCCATCCTACAATGTTGAAAGTCGGCGTGGGGCGCCCTGTTGGCCTGTGAGATGGTGTCAGTAGCGGACCGATGTGCGAATAGGCCGAAGGCAGCGCAACAATATTTCCTGAATAGAAGACACCACAAGGCGCTGAGATGCCAAGATCTGGATGGCACCGAGGTGGTGTCTAGTAAGTTGCCGCACTGGTGTGGCAATCCTACAATGGTAAAAGTCGGCGTGGGGCGCCCCGTTGGCCTGTGAGATGGCGTCAGTAGCGGACCGATGTGCGAATGGGGCCAAAGGCAGCGCAAGAATATTTTCTGACTGACACCACAAGGCGCTGAGATGCCAAGATCCGGATGGCACCGAGGTGATGTCTAGCAAGTTGCAGCACTGGTGTGGCCATCCTACAATGCTGAAAGTCGGCGTGGGGCGCCCCGTTGGCCTGTGAGTTTGCGTCAGTAGCGGACCGATGTGCGAATAGGCCGAAGGCAGCACAACGCGCCAAGATCCGGATGGCACCGAGGTGGTGTCTAGTAAGTTGCAGCACTGGTGTGGCCATCCTACAATGTTGAAAGTCGGCCTGGGGCGCCCCGTTGGCCTGTGAGATGGCGTCAGTAGCGGACCGATGTGCGAATGGGGCCAAAGGCAGCGCAACAATATTTTCTGAATAGAAGACACCACAAGGCGCTGAGATGCCAAGATTCGGATGGCACCGAGGTGGTGTGAACGGGCCTTCCTAGGTGGAGGCTCGTCTGCTGTAGTGGGGCGCCCCTTTACCGTTTCAGTTGCCATTCAGCTGAGTTTCGGCTGCTCTTGATGCTACAGCGACAGGCGGCTGCAACAGGACTCTCAAAATGGCGGCTTGTTCTTTGGATTTGGGCCTGGTCCACTAAAATGGCCCTGGGACACCTTAGAACTCGGACGCTCGATTTTTTTTTTCCTTTCCTGTACATGCAAAAAAAGGTAAATGCCCGGTACGTTACACGCTTCATCTGCCACGATGAACTCTCCAGAGGAACCGAAAAAAAATATAGTTATGGTAACTATACCATGCATCGTCATATGGAGAGGTGGCACCAATTAATTATAGTGCTGCATAAAAGAGAGATTTGGAGGAGAACCCCTGACCTGCTAGTACATTCATCAAAGAAGTGGCACTGACAGCATCAGAGGCAAGGGAAACGGTCCCAAATATTTAGAAGAACTTTGGAAAGATTAAAATGACATGTTTAGATTGTGGCAAATTAATTTCATGTGGACAGATGAGTGTTACTCTAATAAATACAGCATATGAACATCATCATAGTCGATGGTTGGTAGAGACATTTTGACTATATCCTGGACCTGCCCGTCCTCGCCCAAAATGGCGCCGGAATAAATGGGACTCGTAACTCCTTGTTGTGTACTGGTTGCAGAACCTTGAAATCACGAGATACGTATGCAGTTTTGAAGCACATGGCGGGCGGGGACGAGAATTGATTGAATATTTCGACATCCCTATTGATATTAAGTTCTGATGTGTTATTGATTATTGTACTATTGAAAGTTCGAATTAACGTCACCCATGGTACTTGCCCGTAAATGTATATCTAGATAATTTTATTGTAACTGGCCCTGTCGTATTTTAATTATAAAATGTACGTCCACCGATTCCGTAACTGTTAGACACCTTAGTTCTTGCAACCTAATGGCCCGCCCGTTACGTTCCTCTACAGTGTAAATGTCTACTCATCATATACGATTACAGTTTGCTCCATGGCCGGCCCACGTGATTATAGGCCCGTATTTGTATAATGAAATTTTCACAATAAAGGTTTTTAAAAGAAAACATGGTAGTAGTATATACATTGGTAAAGTTTTTAATAATAGTCACTGTTTTAGAATCATTAAAAGGCAAGTGAAATAAAGCAGACCAATTACATGAAGGGTAAAAGGTATAATACGAAGGAACGCAGTAAAGATAAATGGTCAAGGGCTGTTGTGTTTTCTACTCCTGCAACATAAAGTGATCGATAAGAATCTCATATTCAGGCGTATCGGCGACTAAGACAGCAGGTCGACCCTCTTTTGCTCAACGGCTCCGTCATGGGACGAAGAAACGCTCTTTTTCTCGAAAAAAGAATATATTTTACTTGCAGGACAGTTGTAAATTTTCCGGGAAAGTACATTAGCCTGGAACATTATAACATATATTTAAGAAAAAATAATGTTCGGAAGTAATAAAAAGCGTAATTTTTAGGTCATATGACCAAGCCTTTCATCATTAGAATAAGAAAAGTAAAATGAACCAATGAAGTTTTATTAACAAGTCACATGACCTGTTATGCTTACGTTACGCGCTGCGCGTCGCGCCCCGGATGACTTCCGGATGCGCTAACGCGGCGCGTCATATGACGCATTACGCGACAACGCAGGTCCAGAATATAGTCAAAATGTCTCCACCAACCAGCGGTCGGAACAAAAACCCTTTCAGCAGGCTAAATAGTTCTGTTAAATGACAACAGAAGGGACAGGCAACAAGAACCATTAGTCAAAGAGGGGAGGGCTAGTTCTTCTTTACCGGGTTACATTGGGGCGCTACCGGAACTGATCGAATTGGTAGTCTACAGTGTTTCTGGATGTTTTAGACTGAAGCTGGGGTTAGCATGAGAGCAGCACCATTTCGTAGCTCCGTCGTGGCCATTTTGCAACCAATCATGGCAGCCGCTCTTTATCGTTATTTTGGGCGGGGTGGGTGGCGGAGCCGAGCTGTTTTGCAGCCATCATTGTGTGGAGTTCAGTTCATTTCACTAGTTTTGTATTTGTCATGAGGGGTTGTTCCTAATGTTTCTATTTTAGCGAGGTCAAAAAGAGATCCCATTAGTGGCCTACTGATTTTGCTCGATTCCTTTTCTTTTTTTTTTTACACGATTTTTCGTTATCTGCAAAGACTAAACAGAGTATTGCGACTCTGTGTTTGTTTGTAAATAGAGAATGAACCAAAGAGAACCAATTCTAAAACAGTAAATACTTGGATAACAATTAATCAAATGGAGAGAGAAGCAGGCACGACGTATTACAACGGGGGCAAAGGCCTGCATTAAGTACCCTTCACTATGTGCAAAGAGAGAGTACTCCTAATAGAAATGAGGGGGGGGGGGCACCATTCAAAGCAGATCAGTGTGCATAAACACGAAAATGTTTTCAATTACCACGTACTTGACATTCGACAGCTTATGATATTTGCTATTAAAAAAACATTGAAATTCACTGAAAAAACCATAGGTTATAGACCATATATAGTTAGGAATTAGCATTTACAAAACCTTGAAAATTCACTGAAAAAACCATAGGTTATAGACCATATATAGTTAGGAATTAGCATTTAAAAAACCTTATTTTACTCACACAAAACCATTGAAATTCCATATATAGTTAGTTGCACTAACTATATATCGCGCACCCGCAATCCACTGCTGATGATGTCACATATTACATCATTCATGACATGGTCAGTGACATCACTGATGACATCACTGATGACATCTCAAATGACATCACTGATGACATCACTGACGACATCTCAAATGACATCACTGATGACATCATCCCGTGACTGTGTGTTTCTGTAAAGTTTAATTATGTTTTACATATTGAAGAATGAGTAGATGTAGAAGTGTCTGGATGAAGGATTTAGTAGGTGCGTGACTGACTGTATGAGTGAGTGATTAAATGTGTCTCACTGAATGCATGGGTTAGTGACTAAACTGTCTTAATTTGTGCATCATTATGTCTGTTGTTCTGTAAACTAATAGCAAGGTTTATCTGCGATAATTTCTGACGGTAAAAAAATTGTTGCTAAGCATCGTTAGGGATAAATATCGCTTAACTTTGGTAATATGCCCCAACGTCTGTTAACGTTCGATTCGAAGGAAATCAGGAAGTGTTGAAAAACATTGTCTGCGCCATCTTGTCTTTTTTCAAATGCCACACTTTTGTCGTGCACGGCAGCCATTTTAGATGCCTTGACCAGACCCACTCTGTGCACGCTGTCGATCCTTAGCATGGCTCCCCACCCTCGCAAACATCTCCCCCAGGCAGTGGTCACCCCCGCTCTCTGTCTTATGCATGGGTAATAAACCTCCCCCATCTGCGCTGCTGTTCCCTGAGAATCACACCCTGTGCCCGCCCGACACCTCCCTTTCGCCCTATTCACTACCGCACCCTCTGACACTCCTTTTCCTCTGTGTCCGATTGTCCAGGCTGGTCCTAGGGTATCAGCTAGCCCTGCAGATGTAGTTTATGGCCACAGCTGTAAAGAATCACCCCTCTTCAAAGGAGTTATAGTAGATCAAGGCCCACACTCGATGAGATTCGTCACAGCAGAAGCGTTGCTATTATCTGAAAACCATCCTGTATTGTGATTGGGGAGGGGACCGAGCCTGAAGCGGAAGATTCCAGGGATGACTGTTTGTACATCAAAGTTTTTACAATTATGTGTCACATAAAAAATATATAGCACTCCGACAAAGTAGTAAGATTATAAAACTTTAATAATTTATAAATATATACAAGAAAACAAAAATAGTAATAACATATAAACATTTTTAGGGAAAAACAACGAAGTAGCGGTCGGCTGTGCGAATAGTCCCAACGCAGCACAACGTCCAGATTTCCGGCGTGGGGCGTCGCGGGGGGTGGGTCATCAGTAGCAAACTGTTGTGCGAATAGTTCCAAGGCAGCAGAACGCGTTGAAATCTAGATGACACGAAAGTGATGTCTAGTAAGTTGCCACCCAGCAAATAACGGCATGGGGCGTCGCGGGGGGTGGGTCATCAGTAGCAAACTGTTGCGCGAATAGTTCCAAGGCAGCAGAACGATGGCACCAAGGTGATGTCCAGTAAGTTGCCGCACTGGTTTTGGTATCCTACAATGCTGCTCCGAATAACGGCGTGGAGCGCCCCGGGGGAGGCGGCGTGAACGGGCCTCTCCAGGTGGAGTGTCACCTGTTGTAGTGGGGCGCCCCTTTACCGTTTCAGTTGCCATTCCGTCCGTTTTTGGTCCACTGTGTCAAAAGCCGCAATTCAGCTGAGTTGCGCCCACTCTTGCGGTGCAGCGATAGGCGGCTGTCACAGGACTCTCAAAATGGCGGCAGGCTCTTTCCTTTTTGGGCCTGGTCCACTGAAATGGCCCTGGGACACCTTGGAAATCGGACGCTTGTCTGCTAGGTCTTGGACCTCATTCTCGAAAGCGTCCCCTCCGCCTTGAGAATTCATCAAAAGTTTTGGGGGCTCCGACTCCTGCAGGCTTCTGGTGGGGAGCGGCTGCCATGATTGCTCGCGGAATGACCACGACTGAGCTACGAGATGGTGGTGCTTTCATGCTGACGCCAGCTTCAGTCTGAAACATCCAGAAACAAGGTGGGGCTTTCATCGTTTGGGGAAAAAAAAAAGTTTTCATCCTATGAAAAGTGTTGTTTTTAGGTCACATGATCAAGCCTTCCATCATTAGAAACCAAAAGTAAAATGAACCAATGAAAAGTTTTATAAACAAGTCACATGACCTGTTATGCGGCATAGGGTGTAAAATTAGGAGAAAATACGTTGGCACGTGAGGCGGCGTCAGTAGCGGACCGATGTGCGAATAGGCCGAAGGCAACACAACGCGCCAAGATCTGGATGGCACCGAGGTGGTGTCCAGCAAGTTGCAGCACTGGTGTGGCCATCCTACAATGCTGAAAGTCGGCGTGGGGCGCCCCGTTGGCCTGTGAGTTTGCGTCAGTAGCGGACCGATGTGCGAATAGGCCGAAGGCAGCACAACGCGCCAAGATCCGGATGGCACCGAGGTGGTGTCTAGTAAGTTGTCGCACTGGTGTGGCCATCCAACAATGCTGAAAGTCGGCGTGGGGCGCCCCGTTGGCCTGTGAGTTTGCGTCAGTAGCGGACCGATGTGCGAATAGGCCGAAGGCAGCACAACGCGCCAAGATCCGGATGGCACCGAGGTGGTGTCTAGTAAGTTGCCGCACTGGTGTGGCCATCCTACAATGCTGAAAGTCGGCGTGGGGCGCCCCGTTGGCCTGTGAGTTTGCGTCAGTAGCGGACCGATGTGCGAATAGGTCGAAGGCAGCACAACGCGCCAAGATCCGGATGGCACCGAGGTGGTGTCTAGTAAGTTGTCGCACTTCTGTGGCCATCCTACAATGTTGAAAGTCGGCGTGGGGCGCCCCGTTGGCCTGTGAGATGGCGTCAGTAGCGGACCGATGTGCGAATGGGGCCAAAGGCAGCGCAACAATATTTTCTGATTTGAAGACACCACAAGGCGCTGAGATGCCAAGATCCGGATGGCACCGAGGTGGTGTCTAGCAAGTTGTGGCACTGGTGTGGCCATCGTACAATGGTAAAAGTCGGCGTGGGGCGCCCTGTTGGCCTGTGAGATGGTGTCAGTAGCGGACTGATGTGTGAATGGGGCCAAAGGCAGCGCAACAATATTTTCTACTATATTTTCGGAGTAGAAGACACCACAAGGCGCTGAGATGCCAAGATCCGGATGGCACCGAGGTGATGTGTAAGTTGCGGACGGATGTGCGAATGGGGCCAAAGGCAGCTCAACAATATTTTCTGAAGAGAATACACCACAAGGCGCTGAGATGCCAAGATCCGGATGGCACCGAGGTGATGTCTAAGTTGCGGACCGATGTGCGAATGGGGCCAAAGGTAGCGTAACAAGATTTTCTGTATGGAAGATACCACTAGGCGTTGAGATGCCAAGATTCGGATGGCACCGAGGTGATGTCTAGGAAGTTGTGCCACTGGTGTGGCCATCGTACAATGGTAAAAGTCGGCGTGGGGCGCCCTATTGGCCTGTGAGATGGTGTCAGTAGCGGACTGATGTGCGAATGGGGCCAAAGGCAGCGCAACAATATTTTCTGACTGACACCACAAGGCGCTGAGATGCCAAGATCCGGATGGCATCGAGGTGATGTCTAAGTTGCGGACTGATGTGCGAATGGGGCCAAAGGCAGCGTAACAATATTTTCTGTATGGAAGATACCACTAGGCGTTGAGATGCCAAGATTCGGATGGCACCGAGGTGATGTCTAGCAAGTTGGTGTGGTCATCCTA
The DNA here is from genome assembly GCF_964261635.1 of Lissotriton helveticus. Taxonomy (NCBI): domain Eukaryota; kingdom Metazoa; phylum Chordata; class Amphibia; order Caudata; family Salamandridae; genus Lissotriton; species Lissotriton helveticus. Next base: position 1,139,337,488 of record NC_136061.1, on the reverse strand, counting down.
CAATGCTGAAACTCGGCGTGGGTCACCCCATTAGCCTGTGAGATGGCGTCAGTAGCGGACCGATGTGCGAATAGGCCGAAGGCAGCACAACGCGCCAAGATCCGGATGTCACCGTGGTGGTTTCATAGTTGAGAGGCACTTCATCTGCAGTGGGGCGCCGAGATCCGGATGGCACCGAGGTGATGTCTAGCAAGTTGCTGTACTTGTGTGGTCATCCTACAATGCTGAAACTCGGCGTGGGTCGCCCCATTAGCCTGTGAGATAGCTGTTCTTTGGATTTGGGCCTGGTCCACTAAAATGGCCCTGGGACACCTAAGAACTCGAACGCTCGATTTTTTTTTCCTTTCCTGTACATGCAAAAAAAGGTAAATGCCCGGTATGTTACACGCTTCATCTGCCACGATGAACTCTCCAGAGGAACCGAAAAAATATATAGTTGTGGTAACTATACCATGCATCGTCATATGGAGAGGTGGCACCAATTAATTATAGTGCTGCATAAAAGAGAGATTTGGAGGAGAACCCCTGACCTGCTAGTACATTCATCAAAGAAGTGGCACTGAGAGCTTCAGAGGCAAGGGAAACGGTCCCAAATATTTAGAAGAACTTTGGAAAGATTAAAATGACATGTTTAGATTGTGGTAAATTAATTTCATGTGGGCAGATGAGTGTTACTCTAATAAATACAGCATATGAACATCATCATAGTCGATGGTTGGTAGAGACATTTTGACTATATCCTGGACCTGCCCGTCCTCGCCCAAAATGGCGCCGGAATAAATGGGACTCGTAACTCCTTGTTGTGTACTGGTTGCAGAACCTTGAAATCACGAGATACGTATGCAGTTTTGAAGCACATGGCGGGCGGGGACGAGAATTGATTGAATATTTCGACATCCCTATTGATATTAAGTTCTGATGTGTTATTGATTACTGTACTGTTGAAAATTCGAATTAACGTCACCCATGGTACTTGCCCGCAAATGTATATCTAGATAATTTTATTGTAACTGGCCCTGTCGTATTTTAATTATAAAATGTACGTCCACCGATTCCTTAACTGTTAGACACCTTAGTTTTTGCAACCTAATGGCCCGCCCGTTACGTTCCTCTACAGTGTAAATGTCTATTCATCATATACGATTACAGTTTGCTCCGTGGCAGGCCCACGTGGTTATAGGCTCGTATTTGTATAATGAAATTTTCACAATAAAGGTTTTTAAAAGAAAACATGGTAGTAGTGTATACATTGGTAAAGTTTTTAATAATAGTCACTGTTTTAGAATCATTAAAAGGCAAGTGAAATAAAGCAGACCAATTACATGAAGGGTAAAAGGTATAATACGAAGGAACGCAGTAAAGATAAATGGTCAAGGGCTGTTGTGTTTTCTATTCCTGCAACATAAAGTGATCGATAAGAATCTCATATTCAGGCGTATCGGCGACTAAGACAGCAGGTCGACCCTCTTTTGCTCAACGGCTCCGTCATGGGACGAAGAAACGCTCTTTTTCTCGAAAAAAGAATATATTTTACTTGCAGGACAGTTGTAAAATTTCCGGGAAAGTACATTAGCCTGGAACATTATAACATATATTTAAGAGAAAATAATGTTCGGAAGTAATTAAAAGCGTAATTTTTAGGTGATATGACCAAGGCTTTCATCATTAGAATAAGAAAAGTAAAATGAACCAATGAAAAGTTTTATTAACAAGTCACATGACTTGTTATGCTTACGTTACGCGCTGCGCGCCCCGGATGACTTCCGGATGCGCTAACGCGGCGCGTCATATGACGCATTACGCGACAACGCAGGTCCAGAATATAGTCAAAATGTCTCCACCAACCAGCGGTCGAAACACAACCCCTTTCAGCAGGCTAAATAGTTCTGTTAAATGACAACAGAAAGGACAGGCAACAAGAACCATCAGTCAAAGAGGGGAGGGCTAGTTCTTCTCTACCGGGTTACATTGGGGCGCTACCGGAACTGATCGAATTGGTAGTCTACAGTGTTTCTGGATGTTTCAGACCGAAGCTGGGGTTAGCATGAGAGCAGCACCATTTCGTAGCTCCGTTGTGGCCATTCCGCAACCAATCATGGCAGCCGCTCTTTATCGTTATTTTGGGCGGGGTGGGTGGCGGAGCCGAGCTGTTTTGCAGCCATCATTGTGTGGAGTTCAGTTCATCTCACTAGTTTTGTATTTGTCATGAGGGGTTGTTCCTAATGTTTCTATTTTAGCGAGGTCAAAAAGAGATCCCATTAGTGGCCTACTGATTTTGCTCGATTCCTTTTCTTTTTTTTTACACGATTTTTCGTTATCTGCAAAGACTAAACAGAGTATTGCGACTCTGTGTTTGTTTGTAAATAGAGAATGAACCAAAGAGAACTAATTCTAAAACAGTAAATACTTGGATAACAATCAATCAAATGGAGAGAGAAGCAGGCACGACGGATTACAACGGGGGCAAAGGCCTGCGTTAACTACCTTTCACTATCTGCAAAGAGAGAGTACTCCTAATAGAAATGAGGGGGGGGGGGCACCATTCAAAGCAGATCAGTGTGCATAAACACGAAAATGTTTTCACTTACCACGTACTTGACATTCGACAGCTTATGATATTTGCTATTAAAAAACCATTGAAATTCACTGAAAAAACCATAGGTTATAGACCATATATAGTTAGGAATTAGCATTTACAAAACCTTGAAAATTCACTGAAAAAACCATAGGTTATACACCATATATAGTTAGGAATTAGCATTTAAAAAACCTTATTTTACTCACACAAAACCATTGAAATTCCATATATAGTTAGTTGCACTAACTATATATCGCGCACCCGCAATCCACTGCTGATCATGTCACATATTACATCATTCATGACATGGTCAGTGACATCACTGATGACATCACTGATGACATCTCAAATGACATCACTGATGAGATCACTGATGACATCTCATTTGACATCAATGACCACATCACTGATGATATCATTCATGTGACAATACAATGCATCTCCTCACGTTTTAATATAACCTCTGTTTCACCCAGTGTTAAATACAGAGTATAATTTTTGAAACCATTGACACACCAATACTAGTTACTACATACGTACTCACTGATTCCTACGTCTACACACACATTCACTCATTCACCCATACAATCATTCATACATACAATCACTCATCTTTACAACACTATCATATGCACTCATACACCTATACAGACACTTACACTCTGCCACTCATCCATGGAGTTACTCACACACCTAGTCAGTCCTGTAAAGAATCAATCACACTTCCATTTTCTTGTCTATACAGTTAAACATAGAGCACCTTACATTTTCAAACATATACTAACACATACTTACTTTCTTATACAATCATTGATACAAGTACACATTGATCTGCACAGAGTCACACACCTCCCAGCCAGCCACACACACACTCAGTCTCCTATACAAATACTTGGACAATCAATCAATAACCCATATAGTTAATCATATAGCTACTGATCAACACATGCAGCAGTTTACAGAACAACAGACATAATGATGCACAAATTAAGACAGTTTACTCACTAACCCATGCACTCAGTGAGACACATTTAATCACTCACTCATACATTCAGTCATGCACCTACTAAATCCTTCGCCCAGACACTTATACATCTACTCATTCTTCAATATGTAAAACATATTTAAACTTTACAGAAACACACAGTCACTGGATGATGTCATCAGTGATCTCATCAGTGATGTCATTTGAGATGTCATCAGTGATGTCATCAGTGATGTCATTTGAGATGTCATCAGTGATGTCATTTGAGATGTCATCAGTGATGTCATCAGTGATGTCACTGACCATGTCATGAATGATGTAATATGTGACATGATCAGCAGTGGATTGCGGGTGCGCGATATATAGTTAGTGCAACTAACTATATATGGAATTTCAATGGTTTTGTGTGAGTAAAATAAGGTTTTTTAAATGCTAATTCCTAACTATATATGGTGTATAACCTATGGTTTTTTCAGTGAATATATATATATATATATATATATATCCATATCCATATCCATACTAATATTATAAAGAGAGAGCCCAAACCTTTGAGGCGGGTAATCTCAGTTACGACAGCACCAATCACAACACCCAATACAGCGTTGGAAAGGGCAGGTGCAGCAGAAGGACATAGGCTATGCAGACGGCCACCATATACATTTAAAAGGTAAAAGAACCGTGCCAACAAAGTAGTCCCTTGTGGGCGTGTCTGCGTTCTGCTGGGGGCGTGTGCTGGGGGCATGACAAACGCTGGGGGCGTGTGGTACGGTCCGCCCTTCATGCCATGTGAGTCATAACTGCGCCGCATCAAGGGGCACGCTGGGAGTGTGACACGCTGGGGCCGTGACAAACGCTGTGGGCGTGTGTCTGCGCTGTGGGCGTGTGTCCGCCTTTCATGCTATGTGAAGTGCCAATTACGCAATTGCGCCCCATCAAGGGGCACGCTGGGGGCGTGACAAATGCTGGGGGCATGTGATACGTTCCGCACTTCATGCCATCTGGGTCGTACATTAATCAGATCGTCTGCTGTGGCCGTGTGTTGGGGGCGTCAAAAAGGCGTTCACCTCGAAACGTGGTAAGTAACCATTCGCAAGACTCCCTTGGGGGACTGCCCGTTGTCTCACACATACTGGGGGTGCCGAATGCAATGTGTGCCTTGGCCTGGGTGTGTCTAAAAGGGCCGAACGCAGTGTGTGGCTTGGCCTGGGTGCGTCTAAAAAGCACTCGGGCCAAAGAGCATCGGTGTGGGTCATAAAAAAATAAGAACAGCGGGAAACAATCATTCAAGACTCACACAATTCTAATTGTTAGACGGTTGCCGCTGGCCCTCAAGCGGGACAAAAGGGGGGAGGTGATGGACAGAGCATCTGAACCAAGCAAACACTCACACCCAGTCAAAAGATCTGGGTTTGATCCATCACCATTCTTTAGCCCAATCTGCCACCCCAGTTCAGACATGGCTATATGCAAATCCGTCTGACCCTGTGCCTCATGGGAACAGGCCAGCCCGAACTGCCAAGCCATGCCCTCCCTGGGCCGGAAACAAGCTTCCGAGGACCGGTTTCTGGCATTACAGCCGTCTTCAGCCCGGCTTGCTTGAATCCAGTGGCAAAGTGAGCAAGGGATTTACGTCTGAGCATACCCTGCCACACTTATGGCGGCCAAAAGCGGTAAAAAAGGGTGGTGGTGATGGACGGAGCATCTGAACCAATCAAACACTCACACCCAGTCAAAAGATCTGGGTTTGATCCATCACCGTTCTTTAGCCCCCTCTGCCACCCCAGTTCAGACATGGCTATATGCAAATCAGTCTGACCCTGTGCCTCATGGGAACAGTCCAGCCCGAACTGCCAAGCCATGCCCTCCCTGGACCGGAAACGAGCTTCCGAGGACCGGTTTCTGGCATTACAGCCGTCTTCAGCCCGGCTTGCTTGAATCCAGTGGCAAAGTGAGCAAGGGACTCACGTCTGAGCATACCCTGCCACACTTATGGCGGCCAAAAGCGGTACAAAAGGGGGCACATACGACTGAGCATGTCTGCGGAGACAATTACTGCAGCCTCTCATGCGCGCTGTTACTGAACTATCACATACATCAGCCAGAGCTGTAGCCGAGCTCAGGCGGCGGATCACTACACTAATCACATGCGCCTGCTAACATGGACCAGGGCTGCAGCTGGGCCTCAAGCGGGGTGACACGCACCTGCTAACATGAACCAGGGCTGCAGCTGGGCCTCAAGCGGGGGAACACGTGAATGACCGTATCTGAATACACTCATTACACATATTCTATTTCATACCCGGACAACGTCGGGACGGGCTGCTAGTACATATATAAAGGTGTGGTATCGAATCAAGCAAAGCGCTAGTGAAAATAACCTCAATAAATTCTTATGGCTTGAGTTGGAAACGCAAAAAAATATCGCAGACCAACACATGTTTGACCAGTGCCTTAGAGGCAACATGCTCTTCTAACCTTTGGAATAAAAATTTGCCTTTTTTATCATTTAGGCAGGCATAAAATAGAGCAGCAAAACTTCACTCGTTGTTAACAGATAAATGCATTTTCTCCCATCGCTCCCATTCTTGGACTGTGATTCATAACTACAAAAGTCTTAAACCGGCGACTTATCTAGACACCACGTTCTCTATTTATATGAAAAAACAACTAATGGCATTGCGTTTTGGCAAATTTCCAACTTTAGCCGACGAACCATCTTGGAGGCATATTGAGTCAAAAGAATGTCGTCTCTGTGGTCACGAAAAGGAAGACTTAATTCATCTAATATGCCATTGCAAGAAGCTGTAACCGAAGCGTGTCACCTATCTGAAGAAAGACTTCCTGGACAGGAGAATGCGTTCATGTAGAACCGCCATTATTGGAGGCCTGGATCCAACTGACCCCCAAATGAACTGCAGAATGATAAAGTTTTTGCAAGATCACGAAAAACAAATGAAAGCAAGCGAGTCCTTACCAAGATAGATAATAATTTCCTAACCATAAAAATAATATTGTCACGAATCAGGTTTAGATCCTGTTGAGTAAAAGGCACCCCTAATTGCAAAAAACCCAGACAAGCTCTGGCCATATTTGACCAAGTATATAAGCTCCTTCTACAAAATGTGCATTTCAGTCATAACATTTGAATGGAACAAATACCTTTCTTTCTTCACCATATCTTTAAACTATACCTTTGGAAACGTTCTTACCTTGCTTATGTTTGAAGAGTTTGCTTTAGCCAGTAATATTTCAGGAGTATCTGGCATTACATGAATTGTTCTCTTGTCTTTCTCCCAAGCTTCTTTGTACAGGCACTGCAAAACAGTCACAATATATGCTTATTAGAATTTTGGCACAGGTGAAAGCATCAAACACATTTTTGGAAATATGAGTACATTCCACTTTTAAACTACATTGCACACGATTTACAGCATAAATCAATACTAACATTATGAAGGAAATTGTTTAAATATCACATTTAACATTTCACAGAGCAACAGGTTAACCCCTTCGATGCTCATGACGGAACGGTTCCATCATGAGCTACGGTTGAGCTGTGCTCATGACGGAACCGTTCTGTCATGACCACGCCCGTTTTTATTAGGGCCCAGCACCGGAGGGGGAATCGCGGTCGCGCTGAAAAGGTTAAAATTCAGAAATCTTTGTCTAATTTTGTGAAGGACTACGCTAACATCTGTGGTGTTTCAGCATTATAATTTACATCGCTATAATCGAGAGCAGCCTCTCATTTCTTAATCAATGTCATTAAACGCACTAAGGCCTGAATGCAGTGTCTTGTAGGAGATTGAGATGTTTATCACACCCAAAAGAAATCCAACGATTGAATGTTAGGAATTTAGCAAGTGTGATAATTGGCACCTATTAGGACTTTTGTCAATAAAATACAGAGGGCAATACCGGAGTTTGTGAAGTTGAAAGTTAAGATGGCATGGTCATTCAACTATTCAGTCATTAACCTTCCAATACAGACCCCAATTTCCAACAAATATACAATAATATTCATAATTACACATGAACATTCTCAACCTTTGTGGCAGTAGTGAAAATTGAAATATTGACATTCTGGAGCACACTGACATTCCCCTCTTATGTCTCATGAGTGCTTATGAAAATATGCTCTTCGGGATGAATGATCAATTCAGTAAATTTTAGCAAGGGTGAATTACGTTTTAAGTGAGGGATTCAACGACTGTAGTCCATGCATGCATTATGTGGACTTAGGGGGTGGGGCGAAGTGGGAAACAGTTGAGTGGGGATTTCAACCTAACTCTGGGGATTTGGGAGATCTGTTTTTATTTCATCTGCTTATTGTTTTCTTGTTAATCAAGATGGTCATCATTATTCTGTTAATCATCACATTTCTAGCCTTTTGCCACACAATAAAGATATATGAATCCTCGATACGTTAAGCCCCTTCATGAATGGCCATGGTAGGCCACCTTAGCCTGGGCTTTTGTCAGGTCTTGTATTTACTTTTGCAGACTTTTTCAGACACTTGAGATTTAACGATCAACTTCCAGAGAGTCAGGAAGATTGCATGGGTAGGTCTCAATGAGTATGTATTTGAACCTTGAGGAGGCTACACAAGTGAATTACCCTCCAGGTGAATCAAGTTTAGAATACCTTTGGTGGTTTTTAATATTTTGTTTGTACCCTCAACATGGATTCTTTAGCTGACAATCTGCAATGAAACTGTGGCCCTAAATAAGATCAATGTCTACTTGTTGCTGATATTGTCACTAATACAACATTCTGTCGCACAGAATAGGCAGACGTATACACTGTGCATGCAAACTGTGTATATGTTCTACCTCCCAGATAATCTGTTTAACTAGCCCTCACCTATTTTGATAAGAGTTCAATATCAATGTATATGGACACTATTATTGAACAATAACTTAACTGTGAAGCAGACCAACTAGAGTGGGTATATACATGCATAATAAACTGTTGTAAGTTATATAATTTATTTCATACTTACGTTATTGTTCTGCAGTGCATTGTTCTTAGCAAGTACTAACTCCAATGAGTCAAGAATACTTGTAAACTTGAAGCTATCTGGACGCTGGCGGTATTTAGCGTCACTGAGGATATCACCAGCACGTTTCACTTTTTCAACTTCTAGTGAGCCAATGGGGACCCAGCCGACACCTTTCATCCATTCCATGTCTTGCTTATATACGGCCTGTATAAAAAACATAACAGAGGTGCAGTCAGCCTATTAACAGAATCCACAGACCATTATGATGCTAGGCTACCAGCAAAATATAACTTACATCACTCTGCAGGTCGTAGGCTTTCTTGGCCTGAATGACATCATTCTGGTCTGGCAGGCAAGTCCATTGATGCAGATAATGGCGATAGTCAATGTCGCTGACCAGTTTCTGGCAATTTTTGGCCAGAAGGACACCCAGCATATCCACAGGACTGTTGTACTTGACCTTGGATTTTTCAAAGTCTTTCTTGTACTCACGGTCGCTCTGGATCTTAGCCACGTGTATGGCCCACACGGATTTGGGATCATCCTGCAGGCTGCGGAATCCAACGTAGTGACCCTGCTGCTGGCGGTAGGCTGTTTTATACTTGTACTATGGGAAAAATACCAAATAATAGGTAAAAGTTTTTAAAGGAAATAATTTTTAACCCTTGTATAACTGACTTATAGTTGTAAGATGACTACAGTATTGAGTATTTCCAGGATGAAGTCTTGGAATCAAGTACTTTCTTTGGCACACAAGACAAGAGGAGCATGTATTCTCCTTGAAGTTAATGAGGGTGAACCAGCAAGCCTCACGTGTAAGCATGGCCCCTGCAGAAAGCAAGTGGGGGCTTGACTGGCCTTGCTGTGAACGAACTACTCCAGTATTTGCATGTAAAAGAAAACATGAGCCTAACAGGCATGATAAATGGTGGTGAAGGGTTAGCAACTGTTCACTAATCTTAAACTGGAAGCAAGCTTGCCATAAACTCATCACATACAAAATAACGATAAAGTTGATGCACACTCGGGCTTTTCTGCAGGTTCAAGGCAGTGCGAACTTGAAAAGGGAGATACTGTACAAAACTGCCCACTTTTATATGTCGCCATTTTTGGGATACTTATTGCCCACAGAAGGTAACATATTCTCTACATCCTTTTCTAAGTGTATCAAATGTAAGCAGAAGTTTAAATCACCATTTCGGTGGTTATTTTCTGTGGTTATACTGCACCTTGCGATTGCCGATACTGGAATGTGTGCTCGTCATCCTGTGCGCTATCATTTGTATGATTCTCAATCTCTCACCTCACGAAAGGGGATGAGGCAATACAGTGGTTTCCCTCATTCTAAGATATACTATGTATTCCTCTATCATTCTAAGTTACTGTTTTAAGAGTATAACTGTTGTAAGAATTATTGTAGATCATCGTATATGAGTTTCATCAATTGCTTTTCTTTTATTTACTATTTTGGACATTTTGTTACCTCTTTAAAAAGAATATACTAAAAGTTTTTTTTTTTTTAAAGTGAGCTACCACCAGCAAGAATTTGTTTTTCAGTACTGCCTTTAACTAGATTATTTTTGTCCATGGGCTACTTTTCAGCAAACAATTGGCTGACTTCAAGTTGGAGCCATCAATGCTAGAGTTTGGGATTTGTCTTTGAACTACATACTGCATCTCATAGCTTACGACTTGTTCTACTTTGTGGTACAGAATATATTCAGACCTATATATTGTGTCCCAAATATTCTTTGTAAAAATATCACCCCTTTGGAATTAATAAATGAAAATTTACAGCCAATAAGGCATGATATTTTTCCAAACAATATTTAGGGAACAATATTTATGTATGTAATATTCTGGCATATCACTGTGCTCATCACCTTGGTCCACATATGTCGCACGAGTGACACTTTGAAAACATCTTGAAGACAATGAGGGAATGCGCAGTTAAAGCTTACTCTCAGACTTTAGTGAGGGAATACGCATTTGAAGCTTACTCTTGAGCTTTAGTGAGGGAAATAGCATTTAAAGCTTACTCTTGGGCATTAGTGAGAGAATATGCACTTAAAACTTAGATTCAGGCATCAGTGAGCGAATATGCGTTTAAAGCTTACTCTTAGTCTTTAGTGAGGGATTATGCATTTAAAGCTTACTCTCAGGCTTTGGTGAGGGAATACACATTCAAAGCTCACTCTCAGGCTTTAGTGAGGGACTATGCATTCAAAGCCTACTCTCAGGCTTTAGTGATGGAATACACATCCAAAGCTTACTCCCAGGCCTTAGTGAGGGAATGCGCATTTGATGCTGGCTCTGAGGCTTTAGTGAGGGAATATGCATTTAAAGTAGGCCTGGGCGGTAAATTTGCGGAATTTGGGTAATTTTGCATTCTACAGAGAACGCGTAATTGCCAAATATTCTGCAATCCGCTGCTTTGCGGAATTTTTTGTTTGTTCGTGCTTTCAAAATGCGTGTTTTTGCAAGATATTTCTCCCCGAGCATGCAAATAGCGTTTGCGAACAATAAAAAAGCATCGCAAATGGGCAGGACAAGCAATTCAGTGTGTCGGCGGAACTTTTGCGTGCTCGCTGAGATTTATTACCGTTTTGCAGAGCTTTGCGTAGCACGACTACGCAAATCCGCCCTCCCCTAGTTTAAAGCAAGGGAATACACATTCACAGCTACCTCTGGGGCTTCAGTGAGGGTATACTTACATCGCTGGCAATGTCCCTGGAGGCCCTGGCAGCTTTGATTGCGATGGCATCCACTCGTAAGTCGTAGCCTTTTTTCTTCGATTCCTCCAGAGCAACTTTGTACTGTTTCTATGGGAAAAAATAAGTTTCCTATTACAATATCACATTGACTATTGCCAACAACCACCCACTACACTTTTAATGAACCTTCTGCTATATAAACTAAGAAATAAAAAAGCTAAATTTAAAAAAGATCAACTAAGCACGAGTCAATGTCACATATTTGCTTGGCACTACTCACCTCGCTGTAGTTGAGGCGGTTTTGCTTTGCCAGCAAGATCTCCGGAGTGTCGGGCATGACATGAATGTCGGTTTTGTCTTTGTTCCATGCCTCAGTGTACAAACGCTATGGAGCAACAACATCTTTGATTAGTACTTGATGCAAGACACAGTGATCTTAAGTGAGGAAGGAAATGCTATTTCAGCAGTACATGCAGAGTTGACTTGCTTAGAAATGATTATGATCTACCCAAAAGAAAGGCAGAAAGAGTACTGACTTCATTTGATGAATAGTTTAACTTTTCAACTTGAAAGGTATGGGTAATCTTCACAATTTTAACTTTAAAACATCAAACTTTAGTTTATTTATAATTCATATTAATGAACAAAAATGTGTAACTCAGACCTCGTCAATTGTGATGCAGGAATGCTTAACGTCAATAGGTTTCTATACTATTAACAACAAATAGCATGCAAGTATACATTCATAGAAAAGAGAAGATCAAAATTCCTGAGACAGTTCAGGCAATAGTGAAGCGAAGCTTTGCATTTTGACTTAGTGCAATGCTACTTGGATTGCATTCATAGTTAAGTGTATTTATTAACCCAACACACATTCTTTGTACATGAAAAGCCACAGGCTATAGTTGGTTTTGTAGGTGGCATCTCAAAATATTGGATGAATGCCTATATACATGGCAATGATTTGCGGTGTGCCACTCTGCGACTTGTGCCATATGATCACGTGGTCAAGACTTTGTGTGCTACGTAAGAAGATCTCAGATCCAACCACACAAAGGTTCACAACTCAAAGCCTACCTTTCTATCCACCATCACATGCATGTTAAGTGAGCTGCAGTGTGACACCAGGGAACACATCAAGAATAAGGCACACTTGTGAAGAATTTGGTTTACAACAAATTTGCGCCTCTGTTTGCAAAATAGCAACTGCTTCAAGGTTAAGTATAGGCCAAATCATCAGACTGTGGACATGTTGTCTGTTGTGGTTAGTAGAGATGAGCATGTCACATTTTTGAACACATAGTGCATATTTTATGAAGTTGCTCCTCTTCGAGAATATGGCTGAAACATGTTTTGGACTAATTTAAAGCTTTAATTTTTGTTCATGGAAAATTGTGAATGTAACAGCGCTCTGGAACATATTTTACGTCACAGTGGTATCTTCGGCCTACATCTCACATGTGAAACATTCTCCTGGATGAAAACATGATAACATGATAATGAAACCTGGTTGAAAGCAATCATTAAAACTAACGTATTCCCAGTTAGGAACAAATTATAAAATATACACCTGCACTAATCAGAATCAAGAGTATGCATTGAGACTGATAATTAGGCATATAAACCACAAAAAGAAGATGGCTCCTCAACAAACGGAGGAGCAAACCTGGGAAAACCAATGCTTGCGGAGGCGCACATTTGACACACAGAACAGCATGACCACTGACTTGTAACAGCATTTCTAAGGAATCTCTACGGCAACAGCAGCCTAACCCTTCTCAACCTAAGTGACTTATGATTTCAGCCGCTGACTGTACTTCTATCTATCTATCTATCTATCTATCTATCTATCTATCTATCTATCTATCTATCTATCTATCTATCTATCTATCTATCTATCTATCTATCTATCGTTCTATCTATCATTGCAGCTGTAATGGAAAAGGCTTTGAGTATAATGTGAAGCTCAAGTCCTTCCTGTTGTATCTTGTATTGCTCTATATCCCACTACAGGTGAAGTCATGCATGCCGTGGTGAGCTACAATATAGGAAAATCAGGACATATCCTGGTTAGGTGGTGCCTCTGAGAGGCTTGTGTACAGTTCACCACAAATCAGCTGCACCTTGCTCTTGGGTTTCTCTGCCTCAGCCCAAATGGATCCTCTTAGATAGTTGCCTGCTGGGAAATCACTTGTGTTTTTCTACATTCACGTTACTCTGACTTGCTTTCAAGCATAAATTTCTTCTTTCAGCGGTTCTCCGATCTTTTCATGAATATTGACTATTGAGTGCTCTGAAAAACTGCTCACCTTATTCATAGTTTCGGCATTAGCTTTGGCCAATGTCATCTCGAGCGAGTCTGTCACACTGGTGAATTTGAGCTTGTCTGGATGCTGACGGTACTTCCTCTCACTCAAGATGTCTCCTGCCCTCTTATTTTTCTCCACTTCCAGGGAACCGATTGGGACCCAACCGACGCCCTTCATCCACTGAAGATCGGCCTTGTACTGATTCTGTTAATGACAATAACCAAAACTGTGAGTGTGTGAACAGCGTGAAGCGACGATGACCCTTAATTGCAATAAGGATGCCACTGTGACCACTGATTAACCAACCCCAATGTAGAATGAGTTATTCCAAGGGGAAAGGCAATCATGATCAATCACTTGTCTGCACTGAGGTTAAATGAAGAGGAGAGGGGAACAAGGCTGGCTGATCAGAATGGCATTGTGTCTGAAAAGGGTTTATCCCATTGGCAGAAAAGCAGACCTTATGGCATAACCAAAACAACACACAATTTTGTTTCATTACTTCACCTGTTGCCCCTTTCTGTTGTGAAAGGCATTGGTAGGAAAATAAGCAAAGGGAAATATAATTGATCCGGGACTTTAACAGCAGCTGTACTCTTAATACTCATATTTTCTCCTTGGTAATTATCCATAACCTATTTAAGTCTTTGCTGCAGGTATGCACATAGTCAGTCTGGGGTGAAGAGGGAATAAAACCTTTTTCCAGAATGTGTGTTGGTACTTTGTCACCCTGTGAATCCCAAACACTTATCGCCATGATGGTTGTGTGATGAAGTCTTTGTATTTGCATCACGCTTGAGCCTGAGTCACCACTTTGGGATAAGGCCTTGTGTCAGTACTTAGTTGATTAAAAATCAATAATCATTATCAGAAAGTTTTACTTCTCTTTGATGCATATTTAGAGTGGAGGTTGAGTAAGCCAGAGAAGACACACCTGCAAAAAGTAACCTTTAATTATCAGTGAACGTACAAAAGATGATATCTTTATGGGACTTACATCACTCTGCAAGTCGTAGGCCTTTCGAGCATGAATGACATCATTCTGGTCTGGCAGGCACGTCCATTGGTGCAAATGCCGTCTGTAATCTATATCACTGACCAAGGTCTGGCACTTTTTGGCCAAGATAATATCCAGCATATCCACTGGCATGTTGAAGTTGGTCTTTGTTTTCTCAAAGTCCTTCTTGTACTCTCTCTCACTCTGCATCTTGCCCACATTCATTGCCAGGACGGACCTCGGATCGTCCTGCAAGCTGCGGTATCCAACATGATGGCCAACCTGCTTCCGGTATCCAGTTTTATATTTGTACTGAAAGAAAAGAAGGGAAGTTCCTGTTAGCCGTAATCTATTTAAAAAACTAGAAACAGCGATGGGAAATCAAGTCACACAGACTGCCATGTCCAACTAGCATGCAAGTGTTGGTGAAGGTTGGTGACTTGGAGCCAGTGCTTACAATACTTATTCCTCACTCCATTATCACACACAGAAGGGGTAAAATTGAGAAAAAACGCATTTTCACTTAGAATTGTGTCAAGTCAACAATTTCTATGTGCAGCGATAAACTATTTGCCTATGCCCACTTAAATCCTAGGCAAGCCTCTGACATCTAACGCAATCTCTCCAGCATGAAATCTGCATTGGAAACTCCTTCACATCAACCTCAAGCTTCTAGTGCGCAGCTGCTGTTTCTCGGTAAGGCCCTGTTAAGCATCCATCATATCCTGCTACATTTCAACATACACCAACTGGTGGACTGTAGTCCTAGATTGTGGCACCAAATCTCATCACACATCAAGCATATATGGGCCTGACAGATAAACCAGTTATTCCTGCTTAATGCAGACTGCCACATCTGGCAGGTAAATGGAAGCCACAATCTTGGGGGCTCCTTGTGACACAACCCTTTAGCAGGGGTTCATTCACCGTGTCCTAAAGTCTTGCTTTCTAACACCGCCTTCCGCACTCCTCCATGTCTTTATATAGCCTTAGAGCCCGACATAGCAGGCTCTACTGGCCATTAAAGACCTGCTCCAGAGGTAAAGGGCCGAGCCTAAGGCTATTAGAACAATCTGCCCCTAGAGGGAAAAATGTCCTAATTTGTAAAACAAAGGCCTCATGGAGCCCGAGGGGATTAAAATTCCCTCGGTCTCCATGAAGCCTTTGCTCACAGCAACTGCTGTGAAAAAACCTAGGAATGTTTCTGCTCCGGGCTTCCACCAGCCGTTAGAAGCCATGAGCACTTCATTATCTTCAATGGAGCTCCCAGCATTCCAATGTTCTAATACTTCTTAAAACACTCTCCCATTCGGCTCTGAGCTCTACATCTACACTGTGATCTCATCAACTCTTGCCACTGAAGGACATATCAATGCAGAAACCATCACCCACTTCTTTAGCACATTGTCACAGTCTATGTAATGAGTTGGGTACTCGATTGTTCTGTTAAGCCCTCAAGGTCTGCCACTTCACTAGATACTGTGAGCCACTGATCACTTCATCACTTCTCTGACATATGTCTCCTGCTACTCCCGCATTCCAGCCTCATAGCTAACAAGTCTTCTATTGTTCCACTTGTAAAGACATTTGAGTAAACTCTGCCACCAGCTATGGCAATACTTATGCGCATCCCCAAATATACTACATAGCTAGATAAAGGTGTCTAACTATGATGTTGTTAGTGGCAGTTGCTGTTTCATGTATGTATGTGGTGTATGTTTTGAAAACTAGGTGCCCCCCCTAACATCAACTCCACATTTTCTCATCTTCTATAAGAAACTAAATGCCTGGAAAGTAATAAAACCAGACCCCACAACAACCAAAACTGTGGAGATTAAAAGTCACAGTGCGCGTGCACACCATGGTAGTGTGCGATCTAAAGCATCCATAATTTCACCACCATGTCTACTCTCCCAGCTGCCTAAACACCCTGACACCGCACCTGCCAAATGACGTCCAAAAACACTCATTGTGTTCTAGTTCAACCTTCCTGCAGCCAATGCATGCAGTTTGTGCAAAATGTATGTGAACCCAATTAACAAGGATTTTGCTGTGAGTAGCTGCCTTACTCCTAGCTTACTCCTGGAGTTTGGGGGGAAAGCAAGGAGTGCAATAGCATTAAGTCAAAGCAAAACCTTTGAGAATCCAGCAATCTACATTCATTTTGCATAGCAGGATACAACACCAGGAGGCAATGACAAACCACACAGATGAGAACATAAGGCATATTTCACCTATATGTGTTCTATTTCATATACAATTGAAAGACTGCACTAATGGCCCACCATGCCATAGTAGACCATGGGAGTATCTGCTCTGAGGATTTTCTGACCAAAAAAACATGAGCAAACGCAATAAAAGATTTTTAGAAATGTGTACAATTTTAAATAACAAACAATATAAGCTCACAATGAATCTGCTTCTAGAGGGGAAGGGATACAGACATGTAAAAGAGTGGACTTACGTCGCTGGCAATGTCATGGGATGCCTTGGCAGCCTTGATGGCGATGGCATCAATCCTCAGATCATAGCCCTTCTTTTTGGATTCTTCCAGCGCTTGTTTGTACAAGCTCTGCAAATTGAAAGACAGTCTTGTAAGCATCACTCTGATATCCATTGTTGTATAAATATTACAGCCATATTTTTTGTACCCTTTGCAGACCATTTATAGATGCTCTGGGGGAGATGCCTATTTTCCCAAAACATTTATTTATGTTATACAAGTATACATAGCATCAGATGTTGGTACATTGGGCGTTTTGTATGGGCAATGCTTCTCCAGTCTAGAGCTCGAGAAAAAGAACACCCCTCATATGAACTTCACTCAGAGGTGAACTTGCAAACTTCAAGGAAAAACTAAAATAAATCTTGTTTTAACTATTTTCTTTGTCCATTCAAGTCGACTTTTTTTTCGCATCTGACCTCCCTCCTCTAACATGTGCAAACCATGGGGACCATGTGGTATACAGAAGTCATGTTGCATGTTTTCATCACCGTGGGTTCCCATGTAATGTATGTATGCATTACTGGAATTACATATTTCAATCATGCTATATAACAACATAGAGGTGTATATTATGGAGAGTCAAAGAACAAGAATGGAGTAGGGTGACCACCTTATTCCAGGTCATAAGGTACACTGTCTCCAACTCTGAAATTTTTCACCAACAAATCTCTGATTTAAGATGTGTTAGTGTAAGTAGTTCAATTCAAGCAAAACAAGAGTAAAACTCCTAGAATGCATTAGGGTATCACACAAAAGTCCAGACCTGGAAACAATGTTAGCGACTTGGAGGGAGGTGGCCACATTAGGAGATTGGATGGACAGAGGCCAGGGGAGACTTTGCCCTTGGGGGAAGATAAGAGTGGAGGCTTTCACATTGATGTAAGATGGCCTAGGGGAGCAGATCTGAGTACCATCCTCAAAGTTATACTGAACTTCTAGAAAAAGTTCAAGAGGACATTAATCACTTGATATTTAGAAGTTTATTAATTGTGTCCCTGCAAATCCAGATATATCCTAGAAAGAATTATTTCTTATTAATGTGCAGATACCTCAACATTTCATTGAAACAAGAGTCGAGAATTTAGTCCAGGGGTCAAAAGCTGTTGCTGCGTTGCTTACCAGACTGTAGTTGATTTTGTTCTGTCGCCCCAGAGTAATTTCGGGTGTGTCGGGCATGATGTGAATTGTTCGCTTGTCTTTATCCCAGGCTTCGGTGTACAGACGCTGTGGAGAAAATAGGAGAATTTGAGTAGCCAGAAATTTTTTATCTATCTGCAGGTCCACTCCTTAGTAGATGTGAGACTGAAAAGCAGCCATTTAATAAGTAACCCTAAGAGGGAAATCACGGATCCACACAGACATAGGTACAGGTGTTTATCCATTGCTGACGTCCAATTCTGACATACTGTATTGTAACATGATTCACGCTATATTGAAATCTACATAAGTAAATTACAATGCTGCAATTTATTTTCAGGCTTGCGAACAATCATTGACAAAGCCGAATGGTCTGGCCTGAGCAAACTGGTCCAGTGGTCAATTAATTATTATATTTTATGGCAGCATATGCCATAACAAGAAGAAACATATGATGCCTAGAAGGGGCAGCCATTTGCTTCCAAGAAGAATGATACTTAAAAAAAGATAGCATATAATTTGAATATACAGGTGCTTTCTCTCAGGTAGATGTACTCAGAACAGGTGTAAAAACCCCTTATAGCTTTAATACACATCACAGGAAAATAGGATTTTGGCTAGAACAGAAAGGTACTATTGGCTTTGAATTACTGCAACCTGAAGTTATAGCGTTAAAACAAAAGGATGCCAAAAAGCGTAAAATGTAATACAAGAGCGGTAGTTAATTAAAGTATTGGTTAACCATTCCTGGCACTGACGTGCGCTTCTTTTTATAAAATGAGTACATGTGCTAAGACGAACTACCATCACATATAGTACCTAATAGCCAATCACTAAAGTGGGCCGAATAGAGGTATGTATTTATTATTTATCATTATTTATTACATGACGCTGGTAGAACTACTAACGTTTTGTCTAAACCAGACCTGAAAAGGGCAAAAAGCCATTTAAGAAAAGGAAGTATAGTGTTGGATTTTCCAATGCACTATAGTCTCTCGTGTACCTTTGGGATTTTTCGTCGGAATTCGAGTTTTGAGGAAAACAAGGAGGACTAACTCATAGTAACAGTATTGCAGAACTGATGAGGATTTTTGTGCCATGTGGCTTTAAGTTGGGGGGTTGAGGAGAGGTGATTTTGAGGCACTGGATGCGGTTTTTCAATGCCCATAGCCGCTGCTGGGGCCTCAGTCACTTTCCTCAGTTCCTCCAAAGTTAATTCAACAGGCTCAAAAGGGGTCTTCATAAGAGAAAGTGGGAAAGAGAGAGACAGATAAGCGAAAGAGAGAGAGATGAAAAGGTGAAAGAGAGAAGTTGAATGGGAAGAGAGAGAGAGATAGGACGAGGCGAGGGCGCAGCAGGGCTGGTTTGAGCATTTTTACCAGGTCTAATTTTGTTTGCCAGTCCGGCCTTAGACCTGCTTACCTTGTTCATGATTTCTGCGTTAGCCTTGGCCAGCACGACCTCCATGGAATCGGTCACACTAGTGAATTTAACCGTGTCAGGGCGCTGGCGGTATTTCCTCTCACTAATAATCTCTCCAGCTCGTTTGCACTTTTCAACATCCAAAGAGCCAATTGGCACCCAGCCAATGCCTTTCATCCACTGGAGATCTGCTTTGTACAAATTCTGTTAATGAAAAAAAAATGACAATGTCAATGGCGTATTTTCATGTGACAGAGGCAAACGTTCCAATATGGCACCCGCCATTTCCTATCCACACTGTCAGAGTGAAAGAGATGCTTGATTTTAGTCCTCAATTCTCACCAATATTTTGTTCTTAAAGAGTTCTATTTACTCGCAGGAACAATTGCATAGATAATGGCCTGTTCTCTGGTACCACACCCAATGCACATTTCACGTTTCTCAGAAGTGCACAAGATTAAAAATGCATCCAACACTTATTTTACCAATTTATGTTTCTGGCAGGCAGTAAAGCTCATGCATAGCCCTTGGACCAAGAAGAGGAAGAGGAAGCAGGGTGTCTCGTACATGTCAATTACTTTTAAATTGTAAACAGAGCATTGGCGAAGGCAATAGTTTAGGTGTTGGCTGTCGACTTTTTGTCTTTGTCAATACCTATTTTGTTTTTGCCATTGTTTTTGCAAAACATTATTGCTAGGGAAGCTGCCTGACTTTCATCAATCTAAAAAAACACTGGCTAGAAGCAAAAATATTTTTGGGTCTCAAAAAGCACGCTTTACCACAGTAGTCCTTGGCACTGAAGGGAACTACTTTGTGTGCATGTGCTCCTTGTAAAAAGGGCAGAATCCTATCGCTCACAGTGAAGTTGGGTAGTAGCTGAAGTGGGCAGACCCACTTCCCCACGCAGCATGCTGCAGTGGGTGGAAGAAAAATATGACTGACCCAACAGATGAAGAGGGCCTGCTGAAACCACATACACGTATATTATACATAATATTTACTAACGCCAGGCCTAAAAATTGTAATCTGGGCCTCACTCTCACTCCTCATGCTGGGCCTGTTGGGATAGTGAGACATCCATAATTCTAGTTATATTTATAAATTAAATTAACTTGGAGTTGTTCAGGTTTGCTTCACATTTTTTACATTTCAAATATAAATGCTGTTGAGCCATCAAAGGGAATGCAATATTTGAAATGCTTTCTAGAATAGTAAGTGAAAAGCCAAACCTTCCAAACTAATGGCAAAGACCATTTAAATCCAGACTTAAAAAAAAAATCAATTGATTAAATACAATGATCTATCTCAGTTTCTTTCTATAAAATTACGTTCAAGTTACTTAAAATTACCATTCCGAATTACTATAATGACAACTCTCATGAAAATATTGTTAGCAACATTTTTAGCAAATATAAATATTAGTGGCATATTAATATTTCTCTAAATCCATTCTGCAGTACACTGCTTCAAAATGGTAATACAGGGAGGAATGGTGCGAGAATTATATAGTACTCATTGTTGCACTCTGATTGAGGGAGGGTCTAAGAGCCTAAATCCAGGCCCTTCTTCTTCGACAATCTCAGATGAACTGACATTACGTCCTCGTCCGTATTCCTCACCACAGTATAGGTCATTTTGTAATTACTGTGGCGAGGAAGACCAGTCTTGGAGTAATGAAGATTACCGGTAAGTAACCGGGGCATTACCTCCTCACCCCTCTTCCTCGCCACAGTAATTACAAAATGAACTATAGTGTGGCGAGGAAGACTAAGACTTGGAGTAATGAATATTACTGGTAAGTAACCGAAGCATCAACGATGGCTGAAAACGCTACTCACATCACTCTGAAGATCGTAGGCTTTTCTTGCGTGGATGACGTCGTTCTGATCTGGTAGGCACGTCCACTGGTGCAGCGGGCGCCGGTAGTCTATGTCACTGACAAGAGTCTGGCATTTCTTGGCCAGCAGAATTCCGAGCATGTCAACTGGACTGTTGAACTTGGTTCGCCATTTGTCAAAGTCTTTCTTGTACTCCCGGTCACTCTGGATCTTGGCCACGTGCATGGCCCACACAGACTTGGGGTCGTCCTGGAGGCTGCGGAATCCAACGTGGTGGCCTAGCTGTTTCCGGTACGCCGCTTTGTACTTGTACTGTGTAAAAAAAAAATAGAAAAAAGGTAGCATATGTTTATTTTACAGTGTAGTAATCATCTGATTGACGTCCTAAGTTTGATTTTAAAGCGAGAAAATGTGAATATATCTTAGATTAAATACATCTCTAGCATTTAGTGGCACACGCAAAGGATGGGCATATTTTGTTGTGCTTTGAAAAACAGTTTCATAACAAAAATTAGTTAATTTTACCTGACTATTAATTACCATATTATGGGTGCAGGCGGATTTTGGTATGGGAATGCAGAAGAGCAAGACTTCCCAATTTCAGACGGTATTCCCGCACCGAAAATCCACAAGTTTCCCTTTGGATTGAGGAATAACCACTTGGGCCCAGAGATTCTGGGTCCTTTTCCATGTGGTGTGTCCCAATTCTGCTCTTTATGGGAAGAAAGTGTGATGGAATTGTCTGGTGGTTGGAGGTGCATGGGGAGGAAATCATGTCTGACTTATGCCTGTCTGCGAGGAGCTTTGTTTGCTCACCCCATACTCCTGCAGGTGTTGGGTGTGACTCAAGCACTGCTGCATCCGCCCATAACCCGTCCATCTTTTAAAATGGTCAATGTGTCTTCGAGCTTTCAATTATCAGGGTCTGAGTTTGGGGACGTGGTAATTCACAGCTTGTAGATACTGGGAAATTGCGGAGGGTAGAATTTCATTTGAATTTATCGCTCTGTCTGTAATTCTGCCACTCGCAATGAGGGCATAAGATGAGATCCGAGCTGATTTTTTTTATCAGTGACAAATACTATTTTTCTGATATTTTTACTTATTTTGAAGGGAACTAGTGGAGATACATTTACAGGCACATTCATTTTTCCACCAGTTGTAATCTTGTGGTAATTTAACTGTATTTTGTGCCAGATGTATCAATATTGGATTTTGCGATTTCATAATAGCAAATTTTACTGATTCACTACTATGGAATCGCAAAATGCAATGTATGTAGGTTTTGCAATAATAATTGCGATTCCTACATAGTCCTTATTTGCGACTCGCAAATTGAGAGTCACAAATAAGGAATGGCTTCCTATTCATTCCTATGGGCCTAGAGGCCCATGGGAATTAATGGGAATTGCATGCGCAATTTGTGAGTACCCAATAGGTACTCGCAAATTGCGCATGCAATTTCAAGGGTGCCAAATGGATACCTTGTTGCACCCCTGAAATATGCATGTGAGCACATGTGGCGCACATATATGCCCTAAGGGCATGTGTGTATGCCACATGGCACCTAGAAAAATGCAAAAAAGAGCATTGTTAATGGAATTCGCATATTACCACCAACTTGAAGTTGGTGGTAATTTGCGATTCCTTAATGCCAGGTTGCAAATTTGTTTTGCTTTCTTCATTTCATTAAAGGAATCGCAAATTGCGATTTCTTAAATGCATTCACAAAATAGGGAATCACAATTTGTGCGATTCCCTATTTTGCGAATGCCTTTTGAGATGATACATCCAGAAAGTATTTTGCCCATTTGCAAACGAAAAACGCTTGATAGATCTGGCCCTTTACGTATAGTGTTCCTCGTGGTTGAGGCTCTTCATCTCAGCAGCCATCAACTATTCAGTTGTGAATATACAATAACCATTAGCATGACAGAGATTGTTAAATACAGAGATCAAAAGAGGCAAACCCTGGGTCCTCTTTTCAAGCTATATTATCTGAAAATAAGGCATTAATCCAGAGAAATATAGGATTAAATTAATTAACTGTACGCATTGCATGTGAATAAAACAGAGGATCAGCTCTGTACTGTGCCAGCAAAGCCCATTATGATACGACCCCTAATGGAGAATGATCAAGTGGAGACAAAATATGATCTATCATCTTCAGAAGATTTCTGTTCCTCCTGAAACCAATAAATGTTGACTGCAGAATCTAGACTTCACTATTGGAAAAAAATAATATTTTCTGGAGACTAAAGGGGCCATTAGGTGAATGCTGTCACTACGGATCTCAAAACCCCAGCTGACATCATCAAACAGAGGAGCGCTCTAGAATGACCATTGTTGGTTATTGTTGGTGATACAGGACTAGGTATATAGACTATTTTTTTTCCTCTACTCTGAATGGTTCCTATACATATTTTCTCTATGTTGGAAGCAACAAACATAGAATATTAGATGAACTACTCTACCGTCCTATACTCATGAAGCTCTGTGAAGGTTGTACTTGTGTTTGGCGTGCCATGAGTTTTATAGAACACATAGGGGCATATTATCAAGAACGGCGTTCAAATTATCGCCGCTTTAGCAGCAGGAAGCTGCTGCTAAAGCGGCGATAATGGGCTTGATAATATGCCCTTGTGAATTCCAATTGAAGCCCAGGTTCACACCAGAACCTGGGCTTCGATGGGAATTCACAAGGGCATATTATCAAGCCCATTATTGCCGTTTTATCGGAAGTTTCCTGCCACTAAAGCGCGATAATTTTATCGCCGGCCTTGATAATATGGCCCATAATGTCTTGTTTTTAATTACGTTAAAAACAATATTTCCAAACTCACATTTATCCTCACCGAAACCCTAAATCAATTAGTGTTGACCCCAACAAAGGCAATGAAGTCAGGTTTACTTACGTCACTTGCAATATCTCTGGATGCCCTGGCTGCTGTAATTGCAATGGCATCAGCACGCAGATCATAACCTTTGGCCTTGTCTTTTTCCAGTGCACGCCTGTATTCTTTCTAAAATTGTCAAGAGTTGCATTTGTTAGACACGTAAAAATGCTTGCATTTCAAGGGTATGTGTGGGTGCATCTAGAGGGCCCTTCCCATGAATACTTACTTCACTGAAGTTGATTTTGTTGAGCTTGGCTTGTTCAATCTCTGGGGTGTCCGGCATGATGTGAATTGTTCCCTTATCCTTGTTCCAAGCATCGGTGTATAAGCGCTGAAGGAAAAATAAAGGAAAACATCATCACAATGATTTTTCTCAAGGCCATTGTTCCACAACGGCACACCTTCTGCATTGTAATAGCTCTTTAAGAACGTGTGACATCAGAGTGACCAGCACTGAAAGACTACAAACGTATGAGGTCCATTAAAGTTTGGTTGACTGGGGCAGCAGCCATATAATATGTTCCCTGTCCCATTTAGAGGTGGAGGAACTTCAGCTGGCCCTATCGGCAGAAACCCTTGATCTGATAGTCTTACAGCAACAGGACAACCGGGTCTTAGAGGTGGGTTCTGTGCTCTATTTACATTGGGGTGACCATGCCTGTTTTCCCTAAACAAGACACCAATGAAGACATGGCTTTTCGGGGTAATGAAATTGCACAATAGCCCCCATACGGATGAAAAAAAAGTCCCTACACATCGGGGTAATTGTGATTTTGTTCTATGAGAACCATCTCCCACTTTGTGAGTTTGTTTCAAATTGAACAAAATACTTTGCCAAGAAGGTGCAACAAACATGGCAGCCACTCAACAGATGTTTTGTGCCTTCAGTCAAGTCAGCACAGCAGTGGCTCCACTGAAGGCACAGAGATCCCGGTCGATTAGGCTTCGAGCCCTAAATATGATCAACGATATCGTTTGAGCCAATCCACTTCAATAATCTAGATGTTAAGGTTCCAGTGTGAGACTGTAGTGGCAAGTCATTAGGTGCTACAGGCTCAAAAGAACTCTCTTCTTAGTGCAGCTCTCTTTGAACATACAAGCACTGCCTGCCTCAAGCACCCTTGAGGGTGGGGAGCATCCAATAGCAGATGTATGGCACTCACATAGGAACTTCTGAGTCATTGCAAGGCTGTCACCTAATCATCGACCAGCAGCAGTGCAGGCTTTTGCCAGTACAGTGAATGGCGATTTCTTTGCGCATTTTTCAGTATGCACTCTTGCTCAGCAATAGCCTTATTAAGTGAAAGGAACTGAACACTCTGAAGATGCCCCATATGACTGCTGGCCACAACTGGGCAGAAATTATCATATAGATTTATGTAAATGTTTCAGAGACACATGAACTGCTTTGGGGGTTTATGCAAGAAATAACATTCTGAATCTCCATTTTATATGTAATTTCTAATCTAAGATCTGTACAATGTATTGCTGTATTTAACATTTTAATAAATTGCCCACATCCACAAGCATAAGATATTTATCAATACTAAAGTAAAATTGTTAATAGGACAATGAGAAAAATGAGTGTTAAATCTGGCTAATTACCCTCTAAAACAGAAAGAGAATGGACAAGCTAACCAAGAGCATCTTATACTATCACTTGGCCGGTTTACCGTTATCTGATTGGTACTACTACATCTCTAAATGAACAATGTTATTCTGGATGCACCACACCCTATGCTATACTCTCCTGTCCAGTCATTAGTTGCAAAGACTCTAGACGACAGGGTTGTAGAATGCGAGCATTATGCTAGTGAGAAGTATATCAAAGCTACACTATGCATGTTTGCCTAAGTGCTGTGGGGTTGACCCTTTCATCCCACAGTTTAAGATACACCTAATTTCAAAGACTTATGTTAAACTGACTAGAATGAATAACATGGCATTATAATTGGAAGAACCCTCAAGTCGTAGGGGCTTTGTCTACTTTGATCATAGGTTGAAAGACTTCAGATGCTCTAAAGTGTCCGTAAAGCACACTGCTATCGATTAAAGGAGGGTCTGTAATACAAGCATGCCTTACCTTGTTCATTATCTCAGCATTACTCTTGGCCAGAGTCATCTCCAGAGAATCTGTCACGCTGGTAAATTTGGTTTTGTCCGGGTGCTGGCGATATTTGTTATCACTTTTGATGATTTCTGCTCTCTTGTTCTTTTCATCATCCAGGGAGCCAGCTGGAGACCAGCCAATTCCCTTAAGCCACTGAAGGTCAGATTTGTAAGCATTCTAAATGGTAGGCAGAGAGGAAAGAGTTAATATTCTAAGTGACTTAACATAACAACGCACATGTTGGAGCCCATTTATGAGAGTCTTTTGTCGTGTTTGTACCAAGCAAAGTAGTAAATGCGTGACGTAAGGCTCTGAGTCAGATTTATGAAGCCGTGCAAGGCCAAATTGTGTGGCCTAGTAAATCTTGAGTAAAGCAATGCAGCGCAAATTGCTGTGTTGCCCTACTCTGAGCGAGGGAAGCAGTCCATGGGTGTTGCAGTGGGTGTTTTCATGCAACTTCCATGGGATGTGACGCATTCCAAGATTTACAGGGGCTTGTAAACCTGGGAATGCATCTAAATCGTACGCCTCCCTAGGTCAGGCGTAACAAGGAGAAATAGGAGAAATATCTTTATTTCGCCTAGTATTTTTCCTCTTTCTATGTGTACTGTATTCTGCAGCACACATAGCAGGAAAAAGCTTCTGTGGATTGTTTTTGTGCAGGAAGGTTTCCTTTTGTGCAGAAAGGTTACCCTTCCGGCACAAAAATAATTCTGTCTACAATACTGGCACCCTTGCACCATGGTGCAAGAGTGCCTGGTTGGTGCTAGGCTGCCGAAACGGCACCCGCACAGGAGGAAAGGACAGGAATACAATTACTTGCTTTTCTGCCCTATGCCAAAACCCCATAAATTAGGCCCTTTGTATATTCTTTCAGCATAACTAGCATCTTAGACTATACGTAAAGAATGACAAAGAAGTTAATAGGAAGTTTGCACCTGATGAACAAACATAGATGAAGCAAGTACTCACATCGCTTTGAATTTCGTATGTCTTTCTGGCATGTCCCACATTGATTTGGTCTGGCAGGCAGGTCCAATTGTGCAGACGGCGTCTGTAGTCAATGTCACTGACCAAGGTCTGGCATTTCTTGGCCAACAGGATGTCCAGCATATCAACTGGCATATTGAATTTGGTCCTCGTCTTCTCAAAATCTTTCTTGTACTCTCGATCACTCTGGATCTTCGCCACATGCATGGCCCACACTGACTTGGGATCATCCTGGAGGCTTCGGAATCCCACATGGTGGCCCTTCTGTTGGCGGTAGGCCGCTTTATATTTGTACTGAAACACAGATGACAAAATCACAAGTTGTGTGCATTATTTAAATAAAACACGTTTTTATATTGTATTGAAAGCGGTTGAAATTCTGGTAGATACAATTATTTTCATTTCTTCATTGGCAGAAGCCACCATGCATTCTATTAAGATTATTTGCATAATTATTTACAACAATTTTCTCCATGAATTAAATATATTTACACAGTGTCCGAATTCTTTACAACTTGTTTAGACACAGCGTTTAATAATGTAAAAGACCAGTTACATAGGGGCAGAATACTGTATTTCTGACCCGTCATTTGAGAACTCATTAAAGCACAGAGCTTAGATAGAAATGCATTAATTAATCAGAGCATTCATGACTCCCAAAGAACAATTCTTACATCGCTGGCGATATCTCTGGAGGCTCTTGCTGCTTTGATTGCGATAGCATCCGCACGGAGATCGTAGCCTTTCTTCTTCAGCTCTTGGTATCCTTGCTTATAGAGTTTCTGTTGGAAAAAATATCCAGAGTCATTGCCGACCCAAAAGCTTTGATTCAATTAAAGATTACTAGCCAACTACACAGTGGCGTAAGCATCTCCATCAATCCCCATACTCAAATCCATAGAAGTTAGGATCATGGCTATGGTAAAGAGAACATAAAAGACCCTCAAATATGGATGGTTGATCATCAGGAGCTACTGTATGATTGCTCTATCTTTGTTCTACAGTTGGCTAGGCATTCCGAGATCACACATTTACACTTCTGCATTGTCCATCCTGGTGAAACTGCCTATGCTTTACCAATTTTTTTTAACTCCCATGCATTTGTAAATTAATCATTTACATAGCACCCAAATGGATGCATTTGCAGTTGTTTGATCTTTATTCATAAGCATTTTTTTTATATATCTAGTTGTGTTTGGCAAGTTAAATGTATATCTTTTATTTTTATTTTGTATTCAGGACCTTTGTTTTGGCCCTATACTAGCTGCTTTTTTTGCTATTTCAAGAACAGGCTCATATTTGCCGTACTGCATCCTGTGGCTCCATCCATCACATGGCATCGAGGTGGAAGCGAGAGTGGAATGTCCCACTATGACATTGTTAATACTTTATGTCTGTAAGGTGTCAGGCATGCCAGTGAGATTATGCTGAGCTCTGCAGAGGAATAGATGGTTGTTTGGACTGATGTGTGCCTGCTTGTGTCTTGTCTATTAATGTGACTTGATAGAGTTTCTATATTGCAGGGATATCTCGATTGTAAATGAGCAATTAGAAAGACAGGGGAACCAAACTAGATATTTTCGTAGTCTTATAACCACTGCATGGTTTCCCAAAGAAATGCGGCTCTTGTGAGAACATTAAGAAATTAAAGATGCATTTTGCCACGAGTTGAAAAGTTTAAACTTGATGTTTTTACAACCTCAGTAATTTGTTTGCTCGGCAACAACTTATGGGCAGACCAAAAAACAGGTGTTTTCCTGGTGGGTGGAAAGATGGCCATTTTAGGCTATGCTTACAATGCCAGCTGATTGAAAGTACTTATTGTAGGTCTGTGCCCTTGCAACATGACCTTGGTCTTGGATCCATCCAATGCAAGCAACCTCAGGAACAATTAAGCCTTAATGTGCACCAGGAAATCCTTAATTTTGTTACTGAATGGACACTCCATTTGCAAAATGAGATGAAAATCACAACAAAACATCAGGATCTCCATCTTGAGATTAATTTCTTCCCGGTCAGTTGCTCTTGATGATCATTGATTGCTAGTGGACTAATGACAAGGGTACCACCCAAATGTACTCAAGAGGCTTAAATATGAACTCCTCAGCAATGGTATTTCATTTAATCCAAGAGGAAGAAATATGTTCCAGTTCAATCTTTCATCTTCTCTCTGATCAATGTCACAGCCTCTAGAAATGCCATTAACATCAATGTGGAAAGTGGCTTATAGGCCCAAGAAAATCAGGATTGTCCACAGCCCTTGACACTAAACTACAAAGACTATCTTTGATATCCACAAGAGCAGATGTTGTCTCAATCAAGGAGTCAACACAAATTAATGGCTTCCAGTAGCCTGTGGCTTTCCAGTGACGTTGCTTGCAGATGGTGGCTTCTTTAATTCATCTTATGATAGACAAAATTAAACATTGTTTAGCATCTTCAAGGCTCAGATGGTGTTGAAATATCATTTTTCAAGATGCACCTGTCTCAAATTTAAGGAAGGAAGGGGCTATGCCAAGATCAAATGTTTGAAGCTGGATCATAGTGACTACAGGGGCCATAGGTTTGTCAGGTCCTCCTGTTCCATTGTCAGCTTTTTCCACTTTTCCAGCGCGATAGGAGTCCATTGTATTGCAAAACCTCCAAAGCAATCCTTCTGTTCCTTGATAAGTGACTTCTTTCGGACATTTGAGGAGAAAAGGAAGAAAAAGCTTGCATACAGACAAGAATGCTGGGTTCTTTAGAGAACTTTGAGATTGCAGAAACAGTGTATCCAGTTTCTTCTATCACTTTAAAAACAACCCATTTCTTTACCCAGCCTATTTTTAGGCGACTCCCTTGGGTTGTTCAGTAGATAAAAGCATTATTAGCTCCATTTCGTTGCAAAGTCCTGCTACTTCCCCTAACCCCCCTAAGTTGAACATATATAACTCATTTTACATAAACGTTTTAGCCGGTGCATTGGGAATCGGGGCCAGTTGGTTAAAAATATATGTAAGAGAAAGATTATATAGTTTCACTGCTTCTTGAAGTATTTCCTTAAAATGATCCACAACAGATCCTTCCTTGGCATAGAAAGCAGAGGTTTTGAGAACATCCTCTACCTCTTTTCTGATACTGGAGGCTCAGAGTTCCCCAAAAATTAGTGATCTATTCAGGGAGGTGGAGGAACAGCTACACTGAAGGTACACATAGTCCAATTTGTGACTTTCTTGTTGTGTGTATATGTTGACTGGATCACTACTTTGTAGTGCATCCATTGTGTTAGCAACTCTTCTGGGCATTGCGCCAACAAGGAAATAACCAAAATTCACCCAAGATTATCATCTGCAGTTGTCCCATTGTGCCACTTCTTGAGGTTGGAACACAATTTGCAAGTTGGAACTCTACATTTTAAAGTTTCAGGGTCTTTAGATAGCCCTACATGAGTGACGCAGCAGTAGTCTAGATACGGGAGAATCAGGGACATGATTATGCTATCAACAGATTCAGCTGAAGTGGAGGAACAGCTTTTCTGAGCAAGCTAAGACTATAGATCATGCCCATCACCACTAGTATGACACAGTATATTTTGCCACAATCAATTACTCTGACAGCAAGCTTGGTTTTGGTTTCCTAAAGTAGGTAATCACATGTAAAGAAAACAGGAGCCATTGGCTTTCTTTATAAAGTATAATGAATTCGTAATGCAAAGCATCTACAGGCTGCTGCAGATGTCCCTGATTCCTTGAGCAGCCACTTTACAGACTCTAACTGTAGCTCTACTGAGCTCAATGTATGCAGATTAAAATGTAATAAAATCCATGTGTTAACTGTACAAGGCAGCTGAAAAGCCTATCAATGGGTGGAGTCTGTGCCTATGTGACAATATATCAGTTTCAACTTTTTTAATGTTCATATATATAAAGTATTTGATACTCAGGCAAACTTGACTGAATTTGTATTTGAAATGTTTTAGAATGCAGGCTTTCAAGGCAGCTATGAGTTTACACAAGCCAATAAGAGCTGAGTTGGCTCAAACTAGCAATGCAAACTTTAGTCAGTGAGTTTGTTGACGAGGTAAATGTGAAACATGCTTTTGATCTTTAAATCTTTTTCATGTTATGTAGCCATAATTTTTTTTACATGTTTTTCAGTCATATTCTGTGTGGTGTAGAAGAATTAGTTAATCTGGATAAATGTATCTGAATGACAGAACAAATAATTTCAACTTACGTCACTTGTGTTGATTAGGTTCACTTTGGCTAGAAGGATCTCAGGAGTATCCGGCATGATGTGAATGTGAGTCTTATCTTTCTCCCAGGCTTCTCTATAAAGTTTCTACAATGGGGAAAATAAAAAAAAATCAGTATACAAAGGGTAAAACAGTATTCTGCATTTTCTTGTCTACTTTAACCTATCTTATGGAAATGCACAAAACGTATTGCCTTATTTAGAGTTGTCAAGCAGTCAGTCACTCTGTCAGAGCAGAAGAGAGATGTTAATTAGCCACCCTTGTGGTAGACCAACCACCATATTTAGAGATCTCCGCCAGGCAAGCTGAGATCTCTGTGACTTCATGTGAGTTCCCTGTATGCCAAACACTAAACAAAATTAGAAGTTTTTGTAAAATATATTTTTGTCGTCCCTGTTTTCCCAAATAACTGCTTTTTTGATTGTGGAGGCAATCCAATTCCCGGTTATCTATTTTCACATTTGTGGAAAAGCCTGTGGGCAGCCAGTTTTCACAGTGACATCATAAATAGGCGGGAGCGGTGAACTTCGCTCCGTTTGCGGAGTTTGCAGAGTTTTCTGCACTCTGCGGAGGTCGCGGAGTGCAGAAAACTCCGCTTCGCAATGTGCAGCAGAGTTTTTTCCCTGCTCCTGATCGTGAACCGTAAGTTCACGAACGCGAACGGTAAGTTCGCGAGCGCGAGCTGCCACATTTCTACCCGAGCGGCAGGAATATCTGCACAAACTGCAGTTTGCACTGCATTCCGCCACTCATGTAACTTCGCGGAGTTCCTCGTCGCAAAACTCCGTGAACTACGCCCAGGCCTAATCATAGACAGGGTGAAGAGAGGGTGTGGCCGGGGAGTAGGGTTCTTCACTGTCATCACCAGAAAGAGCATTTCTGACTAGATACAATCAACTATGTTTCGATGTCTTTTATAATTGCATCTTCACACCCAGGGCTAAAAAGTTACATCACTGAGAAAATGCCCTCTTTTAGTGACTAGTATAAAATGAATTTAAGCAACAAGGGAATCATTGGTCCTGTCACTCTTTACAGGCATTTATTTCTAAGTGAACACCTGGTGGTTCCCCTGACTAGAAATAGAAAGGACAGACCACAAGTTTGGGGGAAAGGGTCTCTGTCAAGTTTGTCCATCAAACTCCAATTAAGGCCACCAAAGTATGTGACATTAATAATTGTTATCTAAAATGTTTATATTTCTGGCTCTATACAAAGATGTGTCAAAATGAGATGTTGCTTTACTGCAGAGCCTGATACATAGTTGACAGACAGAGTATACTTACATCACTGTGTTGCTTGGCGTTGTTCTTTGCCAAAACAATGTCCATTGAGTCAGTCACGCTTGTGAACTTTACGGTGTCTGGGTGCTGTCTGTATTTTTTCTCACTAATGATCTCCATGGCTTTCTTGTTCTTTTCAGCCTCCTGAGATCCGAAGGGAATCCATCCCACACCTTTCATGAACTCATTGTAGTCTGCTTTGTACACATTCTGGAGCAAGCACAAAAGGTTTTAATGAATGAAAACATGCACCCATAATGTTCCAAGTTTGGACTTAAAAATTCCATCTTACACTGAGCTAAACCGAGATTAGCACAAATACATAACAAGAGAATATATGAATGTCTCCACCAAGGATATACATAATATCTCCATTTATTTGTGTGCCAAAGTTTCTTTTAAATGGCAAGTATTGGGCTGCTACAGAGCACTTGCTAATACAAATGAGAGAATGAGAAAGATGGACCCATACCTTGGACACTTCTCAAAAAGAAGAGACACATAACTTTAAGGCAGATGGCCAGTCCACGTTTACATACTAATAACAATGTGTAAATGTAGATGAATTAAGATGCTGGGGCTCTCATTGTGAGATCTTTTATTTCTCTCAGAGCAGTAACTGGGGGTGAAATAAACCCATGTTACCAATAAAAGTGTGCCCTGGCCCAGAATTATCAGGTCTGAATTTTGATTCAGACACCAGGGAGCCTATTCACGATCTGCATTTTCTAGACTGTTTAGTTGGACTACAGTAGTACTGCTCCCTAAAAAATTATATTCACAAACCTTTATGTTCAGAACTCTCTATTCTGTCTAAAGACTTATGGCATAGACTTATGATGAAATACGTGGGATTTAGGGAACAGTAAGAAGTAGAGAGGGCTATTAAAGGTTTTAGGGAGGGACATGCACCTACCCACAAAAAAGTAAGCCCGTTCCTGTTCACAAACTGCACAAAAATAACCCAAAACAGTCATAAATGTACTCCAGCTTAGACCTGGACTAAGTCCAGCACTTCACATGACCAACCACCAGTACTGCAACACCCTCCAATAGAATGTAGTAGAGGCAGGGACTTAAAGGAGTAGCCAACAGGAAACATTTTAAAATACATTTATTTTCACACACACACACACACACTTTTAATTTGATCTTTAAAAGTATATATAAATAGAAAATATATGCTATTTTATTATAAAATATTTGAATAACCTTAAATTATTTATTATTTGAAGTCAATTCTATACATTACTGTTGTTGTTTCTTTACTACAAATTAAAAAAATATAAACATTTAACTTCAGGACGCAATTTTTTATATAAATCTTTAAAGAAAATGCTTGACCTAAATGTAATCTATGTGAATTACTCAGATATTTAATTCAAAATTATGTTAATAGTTTTGCAGCATTTTATATTGTGATCAATATATAAAATAAATATATACAATTAATTTACATTAATGTTTAACATTATAACATTTTAACTATTTTTTTAAAGGTTACTAAACTTTTTAACATATCACTATACTTTACTGCTGGGAGATCTCTGCCCTGATACTAATAGTAACTTTACACCACTCATGAATTTGGCTCCAGCCCATGTGTCAGACAGTGCAGACATATAAGCCTGGAGTACATTTTCACTGAGAAATGCTAAATAGGTGAAAGTAAAAAAATTAATACAAAGTCTTAGAGATAATTTAAGCCCTTAGATTTACCCAATTTATACATTTACCTCCAGAGTCTGTGTCTAACACTTCAACATGAACTGTGTCCACCAGAATTCCCAGTTCCAGCCCCCCTCTGCCCTACCTTTCCCCAGACCAGTGCAGGGAGAGGAGACAATGCTCTACCCAGACAGGAGCAAGCGTGCCCTGGTCAACCCTCACTCCCACTAACACTTCCTGTCTGCTCATAACAGGCAGAATATGATAGCATTTCATTTTTTTCCAAAATGGTGAAAAATGGCCCAGTCACTCTGGGTCCAACCAGTTATTGTCCATTTCGGGTCAAAACTCATAATGGGCAGACGTTGCTATGGAGGTATCTGCATGTAGTTTTGATCTCACTTGCCACTACCCTCCAAGCATGGTAACTCATAATAGCAGCCTGAGTGCCTTAATACAATTTAGTGGCAATACGTTATAGAGAAAATTAGGGACCAGCTAAAATGCTTTTGATTCACAGAATATACAGAAAATACTCTGATATACATTTGATAAACTTTCAAAACTCACTCAAAGTCAATATAAACGTAACTTACGTCACTCTGTATTTCATAAACTTTGCGGGCTTGAACAAACCCAGTTTGATCTGGCAGACATGTCCAGTTGTGCAGAATGCGCCTGTAGTCAACATCACTGACTATGGTCTGGCATTTCTTTGCCAATAGGATGTCCAGCATATCAACAGGCATATTGAAATTGGTCCTAGTCTTCTCAAAGTCTTTCTTGTACTCCCGATTGCTCTGGATCTTCGCCACATGCATGGCCCACACTGACTTTGGATCATCCTGGAGGCTTCGGAATCCCACGTGATGACCTAGTTGCTTACGGTAGGCTGTTTTGTACTTGTACTATAAGTGAGAAAACATATGGCAGCAGAAATGAGTATGTTAATACTAGAACTAGCTTTACTATAATCAGTTTTATAAAACTATTAAAAAGGAAAAACACTGCTACAACAAATAAAGCATGGCATGTGTTTGCTTCGTGATGGCCACATTTAGAGTAAGATGTAGCATTTGCTTTTCAAACACTTGGTAGATGTTGGGTAATTTTTGGAATGGGACATGCAATACCACTAAAATAAATGGTGTCTGTTCTGTTGAAAATATAACATAATACTTTTGTGCATCTACTGTTCACAAAGTAGCAGATAATACCATACTTTGAAGGCAGTAGTGTTTGCAAGATAACATTATCAGAAGGATGTTGTGTCTAATCAGAATACTACCTACCAAAACGGTGTTTATTCGACATACATTAAAAATGCCACCACACATTGAATCTGCCCTGGTTTGGTGGAAATGCTAATTGTCAGGACATAAATACTCAGCATTGTCTTGTCATTGTATGTCAGAATACTGTGGACTGAAATATCATCTGACATACACAGAGACCTAAATACCATTTAAAAAATAGAGTTCCATTGAGTAAACTTTTTGCATTGTTATCAAAGGGGCGATATTTTTATAAAAGATATTTAGGACATGATACTTATGTCAGACGATATTCTGACCACAATAATCCAGCACCATACTGCTTTAATAATATAATTTTCTTGCAGCTGTAAACAATGATCAGAGCATTTAATCGTTTTCAACCCATATTTGTGTGGGTGAAGAACTTCTCATTTTCGCATCTCTCTTCATGTCTCATATTATTCTGCATGTTACTACCTTATGATGAAAGTTATCAGATTTTCAGACTTATGCTTAAGTTAACCTCTCCTATACTTCTTTTCATAGGCCTTACTTTCATACTAGAATATTTCAATCTACAATGGTTCTCTTGTCACGTCGACTTGTGGTGCTGAAATGAAGAATCTGGAATACTATTCCGGAGAAGTACGCCCTCTCCCTTTTCCGCTCTTTATTCAATCTCTTCAATCCTGCTTCTACTTCCCCCAAACACAGTTAATTTCTTGTCTCTGTCCATTTCATGTTCTCTCATAGGTTTGATTTTGAGCCTTCTTACTGGTGGTATTGCAGTTTCTCCTTTCCTTGATGGAGCTGTTCTTCCATCCTCCAACCATTACTGTGTTTCTGCTCTAGTATGTATTTATTCTGGAATAACAACTCTACATCGTCACCCT
Organism: Lissotriton helveticus; assembly: GCF_964261635.1. Lineage (NCBI taxonomy): Eukaryota > Metazoa > Chordata > Amphibia > Caudata > Salamandridae > Lissotriton > Lissotriton helveticus. The sequence continues at coordinate 1,139,300,666 of NC_136061.1, read as the reverse complement.
TCTCCACCTGAGTTTCCCTTATATTTCTTCATGCATTGGTCAGTTCCTTCACTAAATCTCCTTTAATCCAAAAAGTTATCGCCATGATTAATGCATTTTGAGGTTTGTGTATGGTCTATGGGAATATTAGCGGTATTGCTATAATCCAGTCTAGACTAGAATAGTGCATTTACCACTGTCACATGATGTTTAGAGTCAGTAAAGGCCAAAAGTGGTTTTAACATTTAAAGTTGCCAAAACAAGACTTTTCTAACCCTGGTTGTTCAAAGATAAATCAGCATCAACATAAATACCAAGGTTGCAGACTAAGCTCACTGGTAATGAGAAACTGGCCATCATGTGCAGCTAAAAATGTCCTAATGGATAACTATTTTGTAATTTAGTTCAATGTTCACCCTGAAATGTCTCTTGGTACTATCAGAAAGCTGAACATCGTGCCAGAGGGAAATAATAGAGAGGATGTGGGGAAACAGCAAGGCCTTGTGTTTTTCCAGTATTTTAACACAGCAGGTTAAGCCCGTTTTCTGGGAATGGAATCCTATGGCATAGCACCCGGTACTCTGAGAGATCGGCTTGCCCAAAGTTTTAACCTGAATTGAGGTACCTGAAAAATAAGTTGTGATATCGATCTTAAGTATCTACATGGGATGAACCTTTGACAGTTCTTATTAGCAGATGGAAAACACAGTGGATAGTGCATGCCTACTCAAAAACAATTCTCTTGTCAACTGACAATCAATACAGTGGTTTGGGACCCCCTGCAATATGATTGAATTTTCAGTGACCCGGCATACTGCAGGTGCAGCATTCTGGGCAGTCTTAAGTTGCCTAATATTCTCTTGACTTTTGGGAAGTTTCAAGATGGAATGAATTGCCAAACTCCATGTGGGAATGCATGAAAGCATTTACTGTGATCACTCCAACAGAAAGGGAAACATTATACACAGAGACTTAAGGTAGAAGGAACAGCATCTGGTCACCAATGCTTCTTGAGAATAAAGATTGCGCTTGCAATCAAGCAGAATACCCAGGAAAGGGTATGACATATTTCCTGGAAGAAATACCTGCCTTTAGCCATCCAACCTCTGTGCCACTTGGAGGACTTCTATTTTGATTATATTAATCTTTAAAAAACTCTTTTTCATTCAGACTTTGACTAACTGGGTAGACTTTGGATAAGAAAGGTGATTGTGTCTAATCTGACAGTCACATGACCCAACAAACTGCTTTCCCTCCAAATGCCAAGGAAAATAGGTGGCAGATTAAAAACTGATAGTTGATGGTTGTGTAAGCCACTGGTAGGTCTAACAATATAAGGATTTTGCAATTGATTGCAAAACACCTACAACTGAATGAACTATTGAATCGGGCACTAGTCCAGGATGGTAGCCCTGTTTTTAATGATCCAACAGGCCAACAGTTTCACCAAAGGTTTAAAGTTGACAATTGGCTTTCCTCTTCATTAGTTAGTTAAACATGAAATGGCAGTAGATCGATTGGCCTGAAATTAGAAGGATTCAATATAGCCAAACTAATTTTCTTCAATAATAGATGCTTATCAACAAGCAGGTTGGAGGAAGAATTAATGATCAGTTAGAGCAAAGCAGCAATTATTTCATGACTTATATGTCAAGCAAATGCGCAAAGACCCAAGGGTTTACTAGATTAGATTAATTTAACAGCTTCAAGGATTGACAATGGCACAAACTCCATAAGAGCGCTGACTGAGGAGCGATGGCTATTTTTTAAGTGGTTTCAGTCTTAGTACACATATGTTGATTAAGTTCTCTTCTCATTTTTAAATCTTTTCCTAGAAATAATTGCCAGTCACTGTACCAGCTCCGAATAAGTAAAAAGCTTTCATTTACAGCCTCAAGATTTGCTAGGGAGTCTAATATTTAGAATAATGCTTTAGAAGAATATGGAACTGAACTGATTTACCCACATAAGATGATTTCTTAGCCAAATGACTGTTCTGCGTGTATTTCCACATTTGCTGGATGTAAGCACATTTATCCTTTGGCAGATATTTGCATCACCATGCCTTTTACAGCTGCAGCAACAGAATCTTATGTTGCAGGTGCTCTTCTATAAACCATTTATAACTGTCATATTAGGGCTTGATAGTATGTGTAGTGGAGAATGCTTAGCTAAAGCAGACTTACAAATATCATTATAATTAGCAGGACTAGAATCTAGGCAACCAACACCGTAATGTGGCTAGTCATTACCCAGTGATGGCGAGTAAATCATCTTACAGCATGCCTGTGTCCACATATTTCAGTTGGACCTTCCCACTTCTTTTGTAAGTTGTCACAGTGAAAGTCCCATATTCATTACCCAGCATTTTTGTTCACAGTGCCTCAATATGATTGTATTGTAGTGGTGCTTGAGACTTAGTTCAGAAAACAGCTCAAAAATTGGCTGTATCCCCACAGACATTACTTGTTATGCATCCCAAAGACTGGTGCAACCTCACGCTATGACTGATATAGTGCTGTGAAGCCTTAGGGTTGCTACGCGCTTTCGAAATCCACAAAGCAATGCTTGCATTGCATTATCCTACCCTTGACAATGCCCAATGTGTCTTCAGATTTTTCAGTTAGTAGCTACTCCATGTGTTGTGCATAGTTTAGAGAATACTGTAATTTAAACGTAGTGTGTATTGGTGTTGTGTGTGAATGTGTACTCCTATTGTATTGCACCAAGACTATAGCAAAAGATTAAGGCTTGGAATGAGGAGAAAAGCAGCATGATAGATGGGATCCCATAGTTTAATGTAAGCTGAGATCAGCCGGAAATGATGATGGTATCAACACAAAAATAATTCACTATTCTTAGCAGTGGTTGATTTGTTTTTGTGAAAGGCTGGCTTTGTATGATTTTCTTTGGATTCCAAGTATACCAAAGGAGGCTCAAGCTATCTCTAGTTTACCTTCTTCCCTCTATACAATAATTAGATTTCGATTTCTGTCTCACTGCTTCCTTTTGCACATTCACATGCACATGTCACAATCCTTGGATTTGAGGGGCAGTTGAGGGGCGATCCTAATGTTTGCAATTTGCAGCAATGCTTTTGAGGATCACCAAACTGTACACTTACGATACAGACAAAATATAGCAAAATCAAGACGAAAGAATATAATCTGGTCAAGAAGTTTGACGTACAGGGGCATATGCACAAGGGGATTGTGCCACCGGACGTTTCTGTGGCGCAATGCCCTGCACCATATTTACAAAGCAAAAAAGGATTGTTTATGTGAAGGAAAGTGTCCCTTCCTGCACATAAACACTCATCCCTGCGACGTGAGTACCCTTGCCCTATGCGAAGGGTACCTTCACTGGCGCTAGGCAGCTATTTTTAGTGCCAGCACATGGGAAAACACAGTATAGTTATTCTCCAGAGAGCAAGTGGTACGAAACTCCATGGCCCTCTCATTCAAATACAAATATTACTTACATCACTAGCAATGTCCCTGGAAGCTCTGGCAGCTGTTATAGAAATGGCATCAGGTCGAAGGTCATAGCCTTTCTTTATCGCTTCTTGCCATCCAAGCTTGTATTGTGACTAAAAGAAGAAAGAGAACAGAAATAGCATGTTAGATAATAATCACGTTTTGTACAAGACACCCTCTATGGTAGTAGTGTGCTGTAATTTCACTGTAAATAACATATTTATTATTTCCCAACTTATAGCTACTCAATTTAGCAAACTCTGAAGGGTGAAGGGCTGCATAAGACCTGCTAGGTTTGGACAGTTGAATGAAGTCACACATACCAATTTAAGTAGTGGAAACACGATATTCTTGGCCTAATTCACACAGCTTTACTGAAAAGTCAGTAATTTGCTCACTGTAGATGTACATCTTTCATTTAAGCAAGTCTCCAACTTTTTAGGGATTCACAAAGATCTTCTTAACAATGCTCGAAAATGTAAGTTATAGATTCTTATGTGTGCTTCTGTTTTCTTATGTGGATTCTAGCTGTGGCAGACTGGTGCTTAGGAACACTGAGCATAGGACCTAAAAACAGAACAGTACCTTCCCTGAACACATCTACTTTGCGAGCTAGATCATCAAATAGCTAACAGTATTGTAGGAAGCTGATTTCCACAATTCCTCAGCAAAGTAAGATTGGGGTGCACAGAGATGATTGCTACTGCGCCTTTAAGAGAGCTTAGATAAGAAGTGGCAGGAGGTGGGAACGTGCCATCATTTCATTTATATAACTTCCATGTGTTCCATCACTGCACAAGCTGCACACCTCACCAGTGCACAATATGCATGTTCACATGCTGTTCATGCTATATTTTGCTAGAGTGAGTCTTGGTAAACAACCCCTATAACTTTTGAGAAAGAGCGAGAAGGTTTGCTTTGTGTGATGAGTGAAACAACTAGCAAAGTCACATGATGAGTGGAATTGTCAGAAAGGCAATTGCCACCAATTTACATATTTAACACTGTGCAACTTGTACCTATGTGAGATTTGAAGTGGGCTTGAGTCACCGCGATACATCACCTTAGCACTGCTCTTCCCTGATGTAGCTCAGACCGTAGCCTTGGACAGAGTGGTTTTTGGGTCTACCTCACCCGATGAAAAGCAAAGCAACTGCATAGGAAAGTGTTCTGTCTTTTTCATTATTTGGATTTCTCCCTATTCCTTATGTGGTATGTTATTGAATGTGCTTTAGGTAACCATTACCCTTTTTTATAATAAAATGCATGCTAAAACCTTATCCCAATGGTTTGTCTTAGTTTATTGTAGTTTGTCAGAGTTGCAAAATCACACATTACTCAAGGTCTCAGAGTCTGTACTTTGGGACCCATACAGTTTTTTCCAGGTTTGATTGTTTCTTAATAGTAGACACATCGGATGGGAAAATGACCGCCTATCAAAGACACCTGAGGGTTGCAGACAATGTACAGACATTTTTTAATGCCAAAGTACATTTTAATTTTTTTTAATGTATTCATTACTTCCATCTGGTGCAGCTCCTTCCTCAACACTACACAGAAAAACAGAGGTGGTTCCTGCCAAGGCACTTGTGGTTGTGAATGTCTACAAGCATATATATTTTTAGATGTTCGCGGAATTCTGGTCTAAGGCCAATCATGAAAAAAATATCCACCCATAGTTGCCATCCTCAATATAATGGGCATACTGTTGGGAAGCTTGTCAGTTCAGACATTTTGAGAGGCTTCTCAAAGGTCGTTCTTTCCCTCTAGAAAAGACGACTCCAGCTTGTTGATTACTCTCAACACAAATGATCGGATTTGTGCCTTGATCCATTGTCTACCATATGCCACATTAAGAGCCACACACACAAGCTCACCTCCAAATGGCATCCAAAGGCCTTACCTGACTGTACGTGACCTTGTTCTGCTTGGCCAGCAAAATTTCTGGGGTATCTGGCATCACATGAATTGAGGTCTTATCCTTCTCCCATGCACTGGTGTATGAATGCTGTCAAAAAAGGACAATCAAATAAGACATTGATGTAATCAAAGTATTGAAACCCATCCCTCACACACACACATATATAAACAAATATGTGTGTGTGTGTAAAAATAAACAAGATGTAGAACTTATGAATACATTTGAGGATTCCTAATGCATATGGAAGTCGTCATTTCTTTCTTACTAAATTGAAATATGAGTGGTTTTCTATAGACTGGTGCATGTAGAAGATGGTAAGTAGTTATTACTCATCATGTTATTACACTAAATCACTCAGTAGAGGTCTCCTTGAGTGGAAACAGTTGGAACAACGTGGGCAGAGCCACACGTGTACTAACTATGCAAGCGCTACCACGCTTACCTGTACCACTCATATGCCTTAACCACGTGGTTAAGGCAGTGCGCGGTCTAGCTTCTGGCTGCAGCTTGGAGAAAGCAGGAAGTCGCCCGGAAGAGAAGACGCAGTGAGGTAAGTGGGTAGTTTAATGGGTTGGAGGGTAGGATTGTCGTTTTCAGGGCTGGGTTGGGGGCGTTTTCAGGGCTGTAGGGGCCAGGGTCGTTTTCAGGGTTGGGGGGTCGAGTCGTTTTCAGCTCTGGGGGGCTCAGGTCACTATCAGAGTTGCGGAGGGGGAAGTTTTCAGGAGGGTCGGGTAGTTTTTTTTATTAGGGGTTAGGGTATTAGGCCTAAGGGCAGAGGAAGGGTTGGGGTAGTTTTAGGGACAGCACAGGGGTAGGAGGGGGTCGGGGTAGTGTATGCTAAGCGACAGGGTTTTAGGGCTCAGGGAGGGGAATGGGTAGTCGGGGTAGTTTTAGGACTTAGGGGAGGGTGGGGTCATTTTTTCAGGGCTAGTGGGTGGGCGCGGGGTCGTTATTTAAAACAGGGGTTAGGGTTTTAGACCTAAGGGCAGTGGAAGGGGTGGGGTAGTTTTAGGGTCAGTGAAGGGTAGAAGGGGGTCATAGTAGTGTATATTAGGGTTAGGGATAGCATGGGGGTTAGAGGGGGTCGGAGTTTTTGGACCTCAGAGCGGGGGGGGGGCAGATAGGGGGTTTGGAGCTTAAGGCGAGGGGAGGGGGTCTCGACCTTAACCATGCATACTCCTTTACCATTCATGCCTTTACCATGAAAGTCTGTGGTAAATGCATGCATGGGAAAGGAATGCTTGGTTAAGACACATTCATGGTTCAGGTATGCGTGGTTTAGCCAAGAGTGCCTCTATCATACAACCCTCATTGAGATCTTCTATGTACTGAGGCTTGTATTGCATGATTGATATTCAAGAAGATATTGTGGGAATAAGTCGTACTATATGGGCCATAACACTCTTATCAATAGTTGTATTGACGTACTTTTAAAGACCAAACACCAGTCGTTTATTGCTACATGTAAGTAAGAAATTCAAATAGTTTAGAAAATCAAATACCGTGACTGCAAAATAAATCAAAAATGTGGCTGCTGAGTTTTTTGAATATCTTTAGATAATCATTTGCTCCTACCCTGTTCATAGTTTGCGCATTCTGCTTGGCGAGCTCCATGGGTATGGCGTCCATCAAGCTGGTGAAGCGGAAGTTGCTTGGGTGCTGACGGTACTTGGCTTCGCTCAAGATTTCACTTGCTTTTCTCGACTTCTCAACATCGAGTGAACCCAATGGACTCCAGCCAATGCCTTTGTACCATGAATTGTAGTCAACTTTATATTCATTCTACCGAAAATCAGATGGGGAAAGAGAACATTATTACAAACTCATCGCATCTGAAAGAAAGCAATCACAGTCTATAGGCAAATATGACAGTGAAGCTGAAAGAAGATGCCACACAAAGGCAGCATCATCTTACATTGCTCTGAATTTGACTCATGTTCTTTGCAAGTTGCATGTTCATCGCGTCTGGCAGAAGGAAGTAGTTATGAATGAGTTTCTTGTAGTTTGTGTTAGAGATGGCGGCCTGGGCTGCCTTGGCAGCGATGACACTGAACATGGTGACGGGGGTGTGGTACTTGGTCTTGGTTTTTTCATAGTCTTTTCTGTACTCTCGATCAGACTGCATCTTTGCAACGTGCATGAAGTGAACCAACTTAGGATCATCTTGCAGACTGCGGAAGCCAACCATCTTGCCTTTGTCCATTTCGTAGCTGTGTTTGTACTTGTACTAAAGCAAAAGGAAACAATTTCAATGCAACTCATCATTTACAATTCATCCGCTTGCATTGCATTAATTGACAAGAAGGGTTTGGCATGCAGAAAGCACGAAGCTACATCTATGATAAGATATTAATTAATCTATATGGCCCCCACGAGAAATCTGTCCAAGAAGACCTAACAATTCACATTCAAATGTAGCAATGGATGCATCATCTAAGTATAAATTAAGCAGGAGAACTTTACGGGAAAAATTACAAAGTATTTGCATTCCTAATGCGGGACTGAATAGCTCTTTGCTGCTAGAACCCAAAAGAGCCTTTAGGCATGCAGCAGGACTAGACATGGGAATGTTAATTCAGCAAACCCTTACTGTGAATGTGATTTGGTAGAGCACTGGTGGAGTTCACTGTAGTGTATACACCAACAAGCTTTCCTGCTTACACCCAATAGATGTCTGCAGTATCTGAATCCTGCTCTTGTTTTTGTTTATTCATACATTCTGAGTGCCTTTTTGAATGTGTCCGAAAGAACATGTTAGTGGTATACACGACAAAAGGACATCAACATAACTGTTGTCTCCCCGCCTTGGTCCTAGTGCCACTTTCTTGGGTCTTACTTTAACTCCTCTCTAATGCTCTACCTCCTGTGCTCCTCTTTAACTCAATGGCAACTCCTGTATATCACCCTCTGCTCTCTCCCTTCACGGAATTTATATTCCAACCCCCCTGCTTCTTCCTCCTAATCTCCAAATCATTGTTTCCTTTCCTTCCTCTTAACTTAGCTAATAAACTCTTGCTGTCTTGGTTTACATTTGTTCTGCCTCCTACTGTTCCAGTACAGTTCTTCCACATTCACTTAAAAAAGCGAGATAAACATGAATTTTAAAGGGGAGCAGAAAATAGCTATTTCATGTGGTCATCACTAATATCACATGTCCCCTGACATGGTCCCAAGTTAATGGTACAGGCATTTGTTGCAGGGAGGTAAAAACATGCTATGCCTGCCATTGCCTGATGTTGTTTGGTCTATGGAATGAATGCACACATTTTCTATATGTACTACTCACGTCGCTTGCAATGTCCCTAGACGCTTTGGCAGCTTTGATGGCGATGGCGTCCACTCTGAGATCATATCCTTTCTTCTTATCCTCTTCCATGGCACGTCTGTATTTTTTCTATGAAAAGAAAAGAAGCACCAATCATGGCAATTTCAGCATTACTCATTTTGTTCATGTGTGGTGCAAAAGTGTGTTATTTATTTCCATTTGCTTTTACAGTGGGTCAAAAGTTGTGTTTTATTTTGTCTCTACGAGCAGTCTGGTGTGCAAATGTGCACATTTGATATAAACTAGTCATGTTTTCTTTATTGAGAAACTGTTGTGCATTTTGATTATGTGTGTACTCTATTATGTGCCATGCTTGCATTATACTGGTATGTTTAAGGAACTATTGGTCCGACATAAACATGAAGGACATACAACTGTTCTGGCTGGGTTGCTTGTTATAAAATGAAATGGGAAATAGTTGGTGTTTGTAAGTTTAAATGAAGTAATCAGGCCAAAACTACACATTCTAAGTAAGCATGGTGGAATCTCAAGAGAATTCACTAACCCTGGGCGAAGTACTACGCTACCCTCGCGTAGTTTGCGAAGTTTGCGCTACTTCGCACTAAGTGAATTGCACGCAGCACAGTGCAAACACGCGTAGCATAGCGGTCACTTTTTGCTTGCTCGTGGTCCTCAACGTCAAGTTGGCGACTGCGAATGAGCAAAATGACATCCCGGGGAGACTTTTTCCTCATTTGTGATCAGCAACATCAAGTTGCGATCACGAGTGTGGAAAATAAACCTCCCGGCGAGATTCTCAACGCGGGGAGGTCAGGTTTATCATTGCGAGTGGTCGCGTATGCTCGCGACCGCTCGCAATGAGAAACTACCAGTCTGCTTTGAAAAAGCTGCTGCTCAAGTAGAAATCTACTCGAGCGGCAGAAAACGACCGCCTGCACTGTGCAAGATGCGGTTTGCACTCATTGCACAATGCGGACAAGCATCCGGCACTGTGCAATCCGTGCCAACAGCATTTTGCACAGTGCACTATGCAGTTTAAGTAGTTAGGCATAGCTCGCGTGGTGCACTTCGCGTAGCTACGCGTAGCGGCACTAGGCGAACTATGCCCAGGGTTAGAATTCACACCATGTGCTCCGTGACGCTCTTACTGGCTGACACCGAGCTTTGCCTGCTCCAGTTGGTAATGTGACTGCAACTGGGATCTACCACTTCCATGTGAAATTAGAAACGATGTTAGCAGGCCAGTGAATCTATCACACTTCTTTCCAGTTGGGTTGCCAGGGTTTTGTGTACATGCCAAATGAAATGGCACCGATCAAGTTAAATCAATTTTATTTAGGAAGTTTACCAAGATGATAAAATCACTCTATAAGCATAAAATAAGTGACTCATATGTGCGCCTGTGTAGACACATCTATGATAGAAATGATTTTTCAGTGGCTAATGATGTTTTCTAAAGTTGGATACTAAGGACAGAAACTTCCTTGATGCTTCTCATAAATGAAATGTTAATGTAATCTCTATTCTTAACATAAACTTTAGTGATGATATTTTTGATAGCCAAGGAACACGCTTTCTACATCTTTTTTCCAATATGAAGGACATTGACTTTGAGTTAGTGATTGTGATGAATTTATTTAGGCTTGATTCTCCCTTGATTCTGTCCTATGTGTTTGAGGCATTCTGGGGTGGAGATCAAGATTATTTAGGACTGCTAACACTTACATTTAGGAATATCATGCAAGATTCCAATTGCCCCTTGTTTGCATTTGGTGTCATTTGGCACTAGAGTGTCATGGAAAGTCAGATCAAGTTATTAGAGTAGATCCGGCTTTGTGTGAAAACCTGCTGGTATTTGCATGGCTTCTGCCCTATTACAGCCCTTTTGCATACATTACAGGGGGCTGGCTCTCTATGGTGCAAAGTTTTTCGCACTGTCATTTGCGTGGTTTTCAGTCACATGAGACCCAGTGCAAACATCGGTTCCTCAATGTCTTTCATCCTAAAACGGGCATATGTTTTTCCTCTATAAGACTTTTGCATGTTAGTGGAGACTGTTACCATCTGTATTTCTACCTTCATGGAGGCCTGACACATACACACCACTTTGTCATACAAATGAACATAGGTGTATTTTGGATCCACCCATATGTGCCGAGTGGCTGTTGGATTCATATTCACTTAATTGAGAGATGTTCAACTCTCACAAGCAGAACCTATACAACTTTGACTCATGTTCTCTATATACCTTCTACTTTTATAGTGACTCTCCTAGGGTCTGACCTCAAGGGCTGGAGACAATACTCAAGATGGTGGTCATACAAACTAAACTTATTTTCTTATTCATTTGTGGAAGTGCAGCAGAAAGTATTCACATTGCAATGTCTAAATGAAAATTCCTGTATTATTATCAGCAAACTAAATATCAGTCACATGGGACATGGATTGAAATCAGGCATTCATTCTCAAGAATGCATGGATTTTAATTTCCCAAGTCATAATAGCTGACATGTTTGCTGAAATTCCCTCTTTGGAATGACGTGTGTTGCAGATTGAATGTAATGCCCCCCAACAATTCAGAGATTTCAGTTCTGTGTCCTGAATGCTACTTCGGGACCATATATATATATATATATATTTTTGTTGGCAGTTTTATGTAGTCCGAACTTGGCCCAACGCCTTTAGTGCACTTTACATGAGCAGCAAATTACATTACACAAGGCCAGAATTTTTTAAAATTATTATTATTTTGTATGCAGTGGAAAAGTCTGTGTGATTTGCGCAGTATCACAGGATAGTGAGCCTTTGACAGGACCTTTTTCTCCATTTCCAAAGTCAGGAGCTCTTGCCGTTAGGCCACATCTCCTTCAACTTTAGCAGGGCATCATTGGAGTCTCTTAATAAATGGAGCGTAGTACCTTTAACCTTCAAAAAATGTCATCAACAGCCTATCAATGGAGTGTAAGGCGATAGCACCAGCATTCCGGCCGGTAGCCAGTCCTGATATTTCACATGACAATGGTGGCTGTGGGTGCCATGCTACATCATACATACATCATAGTGTTTTACATAGGATAAGTGCCCCTACTTAGGTTCTTAGAACTAAACATTGATGGCAGAGCTTGCCCCATACCCAAAGCCATGTATGGTTCATGTTCTTACCTCGCTAACGTTAGCCGCATTGGATTTCGCCAGCAGAATTTCAGGCAAGTCTGGCATCAGATGGATCTTTGTCTTATCTTTTTCCCAGGCCTCTTTGTAAAGGTGCTAGATAGAAAAATATTAGAAATAAATAATAAGTAACTCTAAATATCTGTATTATCTATAATCAAGAGAAGAATTTGGGGATGGGCAGGTGTGCTTGGAGTAGGCGCAGTGATTAGAGAGTCTGGTAAAGCAGAAAGGTAACATTTGTTTTTCCCATGCTTGTGTTTGAAGGTTGTGCATGGGATCATCTTTGAACCATTTGCATTTGTGAAAGAGCGCAGCATTATATACAGGTCAAACATATCTGCAGCATTATTCTTCTCCACTCTTTGGAATCTTTAGATATTTAGACCATACCCCAATTTGGGATTCACAGGCATCCAGGCCAGCCCCCACCAGCGACTTCCCCTCTCAACCTGCATAATGTCATCAGTAACACTTTCACATATCACAGAGCACTGAGGGCTAATATGGTAATGTGATACAGTAACTTATCCAATATGTCCTTTTATGGACCCCATACATTTGGCATTTCTGTACCCCAATTCATGGACTCCTCTATGAACACAGGCCTATATACCGTCCTTCGCCCTCACTTACGTCTGTGGAAGTGACAACCCTTTCCTTATGAGCAGAACCTTACTAGTCATAGCAGGGTGATATACACATTTAACATGTTGAGTGCACAACAGATGCTTACTTCTTGACAGCAGCAGTATACTTCTTTTGAAACTACATTAAAAAGAAATGCCATTACTTTCTGTTGCAATTGTGTTGGTTCCAGGCATTTGGTACACATTGGATGCACATAGGCATGAATGTAATTTCTTGGAATGAAATGCATATTTTCTAATTAAAGTTATATTTCTACATGAGTTCAGTTTTGATATGTTATTTTTGTTTGTATGATATTTATAAAGCTACTTCTACATTCTTAAGTGGGCTGAAATTATTTTAGAATAAGCAGATACACCTTCCTGGTAAAAGGTGAAACCTTGGCATGTGGCCAGAGTAAGGCCATTCACATCCACATAGGCCCAGATTATATAGTGCTCCGCCCAACACCAGATCCAATTTTACTGGTTGGAAAATCCAGTCCTATAAAATAACCCTTTGCCTGCAAGCACAAACAGGCCTCAGCCAGAACCCCTGCTGACACCCATCTTAAATTTGTGAGACACTGAAGACTCCTCTCTGACAGTTCAGTCTCTGCTGTGCCCAGTCACCCTCCCAAAACAAAACCTCACGTCAACCATCACTCGCCTCCCTCCACTTCTATTTTCGACCTGTGATAACTGAAAGCCTATTTGTCCCTGGAATGGCCACCCCACAATCAGAACTGGGCCCAGTAAATCGGAGTCTGCATTTTCTAAGGTTTGTTACTAGGTTGGCAAATGGGGTACTCTGTCACAAACATGATGGATATTCATCCCACTGCGTTGAAAGTGCATTATATCATATGACATGTATAATATGGCAAATGGTATATCTGTCACGTTTGTGAGAGAGTACACCACCCACCAAATTCTAAAATAGGTCTTTAGAAACAAAAGAACTGTGTGTTTTAGAAACATAAAATCTTTAAATAATTAAGTAAACACTAATAGTTATATAGCTGTATGTGATCATGGGCAAAATGCACGTGAGGCAAAATGTTCTTACTTGGTTCATCGTTTTCGCATTATTCTGTGCTAGAACCATGGGCATGGCGTCAGTCAAGCTTGTGAATTTCAGTGTATCTGGGTGCTGACGGTACTTCTTCTCGCTAACGATCTCCATGGCTTTCTTATTCTTTTCAGCCTCTTGTGATCCAAAGGGGATCCATCCCACGCCTTTCATGTACTCGTTGTAGTCAGCTTTGTATACGTTCTGCAACCAGAAAAAAGAAGGTTAGCCCTTCCACAGATTGCAAATATGAATTAAGAATGGAAATATGGTTTATTGTCTTATTTTTAGAACAGCCTAAACTTCCCTAAAACATTTAAAGTACCATGATGACAACAGAAAAATTGCGCTTTTCAAAGTTTGTGCTGTATCTTGAATGCAACTTCTGAGCACATTTTTAAAACTGGGTAAGAGACATATAGTTAGACAGAATAATGATATCACCCAGCAGCAAATAAAACCACCCGTACACAATCCATATATTTTTCTTTGAATATCAATTGGCTCTGTAGAGGGAGTTTCTTCAAATAGTAATCCAGCATTGGTTAGATTAATTTGAATACTACCACTTTTAAGAGTTCTACAGTTTAAATATTGTCACTTTTTAGAAGTACTTTTATTTATGTGTTTATCTTTTCAGTGTGTCTGATCCACCAATTGAAGTAGAAGAAGAAAATACATAGAAAGGTTGATAATATTTATCACCAATTTGGGTAGCTACAGCCTATAATGAAGGTTGCATCTAAAATTAACTGAGGAGTCAAATACAAGAGTTCAGAATTCCAACATAAACATTATGTTTGTAATAACACTTAAATACAGGTTTACAAGAGGTATTCCACCAAAATATAGTTTCAAAAAGATTGATTTATACAAATATTGTGTCAAAAATATTGTGATGTCAAGAATATCATGGAACCTTATACTGAATGACTGTAAGAATATAACTTTTAAATAACAGTACATAATATTGTTTTGTAATCATTTGTTTGAGTTGTAATAGTCTTTGTAAAAGGTTATCATATTAATATTAATTATGTGCAAATATTTTTGGTATTGTCTTTTCATTTGTAATATATTTAAAGTTTTTTAAATTTTATTTCAATATATTTTCTATTGGCATGTTTTTGGGCTTCTAGGGGAATAGGGTAAGACATTTTTTAATACTTAATTTTTATTGATTACCTTTTTGTAATTTTCAATTTGGTAATTTGATTATTAATTAAGGATTTTTTAATTGCTGACTGGATTCTTAGATAATTTGATTTTTTGAATTATTTATTTATTTATTTTTATTTTGATTGAGTAGAGTCACAAGACCATATAGATCAAAACAGAAAATACGTACATGGAGACCCCCAAACAGTTAGATTACACAATTAATTATAAGAGCCTAAAATATCATTATATAGCGCGATACCACTGAATTTATCCAATTTAATATATAATAAAGTTGTTAGGATCAGTTAGGTAATCAAACATTTTGACATCTCTTAGGTATTTCCTGTTTTTATCATGTGACCATTTTATGAATTGTGGATCTGGAAATGCACTGTTGTATTTAGTCACTTTACTGTGCATTGACGGTGGTTAATTGAGTAATAGAGAGTTATACAATGATCATTTTTTATGTTGTTCAGATGTTTTGTGCCATCAAATTTGTGGAACTCTTCTTCGTAATTTCTTGATTTTATCATGTGACATTTTTGAGAGTATGGTAAATTATGGATTTTCAAATGGATTGTTACACTTAGCTACCTATTTATTTATATTGAAAAATGTGGATGTTAATCATATCATGTTCTAGGTTTTTATTAAAATAATTTTATGCTTTATATTTTTTAAATAATGTGTATTGTTATTTGGAGTGTTATAATTTGGTTTTGTGAATGTTGAAATTTTTGGGTAAGAAGGCGAAGTGTTTTAAATGTATTTTTTAATATGTTTAATTGATAAAACGTTTTAACATATTTGTATTTATAATTGTATTTGTTAATTTTGTGCTTTCTAATTTTTAAATACTTTTAAAGTATACAATGTTAAAATGTTATGATTTTAAATGTTTTTCCAAACATATTTTTTGTTTCTTTACTTTAGATAAATATTTCGTATTTTGTTTTCTTTTAGGAGTGGGAAGATTATATCTGACCCTCTGCAAAGTGCAGCACATTACCTTCAATTGCTCAAGTTGGAGTGGGAATTGTAAATTTGATTGTTCCGACACTTTCCCTACTGTTACTTATGTTGGGGTGGGAATAATAATCTGCCTGACCACCAAAATCCAATTATTTTCCTACTGTTAATTAGGTTGACGTGGGAATAATAAACTTGGCTCATCAAAAGCCCAGCATTTTCCCTTCTGTTGCTCAGATTGAAGTGTACATAGTAAATCTGACGCCTCCATAGCTTTTCATGCAGTTGGTTATCTATGGGGGTGCGGTTAAGAAGAACATTAACCTTCTGAAATAGAAATACATACATGAGACATACCTAGTAATCTGACTCCAAAATGATTTTGAAACCACAAAAAATGTGCATAACTCATACATTTGTATGGACAAAACAGAGTCTTAGAATATATTAAAGTAGTCAACTTACTACTTTTCATAAAATATTTCCACAAATCTTTAACCAGTATATACATCATACCCATGAACAAATTGAAGTCTTGGTCTCACTTACATCACTCTGTATCTGCATCCTGTTTCTGGCCAGTTCAAAGTTCATGGAGTCAGGCAGAAGGTTGTAGTTGTGGATTAGTTGCTTGTAGTTAATGTTGGTAGCTACTTCCTGGGACAGTTTGGCAGCCGTAACACTAACCATATCAACTGGTGTGTGGAATTTTGTCTTGGACTTTTCGTAGTTTTTCTTGTACTCACGCTCTGATTGCATTTTAGCCACCTCCATGAAGTGCACCAACTTGGGATCATCTTGAAGACTGCGGAAGCCGATGTGCTTTCCTCTTGTCTTCTCATAAGCTAATTTATATTTGTACTGCAAGGCAAATAAATGTAAGCATAAGCTGCATAATTTTTAATTTTCCATGCTGTTCAAGAAATATATTTGCAGGAAGATAATGTGGTTAGATTTTGTGAAGGTTGTTTCTCAACAAACATATTGGACTTAGTAACAGAAAAAAAACGTGAATTTTTCCATGAATAAACTGTGAAAGTTAGAGTTCCCTGAACGACCAGTAACCATTGTACTCAAGAAAACTAAACAATTTCGATTATAAATATTAGCAACGTAGTGGAGAGTAGCAGACCTAAATTTCCTAGAGTTGCTTTTTAAGCTTAGTTCGAGGCAATGAGGGCTAAGTGAAAGTGATGCTTTAATGAAATTGGTGACAGTGCCTGAATGTTGGAATGCCGGATAAAGTCAGGGGAGTGGCAAGAAATTAGATGGGAACCAGAACTGTCTTCTCAGCACAGGGCCATTGTATCTTCTCTTTTTGGCTTTGTTTGTGCTCTGGCTGCTGCAATGAAAATGTTTTGTCTTGATGAGATCAGTTTTTTAGCTCGTCTATGCATAGCACACTAAATCTGCACATCTGATTGTACAGTTGAGGCTTTGTGGGACAAATGGCTGTCTTTGACAAGTAGGTTAATTTTGAAGTTACCTGGTAAAATAATATTTTCGTAGTGAGAGCTAGTTGTTCTTGAGGAGATTATGCTGCTGCTTGGGTTTTGTTTTACTGAATGAACTATGATGACATTCGGGTCTTGGAAAGTGATGAACAGTTGCAAACATTTGTGTTTGGAATATTTAATCCAAATAAGTTGCCCACATCTACTCAATGGAAATATGAATGAACTGTGCTAGATGTGTGAGGGCTAGCTTACTTCCTTTCGGATACATTGTACTATGTAGTGACTACAAATATTTATATCAGACAACGTATAGAACAGAGTTTAAATCATTGGGGACATCATAGTTTAATGCCACAGTTCTGGAGATGGCTTCACTTCTGCAGCTCTGTGAAGTGTGCCTAATCAGAAGTGCCTCACACAACACACAAAAATCAGGTCCTAAGATAGAGCAAACACCTTAAGGTAGGCTGTAAAAAGTGTACTATATTTTCTGTGTTGTTAAAAGCACACAGAGATCACATAACTTACATCACTAGCAATATCTCTGGAGGCTCTTGCTGCTTTGATGGCAATGGCATCTGACCTCAGGTCATAGCCCTTCTTCTTATCCTCCTCCCATGTCTGTTTGTAGAGTTTCTGAGGGAAGCAGAAAGTAAAGAAACATTAAATAAGATCCGAGGCTAACAGTTCAGAGGTTCTCCTTCAAGAATGCATTTTTAACAACTTACGTCACTCATGTTAAGTTGGTTGACTTTGGATAGCAATATTTCAGGTGTATCTGGCATTACATGGATTTTGGTCTTATCTTTGTTCCAGGTTTCTGTGTAAAGCCTCTGTAAAAAAAGGAATGGAAAATATATTCATTAATTTTCATAATTTAATTCTAGTTAAAGAGAGCAATCACAATTGTTTTCGCCATTTTGTTCAAATCAAAAGCGTAACATTAAACAAATTTACAGAACATGCCAGACTGCGAAAAACTATTCTTTAGAAAGCTGTACTTAATTCTGCTGTCAAATAAACATGGTGAGATCCATTGCTGAATTAAAAGAAAAGATGGGGCAGTTCAGAAACACTCCAGACCAATTTCATATGTTTATGCCATGTGAGTGTGTAAATGAATAATTTTTCTTCACACCTAAAAGTGCCTCATGTGGTCTTGTGCACAAGGGGGAAGGCTGAGAGAAGTTCAACATCCCCTCTCCCATAAGTAAAAGTATAATTTAGACAAGAATTATTTTCTAAGACCTAGAGGCAGATATCTAACGGGACCTCACTTATATAGAAGTGCTTTAAAATTGGGAAGTATAGGGACCTGTCAGGGATTTATTTATGGGTACTCACCAATGGGTTAATAGCTTAACTCTTTAAGAACCTATGTTGTGCAAAGAATTTTCAGAACACAACTTGAAAAGGATAAGTATAGAAAGAAGTAGATTCTGTTGCACTTATGGGGGAAATAGCTCTCACACCTTTGCCAAAGAAGCCTGCTGAACCAATTTCACAGATCTCATGGGCTTTTTGGAAGTCTGTGGGAACCTGCTCCAGTTGTTTGGAGATAACTGGTTTGAGGTTTACTGCAGTAACACACAATGGAAAGGGTTTCCTGAATCCTGAGGTGTCAGCAACTGAAACTGCCTTGAGGCTGCTCATTTGAAAGAATATAAGTTAACTTGAGTACAGGGTGGGTCTTTGCAGATTAGTTTCCATTGTAGAACCCCTGAATAACATTTTTAATTGGTATGGACATGGTATACTGGGACCATCTCATGAACAAAGTAAGCCTGGGCGGAGTTCCGCCAGCGGTGGTGTCTCTTAAGTCGTGCTGCTCGCACTGATTTTTAGTGCCAAGAGTTTGTCTAGTACTGTAAAATCAGCACAAACGGCACTACGCATCATGCCAGAGGGTCCTGCTGCTTTCTACTACTCGACTGGCAGCTTCCTCAAACTGAATGGCAGATTTCTCAACATGATTTGTCACAACCTGCCACGACCGCACACAATGAGAAATCTCACCAGGAGGAGGTCTATGGCATTATTTTTTCTCGCAAGGGATCGCCAACTTACCGTTGACAAGCAGCTCTAAAAAACAACTTTGTGGAGTTCTTTGGAACTCTGCACGGAGTGAAGAGTGGGCAATACTTCGCAAACACGGAATTCTTCACCCACCCCTAGAATAAAGCCAGTAGTGGGTGAACTGAGATGTGCGTCCCAAACCTTCACACAAGTATAAGCCATGAAACAAGACTACCATTCCTGGTTCTATACACATGTGGAGGTGGGAGAGTAGGAGCTGGATACTTGTCAGACATACAGGAGGTCTCTTAAGCAACTGCCCCACCCAATGAAGGAGGACTCAGTAGGAGGGAAACCAAGATAACTGGAGCATTCAGCGAGGGCAATGATCGATTCTTTTGCATAGCAGCTTTGACAAGCAAGAGAAATAACCTGGAACATAGGAGAAATGGACACAGCTTGCTGTGGAGCACACACGTTAGAGCTATAACCCCCATATGTAGGGAACAGGAGAGAACCCAAATGTTCCAGGAAGGTATAACAAACAAACGGTATGACACAAACTTGCTAGGAAACATGACTTCCTACTAGTTCTCCATATATAGACCTTAAAGTGTTCTTCTGACATTTGTGAGGCTGTCACAGGCTCAATCTCCAGACTCTTCATTGAGATCTACGGTAACTCAGTCTGCAGCTCTCCCTTGTCTCTATTGTGTGTTATTGCGCAGACTACGGGCCTTTCGGGAGATTCCTGACAGACCCATCCAGAAAAAACTTAGCACACACCACTTCGACTTAATTATTTTTCTGTTAAGATTCCTATTTTTAAGCCTTTTGCTTTCCACAACGTTTGCTCCCAAAATCTTGGAGCTAACTACATGATTAAACCCTTCACTTTAGTGATGTAGCGTAAGTGTAAATTCACTTTGGTGATGTAGATTAAGGTCAAAGGTCAAATTTTAACAAGGCAGATCCCCAATAAGAGTAAGCTATCATGACCAACAGCTTGGTAAAGCGTTTTCAACCTGATGTTCACATATCTTGGAGTCATCCATACTAATATTATAAAGAGAGAGCCCAAACCTTTGAGGCGGGTAACCGCAGTAACCACAGCACCAATCACAACACCCAATACAGCGTTGGAAAGGGCAGTTGCAGCAGAAGGACATTGGCTATGCAGACGGCCACCATATATATATATATATATATATATATATATATATATTTTATTAACTGTTCAAGAAACAGTGGTGCTCATCACAATCATACAGCGCAAGACATACAATTGTACCGTAGGACACCATATACATTTAAAAGGTAAAAGAACCGTTCTAGCAAAGTAGTCCCTTGTGGGCGTGTCTGCGTTGTGCTGTGGTCGTGGGCTAGGGGTGTGACTAACGCTGGGGGCATGTGGTACGGCCATCACATCGTGGGCTGTGGGCGTCTGCTGGGGGCGTGTGTCTGCCCTTCATGCCATGTGAGTCGTACATACAAGCGCCAATTACGTTGCTGCGCAGCATCAAGGGGCACGCTGGGGGCGTGACACGCTGGGGCCGTGTGTCCGGCCTTCATGCCATGTGAACGCAATTGCGCCGCATTAAGGAGCACGCTGGGGGCGTGAGAAATGCTGGGGCATGTGCTACGTTCCGCCCTTCGTGCCATGTGGGTCGTACATTAATCAGAAGATCGTCTGCTGTGGCCGTGTGCTGGGGACATGACAAATGCGTTCAGCTGAAGGCCTGGTAAGTAACATTACTGCAGCCTCTCCTACGCGCTGTTACTGAACTCTCTCATTCAACGAAATTAGACGCGCCTGCTACCATCAACCAGGGCTCTAGCCGGGCTCAGGCGGCGGATCAGTATACTAATTACACGCGCCTGATAACATCAACCAGGGCTGCAGCTGGGCCTCAAGCGGGGGAACACGCGCCTGCTAACATCAAACAGATCTGCATCTGGGCCTCAAGCGGGGGAACACGCAAATGAGCGTGTCTGCAGGGACAATTACTGCAGCCTCTCCTACTCGCTGTCACTGAACTCTCTCATTAAACGGATTTACCCGCGGCTGATAACTCTCTCATTCAACGACATTACACGCGCCTGCTAACATCAACGAGGGCTGTAGCCGGGCTCAGGCGGCGGATCACTACACCAATTACACGCACCTGCTAACATCAACCAGGGCTGCAGCTGGCCCTTCTCCGTCCCTATTCTAATGAAACAGAAAATGTTGTCTACCGCCAGAATTTAAAATAAATTGCCCTTGCCAAATACACACATTATACACATTCTATTTCATACCCGGGCAACGTCGGGACGGGCTGCTAGTGCTTAGATATAGTTCTCCGTTTTTTCCGCCTTGACATGTTTTTGTTCTGAAAGTGCTTCTATGTACAAAGGTAATATCTTAAACCAGGGCTGTTTCAGAGTCAGACAGACCATGTGAATCCATGGGACTGTCACTTTGCGTTCATAAGTCTCAGTCAGATCTCTGTATGTAATTTCTTTATAGTATTTTTGATATTTTTCAACGCTTTTAATGGGATCTTTTTAGTCCTTTCTGTCCAATTATGTTAATTTCCTTTTTTTGCCATTACCTTTGAAACACTGATGGGCATTTCTTTGTTTAGGTTTATTTCTTTCTAATAAAATATTTCTCAATTTACGTAGGCTTTGTGTATACTTTTATGTTTTATATAGACTTAAGTCTGTTGTTGCTTGGTTGGTTTGTTGCGCATAACACATCAAACATTGGCGAAGGGGGCGCAATCTAAACAACCAATAGTGAGCCAAGTTTACTTTAGTAAAAGCTGTTTACTTTCAAGCTTGAATCAATACTGTGGCTTCTGTCCCCGTAACCTAAAAGCTGGAATCCATCAAATACCCATATATCCAATACAAATCACATAACATGAGCTTTTCACATACATGTATGATTTTCTTGTAAGAAAAAGTTCTCAAAATGTACAAATATGCTGAATATGTAATTGCTTTTATAAGGGCTACAACAAGGCTGTATTTCCAATAAAATATATTGACCAAAGAGAGGACCAAAGCATAGTGAAAGGGAGGAAAATGAGAGAAACAGTGAGGTGTAGGGTGGAAACATACAGGTGCCGAGCAAAGCACTACAAAAAAGATCTCACCACATACTATGGACATTTCTTATGAAACGAGGGGAGAGGGAAAATAAAGGAGGGAGTAATAAAGGAGGGAAGCCAAGAAATGAGGGAGGGGAAGGAGAAGAAGGAGAAGAAGGAATGCATGTTTGATATAGTGAAGGATAGAATGATAGAAAGGATGAAAGGTGAAAGGGAAAAAAAGACAATTAATGGAGGAAAACCCAGACTAAGGAAAAAAATAAAGACTGATAGAAAGTAGGAGAAAGTGGGAGTGAAGAAAAGAATGCAAAGGAAATTTGGAATAATTGAAGGAGGAAAAGAAAATGAAAGACAAAGGGAGGAGGAAAAGACGTAGTATAAAAATGGTACAAAGGAGAGGAGATGGAGAAGAAGAAGTGTGTTATCACTGATGGATGTTGTAAACATTGAACATCCAGAGACAATAATATGTTCAAACCACAGATCCTCACCTTATTCATTGTTTGAGCATTGCCCCTGGCAAGCACCTGATCCATTGCATCATAAGGGGTTGTAAACTTCAGTGTGTTTGGATGCTGGCGATAATTATGCTCGCTGAGGATATCTTTGGCTTTCTTTGCTTTCTCAACATCCAACGAGCCAATTGGCACCCAACCAACCCCCTTGAGCCAGTTGTTGAAGTCAGCCTTGTAAAGATTCTAAAAAATAAGACGACAATTAAAACTGTGAAACATATTTCTGTCACTGTTATGAAATTCTGTACATGAAAATCTAGAACTCAGGCACATCCCCATAATGTAAGAAGATGTTACTATTTCTCATTAAATGTATGCTCTCAAAATATTTCTTTGTTCATTTTTTTGTACAAAGCTATGGGGAGTTTGCAAGCTATGGTCACAGTAAAGCTTGTATCACACCACCAGTAGAATACCCTCAGAGGGAGGGAAATGCAGCACACCACACATATAATAAAACGCATTATTAAGTTACATGCCAGACAGGAATGTTTTATACATGCTGAGTAACATGAAGGTTGTGGACTATCTCTTTAGAGGGTGATGTAGTAGAAAAGAAACAAATGTTTAATAGTGTCTTTATCTACAGTAAGAAATGGTAAGAAATGAATTGAGAATGGACTTTAACTGCAATTCTTTGACATTCACATAATTAAGTGAATAACAATTAGTTTCCTCAATTGACAATTCTGTTAAATTAATTTTTGGATAGAAATTCAAGGATAACAATTTGAAATCGTGACGGGACACATTCTTTCTCTGTTTCCAATAGATAACCCCAATGTGTTTATTCAACCAAAAGGGTTTACTCTTATTCAGTTGCAAAAAATGAGCACTTTTTGAATGTTATTTATGCCTATAACAGTAATACAAACTAGAACGCCACACCCACAGAGAACACTGTGAAAGGAAATGACATACGTCGCTCTGGATCTGCATCCTGTTGCGTGAGAGTTCCAGGTGCATGGCGTCTGGCAGGAGAGTGTATGAATGGATGAGCTGCTTGTAGTTTGTATTGGTTGACACTTCCTGGGCCTTCTTAGCACTCGTCACGCTCAACATGTCTACTGGTGTGTGGTACTTGGTCTTGCTCTGCTCATAGTTCTTTTTGTATTCACGATCAGACTGCATTTTGGCCACGTTCATGTAGTGCACCAGTTTAGGATCATCTTGAAGGCTGCGGAAGCCCACCTGTTTCCCCTTGTCCTTTTGATAGGATTCTTTATATTTGTACTGAAGAGAAAAGAAAAAAGACTTTAAGACAAGATCGATGCATTTATGTCACACCATCATTGCCCCAATTGTAATATGTGACAATTTAACTGTCCTCAAAAGGAATGTAGGAGAAAACAATAGGTTATTCATATGGAATGTTAACATAAGCATACTCACTTGCTTCTGCCCATGCAATGCTGTAAAAATAGATTGAAAAGCATGGCAAAAGGCTTGTGGCGTATAAATCATCAAGGCTGTTGGCACATATCAACCTCATGCTTAAGTGTCGATGGCGTTACCACCCATATTGCATTAAACAAAGCATCATTTTTGTCAGAGAATGTAAAATCCCTACAGCTCAACAATCAGTCAAGGCAAATGGTTCTACCACTGACAAAACTCTAACAGGTATGTGTGAGCCGTGGCACAAGCCATGCATTGCCATAAAATTGTCATAGTCTGGAAAAGACTGGCTTTTCTCCCTAGTTTCACATAGCCGTGCCGCCACAGTTATTTGGTGAACACTTCTAGTCTAGCAGAGATGTTTAAGACCTGAGCAATGCCGCCAATTGCCCACGGCCCCACATGCCAAGGAGGTCTCCTGGGAAAGTGACCTTTTTCTTTTGCTCGCCTCTCTTTCTCTACCTCTCTCTTTTAATCTGCCTACCTATAACTATGACTATATCTCTCTCTACTGAACAAAACATAATTCAGTTGTTTTCAAGTGACCCTGTTTCTGGCAGCTTCACATTTAATTCTTTATTGTTTGGCATCATGCAGACTTGAAGGGGGGTGTTGAAAGACGCGGATGGCTAAGAAAGCACAGAGTGAAGCTCCTGCTGGCATAACCTCTTCCAGGCCCATCCTGACATTTTAAACCATCTCAGAGGGCACAAAACCGATGTGATGAAGTCCCTGATTGTAGAGATGCCCCATTAAAGAGAAGACTGCAGCCGCCGGGGAACAATATGAAACTTGCAACTGTCGGAGTAGGACTGTGCAGCTGAGATACCAAGATGACAACTGCGACCAGTAATTAGGCTGCACTCGATGGAGCCCACCTGGCAGCGGCACCTGGGGCTGGCATCGAGCCCACCATTCTAGGAGTTGCGCCGCCCTGAGCAGTCTAGAGAGGAACGGGTGCACTGCATCCCCCAGGAGCCGGCAATAACGCATTGAGTGACTCGCTGCCCTGGACCAAATAGGTGGAGGGCTCGAGAGTCTCCAGAATACAGTAGCGAGGAGGGTCAGGCTGCGTTGGTTGCTGCGGCAACCCCGCTGCAACACTGTTACAACAACAGGAGAGCTGACATTAAAATGTTGGCGGCGCAGCAACAAGGAAGTGCAACCTGGCGGAGAAGCTGACTTGGGGCGATGGACTGCAGCGGGGCGCCACAGGCAGCAATCAACAGCAGAGAGATGATTGCACACAGAATTGCTCCCCCATTAATCTCTATGAGTCGTGCCAACCACCAGGGTAAGGTCTGATAGCACATGCCAGGCACAACAGCCTGAATAAATATTGAACCGAGATGCTTGCAAAGGGCCTGGTGGAAGTTAACAGCAATACAGATGCAGTGCAGAGCCTGTGAGGAGGGATAATTAAGCGCTCTTGGGATGGACATGGACCTATCCTGCTCAAAGCCTGCAGAAACACGAGTGGTGCGCTTGAAACCCGGCAGCGAGGTACAACAAAGGTGGAGCTCAGTGGGCGACCAGCAAATGACTTTAGAATCACCATCTTGATCACAACTCCCAGCCAAACATAGAAAAGGAAGCCCCACCATCATCTAATGGTAAGATTATAATTAAGAGGATGAGACACGCGAGACACTAATCACTGATTCCCCATGAGGTACTTTGAAGTTCCCCAATAGACATTAATCCCCACTGTTGCCTGAGGACAGCGCTGGACAAAGAGTGGGGGATAGAGGCGAATGGCCTAGAGAATCCCAAGAGACCTCTGATAAGGAGCTAGGTCGAGAGACCATGGAGCTGATGGCATAGTGAAGGACACAGTGCAGCCATTCTTGACAGTGAGAAAGATATAAGGACGCAGCTTGGTTGAGGTCTGTGAAGGTGTCCCTTGTCTGGGGATATTGGAGATCCACCTACTCAGCACTAACATTCCAGCAATCCCCCACCTCTGAGGCACTGCAGAGAGGACACACTACCTACTAGAATTAGGGAGATTCGTCACCTACGGTATGGGGAAAATTGTGAGGAAAAAAAAGGAAGCTGGGGCACACCTGTAGAGGAAGCAGTGGGGCTTTAACGAGAGGATGGAGATCTGTCAACGAGGCTGGGACTACCTAACGGCCACACACTGCAAGACATACTACAGGCCATGAAGGCTTCAAAGGAGGTACTGGAAACCAAAATAGACACCCTTGTAGCAGATATGGGCATTTTACGTGATTACCACAGACGCCCTGAGAGAGAGACTTAACGGAGGTACCCCCAGTATTGTTGTCGGTAAATGAGCGCATAGCCACCATGGAAGTGAAGGTCCGCACATTAGAGCACTGAGTGGAGGATGCAGAAAACAGGTCACACCGAAATAAGATTTGAGTGGTGGGCCTGTTAGAAAGAATTGAGAGCAATGACATCCTGAACTGCCTGGAACACGGGCTGTGAGAGGAGGTCGCATCGGGGGCCTCTCCTAATTATTTGTTCTAGAACTAGCGCATATATAGTGCCAGCGAGGCAACAGCTACAAGGGGCTCTGCCACATCCAGTTGTGGAATGCTTGCTGCACTACAAGGACTATGACGATATCCTCAGCCATGCAAAGCAGAAGAGAGGCCTCACTGTTGAAAACAGTGTAGTACACATTTTCTCAGACTTTTCCAAAGAGGTGCAGAGGCAGCAAGCTTCCTCAAGGCAAAGAAAAAGCTTAAAGAAATGAGCATTCCCTAAGCAATGATGTTCACAGTTAGGAGTGGCAGCTGTGGAGGGGACACAATGCTTTCAGACCACACAGGAGGTCTGGGACTGGTTGGATCAACACTCACAGTCTGGTCCAGGATGGACCCATCGGGGCAGATAACCTTGCCGAACAAGATGAAAACAGAGATCATCCCATCATAGCAAGGCCTTCCCCACCACAGTGGAATATGGCTGATAATGACAGAAAGTGATGGAGGTGGCAATCTGTGGAAGTGGCACTAGGCTTACATCCGTGATGGAAGATGAGGTGGAGCAGGACTCAGACTGCGGATCCAGTTCCTTTGGGGACTTAAGTTGTGAACTGCCAATAGTCACGCCTGGGAAATCTGAAGAAATAATTTGAAGAGGGATGTGAGTTCCAAAGGATGCATGAGTGAGGAGAACATGGTACGCTACCCTGAGTCAGGCTATTCCTCCTGCTGCTGGGTTGCTGGGTGGGGGTAACTAGAAGGGAGCATCACACAACCTCAACCGTCAGTTCATGTTGCATGTGGGTTCTCCAATAAGCAATTGTGGTTAGCCTGAAAGTTTGGATGAAGGGTTGTTCCCTTCTTGTCCTGTGGTGTTGGAGTTGGGTTGAATGTTGTTTATTAGTTTACAGAGAAACCATGAGCTGTGACCTCTTGAACCCCATATCCTTGCCCTGTAACTGGAAGATAGTGGTGCATGGAGAGCATGGCACAAGGCGATAGCAGCGCGGATGTGTGTTCATTAAAGAGAGATGAGGACCCCAATGACCTATAGGTTGCTCTCCTGAAACATTAGGGTGAGCACACAATGTCAAAGTGTTACAAGGGATTTGCTCTTCTAAACAGAAGGGGAATTCATATTGCATTGCTACAGGAGACGCACTTGACAGCCAAGGAGGGAGCAGCCTTGCAAAGATGGTGGAGGGGTCAGGCATATTACATCACTTATTCAGCTTACACAATGGGGACGCTTACATTGGTACGGGATGGGGTCCCATTCCAACGAACAGCTGAATTGATATACCAAGAGAGTAGATATGTGGTAGTAACAGACAGACTGAAAGGCCGAGATATTGAACTGGTCAATGTCTGTGCCCCGAACACTGACCAAGGGGCCTTCTTAGCAACACTGTTGGGGACCTTGGCCCCTCCCTGATTAAATCAACAAATATGGGAGGGGACTTCAATTGTGTGGCTGACCCAACCACTGACAGGTCCCAACCGCCTCAACAGGAGTCCCCATTGTACTAACGAGCCCGTCTCTTTGCAAACTGGCAGACCAGGTGGGGGCTCATTGACACTTAGTGGTGATTGCACCCACACGTATGAGAATAATCCTTTTTCTTGAGCCTACATGAACTACACATATGACTTGACATGTTCCTCTGCATACCCAATGTTCATAGCCACACACAAGGTATAAAATATCTGGTGAGGATGCTACCTAACCACAACCCTGTCCTTCTTTATCTGCAGTGGGAGCAGTCTAGGCCCTGCATATCGATAGGGTGGCTGAAACCTGAGTCACCAGAAGACCCAGTACACTGAGACATGATTGGGGAACACATACATCAGTACTTTGCCGATAATGCTGGTACAGCATCCTCCCCTCAAGTGGAGTGGCACACCTTCAAAGAAGAGATTAGGGGCAAATGTATAGCTGAATTGGTGGGAGTCAGAAGTATGCTCTTGCAGGAAGTCACAGTGGCAGAGAGAGATTTGCGGGAACTAGAAAGGGATATGTTGGGCATCCTGAGCTGCAACACACATTGTTGGATGCTAAGGAAATACTAGCGGGATACGTCGAGAGGCTCTGCTGTTTTGATCACAAACAGTGTATGGTGAGGGCTCACGCTGAGCGAGATAGAATGGGGTACCTCCTGGCCTGGCTTACTAACCCAGCGAAGAGAAGCTCGATGAAAGTGTTTCTAACCACTGACAAAGGAGGTGGATTATACAGGCAAGGGGAAACAAGCCAACACTTCAGCCACTACTACACTGCCCTGTTTGCCAGTAACACAGAGTGCACTGGGGATGAGGTTATTTGTTATTTTGTTATTTGTTATTGCGGGTTTATATCGCGCCAAATCACCTACAGGTCTCAGGGCGCTTTTACCTCATGACATGATGACCAAAGTACTGAGAGGAGCAGAGGAAGGGACAGGATTACACTAGGTTGTGTGCTGTTCTAAAAAGGTTAGTTTTCAGGACTTTCCTGAAACGGAGTAAGTTACCCTCCTTTCGGAGTGCCTCAGGCAGGGCGTTCCACAGGTTCGGTAGCACAACCGAAAAGGATCTCCCTCCCATTGTAGCCAGTTTGAAGCGGGGGCAAACAAGGAGTTGGGCATCTGAAGACCTAAGGTTTCTTTCCGGTCTATATACCTCAATCCGTTCCTTGATGTAGGCCGGAGCCTGCCCATAGATGGCTTTATGGGCTATACAGAGACTTTTAAAGGTGGACCTCTGCCCGATTGGCAGCCAGTGTAGACTCTTTAATAGTGGGGACGCATGCGCTCTCCTCGGGAGATTAAAAATGAGCCTGGCGGCATCATTTAAGACTACTTGGAGTCTGTTAATTAGCGTCTTTGGCAGACCTAAGTAGAGCGCATTTCCATAGTCGAGTCTTGACACTATGGTGGCAGAGACCACTGTGCGAAGCATCGGCTCGGAAAGGAGAGGGACTAGTTTGCGCAGCTGTCTTAAAAGACCAGTGCAGGTACCGACTACAGTGGAAACCTGGTTGGTCATTGAAAGAGCACTGTCCAACTTGATGCCAAGACTTTTGACTGTGGTAACTGGCTGGGGAGTTGGGCCCAACTCCTGGGGCCAGAACATATTACTCCAGGACGAACACTTGGATGGTACTATCAGCACCTCTGTTTTTTCCGGGTTGATTTTTAGCTGATTAGTAGCCATCCAGTGAACTGTATATCTAAGTATGTCCTGGACGTGTGACTGGGCTTGTACGGTGTCATCTATGCCCAACAGTAGCTGTGTATCGTCGGCGTAGTTGAACACCCGACAGCCCATCTGCGCTAGTGTGTTAATCAGAGGCTGCAGATACAGGTTAAACAGGAGTGGGGATAGCGCTGAGCCCTGGGGGACGCCACAGGTCAGACCTCCCACTCCTGATATGCTATCTCCCATCTGGATTCTCTGGGTTCTCCCAGATAAGAAAGATTCCAGCCACCCAAGAGCTGAGCCCTGAATCCCAACCCCAGCCAGCCTGTCCAGTAGAAGCGTATGGCTGACAGTATCGAACGCCGCTGATAGGTCTAACAAAATCAGGGCGCTCGATCTCTTACTGTCAGCCATCCTTCTGAGCTCATCCAGCACCGAGAGCATGACAAGCTCGGTGCTGTGATGTGCACGAAAGCCGGCCTGCCTCTCATGGAGTAGATGGTTAGACTCCAGGAAGCTAGACAGAGATTTAAGCACATGTTGCTCAAGGACTTTGGATAGAAAAGGCAGCTGGGATATGGCTCTATAATTTTTTAAGGCGTTGGGATCTGCCCCCACTTTCTTTAGCAACGGTCTTACACGCGCTTCTTTGAAGCTGGTGGGGAGCCTGCCGGTGCTCAAGGATTTGTTCAGTGTGGCCAGGATATGGTCCTCTAACATAGGTCGTGCCAGGCAAAAAATGCTAGGAGGACAGGGGTCTGCTGGGGAACCTGATTTAGTCTTCCTCATCAGTGATTCGAGGGTTAGCGAGTCCATAAGGGGAAATGATGCTAGGCAACTGGCAGCAGGGTATGAGATAGCCTGTTGCTCGACGGGGCCATGCCCCATATTTTTTATTTCGAGCACAATGGCGTCTACTTTATCCAGAAAATATTTCTGGAAAGTATCACAATGTATGCTGCTGTTTATATCCTGAGCTTTTTTAGTTAATTCCTTCAGGATTTTGAACGTTTCCTTTTGAACATTGGTCACCCTATTTATACGAATCTCATAGAATGAGGCTTTAGTTTCCTGGGTGGATTTTTTATAGCTGCGAAGCGCTTTCTTATATTGGTCACAGAAGTCTATGTCCTTATTTTTCCTCCAATTTCTCTCCAAATTACGCAACGCCTTCCTTTGATCTCTCAAGGCGGGTGTAAACCATGGGGCTCCCTTTATTCCACAACTTTTTGTTTGGAGTTTCTCGGGTGCTAACTGATCGATGGCTGTTACTAAGTAGTCCATCATGTCCTTACATTGTTGATCTATGTTTTTATATGATGATGTCGGCTGGATAATTCCCCTGAGTGCCGTGGTTAGTGTATGTTGATCCACATTTTTCCACTGGCGAGTCAGTCTGGGTTTAGATGTTAGACGGGAGGGTAAGGTATCCAGAGGGATGTCACAATAGATCAGATAATGATCGGACCAGATGCAGGGAAGGATTCCAGCTAAAGCCACCCCGGAGTCTGTGGTCCATATCAGGTCTAAGGTGTGGCCTTTTGTATGTGTAGGGGCATTTACGAGCTGCCTAAATCCCAGAGAGGACATGGTTGTCTCTAGGGAGCTAGCAGCTGGCTGTTTCTGTTCTTTATCCCAGTGAAAGTTAAAATCTCCTGTGACTATGATGTTTCTATATCTGGAACACATGTCGGAAACAGAGGACATGAAGGAGTCGTTAAAGCCAGGAGTGGCGTTAGGGGGGCGGTAGACTGTAAGGATTGTAACACACATGTTATCAAGCATAATTTTTATAGCCAGTAGATCAGCCAGATCCACTGACTCAGCCAGTATTTTAGTTACTGCTAGATGTCTCTTAAATATTATTGCCACTCCTCCCCCTCGAGTATTCCCTGGACGATTCTGCCAGTGGATATCGTAGTTCACAGGGACGGTGGCTATAATGTCTGGTATGGAAATATCCCCCATCCAGGTCTCAGTCAAGGTCAGAATGTCGATGTCTTCGTCTTGCAATAAGGTAAAAATTTCAAGACTATGACAACGCAGTGACCTAGTGTTTAGGCTGGCCAACTTGAGGGCGTGGGGGGGGGTTGGGGACCTACCTATCTGTGGTGCCTGGATGGCCAGTTCCTCTATGCGAGTGAGTGTATTTAAGTCTATAATAGTTGTGCCCCCATTAAGATGACGAATTTCCTCCCCAGAATAGACCTTCCGTTTGGAAGGGATTCCTGCCCCTGTGCCCGGCCGTGCGCGGACGGGCGCAGACGGGCTGGACTCTGGCTTGACTCCGGCGTGATGACGGCGCGCCCGCTGAGCGCGTCCGCTGCGCGGAGTCATGGCCGTCAGTTTTTATAGTGCCTAGCCCTACCCAAAATGGCCGCTGCCGTATTCCGGCCGAGTCCCTGGCAACACAGCCCTAATTTGGCCGGTTGCTCTGGGGGTGAGACAGAGGAGCTACCGTGCAGCACGGAAATCGGGGGGTACAAAAGGTAATATTTAAAAAGAATGCTCAAGTCCTGAGGTACATGCTTTCTTGGAACCATTACCAGTCCCAGAGCTCACTCGGGTGAAGGTTGAAGCATTGGGTGGGGACATAACCTTGCTGAATATGCAACTGGCATCAAAGGCCTGGTCTGATGCAAGGCGCCGGGAACAGACAGCCTCCCTGTTGAATTCAAACCACCTATCTGAACAATCTGGACCCTAAATTGGTTGAACTGTACAGAGTAGCACGAAATACGAGTTTTCTGCCGAGCCCTTTACCGCTACTGAAACAAGGCAGACCGGACCATGACTGCAAAGCATATCGACTATTGTTGATGCTGAATATTGACTATAAACTCTTTAACCAGATTTTAGCCACAAGTGGCCAGATGCATGACCATTCACTTTTGCAGGTCAGAAATTGAATAAAATTGCGACTCGCAAAAGTGAATGTACAACAGTGTCTCAGACACTGTTCGAGATTCCCAATGGGGTCGCAAATTGCAAACCTCATTATTATTCATGAGGCAAGCGCTATTTGCGACCCCATTGGAAATAGCTAGCACTCCCAAGGATGGTGGCCTGCTGAGGTCAGCAGACCATCTTGTCTGTGACTGCTTTTTAAATAAAGCATTTTTTTTAATGCAGCCCCCTTTGCTTAAAGGAAAAAAGAAAAATGAAACTTTTCAGTTTCTCCATGAACCGCCAGATCAAAGCCGTTGCTTCTGCCAGTTTCAACTGCCTGCGCATCCTCCGCAAGACCTTCAAATGGATCCCCCCGACTGCAGAAGGACAGTCACCCTCGCGCTCATAACCAGCAGACTGAACTACGGGAACGTCCTCTACGCCGGGATCAACCGAACTCTTCTACACAAACTCCAAACCATCCAGAACTCCGCAGTCAGACTCGTTCACTGGACATCTCGCCATGAACACATGACCCTACACCTACGAGACCTTCACTGGCTCCCCGTCGAGAAGAGGGTCACCTTCAAACTCCTCACCCACGCCTACAAAGCCCTCAACAACATCGGACCCAAATACCTCAAGAGAGAGTCTCCTTCCACGTGCACAAGAGGAACCTCCGCTCTGCCGACCTCACCCTGGCAGAGGTCTGACGCATCCGCAGAAACATGGCAGGCGGGAGAGCCTTCTCCTACATCGCAGCCAAGACCTGGAACGAGCTCCCTGTGAACATCAGATGCTGCCTTACCCTGCACTTGTTCAGGAAGGACCTCAAGACCTGGCTCTTTGACTGATCCGGAGCTGCACCCCCCTCCTCTCAGCACCTTGAGACCCTCAGAGGTGAGTAGCATGCTCATAAACCCCTGATTGATTGATTGATTGATTGGTCTGAAGTGGGTAAGGTGATAAATTAAGTAATGGGGCAAAACATAGAGGTGAGTGTGGACTTAACTATTATTGGAGTGACGAATGAAAACGGGGGCCCTTTACTCTTAAATAATAGGCAAAAAGATCTTCTGTTTGTATTAATTTTACTTGCTAGATGGGAGCTATGCATAACATCGATTATAGCAGGCCCTACAGTAAATGAATGGTTGACATCAGGGTGCAAGACTAAGAGGTTGGATCTGAGCAGAGAGGGAAGAAAGCGGTTGAAGTACTGAGAGGTATGGGTAAGAATGACTCTTGGAGTAGGTAAAGAGAAAAGGGGAAGTCAAGAGGGGAAGTTCAATGACTACTCGCTTTGCAATAACAAATTCTGGATCCGGCACAATGATGGTACCACTAGTGATTTCCTCAAAGAATTTGGAGATTCAAGAAAGTATTCCACCTCAGACCGAGGAGGTCTTCACAGTTCCAGGAGAGGTGAAAATGATCGGGGTTGGTGAAGTTGCCTTAATGGGATCCTGGTCTTCCCATATCTCACCTTTGCATGATATGAGGACAAATAAAAAATAAATAAAAAAAAGGATTCCCTACTATCCTGACATACTTATAACCATGTTGGAGAAGTTACCCCAGGGGGTCGATTAGGGGAGGCCAGGGGACTGAGCTGCAGTGGGGGAAACAACAATGGGGGACTTATTCAGAGAGGAGGGGCTTTTGATGATTTCCAATTTGAATTTGACTTACCTCTAGGCCACTTCTTACTCCACAGGGCAGTGATAACGGTGCTCCTCAAACACTGGGGTACTGGCCTACTGGAACCACGAACTCACACAGCCTCCCAATATATCATCTCATCATCGGGTACTATTATGGCGGTAATGTGCCTATATAGGTCACTATGAGATAACATGTTTCAGCCCCTGCTTCAGCCCCTGGAGACCCAGAGAACCTGCTAGGGAAGGAATTGAGGATTCCCATACCTGAAGGGGATTGGGAGACACTCCTAGAGAGGATGCCCCAGTGTCCAGAAAGGCCTGGTTTAAGCGAGTAAATTACTATGTCCTGCATAGGATATATATAACCCCAGGCTGCATTAATAAACATTTTAACATGACTGGAGTGACTTGTCTAAGGTGTAGAGATTGGGCAGCTGAACACATGCATATGCTCTGGAACAAATACAGTGCACGGCCAATGGGAGGGATGGAGAGGGTGGGTAGAGTGGGGTGTTGAGTCAATGACGGCAGCTGTATAGCCTTGAACTATGGTAAGGCAAAGATGATGCAGTACTGGCTGCAGATTGTTCAGATGATAAAACACATTCAAAACTGTTTAAAAAAAATCATACAGACTTGAAATAGCAGAAAACAGGTAATGAAATGCAGAGATATTCAGGACATTGGGCCCCAAACACTCCTAATAAAGGTTGCACTCTGGAGTGCTGATTCTAAAGGTTTGAATTGGGAGTATACTATTTTAGTAATATAAAGAATTATAGTTGAATAAATGTGAATGAAGGGCAAATCTTGAGCTGTTTCTACTGTCTCTCAGGCCCGAGGTGAAAAACATTCCCTTTTATTCACAAATACCAATATACTATTTTATGTTGTATATTAATTTAAAACCTGATGAATATTGTGAACAAGCTTTTTAAATTATGGCATCATAAACATAGAAAGGAACATGGGCTGCAGCCTGTACTGTTGAATGTTGTTACATTACAGCACACAGTGGGAAACAAACTTTGTATTAATACCAGCATTTTGAAAAGAGACTGGCACCCATATGCAACATATAGAACTAAAAATGGGTAACTGAGAACAATGGGGTTGTTTTTCACAAAGTGGTGGTCAGTAACACCAAATGGACAACAAAAGTGAATCCACGTTCAGCATTACCTTTGCGCTACCGTTCAAGAATTCAAATAAATGTGCCTGTTATCCTGTCAGCCACACTTACTACCCTCTGCATTTACCACCTCTTCTCACCTAAACAAAATGGAGTACTACCATCCACAACCCACATCTTCTCTTTAGATCACCCCTCGCCTACTCAAATGCATAAAACTACCTAAGCCATATTAGAAACTGTGGCCTGGGAACGCACTGGGTGTGTGGGCCCACTTTGTGTGCCCCAGGAGAATAACAATTGACGGCCGCAGATGCTTGTGCAGACCATCTGTAATACTGATAGCACTGGCGCACAAGTTGTGTCTGTGCTATCATAAGAGGGTGTTCCCTAATTTGCATGGTGTGACCCAATGCACACCAGGGAACGACTTTGCCACTGTGCCCTAGCCGCATTATGAACACGAGCGCAGAATTAATTAATTCTCAATTTCCTAAATTCACAGAATGCATGGATGCGATGACTGGCACTTTCCTATGAGAATGTACGTCCATATTGAATTTAGGAAATTGAGAATTAATTAATTCCATTGATTTGACATAGGTTGTGGCACTTCTGGTGGAGGCCAATCATGCCATATGTTTTATAAAATACTAGGTGGCAATCTGTTCTTGGTGGAGGTTCTATCCTAGGAGTGAGTTATTCGATTATGTATCTTTATGTTTTAGCTGATTTTTGGCTCAGTAGAATGTCAAATTAGATTGCAGATGACCTGGTTACCTACAAGATATGGTCTTGAAGTGGCTTTCCTGAATAAGGCGCTCAGTCGCCGAAATGCACGTTGAGCAAAAGGGACAAAGAGCATAAGCCACACGGATTGACTACCCTAGAGTTGTATTTGGAGGTGAATATATTACATACCAAAGGCACATAAAGAATAAATGATGTCACTTGTAATCGATTGTGAATATTAAATTATGAGACATTGCTGTGGATATATAAAGGTGTAAATTTTTCTAACCTAGACTGTTAATAAAGGTATGAATTTAAAGAATATGCACTTTCTCTGAGCCATAAATTGTGTATGAATTTAAAATTGTGCTGGGTTGCGGGGTTTTTTTGTTGCAATCTTTGTAATCGGATTTTTGTCATTTTATTTGTTAAAATGTACTCAATTTTTCAAAATTGGTTTTGGACTTTTATTGTCTCTTGGATCCACTTTACTACTGATTAAGTGCTGGAAAAATACTTTACACATTGCCTCTCAGTTAAGCCTGACTGCTTTGTGCAAAGCTACCAGTAGGTTGCGCACAGGTTTACTTATTGACATTTGTGGTTCACCCTGACAAGGATTTGAGACTAAGGGGGTCATTAGTATGGTCCGCCCGCCATACCCCCGGGAAACGGGACCGCCCACCGAGAGTGCGGTGGTCCCACACTCCCAATTAGGATGCGCATGGCGCATTTGTGACATTGCGGCGGGCGGTGGTGAAAGCACTGCCCGCCGCAATGCCACAAAGGCAGGTTGTGCCTTTCAATGCACAACGTGACAGGCACCGCACACTGCCTGCCACGTTGTTCATTGAAGTGCCCCCCATGTGCACCCCCAGAATCCCTGGGGGCCTGCAGCGGGCCCCCGCAAGCAGACTCAGTATGCCTTTTTTCGTGGCGGCAATGCCGCCACAGAAAGGCATGTTCCCGCCCACATTGTAATATGGCTGACGGTGTCTAGCAGACACCGCCACCATATTGAACCCTTTTCCGCCCGGTCGACTTGTCGACCGGGTGGAAAAGCTGCGGACGGTCTTTCCGTCCGCCGCGGACCCCCCAGCCATTGTAATATGGCGGGGGTTCTTTGCTGCAAGGATGGCGGGCGGATCGCCTCCGCCCGGCCTTCGGTGACTAACCTTGGCCCGGTCGGGGGCGATCCACCCGCCATCCTAATGGGGTCTTAAATATTAAAAAAATTGGTTCCCACCCCCCTTTAACAAATACTGCAATTTCCTACAAATAAGTTACAGTATAACACACTGAGAGTGCTGCAATTGTGTGTGAGGTCACCCCTGGGAACCTTTAGCCCTTGGCTAGGGAGTGGCCAGGAGTTGCCCCTACAAACAGGCTGGCACTGATCATAAATATGGCAACCCCTGCACCCTCCTCAGGACATTTCTGGATCTGAGGACGATTTAGAAGAAGAATGCTGCCTGAAAACCAGAGAAGACCGGCCCTGCTTCCCTGGTTTCCAGGATGCTAGAAGTGACTTCAAGGGTCAGTTGGCTGACCTATTGAGCTACCAGGCTTCCAGTGACTTTTTCCTGCTGACTAGTTTTAACTGGACCTAACATTGTCCCCTCTATTGACCAGTACTGGTCCAGGACCCTTGGCTGGTGTACTCCTTACTGGCTAACCCTAAAACCTAGGACCCAGAGAATATTTATTAACTATTTGCCTGGGAGTCAACGTGGGTCCCAACCTGCGAACCTATCCGCTGCTGGGATTAAGTTTGCCACAGCTCTTGCTATGTTCCTCTCCATAACAGAAAAGGCATTTCAGCAGGACTGCTATCGACTAGCAATTATCAACATGAAACCATCTTTGCCTACATCCTGCAGCCTTGTCCCACTGAGGATATTAGACTTCCAGAAAAGTATCTAACTCCGAATGTAGAAAACTTCACCAGACTGAGCTGCCGCCTGCTTCCGATTGCCATTGAAGCCTGTTTGGGTACAAAGCCAGAACCTTTCGCACTGTGAGCTTTTCACGCCTTTGTCAACGGCTTCACCAAGACCTCGTCCAGCAGCTTCTCGTAGCCAACAAACCCATCTTTAGCCATAGCCTGTTGCTTTGATCTCCTGAAGACTGTCTGTTTCTCAGTCATTTGTCAAGAACAAAGGTCCCTTTTTGACTGGGTCGAACTTTGTCCCTGTATCGACCCATGCTCCATCGCGTACAGGCTTAACTTTCACATTAATGCCAGTCGCATGGGCTTAGATTACCATGGTTGGTGCTTAATGCTTTTTTGGTGCTATTTTTAGTTCAAGTTTAAAAAATTCATGTCTTTGATTCCCTTTATTGGACTTTTGTCAATTTGTGTCCTTTTATTTATTGAAATATTCTCTATTTTTCTAAACTGGTTTGGGATTTTTCTTGTGTTGTGTAGTGATGTGTTTAATATTTTAGGAATCCAAGTTAGCATGTGCCATTGCTATCGAGGGGTTGAGCGCACATTGATTTAGTGACTTTAAGGGTTCAACCTGACAAGGACTGTGATTATTAGTTGATATGGGTACCTAACCTCCTCAATGAATAACCCAATTTCTTACAATATTGTAAAAGTGGGATTCAAGTTTTGCTTCCCACTGTAGGTATTTCATATCAATGAATAACAAGATTATGAATCAGGTATGTGTGCTAGTGGATCTTACTGAGAGTCATATGTAACACTATGAATTATGTTTGCTCGCAAGAACAAATCTGATTACAAAATCTACTCATAAATTTATCTGTGACTTGTTGAATCCCAAGATTATAATGTTTCCTCACAAAATATGGTGACACATTGCATGATTTTGTTAATGTTATTATTATTATTATTATTCAGCATTTGTAAAGCGCATAGCTACCCTAGGGCATCCCAGCACTACCGACTGAACAGAGAAAAACAGTGGGGTCGTAGGGCTGATTGTTGAAATAAACAGGTTTTAAGAAGTTTACAAAATGGAAAAAGGTGGGGTTCGACGCAACAGTTTGGGGGGTAGTGTGTTCCAAAGTTTCACCACATTGTAGGAAAAGGATCTTCCTTCACTTCTACCCCTCCTGATTTTGGGAACGACTGCAAGATTGAGATTGGACGATCACACGCCTTTCTTGGGGCGATAGGGGGTGATAAGGGAGCTGTTGATGGCAGGGCCAGTTCTCCACATGGTCTTATGGGCCATGCAGAGAGCCTTGAATTTTAATCTTTCATGAATTGGCAGCCAATATAGGGTCTTTAGAG
Source organism: Lissotriton helveticus (assembly GCF_964261635.1). Classification (NCBI taxonomy): domain Eukaryota; kingdom Metazoa; phylum Chordata; class Amphibia; order Caudata; family Salamandridae; genus Lissotriton; species Lissotriton helveticus. The sequence continues at coordinate 1,139,261,194 of NC_136061.1, read as the reverse complement.
CTGGCTTGGCTGACTGAGTTTTTGGAATCCCGAATAGCATCCTGGCGGCACAATTCTGTGCAACTTGGAGTTTCCTTAATGTAGCTTTGGGAGCTCCTAAGTAGAGAGAGTTGCCATAGTCCAGTCACAATAGGACCAACACCTGAATCATGATTCTTTTTGCAGCCATTGGAAGGAGAGGGAGGACCTTCCGAAGTAGTCTGAGAGTAGCGAAGCAGGCCATAGCCTGCTGCTTTGATCTCCTGAAGACTTTCTGTTTCTCAGACATTTTTGAATAACTAAGGTACCTTTTTGACTGGGTCAACCTTTGTCCCTGTATCGACCCATGCTCCATCGCGGTCAGCCTTAACTTTCACATTAGTGCCAGTCGCATGGACTAGATGACCATGGTTGGTGCTTAATGCTTTTTTGGTGCTATTTTTAATTCAAGTTTTAAAAATTCATGTCTCTGATTCTTTTTATTGGATTTTTGTCAATTTGTGTCATTTTATTTATTGAAATATTCTCTATTTTTCTAAACAGGTTTGGGATTTTTCTTGTTTTGTGCAGTGAGGTGTTTAATATTTTAGTACTCCAAGTTAGCATGTGCCATTGCTATCTAGGGGTTGAGTGCACATTGATTGAGCGACTTTAAGGGTTCAACCTGACAAGGACTGTGATTATTAGTTGATATGACTACCTAACCTCCTCAACTAATAATCCAATTTCTTACAATATTGTAACAGTGGGAATCAAGTTTTGCTTCCCACTGTTGGTATTTCATATCAATGAATAACAAGATTTTGAATCAGGTATCTGTGCTAGTGGATCTTACTGAGAGTCACATGTAACACTATGAATTATGGAAAATGTCGTAATTATAATGTTTCCTCACAATATATGGTGACACATTGCATGATTGCCACAATATGAAGGATACTACTGTTTAGAAACACTTGAAATTTTGTTGACCACTCTTTTTGTTAGCGATTGAAACCCTTAGTGTTTCATAAACTAAAATGAAATGAAGGCAAACTAACCTGTTTTCACCTCCATGATCAATGAACTTTGGCTGGTGTTAGATAATAAGATCGTTGGTCACTGAGATCCAGGTATAGTATAAAAGACGTTTCTCCCCTCAAGGTATGTGTATACATCATATAAATTAATATTTCACATGCAACTCCATTGTATCAAATTAAGGGGTATGTGTAAGCCAGAAAGCTTTTATAAGTTAAGGACATTTTCAAACTCACCTTAATTCTGCTGAGAGGCATCACTTAGGCAATTACAAAAGAAAAAAACACTTATCTGAGGCACAGCTGTACTATTGAAACCATATGGAGGTTTTTTGAGGTTGAGTTGAGTGCTCATTTTTTTTTGTTTCCGGGAGTATGTACCCCTTTGATGATATGACCATCGGCATTAAAAATCTTTAATTATACTCACGTCGCTGGCAATGTTCCTTGAAGCCTTTGCAGCAACAATGGGTATGGCATCTTGTCTCAGATCATATCCTTTGGCCAGGTGTTTGATCCAGTCTGCTTTATAGGATTTCTGAAATCAAAAAAAATACAAGAGATGTAATTGCAAACAGTCAACATGATTATAACTGTTCAGAAAATGCACACATCAACTTCAGTTCTAATACTTTTACCTAAAAATCTACCTGGGGTACAGAAATTCTAATTAAAACATTTTTGATTAGACAATTAAAAAACTATGGGAAGTCACTCCAGCCTGCTAGAGTTTATGGGGTACATGCACACTGAGTAGGGGTCAGTGTTTAATTCTAGAGCCTGGGAAAAATAAGCATCTACTGCATTGTCACCATTTCTGGTGCAGACCAGTGCTTGCAGACCTTGCCTGATCACAGGCTACCACAAGAGTCAAAAAGGTAAGAGAATATCACTTGAGTGCATTTGTATAGAGGGCAACATGGTAAGGTGATGCTATGCCTACTTTCAGTGTCTCAGTCTGTGTCTCTGAGATCAAGAGATTTGTTTTCTCATGGAGATGCACTGACACTGCCCTTGATAGCATACTTGCGCTGCAACTCATGACTTATATCACGACAAAAATACTGCAACCAATACATTCACCTAAGTGCTACACTGAAAGTTAATCTAGGGCTGGAGGTAAGAACAGTGATTATTTAATTACCTCAACGAAGTAGACATACGTGATGTAATGGATGCAGCACTATTGCAGGTTGATATTATCAACCTCAGTATAGTGTCAGGCAACCCATTGATCCTTACTAGTGGTCTACTGAAATCCTCAGTGTGAGGACTCAACATACCACACAGAATATTAACTTGCTACACCTTTTTAGACAGTTATTGTTGAAGGAAAAAGCACAAGTGTATTCAATGCCGATGGGGTATTCCCTAAATGTTAATCTTTCTACAAGCAGATGCGTGTTCACTTCCTCAGAAAAATACCTAAAATGTAGCATAACTGTTCTATTTTATCTTTACTTTGTTACTATATATATAGCTGTGATGTGATTACTTTTAACACAATGTGGAGACGTAAGAGCAACATTGGCAATTAGAAGTCTCTACAACCAAGAACTATTAAGTCACGGTCACATTTTACATTACATGGGTATTGAATAAATAATCTAGGAACACTGGTATCAATACTCACATCACTTATATTAATAGCATTGATCCTGGATTGAATGAACTGTGGAACATCAGGGTTCAAAGTATACTTGTGCTTCACTTTCTCTCCAGAGGCTTTGTAACTTATCTAGATGGGAAAGAAGAAAGATTGTGTCACACAATGAGGTATAATATACAGCAAGTAGTACAGAAGCACAAATTTGCATCGCATCACCAGGTACGCTGCGTGCGGAGCTCTATTTCCGTATGGATGGATGATTTGCATGTGATTTTTGTTTGGCTCTCAGCTTATCATGAATGATTCCACATGGAGGTATCAGACTGCCCTAGTCCAACTTCAGTCCATGAAGTTGTCTCATTTTTGAGTCTGCAGGGTAACCTTTGATTAGATGAGTACGCAGCTGACTGTCAATCACCACTCTTGGACACAACTTTTTAAAAGGTCCAGCGACCAATTCATCTACATATATCCTTGAATGGTTATATGCAGTGCTTTCTGTTATAAATATTAAACTTTTTCTCCTGCTTTCCAAATCCTGCTCCTCTAAAGTGCACACTGGAAATGTAGGAAGGGTGTGCGCTACCATGATCAGTTGTGGTGGGAGAAACCATCTCCCAAAATATGTGAAATCCTCCCATTTTTTAAAAACATGTGTTGAGCTAAGTGGGTATGCAAAAACTGTCCAATTTTTCCACACAGGTGAACCTGCGAAAAGTCAGGTTTTTCAGTTCAGGCATTACTTCTTCTCCCTCGCAAACTGATGTCTGTGGAGAGCCACAAGAACTGTCCAATCTGCCCGCAAACCATTCTTGTGATATATGTGGTTGTTACTGAACTTCATTTTTCTAGACAGAATCACATGAACTACCTGAAACCATCTAAATTTGTCAGTTAGTGGTCCTTATCCAATCTAGGTGTAAGCGAATTTTGCACAATTTCATTGGAATTCTGCATACCATTAACTAAAAACTTATTTAGTCCAGCACCAGTATAAAAACAGTAAGATCAAAAATGCAGGGCAAATTAGATGAAAAGTGAGAAAACTGGGCCCAAGTAGTGCTTGTGACACCAGTTTAATTCTGAGTCACTATTAATACCGCTACAGGAGAAAGTTCCTGCAAAGGATAAAAAATTGTCCACCAAGGGGAAATGAAAGCAACGTGAACATTCTAAGAGTCAGTTTTACTGCCCTGAAGTAATTCTAGTCATAATGCTGTTGAATCTATCGCATGTCATGCACATGTTATATAAAGGTCGTTTCTGTTCAGTGGACATACATTTCTACATTCTGAAGGCCTGAAAAGTTTACTGTGACTTCTGTGAGACTGTACCTACACTTTCGCATTTTTTATTTTATCATACATAATGATTTTTCCAAAGTTTAAAAAAACATGAAAAGACAGCAAACAACATAGGTTTTGGGGAAAGGGAAACCTTGAAAAAGCCTACCTCCAGTTGATGAACAACTGTAAAAATGACTTTTGAAAAACAAATCTCCTGCAAAAAACTTTTTTTTGCACAAATTTACCAGCATGTAAGGTTTTCTGTAGTTGACGAGCTTTGCAATTTTACTAAGTAAAACATTCTACATTTTACTCAGCTGTGTCATTGATAATTGTATTTCTCACTTTCCTAGGTCATGGACAACACTGCAACCTGTCCACATAGGATTACCTTTTACAGGCTAGGAAGGAGCATTTTGCTATCAGCGTACAACCAGTTATTAAAACGAGTAACTTTTCTATAAAAGGGGTCAGCTTGAATAAGGTGGAGATAGCCTTTTTCACTGGAGAAACAGGCAAACAGCCACGACCACCAATTCTCATAGCAACTTGGCTTGGTGTTCGATGATAGCTCAAATGAGCGTCCACATTTTCTATGCCTATATACACTCACGTTACTTGAATCAAAAAAGCAAGATTTTGGATTTTTTTTCACAGATGTTTCACACACATGCATATGCAAGTTACAATTTAAAATACTTTTCAGCATGACTACAACTTCAAGCTGAACATTTAAGCATTAGTCATGACTTCAAATTCAAGCTAGGTCAAGGTACTCGGTTGAGTTGTGCATTATCCACAATTTACAGATTTTTCAAGGAAATGTTATTTCAATCTCAATTATTGGTCAATATTTTTTTTAAAACTGTTTGATTTTGATTTGTATAGCCTGTTGTTTACACATATGACCAATACGTTCTGCATCATCATGCCCCCACAGCATGCAAGGTCAGAAGATAGCTTACTTCACTTAGCTGCTTGGTGTTGGTTTGGGCCAGAGCAATTCCCATTGAGTCGGACAAACTTGTAAACTTGAGGGTGTCTGGGTGCTGACGGTACTGCTTTTCGCTTATTGCCTGTCCAGCCTTTTTAACCTTTTCAACATCCAAAGAGCCCAAGGGCGACCATCCGATGCCCTTGAACCAGCTGTTGTAGTCCATTTTGTACATATTCTGCAGGAGTAAATTGAGAAGTGAGTGCACATTAATGAGTGATATAGATTTGGGCCTACTAACATTAAAAACAACAAACACAATGCATTTTCCATTTTAATTTGTGTACAGTATCACTTTCCCAATAATTCTAGGATAATATATGCAATACAGAATCATGTAGGGCTTTTCACAAGGTGGAAGGGTATATTTTTTCCATATATAGTAGATGCGGGTTAGCAGATTATGCCTCAATTCTATCCAGGCTTTTATTCACGTGTCTCAGATCCAGAGTGAAGCAGTGGCAAGGAATGAACGTGTGTTACTTCCGCCATTTTAGTCTTCCCCTTGCACAACATTATCACCCACATGCCTGTTTGTGAGCCACCTGTTCATTTGAGACCACAACCTCTTTCCAAGATGCTCTTAAATATGTTTTGTATATTTAAGAAATTATAATCTCTAGTCAAATTGACAGAGTTGGCAGAATACAAATTAAGGCTAACATTAGATTTTGCCTCTTTAGACTCTAAAAAGTCTGTCCTTGATGCCACGGGCAGGGAGAGACTAATGCAAAATAACCTCCATTTTGCTGCTTCTCTTATTTGTTCATCCATCACTGCAATATGTAGTAAACTGAACAGGAATATACTAAATATGCTTATGCTCTAGTGCCAGTCTGGCTAATATATTGCTAACGTATGCCCCGTACAAAAGTTAGAAACCACTTAGGTTTAGCACTTGCACAATCAATGATAGCGTTAATTTACTGAGCATTTTAAAGACACAAGGGCCTCATTTATGAAAAGTGTTGTATTGCTAGTTAAAAACAGCGATGCAACACTTTTATTGCACCCTCCTTGCAACACCTTGGAGGTGCCATATTTTACAGTACGGCGCTCCATGTCGCAAGGGTTGACGAGATATGTCAGTAATCCTGACGTATCTGGTGGCGCAGTAATGACACATTGCTGGAGCGCAGTGGCGGCTCACAGAGGGAGTGCTGAGGGGCGGTGAGGCATGGTGGGGAAGGGGCAGGGTAGGGGGTGAGTGGAGTTGGACATAAGACGGCCAGGAGTAATGTAAGTAAATAAATAAATAAAACTATTTACCTTTCGCTCGCTGCATCGCCGAGTTGGCAATGCAGCGAGCGCAAGGTAAATAGTTTTATTTATTTATTTATTTACTTTACTCCTGGCCGTCATATGTTCGACTCCACTACCTCCCCCACCCTAAACCTCCCCCACCCCACCCCACCCCACTGCCACAGAACTCCCTCTGCAAGCCACCATTGCTGGAGTGTGTTGCAAAACAGATGCAACTCCAGCAATGTGCCATTACACATGGGAGAGTCCCATGTAAAAGTGCCTGCATCAGTCCTTACGCCTGCTTTGAAGTTGATGTCACTGCGCCACTTCTACAAGCCTTTTTTACAGGGAATTTCCCACCCTGCATACATTATACCTGCCACAGTTATAATGTGGTGCAGCGGTTTACAAAGTGACCCATCTGCCTAGATGTGTCACTTTGTAAATATGGCGCAGTCGTAACATCGGCGCAGACGTAACATCGGCATTAAGCCTTCATAAATAAGCCTGACAAGTGTACAGTGGTGAATTATGTCGTAAGAGCCCGCTTAAACAATAATACCCACAGCATGAAAATAATTTTTAAGCACGGGGAGAATCCAGATGGTAGTGATGAAGAATTTGCAAGGTATGTGTGTGAGGAGCTAAATACAAGAACATGTCTTGGCTACAAATACACTATTTTTATTGGCAGTGAATAGGCAGACTTTACTACTAAGGCCATGCAAAATTTAAATGAGGCTTGGTGAATTTGTTACATTTCATGAAATATTGCATTATCCAAATTTGCATAATTTCTTGCTTTGATGACATTTGCTCAAACAGAAAATACCTTGACAAGAGCCACTTTCTGTTTGAAGCAGTCTCCTGACGATATCGCATGTGATTTTTTTATGACAGGTAAACTGTGTTTTAAATGGTTCATGTAATTTCCATGAAATTTCACAAAATTTAAATGATTATTATTTAGCACCAGACTTGTCACATTTTACTCACCAGAAACACTAATAGTGGTAATGACAATGACTAAAAATGTTTACTTGAACACTCAAATATTGACAGAAAACTTGGGGCCTCTTTTGCCCAGAGGGAGCGTGACTTTTTTTACGCTCTGGTGGCACACTGTGCCCCAGCATATTAAGGCCACGAAAAACCACTTTACGAGGCTTTTCATGGCCTTGTAAATATGTCCCCCTTTCATGCAGAACACCGTGTGAAAGGGGCGTTCCATAGGTGTTGCTCTGGGTGTTCCCAGGCAACACCCATGGAATCTCAAGCAATCCTGAATCATAAACCTGGGAATGTGTCAGATTCTAGTTAGGGAGTTGAAACTCGGAGACATTTTTAATTTCTCCTCGTTTTTCCTCTTTCTATATGTGCTGCATTCTTGATTTTGTTCAGGAAGGGACACCTTTTTTCACAAAATCAATCACCATTGCGCAAGGGTCCATGCATTGGCGCATGGCAGACCATTATGCGCCAGCACAGGGGAAAAGGCACAAATGCACCGTATCTCAGAGATACGGAACATTCCTGCCCTTTTCTGTTGAGGCAGGACAGCGCAGCAAGATTCCTTGAGCCACTGCCCAGTTCCAAAACCTCGTAAAAGAGGCCCTTGATCTCCAGCTCACCAGATTATCCAGGCCCCTGTTATTATTGTGAACTTCTGTTCTTAAATGTGTACCTAGCACAGTTTCTGCTCTTATTTAATTCCTGCCAGGGTAAAGATCCAGAAAACAAAGTTCTGTGGTTGTGAGTCCAAAGTAACCACCCTTTGCAGTGAAGCATTTCTGTTTGCCCAGAAAACCTGGGGGCATATTTACAATGTCTCTGCTGAACTTTTTCTCTGTCAGAGCGTCACCCTTGTGACGCTCCGGATGCGCAGTGTGCCAGCCCATCTTTACAAGGCCACACAAAGTCACCCTGCAGAGCTTTTCATGACCTAGTAAATATGGAGTATGGCAATGCCTCACTCTATGAGGAAGGGGCATTTCATGGGTGTTGCTGTGGGTGTTCCTCCGCAACACCCATGGTTTTTAACCCTGCCCCATATTTACAACATAGCATCAGTCTGAGACAGTGCCAAAACTAACGGCTTTCCAAAACAGGCGTAACAACTGTTTTTTTCCTCTTTCTTTTTAGGTGTCCCTTCCTGCACAAAAACAATCATACCAACAACACAGATACCCAGGGACCATGTTGCAAGGAAGCCTGAGTTGGCGCACAGCTGCAGTTTGTGCACTGGCACTGACACTGGACAAAGACAGATATGCGCCATATCCTGTAGCTACAGTGCATTCCTGCCCTTTTCTTTTGACGCTGCCCTAAGCCAAAATATTGAAATATATGCCCCCAAGTCTGCTTTCCTTCCCCTGATAGGACTGCTTTATTACCATCACAGTTATGTCTCTGTAATTTTGTAAAATTCACTTTATGGTCTCCTTTCAGCGGAAATTTAGAAGAGTTAATTTACCCAACAATGTAAGGAAATGTCTACTGTGTCTTATAATGTATGTAGCAATAGGGAGCATTACTCACAACATGCTCTACCTAGATGAAGAGTGTACTACAGTGCGAATTGGTAAATAGGACTTACATCGCTCTGGATTTGCATGCGGTTCCTGGACAGCGTCACATTCATGTTGTCTGGCAGATATGTATAGTGGTGGACCAATCGTTTGTAGTTGATGTTTGTGGCCACCTCTTGGGACTTCTTAGCTGCCGTGATGCTGACCATGTCCAGAGGGGTGTGGTACTTGGTCTTTGTCTTCTCATAATCTTTCTTGTACTCACGCTCAGACTGCATCTTCGCCACTTGCATAAAGTGCACCAGTTTCGGGTCATCCTGAAGACTTCTGAAGCCGACGTGCTTTCCTCGTGTTTTTTCATAGGCTTGCTTGTATTTATACTAGTGTACAGAAAACAACGTATTTATGTCAACAACTTGACATTTGCTTTAAATATTAAATATATTTTTGTAAAAATATTATACATTTAAAAAGCCAAGAAAAGCAACTGATCTTGAAGGGGTGATATCTGTAATATACCAAAGTGCATTTTGGCTGCTAGCTTTCAATGTCACACAGAGACAACACCCAGCCAGAGTAGAGTGCTGACCAAAGGGGATCCATAAACTGGAGCTAGGACAAAACAAGATTGACTTTCCTTCTGTGTAATTCTTCACCCATAACACAAAATCGCATACATTCCAGCGTACAAAAGCCTATGGATTACTATCAATGTGAGCGCTTAATACCCTTGTCCTAGTGAACCTTTATGTACCCTCTTGATCAGACAAACACTAGGTAACCTATTTACAAAACTTCTGTTAAAAAAGCAAAAAAAATGTATCACAATGTTACTCCCGCATTTGCTGCAAATTTGCAATTTTTTAAAAATTTTATAAATATGTGACGGTCTCAGAATCCCAGGAATATTCTTGTGTATACACATTTACTCACAAAGAAATATAGCAAAACCCTCTATTTTTGCATGTGTAAGGGCAATGCATAAGTGCGTCCGATTATCTTCATGCACTGGGAATATTATTTTCTCTGGGGAGAAACCACATGCAACCAGTTCTGGAGGTGTTACCTCCTCTTTGTCCGGCTGAAAACTGATTTACTCCTGCACTTCACTGGAGTACATCTTTGACTATTTTCAGGGGGGAAGCCAACAGCAAAATCTCTTTCAAAACCCACAAATCTGTTAGCATGTATGTGTTCAACATCTTTCGCAGATGTGCCTGTGCCTTCCCCGTGAACAGATTTAATCACTCTTGTCGAATAATTTCAAGTTTGGCATTTGTATGGGGAACTGAATTCCCAGAACCAGAATAACTTTCTCCAACTGGCAAAACAGCCGGCATATCCAATTATTCCGTCCTGAATGGAAACCAGTGGATCCTGTCCTACAGGGTGAAACTCAGCATTCTGTTGGCCACTCTGGACTTAATAACAGGTCCTGTCTTGCTCCTATTTACCACATGCCATAAGAGGAGCTTTAGCAGAAGACGGACTTTGCATCTGCCTGCAATCCCTGCCCACTCAGCACTTGATTTTAGGAGCTAGCCCTGGCCGGGCCAGTGTCCCCCACCCAGTTAAACAGGGTCCAGGAACACCGGATGGCTCTGCCGCTGGCACCACGACACAAAGGGGAGTATGGGGGGTCAGCGCCCTAGTCCCATACATCTGGCGAGCGCAGCCGGCAGCGCGTCCCCGGGTGCCGCCCCCCCCCAGCCGACAGCCAATGGGGAGGGTTCCTCATGGACAGGGGAGGGCGCTTCCAGGGGATATACTCGGCCGGCAGCTTTGCTCGGCCTTTCTCCCCGCGCCGTGGCTAGCAACATTGAATTCAGGGCTCGGCATGTTCAAGGTGTCAAGAATGTGGCAGCTGACGCCCTCTCTCGCTTTCAGCTGTCACGATTCCGGGAAGCATGGCCGCAGGCGGGGGAGGAGATGACGCCATTCCCGCCTATCCTATGGCGACTCCTTCAGTGGGGGAGCGTTTGAAGAGGATGGGGAAACGCTCCCTGGCCCTGTCGACAATGAGAAGATATGCGGTGCAACGAACAACCTTCAGCGAGGTGATCCGGTCCCTGGGAGCATCAGCGCTCAATACAGTAGAACAAGTCGAGACTTTTGTGGTGTGGGCAAGGGAGGCTGGCAAATCACACTCCTGGGTGTGTGGCACTTGGCAGCAATAAAGCATGAGACTCAATTGAATGGCGGACAGGATCCTACATGCTCATTCCAGATCAGGGCAGCACTGAAGGGGTGGGCCAGGGACGAGGTGAGGATTCCCGACAAAAGGTTCGGAATAGAATTCCCAGCCCTCCAACGCATGTTGGACGCAGTACCGGCCGTCACGAATTCGAGTTTCGAGGCCCAGCTTTTCTCGACAGCCTTTTGCTTGGCATTCTTTGGGGCCTTTAGTGCCAGCGAACTGGTGGCCAAATCCAAAACTGACATATCAGGGAGGGCTTTAGCAATGATCGACGTCTGCGCCAGGGATCCATTAGTACTGTGGCTTCGAAAGTCCAAAACAGATCAGGCAGGGAAGGGCGTGTCAATTACCTTACATGCATTCGAGGACCCCAGGTATTGCCCGGTCTCCTTGGTTAGGGAGTACCTGAAAGTAAGGCCTTTGCTAGCAGGCACCTTTTTAATTCATGCAGACGGCACGCCATTGACCAAGTTTCAGTTAGAGCGAGTGATGGCCTCAGTAATGGCCAGAGCAGGTTTGTCAGCCTCCAGCACAGGGCAAAAATTTTCAAGCCACTCCTTTAGGATAGGGGCGGCCACTGCTGCTTACAGGGCTGGGTTGGGCGAGGAAGGGGTCAAGAGGGTGGGAAGGTGGTCATCCTCTTGCTACCGGCGTTATGTCCGCCTTTGAGTCCGGTGGCCACAAATGGCCGTGCTTTCACGAGAAAGGGAAGAGGGTCTGTAGCGACGCAAATACAGTCACAAAGCGATGGAAGTACAGTAATTAGAGTAGTGTCAGTATCACCAACAATCCTGGTTGAAGTGCACGTTTAATTTGTAGATGTGAGAACGATGTTTGCAGTGAAGTGCACGTTTAATTTGTAGATGTGAGAACGATGTTTGCAGTGCAGTGATGATTTGTAGATATGGTAATAAACTTTTTGGAGTGCAGTGTCAAACTATGATTAAAAACAGGTAATGCCAATGGTGTTGCAATTGTTTGCAGTGCAGTGGTTGATTGTATGTGGAAATAAACTTGGAGTACAGTGTCAAACTATGAATAAAAACAGGTAATACCAATGGTGTCTTTCCTTGCAGCTGATTGTCGCGTGTGGGTGATGGGCCATTCCTACGTCACAAGGTTGGAGCAGTGGGCGAGGCTCAAGAGATGGGATCTGAACTTAGCGAGGACGCAAATTCTATGGCTGGGTTTCCCGGGAATGAGATGGGGCCAGCTAAAGGGCAGACTGCAGCAATATATAGCAGAACGGGGCGGTCCTCCCAGCATCCTGATTATCCATCTAGGGGGAAATGACCTGGTAAAGGTGGGGAGGAAAGCCTTATTGGAGGCCATGCAGAAAGATGTAACGGCAATTACTAACGAATTGGGAACCACGGAGATAATTTGGTCTGAGATTGTGCCCCGCAAGGCCTGGAGGGGAGCACGATCGGGAGTGGCGATAGAGCAGGGCCGGAAGAGGGTTAACAGGTCAATGCAGAAATTCCTGGAAAAAAGGGGCCTGGGTTGCATTAGGCATGCGCTGATACAGGACAGGACTGAGGGATATTATGAAAGCGACAGAGTACATTTGTCTGGGTTGGGAAGGGATGTCTTTCTACTGGACTTACATGAAGCCCTGTCGGCGGCAGGGTGTCGGTAACTGGGTAGGTGGGGGGGCTCTGTCATCGACGGGGGCCTCCTTCAGAGCTGTGGCGGATTACAGGGCGATCTGGAAGCAGATGGACAGTAGGGGTACCTCTGCGGCAGAAGGATACAGTCTAAATACCTCTGCTTGGCACAGTAGGGTGCCCGAGCCAAGAACCTGGAGCCGAGGGGGTTCCAGGAAACAGCGTCGGCGCCCCGTTAGTCCTTCGGGCGGTCGGGGGGCCTGAACCGACCGGGGGTGTGCCTCATCTCCCGCCCTGACAGGGGGGGCGGGAGCCTAACAAAAGAAAGTGATAATGTACTGCACCGTCTGAGCATCGACTCGCCGTGCAAAATGGCTCCTTGGGCATGCAGGTCAGCGAGAGGCTGCCGCTTTGGATCGCCTGTAAGATGACCCACCTACCAGTACCTGTGTTGTACGAAATAAACCTGCACCACTGCTTTCCCACAAATATGTCTCATGGTTTCCTTTGTATGTAAGTGTATGCGCGCTGGGCGAAGTAAGCACTGATGGTGTGGGCACTATGCCGCTGGCACCACGACACAAAGGGGAGTATGGGGGGTCAGCGCCCTAGTCCCATACATCTGGCGAGCGCAGCCGGCAGCGCGTCCCCGGGTGCCGCCCCCCCCCCAGCCGACAGCCAATGGGGAGGGTTCCTCATGGACAGGGGAGGGCGCTTCCAGGGGATATACTCGGCCGGCAGCTTTGCTCGGCCTTTCACCCCGTGCCGTGGCTGCTCTGCGCTGTAACCCACCCTGAACCCTGACCCAGCGGCAGAGCGGTCGTCACTGTTTGGAATGTCTTGATGATCTTGTTTATGTTGCAGGCGGAGTCACAGGGCGATCTGGAAGCAGATGGACAGTAGGGGTACCTCTGCGGCAGAAGGATACAGTCTAAATACCTCTGCTTGGCACAGTAGGGTGCCCGAGCCAAGAACCTGGAGCCGAGGGGGTTCCAGGAAACAGCGTCGGCGCCCCGTTAGTCCTTCGGGCGGTCGGGGGGCCTGAACCGACCGGGGGTGTGCCTCATCTCCCGCCCTGACAGGGGGGGCGGGAGGCTAACAAAAGAAAGTGATAATGTACTGCACCGTCTGAGCATCGACTCGCCGTGCAAAATGGCTCCTTGGGCATGCGGGTCAGCGAGAGGCTGCCGCTTTGGATCGCCTGTAAGATGACCCACCTACCAGTACCTGTGTTGTACGAAATAAACCTGCACCACTGCTTTCCCACAAATATGTCTCATGGTTTCCTTGGTATGTAAGTGTATGCGCGCTGGGCGAAGTAAGCACTGATGGTGTAGGCACTAATGATCGCACGGAGCTGTATCCCACAGCGTTTCAGAGTTTCAGAGAGCTCCACCCTCCGCTTATGCATCCCCAGCCATTGCCCACTCCCTGAACATAATTGGCACTAGCAGCCCTTCTCTCACACACATTATGCCGGCCTTCTACACTGTGGTCATACTTTAGCACTGCATCTCCATCAAGCCACAGCATCCCTTCACACATAACCAGCCCTCCCACTTTCATTCCATGTCACTGTCTTTTTCACCCCTTTACAGCCTAACCGTGCCTCCTATAACGTGACACCCACCATACTACTCCCCCACCTCCTCACATGCACTCGCTGGCCTTGTACGTTACAGCTGGGGCCAGCATACAAATCTGATTCTCCATCTTTCAAAACCAGGAGGCTGTAGCCATCAGACCACATCTTCTCCACACTCTCACTCCTTATTACCCGCCACATGTGTGCCACTGCATACCTCCCTATGATATGAAGTTGTAATTGGGAACTTTTTCTTTTTCTATTTGCCTTCCTCTACTTTCGCTTTTGCTCACTGTAACTGTCTTCTTGCGGTCAAAACACAGGAGTAAAAGACATTGGGCAATATATATCATTGAAATTCGCATTCGCAAATGCCGAAATTCGCAGAATTTCGGCCTTTGCGAATGCGAATACTCAATATGGTATGTATTAAACAAATGTGGTGCAAAATAAGGAATCGCACAATTTGCTATTCCTTATTTTGCGATTGCATTTAAGGAATCGCAAAATTTGCGATTCCTTAAATGCAATGTATGATGCAAACAAATATTGCTAATTGTCCCTAAGGAATCGCAAATTACCACCAACTTCAAGTTGGTGGTAAGTTGCGATTTCCTTTACAAAAGACTTTTTTTTAAAAACAAAAGGTGCCATGCGACGCTCATACATGCCCTTAGGGCATGTATGTGCGCCATATGCGCACACATGTCATTTTCAGGGGTGCAGAAGGGTGTCCTTTGGACACCCCTGCACCCTTGAAAATATGCACAATTTGTGGTTAGCTAATTGCTAATCGCACATTTCCCCTTCATTCCTATGGGCCTCCTGGCCCATAGAAATGAATGGGAAATTATTCCTTAATTGCGATTAGCAATTTGCTAATCGCAATTAAGGAATTCTAAGAAATCGCTAAAAAGAAGCTGATTTCTACATACATACCATTTTGCGATTTTTAAATAGCGATTCCTTAAAAATCGCTATTTAGGAATCGCAAAATGGAATGTTGATACATATGGCCCATAGTCATTTACAACAACCTATTGGCAATGCCACTGCTTGTTGCTTAAGACTTTACCCATCAGATAGCAAATGTTGGTGAAGTGGGGTGGCAGCCACTACCCTAAAATAATCTGCAATCCTCATGCATTTCCGTGGCGCTTTCATCTCTACCATGCCCATTAATTTCGATGCATGTAGTGGGTTAGAAAACGATTGCTCCAAAGCATATATATGTCATGGAAGAAATAGTATGCACACTCCAACAAGGGGAACATATTAAATAAAAAAACACTATATTTATTGATATACTATGGAACGGCTAGACATAATAGACATACTAGAGAGCCAGATGGAGTGGAAAGGCGCTTTAAAAAAAAAAAAAAAAGGCCAGTTATCCAAATGAATTGGGCAAAGGAAACAAGCTGCCTCTGATATTCCTGCACACAAATGCTGACCTTTGCCTATGATATCTGTAAGGCAGAGTTGTCTTTGTCTTACCTCAGGAAAATGGTTCCTCAAACACAACACATACAGCAGTATTTATAAAGAGCACTGTAGCATCGTGCTACAAGTAAAACACAGACACTGCTGGTGGTATAACTGGAGCTTTATTCTATGCTTCCAACACCTTTCCTGTCCCTACTCTAACTAACTTAGTTCCTGTCCCTGGCTCCTCCCGTTCCTGCTCCTCCCTCTCACTCCACCCCCAACCACTAGACTACATCCCACGATCCCACGATCTCACATCTCCCCCTTTCTTAACAAAATTAACTTAATTTCCACAATGTTCGCAATTCATCAATCAGCCGCACAGGGCGGCGGACAGCCTGTTCTTTAAGCATCAGTAGTGTCGAATCAGTGGTGGACCTAGCTTTGGTAAAACTTTCCGGTGTCTTAGTCGGGGTATCCTTGACTACGTTGCGTGTGAACTGTTTACTCTCACATTCCGCAGTCCTCATGTTTCCTTCCGGTGGTGTAACTACGGTTGGTTCAGATGCTCGATCTCTTTCATGAATGGATAATGTTCTGGTCCTCTTCTGAGCACCCGCATCTACTTTTACTTCCTTTTGTCTTGTCCGGTCGAGGGCAGCACTGCCCTCCAATTGAGGGTCATGTATACCAGACAGTACGGTGCTATCTGATGAGACTGTCTTGGTTTGGTTCGGTAACTCATTCGCCGCATCTACTTTTACTTCCTTTTGTCTAGTCCGGTCGAGAGCAACACTGCCCTCCAATTCAGGGTCATGTATGCCAGACAGTACGGTGCTATCTGGCGAGACTGTCTTGGTTTGGTTCGATAACTCATTCGCGGCCTCTGGTTGTCTGGCGAACTCGTGAGCTATCTGTGCATAGGCATGTTTCTCTCTCATCTGATGATCTCTCTCTACTGACACGTCCGGCTTTCCTTGCGAAGTGACTGGCTGGTCCCTTCCCATCCGGTGACTAAGGTCCACTGTCTCTGTTTTCCTTTTGTAGGTCCTTTGAGTCAGCCTCGCGGACCCCTTCAGGGGGTGACGGTGTCTGATCTATGTCTGGATATACTTGTGACTGACATGACAAGTTGTCCTGTGGAGTGACTGAGTATTCAGAGACCTTAGTGTGTGACATGTTGCTCTTGACGGGAAGGATGTCCTTTGGTTCCATGGTGCGTTCGGGTGGTTGACGCCATGTCTGGTGTCGGGACCATGACTCGGTCGACTCACGGGATTGAACAGACGTGCTTTCTGGTTCAGAGAAGTCTTTTGTCGACTTCCAGGATCGGACAGAGGCGCTCTCTGAATCAGAGGAGTTCCTGGCCATACCCCTTTTAAAGGATCGGACAGACGCGCTCTCTGAACCAGAGGAGTTCCTGGCCATGCCCCTTTTAAAGCGTTCCTTAGAGAGGGTATCAGGTAATGGATTTCTGCAATGAGTAGGCCGTGACACGTTGTTCTTTGACTCAGGGTTGTCTTTAAGACGCTTCTCCAGGCGCCTTCGTCGACTTGTCTTTGACGTTGTTTCATTTGAGAAGTTGTTCAACAACCACGTGCTTGTTCTTTGTGTTTGGTCTTGAGGTTTTCCATCTTTGCCTTTCTCATATATCAACGACTTCTTCTCAGTTTCTTCATTGTCCTGGGTGCCATTGATGCGTTGGTCTTTTCTTGCTCGTTGTTGGGGAGGATCAGTTTGTCTTATGCGACCTGTTTCTTCTTCCCCTTTGTTTGGTGTTCGGACACCTATGATACGGGTGTGGTGTGTTCTGGTGCTGGATGTTCCCTCGGACTCATCTTCACAGCTTGACGAAGAGTGTTCCTGCGCCGATTTCCAGTGTTGACCATTTTGATCTCTTCTTCTATAGTTTGTCTTCCTTACCCTCCTGTTATGCAGGTTGCCATCTTGTCCAGGAGTGCGATCTGTCCCACTTGACGCTCCCTCTTCATCAGACTTTGAATGACACCTTGAGGGTGAAGAACTCCATGGGGTTGTCCTTTGACTGGTTGACTCGGAGTACTCCTTGTCACTTCTCTTGTCACTTTGTCTTTTCACTGGTCTGCCTTCCCTCTCTCTCTTTTTTGTTTTGTCTGTTTTCCAAGTTTCATCTGTCCAGGCATCTTGACAATTTGCCTTCAGATCCGGGTCCTGTGATCTGTCTCTTGCCTTGACGTGCATTCCAATTTCAGCCTTCCTGATGATTTCTTCTAGCGACCAATGCCCTCGCAGGATCTTGCGCTTTGGTGCGGGGTTTGCGCAGCCTTCAATTATCCGGAGTCGAACTGCGTCCTCATTCATAAAGGTGTTGAAATGGCAGCCTCGTACCAGATTTTGCAACCGAATGATGAAGGTTGGCAATGGTTCACCTGGTTCCTGCCGAGCTGTGTTGAAGGCGATGCGGTCCTGATCCACTTCTGCTTGTGCGGAGAGATGGGCACATAGCTTCTCTTGGAATCTTTCATAGATTTCTGTGTCTTCTTTGGAGAATCTTCTGATTGGGCATCGGCCTTCGGGACCCACCAGATGGAGGAGTAGCATCAGACATTTTCTCTCTCTTTGTTCACCATTGGCGTCCAGGAAGTCACCCAATGTCGCCAGCCATTGGTTCCGTTCGAGACACAGACTCCAAGTATCATACTGCACTCCTGGGGGTGGTGCTTTGATGCAAGGGTTGCGTCGTTGTGCTACTTCTTCCCTCGCCATGAGAGGAGGATTCTGATTGATTGTATTTGGGCGGGCTGTTCACTCGGCTTCTCGACGTTTTAGTTGATCTTCTTTAGTCGAGGCCTTCGGTCTGGTCATCTGCTGGGGCGTTACTAATCCTTGCAAACACCACCGTATGTGCCAGTGACTAGAACTTGGATTTCCTGCGTTCCGAAATGTCCACCAGCCAGCCGCACTGTGCTAGACACAGGGCTCCTTCTCTTTCGAGTCGCATGCTAGTGGCAGATGGTTACCGACTCTTCCGCGGTGAGGCTGGGCGCGTTTGACATCTTTGTTCGTTCGGGCGTTCCCCTTACCCTGGTGCAAGTCCCCCCCAGTCACTTCAGTGTGTATTGTGCTTATTTCTGGGGCTGTCCTTCGCAGTCTTGCCCTCTTCTAAATCTCATGCGATTCTGTCCTGCAGCTCTTCTCTCTTTTGTGCTCTTCGATATGTGTTCACGATCACCTTTACCTATTGCTCGTATTTGCCTACGCTTGTTTGCTTACTGCACCTCATGCAGGTGTTCGTGCTTGCTCAGTGTCAGTCTCTTGCGTTCACTCGTGCTTGTTTCCTTGTTGCACCTCTTGCACTCGCTCGTGTTTGTTTTGTGTCGACTCTTGTGTCTGCTTTATTTGTCCTTGCCAATGCTTGTTTATTCACTCTTGACAATGCTTGTTTATTTGCTCTTGTCAAAGCTTGTTTGTTTCTTCTCGCCAAAGCTTGTTTGTCTGCTCTCGCCAATTCTTGTTTGTTCCTTCTTGCCAATGCTTGTTTATTTGCTCTCGTCAATGCTTGTTTGTCTCTTCTCGTCAATGCTTGTTTATTTGCTCTCGTCAATGCTTGTTTGTCTCTTCTCGCCAATGCTTGTTTATTTGCCTCAATCAGTGCTTGTTTCTTTTGCTGGGTGCCTGACTTCAAGATGGCCGCTCTATACCAACTAAGGGTTTTGTCCTGAAGAACGCCTGACTTCAAGATGGCCAACGTCCCTGCAGACACACGAGGCTTTCTCTCTCTCTCTTCATTCAGTCCCCGCTTGCTCTGGACTCACCGGCAGCAACTTCAGGCAACAGTGCAGGTCAGGATACCTTTTCTTAGTCACTGGTGCCACCAGGTGAGGTTGGGGTGGGCTCCCGCCTTGCTCTGCAGGTTTTCGCGCTTCTTTCCGACCACCTGCCAAAACTCACGCATCGGGCGTGAGGTTTTCCGCCGTCGGGAAATGCACAAGCCCCGATCTCTGCGCTCTCAACAGCGCTTGACAGCGGCGCCTCCCAGACGACGTTCGCTGTTCTGGGGCACTTCTTGCTCAGTTTTTGAGCGCCACACAGGGTCGGAGTGGGCTCCCGATCTCTGCAATCGCGCCACTCACCCAGGGCACACGCTTCCAGCGTGAGATGCGTGATCGGCTCCTCTTCTCAGCTGGGCTTCACTCGGCGGCGTTTTCTTCGACGCTGCCTAGGGACAGGTGTTTGCTTAGGGGCTGCAGGCAGGGGATTCAACATCCCATCCTCGTCGCCAGTTGTAGCATCGTGCTACAAGTAAAACACAGACACTGCTGGTGGTATAACTGGAGCTTTATTCTATGCTTCCAACACCTTTCCTGTCCCTACTCTAACTAACTTAGTTCCTGTCCCTGGCTCCTCCCGTTCCTGCTCCTCCCTCTCACTCCACCCCCAACCACTAGACTACATCCCACGATCTCACAAGCACCTTCAATGTTTTTCAATAAAAAGAAAATATAAAGTTACTCCCAAATGTATCAATAAACATAGACGTGAAAATGGTACATTTATTCCCAATTGCAACAACTGTACATTTTCTCAAACACAATTTTCCATGAAATGCAGGTTTTCTTTTCCCTTATTACAGTCTAGTGCTTAAGATATATTACTTATTGGTTCAACTAAGGGTCATGACTATTAGCAAGAGGGTGTGTTCATTATAAACTAACACAATTTGAAGACCTACTGCTACCCAATAACCGATCGATGTGCTGCCCCGAACAGACCAATGATTTGCCCCAATAGTCCAACACATTACCCCTAACTGACATATGGGTGTATTCTTTTCAACATTATACATTTCAAAGTGTATATGTCAATTTTGTTGCAGAAGGATACAGTTAAAGACACCACATTAAATGTTAACAAATGAGTTTCATACTCATCAGTGAATGTAAATATATACTATGTTGTACCTTCAAATTTGAGAAAAAGTCTCCCTAGGCCTTCCTTCTGAACTCGCTTCCATCCTTGCTTTACAATATATATCATAAGTTCTGGTCTCAACAGGTGCCTGTTAAGCATACTGTGAATAAATACATAACTAGGTACTCACATCGC
This sequence comes from Lissotriton helveticus, assembly GCF_964261635.1. Lineage (NCBI taxonomy): Eukaryota > Metazoa > Chordata > Amphibia > Caudata > Salamandridae > Lissotriton > Lissotriton helveticus. The sequence continues at coordinate 1,139,240,632 of NC_136061.1, read as the reverse complement.
TAGCAATGTTTCTTGAAGCTCTGGCTGCAACAATTGGAATAGAATCTCCCAGAACATGGTTCCCTTTAGCAATGAGCTGTTTCCAAGCTTGCTTGTAGTTTGACTGTAACAAGAAGACAAGTGTTAGCTGTGAGTAGAAAACATCACAATTCAAAGCCTGCCTTGAAAATACATCTTTATAGATTTTATATCAACAAAATCATAAGCGTTCCTTTGCTTTCTCCTCCATTTGAATATCTGGTTGTTCACTTCTCTCCTTGTGCCATAACAATCCTAAAACGTACCTTAAGCTCTAATTTGTCAACTAACTGCTCTACGGGCCTCGATAAACTCTAATGGCAAACCACCATCCATTAATATTTGTATGTTCAACTCCTTTGGACTAATGTCCCCTCTAAACCTGACATACTACTTATTTCAGGTTGATGTGAGTGTTTAACAGACTCCATGAACCCTTTTGTTACTTCTAGCAAGTAAACTAAGTTTACAGGCGCCTTCCCTGAAAGCTGCTTCATTACAGCATGCTACTCAATGTGCTTTCAACTCCTTAAACATAGAATACCTACAGGGCTTAATTTGAGCCTGTGATTTCCGGTGCTCAGCACTAGCACTTAATCATCAACACCGGCGCTTTTCATATGCACTAGTTAAGGACACATTCATTTACGAGGAGAAGTAACTGATTCAGAATCACAAGATGTTGAGCCGACGCAGAGACTTGAACCTGCTTCCCCAGCTCCAAAGTCGGCAGCTCTGGCCATTACACCACAACATCTCCCCACTTTCATGGTTAGTTGTTGATTCTGTTTTAGGCGGCGCTAACAGGGGAAATGGGCTGGTGAAAGCTGCCTCCTGACGAGAGCCTTGGCACTTATGTTTTTTACAAATTAACCACCAGAATGCCATCAGTTAAAAAGTATCTAGGTGCACATTGAGGCATTTGAACTGGAAAACAATGTGATCCAAATAATAGCAGGCCATGCAAAGGAATCCTCATTGCTACCAATGAGGACCAGAGCCAGAAGGGGGTACCTGAGATCCCCAGTTATGTAACATCAAGCCCTGATAGCAAAGTGAAGAGAAGCCTCAAGGGAATACAATGATGTTAAATAACAATACAAGAGTTCAAGAAATCAATCCATGGAAATAGTAGATGTTAGGTCATGTTTAGGGACTTAAAAGGTGCATTTGGATATGAAGTTTGGACAACAACTACTTTGGGCAACAAAAGCAGTGTAAAGGTAAACTCAAAAGTGAAAATAGGTGTGTCTTTATATGTTTTCCTAAAAAAAAACTACAGATTGAGGTTACCCAACCACTGGCTTCCTGAAAGTCACCACGCTCCTTGTCTACTAACCTCAAGCAGGAAGGCCTCTGAAGACCGAAATGTATATTTGGTAGGTAGAAATGAAACTTGTGGGGCAGGAGTAGAGGGATTAGCTATTAAATGGCAACATGGACTTCAAAGGAGGTTTGACACTCAACTCTCTGAACAAGTGGAAGGAAATGCCCACAGAGGTAAATTTAAATCAAGCATTTTGCAAAATTAATATGTCTGGTTTGCATTTATGCCTATAATACACCAAATAGTTACAGGCTGTGCCATTATTCCACGCATGCTAAATTAAGTACAACATTGGGCTGTATTGCCCATGTCATTTTATTATAAATGTATCTGCAATATGCTATTACCCTTTATAGTCTGTATTATTGTTATTTGCCCTAGCAACATGGCTATAACTGTCTATAGCCAGATGTAAAAAAAATACTGACACCAGCTGTTTGCCCCTTTGAAGCTATGTCCTTGTGTATTTAGGGAGGCCTAATGGAATGCTGTTTGAATAATCCAGATCAGAAGCCACAAAATTATGCACACAAGGTATTAAATGGCCAAGTGGTATTTAAATATCTGCCTCCGGGTTCTCAGTTCGAATCAACATGTTTCAACCGAAGAGGTGATATAAAGAAAGAAAGGATACAGGGCACACCTGTGCCCAATAGAATTTCCAGGTTCTTGCCTGACCTTTCTGAGGCAAAAGTTGTGAAAATGAACTAGGCCAAGAGTCTATGGACCAGAGATTACTTTAACTAGGCATCACTTTTCCAAAGTACCAATGTGACATGCACTGTACAGCCTTGATCCTCCAACAATGATTTGAGCTATAATATAAAGTAATGGCAATTTATACAAGGAGTCTACTCACCTCGCTGATATTGGCAGCATTGTATCTAGCCTGGATAAACTGAGGCATGTTCGCAGGTAAGTTGTACTTATGCAGGTACTTTTCTCCGGAAGCTTTGTAAAGTCTCTGCAAAATGGAAAAATAAACAAGATCAAAGCATGAAAATAAAAATGTCAAATCGTGGCATTTGTCTTTAGAAACAGGTATAAGCAAGTCTATAATGCAAGCATGACAATTCAGTCCTATAGGTTTAGGAACCTATAAATATCCTTAAAATACCAGTCATAGAACACCAATCATCCACCAAAACATTGTTATTTCATTCTGAAGAACTCCACTTCAGTTGTGGGTTCACAAGTCCTGGCATCCAATCCAATACCAATATTGAAAAGGTTGAAGACTTGGCTCTTCAAACAAGACTAGGTGATCTCACTGCACAGCGTTGATGACTGAAAGCTCACCGCCGGTATACTCCGCGGAGTAGCCGTACGCTTTAAAAGTTCCATTACATTAATTCATTCAATACCCTAATACTGCACTCTGACCAACCACCTTTAGTCCCCTTAGCCAAAATTCCCATGATGGACATACTAACTTGAGTTGGAAGAAAGGTTTACAGCTCTCTTTACAGACTGGGCTATTGGAACTGAAGCTGAACTGGGAAAGGTGGGGGGCTGCTCAGGCCAAAAAAGCAAACAATATCCAGACACAACCAGAGAAGTGTTAATCACTCACTAAAAGTAACCTAGCATGTCTGTTGAACATTGAAGGCAGAATACCTTCCCTGCTCACACCATCATAGAATGGGCTCCTATGCTAACCCAGGACCCACATTCAGCAATGTTATATGCATCTTAGCCTCACATCCTCGCAACAGTTTATCTTAGACTGTGCCCAGACATCAACTCTGGGCAAAGCGTAGGTGGAGAGGACCCTTATTAGTAGGTTCATGACCAGCTCTCCACTGCACTCTATATTCTGCCTCTGGGTCTTATCCGCTAACCAGTAGACCATTCTGTTTCAGTTATTAATCTATAGCAGCCCTTTAATAAGGTATAAAAAAGATGGCATCTACACTATATATTGATGTTAATACCTTTTGAGAAATCAATGCATCTTTAGATTATCAATGATGGCATGAAAGGGGTCAGTAACACATAGACGATCTTGTCTTTTTTGACTAACACCAGAAATAAAATAGTTGCATGTATTTACCGGACCTCCACACCAGAAACTATCTACACCACCAAAAAGCTTGAAATATAAGAGCAGCCATTATTTGAAAATAAATACTCTGGGGTTGATTCCGATGTTGTTTGCAAAGCATTCCTACCGAATCGGTTCTGGAATGCTTTCTGGACGACTCGGATTGGGGGAGTCCGACCGAGGGATTTGGATGCATCCGGATTCTTCTGGATACAATTCGGTCAGACTCCCATTGACTTTAATGCAAGCCTGTTTTCTGAACGAGAACACAAGCTCCCATTGAAGAAATGGGTGGCTGGAGAAAACCTTTCCCCCTGTGGCAGAGGCACTCCACGGTGCCTGCCACAATGTGCATGGTTGGAAAGGGGGGTCCCTTGGATACCCCCAATGGCCCGATTCGGAAGGACCCAGATGAAAGGGTGCGTGCTACGGGCCCCCAAAAACAGATTCTGGCAGCAGATTGATTCCGGAGAAACCGAATCGGAATGGCTGTCCGAATCTGTCATTGTACTTGCTCGTTCGGAAACCAAGTCCATAGAGCTGTACGATTCGACTCCGAAAGACACGACCCGTCTGAATGCCTTTTGGAACCGATTCGGACAGCCCTTCCAGTTTCCAGGCATTGTGATCGGTCGTTGGGAAGTGTGTACGAGTCGCTCGGCAACAAGGGTTCTGGATCAGATTCGGCAAACCCAAACCCGATTAGGAGCCTTTCCTAATGACATTGGAATTGACCCCTAAGCTGGAGGGCAGCACCATGCCAGATGAAAGTAAGAATTTAGAGTATGGATTATACTCCATCTGGCGGAGGTCTAGTCCTCCAAATAAAGGGGCATAATATCAAGCCCCTTATTGCCGCTTTAGCGGCCGTTTTGGGGCGAAAAGCGGCGATAATGGCATCGCACTATTAGCAAGGACACGCTAGCGCGTGTTTCCTTGCCTTAACGCCCGGTTCCCTATCGCCTCACCTCACATCGCTAATGAGATGCAAGGTAGGCGTGCACCTCACAACTACATCATAAAATATCAGTAACGGTGCTTTGCTGTATTTACCACAAAGCCCCGTCCGGTTTAGCGTTGATTTTTTTTGCACTAACTGGGCCTTAACGCTGGAATTTAACGACTGTTAAATTCCAGACTAAGGTATACCTTACATGGGGGTTGGATTGTGTGGCTAAGACCACAGGCCCTGTCATCAAGGATATCGCAGTTTGCCATGGAACATCGCTGGAAAACCAGCATTGTTCCATGGAAAATGGCGATATACCCTCTATTACTGGAATTTTTATCGCCTTGGTGATACTCGTTGTTAGTAACGCGCTAACCGGGTGAAAAATTCCTGCGATAGACGGAGCTAAATAAAAAAGTGCTATGCGCGATTTGCGATATTTATCGCTGTCTATTGTTAATATGCCCCTTAGTGTTTTCCGCTGGCCTAGCAGACAACTCTAGTCACGCCTGTGATGGTGGTTCCTGTCTACGTTTGATAGACAGCTCCGTCATACTTGGCAGACGGATGTTAAACTTTCAACTTGTTTTTGTTTTCCCAAAAGATGGATTTTATTTTTTTTAAACAAAAACGAATAACCTCCATGCCATGGGAAGCTTCTTCTATGGTGTGGGGATCAGTTAAATGTTTTTACTGTCCCCTACAGCCATTTTTTTCACTTTGATAAAGGGAAAGTAAAAAATGGCTGTTTTACTGCCCACTCTTCATTGGGTGAGTGGTCGATTGCCGAATCCTCTGATGGCCCTTAGACTGTCGATCCGTCGGAGAAGCATGTCAGCAACAGAGACAGAAAAGTCTCAGTTGCAGAAATACTTAAGGTCCATCCATCTGTAAATCAGGCAGGTGGAACTTCAGTTTAGCAGAGAGAGTACTCTGTTGCAATAGACTACCCTCTCCGCCGAACTCTAAATTAGCCCCAAATGAACTTTTGGAAGGTAAACACTAGCCGGCAACACCAAGTTTCTGACTGTGGTAGAAACTCTTACCGCCCAGAGATTGAACATACAGCTGCAGGAGGATCATCTACTTTAAATTAAGTTGCTTTGTTCGGATGGAGGCTGACCTGGGCATTGATATCATAAGTGCACCAGGTAGAGTGGCACCACTGTCAGGCAGTGTAACGAACCCACTGCACCCAATTATGATTGCCTTTTACCCCCTAGTGGGATGACAAATTATGCATTTTTCTTTCTTGCATTAGGGCCAATGGTCTAATTGCCATGACACAGAGACTAGCTTTTTGGTTGCCTTTTTCATGTGGCTGTTAGTGATTTCTCTTTTCGAGGTAAAGCCATCAGTTTTCCTCCATGGTCTTTTTAATAATTAATTAAACCATTGGGTCTTTCCATTTTACATTATTGTAGAGCATTTTAGAATCAGCCGGTCCGGAACAGGAGACATGTTCCTTCTAATGGCTTGGTGAAAAAAAACACTATCGTTATTACCTACTAAACCCTGCTAAGGTGCTCATCTTCGAACTATGTGCTGTGCTGATGACTCGGTGGAACAGATGAGAAACCAGTGGCTGCAGCGTCTCCCCTGCTGCCAGCAGCATAAAAAAGAAAGAAGAAGAAAACTATAATAAATCTGTGTTGATTATCATTTTAGTTTGTTTACCAGAGGGATGACAGGCACCGACGGAGAGTAGTATGCACATGTTGATTTGGCCGGCTGTCTCAAGCTAGCCATACCGACACGCGCACTGAAGCTGTCTCCAACCTGAGCTGCGTTGTTGGGTTGTAGACAGCTAACACAGTCTCTCAGTCTCCTTAGGAGCACAAATCGAGGCTCAGATCAACCCTGAAGCTGTTCTCATGCATGAGAGCAGCATCAGGATTGGCCGCAAGGGAGTCTGGGAGCCTGTACCTGCAGTGTAGCCACGAGAGGAGCAGAAGACTGGTGATGGGGTGGGCTGCAGGCGTCAGGTAAGATCTTTTTTGTCTCCCTTTTTTTCATTGCCCCCCCCCCGTATTGCTGAAACAAAAGTGTTAACGTGTTTTCGAATAAATAACTTAACAATGTGAGCTGGCCAAAAGAATGACAACTATGGAGATTTTGCACATTTTATTTCCACATAGGGGTTAATTATTTGCCTTTGTGGTGGTTTTAGCCTAAAATACATATTAGGAAATTGTCAAATTGGAATACGCATAGACTGGAACGTGAGCTAAAAGAGTGATAACACAAAAATGACATCTAAGAAAAAAGTAAATTGCAACTGTCACTGAGAAGGGTGTGGTTTAGGAAAATTGTAATTGAAATATCATCTAACAGAAAGAGTGTTCCAAATATTGTTCTGACATAAAAATGAACAGTAAATCAAATATCCTCAAGCATATTTTCTCTTATTGTGTGCCAGCTGATAGTACTTACATCACTGAGCTGCTCAGCATTGGTTTTTGCCTGGACCATAACCGGGGAGTCGACCACACTGGTGAATTTGATGGTGTCAGGGTGTTGGCGGTAATTCTTCTCATCCAGGGCAAATGCTGCCTTCTTGGCTTTCTCGACATCCAGGGATCCAATGGGTATCCAGCCAATGCCTTTCATCCAGCTGTTGTAGTCGGCTTTGTACAAATTCTGCAGGAAAACAAGAAAGGTGCACACATTTCACCTTCTGAGACTTGTTTGATCCAACTAGAAACATAGACCATGTCCAAGGTACTTGCTACTCACGTCGCTCTGGATCTGCATCATGTTTTTGGACAGCCCCACGCTCATGGCGTCTGGCAGGTAGGTGTAGCGGTGAAGCAGGTGTTTGTAGTGAATGTTACTGGCTATGTCTTGGGCTTTCTTTGCAGAGACCACAGTCACCATATCGAGAGGGGTGTTGTATTTTGTTTTTGTCTTCTCGTAGTCCTTCTTGTACTCACGCTCGGACTGCATTTTCGCAATATGCATGTTATGGACCAGTTTGGGGTCATCCTGCAAACTACGGAACCCAACAAGTTTTCCTTTATTCTTTTCGTAGTCCAAGTGATATTGAACCTATGGGACCACAAGAGAAAGCTTGAGTAATAATGCACTTCAAGGTTTAAGTTTCTCATGGACATAGCTGTATTATCTGGAAAAGCATATAATATTCTAACTCCGTAGAGAGGACCAAGGAACAAGGATCTTAAATAGAAATGCAATTTTGAGGAACATGATTTCTTCCAACATGGACTACAACATCTTTTGTTACATATCAAGTAGAACTTTTGTATCTAGAAATTCATAAGTGTTTCAGGTCATTCAGCAATGAGGCGGGCAGGGGTCTAGGTGCAATCTATTCATCTTACCTTTTATTGCCTAACTGAAAACAAAGTGCTGATATGATGAGGATGGTAAGGGGCAGACTTCGACAGCATATCGCCAAGGCTGTTTGATAGTCTCTCTTTCGATGGGCTAGCAGGAGGTGAATAAGAAACCTGTGGGGCCTTCAACCCTTGTGTGCTGTATTTATTTATTTATTAAGTTTTTTATAGCGCGACAGCTACCCGTAAGGGTTTCCCGGCGCTGAAAGACAATTACTGCAAGATACAAACCAAGAAGATTATTAGACAAAAAGCCAGGTTTTCACGGCTCTACGAAAACGAATGTGGCAGTTCTCCCTCCGCAAAACCAAGGGAAGTGAGTTCCAAAGTCTGGGTCCCAAGGTTGTGAAGGAGCTGCCGCCCATTCTCGAGAGTCTGAACTTAGGTATGCAGAATAAGTGTAGGGACGAAGAGCGAAGTGAACGGGCAGGGATATAAGGTGAAACAAGGGCTTGAAGATAAGCGGGGGCAACTCCAATCTTGATCTTGTGCATAAAGCACAGTGCCTTGAATTTTACACGGTTATCAAGACTGAGCCAATGAAGCTCCTTCAGGTGCTCAGTAATATGATCCCGTTTTCGACAACCACAGAGAAGCCGTGCAGCAGCATTTTGAACCAATTGGAGACGGCGTATGACCGCCTTGGTTGATCCCAGATAGAGCACGTTACCGTAGTCCAACATGGAGGTCACCAAGGCAGTCATCACGGATCTCTGGGTGTTAGGAGGTAATATGCAAAAGATTTTTCTCAGCCACCGTAAGATGGTAAACCAGGTGGCTGCAACTTTGTTGGCCTGATCTTTCATAGATAAACCCTTGTCGATAATGACCCCAAGGTTACGCACCCGTTCTGATGGAGTGGACAGGGAACCCATGGCCGAAGGCCAGTGTCTCGGGCTCCAAAGATCAGGTTTGTTACCGAAGACTAGTACCTCCGTCTTTCCGCTGTTTAATTTGAGAAAGTTGCGATTCATCCAGCAGGATATTTCGCTGGGACCAGTTTGCAGAGAAGAGGAAGAGGTAGGGTCAGCTTGGGATAAAGAAAAGATAATTTGAGAATCGTCAGCGTAAGTGAATAAGTTCAAACCAGAGCGATATGCAATGTGGGCCAAAGGAATAACATAAAGATTAAAAAGAAGGGGACTAAGGATAGAACCCTGGGGCACGCCATGTGGGGACAAGTAAGTATTGGAGGTGGACGTGTGAGAAAAAATTTGGAATGTGTGGTCCGTGAGAAAACATGTGAGCCAGTTCAAGGCTTTATCGCCTATGCCAAAGGAAGCTAAGTTATTAAGAAGGATGCTGTACGATACAGTATCGAAGGCTGCACTGAGATCAAGTAATATCAGTGCAGCGGTTTCACCTCGATCCAGTAGCAAGCGAAGATTCCCAGTCACTCCTAGGAGGGTGGTTTCTGTAGAGAAACCCGGACGAAAACCAGACTGGGAGGGATGAAGAAGATTATTGGTTGCCACAAATTGAGACAAATGCAAATGAATATGCCTCTCAAGGATTTTGGAGAATGCAGGCAATAACGAAATAGGGCGAAAGTTAGAAGCAACATTTGGATCCGCGGTCGTTTTTTTTATTAGCGGGGTGACCATTGCGTGCCTCCAACAACTAGGGACAGTGGCCGAGTTAAGTGAGAAATTAAGCAAAGTGCAGATCGTGGTAAGTTGAGGGGGCTCCAGCATGCGTAAAATCGAAATGGGTAAAGGATCAGCTGGGGAGCCTGACTTAATGTTGCTCAAGATCTCCAGTAGGGTAGAAGGGCAAAGATCAGGCCAGGTCAATAATGAGGCCGAAGGTGGACACAAGGCTGAGGGCAGCAGTGAAAGATCTGCGCCATTCCCCATAATAAGGGGTGAGTTCATCAAAGCATTACTATTATCTCGGGCTGCAACATCTTGATAGATATTCTCGATTTTAGAGATAAAATACTGGGCAAGTTCGTCACATTTGCTGCTAGATAAAGGGGGAGGTGTAGCAGTAGTCTGTGAGCCAGCAAGGTCTCTGACCACATTAAACAATACTTTGGATTTGTTTATTGCTTCGGTGATTATTTTATTTGAATAAGTGGCCCTAGTGTGGGCACAAGCCTTGTGATACTGCTTTAGTTCCGTTTTTATAAATAAGACCGGCTGAGATGGAATAATCCCTTCTCCAAACACGTTCCAATTTTTTGCATCGGGATTTATGAAGACGGAGTGTCTCGTTATACCAAAGGGCAGGTGATTTGTGAAAAATTATTTTCTTCTGAACGAGGGGGAGACAGATGTTAATAGCTTCAAGAAGCCAAGAGTTCACAGAGCTGGCCGCAGCTTCCATGTCGCCCAAGCCTAGTAGGTTGTTTGGCGCAAGATTGAGCAAGGCTTTGTTAAAAGCAGCAATATTGAGATTCTTCCAGTCTCTCTTCCTGATATTCACAAAAGGATTGTGATTAAACAGTGCTTCATTGCTTGCCACAGTAAACTTAATGAGGTAATGGTCAGACCAAAAAAACGGTAGCACTAGTTGAGTAATATTCGAAAGAATAGGATCTAAAAGATGCCCACCTTTATGGGTGGGGCCCTTATTATGTAAGGATAGATTCATTGAGGCTAGATCCGCAATAAAATTGCCAGCCACGCTATCCGTAGGGTCATCTAAGTGAACATTCAGATCGCCAAAAATTTAAAAATTACTGGACGATGTGAGAACGGATGCTACGTATTCTAGAAATTGTGACTGCCAGGAATTCACAGGGCCCGGGGGGCGATACACTAACAGTCCCGTGAGGGTGTTTTTAGGGTTGAGAGCAAGCTTAAAATGCAATGCTTCGCAGCTGCCTACAATGACAGGATCGGACTGGCATTGATACTTTTTCTTAAATATAATTGCAACGCCACCCCCTACTTTTCTAGGACGGTCACTCCTGACAATGGCATACTCGACAGGCAAAGCTTCGGCAATATCCGGGCCGGAACTGTCGTGAAGCCATGTTTCAGTGATGAAGAGTGTGTCAGGGGCTTCATCAGTTAAAAGATCAAAAATTTCACGTTTATGCTTGGGCAGTGAACGGCAATTAAGACTCAGGAACGTATAGCTTGGAGGAGAAGGAGGGGTCGTCCGTGATACTGGGCTGTTGCGTAAGTGCGGGACGTCTAAGTAGAAAGAGCAATGAGGACAGTGTTGAGGGAATTGGTCCAACATGTCGAAAGGGGCCACTATATGAGTCCTCAAAGGTCTCAGATCCAGTAGTTGTTAAGCATCATAAGTGAGGAATGTCCCCGTAAATTGACCAGGGGGTATGGCCCCGGGACCCGTATGGGCGCGGACGGGAAATGACGCACATTTATACAGTGAAGAGGGTGGGAGGGTCGAAAAGACTAGACCGCGATCCCTGCACCTCCCTAAAAAATGGCGGCTCACCCCCGGCTCAGCCCGCAGCAGCGTTCACTCGGCTGTGCGGTCAGATGTCAGTGCAACAGAGTAGTCATGTGCAAAAGAGCAGGTAAGCAGCAAACGAAGTGAAATAATGTAAAACGCTATAAAACACAGAATGAGGTATTCAGCCTAACTTTCCCGGCTTTCCGCCTCAGGAAAGTAAAATTGCGAAAAGTCAATCCTGTATGATCAGGTTTATAATGTTTCATGAAAAGGTGTTAAAACTGGGAGATATTGCTTCCAAGGGCGAGAGTGTGTGTGCAAGCACAAGTAGGTATGTGTGCTCACAGCAGAATATCTTGTTCGCGAAATACACTTAGTTCTTAAATGCTAGTCTTACATAGCCACAATAAAATAAATAGGCCCTGACATTGCTACCAGTATATTCCCCAGCACGCTTTCATGCTCCTCGTATACCTCATACAACAAGTTGTCTTTACCCAAATATTAAATTGCAATAAAACCCAGACCTTTATGATTGTGTTAATATAATAAACCTCCCAAGAGGACCGGATAGGTGAAGTGTGAGGTGCTGCAACGCTGGGAACATAGACCATCCAGGAAGGAAGTGCCCTTTTTTTAAAATACGGAAATCAAAAAACACAAACATTGCATAACAACGCAGTACACTGAGAAATGTTAAACAAAAGGTACAAAACCCTTACACGTTAAGCGACGTAAGCAGAAATATGCACCATGTAAATCATTAGGGCAGACTTTCCTTTTCTAGAAAACAAACACAGTGCACTAGAGGACATAATGAAACTCTTTAAGTGCATAAGCCATTTAAGGCTAGGCATGTGCTTTCATCTCCATGTCCTGACATTTTAATCTGTGATATGTAACACATCCTAAAAGTGAGGAAATCCTGTTCATGACAGCCAGAAGTCACACCCTACAGACAGGAATGCCTGACAGAAACTCCGAAAGACAAATGTAAGGGTGTGATTAACAACAGCAAGAAATATTTCATAGCAGAGAATCCATTGGCACTGTGGCCAGCATTAAATCTACATTAATAAAACACTGTAGCAGGTTAAAAAAAACAAGACATCAAACTTACATCACTAGCAGCACGTCTGGCAGCTTTTGCTGCCTTGATAGGAATTGCATCAATCTTGAGGTCATATCCCTTGGTCTTTAATTCTTCTAGCCCAGCTTTGTAGTAATTCTGTAAAAACAAATAACAAAAATGTTCATTATAAGGGTGATCACATTATCTAGATACTGCATGTCATCAGTCACCCTAAATGAAACGCTTACTTACATCACTGAGGTTGATAGCATTAACCCTCGCTTGGATGAATTCAGGGAGATCATGAGGTAGGGTATAGGTGTGAAGTCTTTTCTCTCCCGCTGCTTTGTATAGAATCTGCAACAGAAAATGAGAAGCGTTTAAAGAAACAGTTGGTGGATGATAGCACAATAGATTTTACAACCCAACCAGACGTCACCAAACAAAGAGCATTCCGGAACTCTAACGGATGATTATTGTTGACGATGTAAAACTGGGCAATAGGAGAAGTTACTTCCTTTTCACTGTATGGCCCCTTTAAGTCTAGTAGAGCTCTGGTGTGTGATTAGCAGATTGACGGAAGGCATCATGAACAGTATGATCAATTATTCTATCAAGAGATTTTGTAATCTAATCCTCAAACTGAATGCTTATTAGACTCTTACTAACATGTGCTAAATTCTGGAACAATACATGGGCAGATATATTACAGAAAGAAAAAAGGAATACGGAAATATTACAATAAATGCATTTTATTTTACCCCAGTTACACCAATGAAAAACGTCCTAATAATTAAAAAAAATAAAAACCTAGTTGAAAATGTAATATATTATCTCAAAAAGAAAGGCACTGATGTATAATATGTTGTACTTCTGCACTGATCAGCACTAATAGGGGGGTTTTAATATCTAGTAGAGGTTGAGGCCTCCTTATATCACTGAGAAGTGTCAAAAGAACCTCCATCCATGGTCAAAAGAACAATGCAGAAAATCTTTAATCTTTCTGGGTTGAGAGTACTGGCCCCACTGTGAGGAGAAATGAATTTACACTTCCTCATTCTTAGCAAGGCAGGATGACCAGTGGGAATAGTAGAGGCCATTTTTGAGTGTGCCCAATAAAAGCACTAACCAGTTCTGCTAGGGTTTGTCTCAAAAGTCCACTAGGGTAGGGATCCTCTCATTAGAAGCAAAGACTAAAATCCCAGAAGACCAAACGATCTTGGACTGGTTACAAAGGCATTCCTACTTTTATTAATTGTGGGTCATGTTTTAGAGGCTGACTGATTCAGTTCTGATAGGCTTGTCTCCAGAAAAGAGAACTCATAAAGATCCTGACGGCTGAAGTATTTTGCTACCACTAATTGAACACTAACAAAGTTGAGCCTTGGAAGAGCTGGCTAAATCTTTCTGAGATATTTTTATTGAGAGCCAAAGCTTTTGATTCAGAACAGCCTTAATTTGTCTGATGCAATTAAAACAGTAAATTACTTATACTCTGACCCTATAAATATTAGTGGGCCCGATGTAAGACCATGTTTTCCAGTTGCAAATCTTGTGAATAACAAAATCAAAGGTTATGACAACCTGGAGTTATAATGTACAAAAGGTTCTTTATGAGTCAGAAAAGTATTTTTGACTTGGAAAGTAGACTTTTTGATTCAGACAGTCGAGGCAAACAAAGAGCCATTCCGCTCCTCTGATGATTCACAATGGAATGGGTCAATGACTTGCAACCTCAATTGTGGCCACAAACCATTGACCAGAACCCCACTTCCTAAAGGATACTTGCACGGAAGGACAGCTCCCGACATGTTGATTGGGGCTATCAACATTTGGAGGAGATGACAGGAATATGGTCTGACACATGCTCCCTCAAAGACAAAAACAGAGTTTAAACTTTTTTAATGCCTTTTGCAGGACAGTGGCTGTAATAGCAAAAAAATGAAGGCCTGTGAGGGACAGCAGATTTCAATTTGGGCATGCACAACCCGTTCAGTGGAATTCACCGTCAGAAATGTGCCTCCCTAGTGTTAAAAAAGGGGCATGATTGTGTGAATGCTGCCAAATTGGCAGTTTGCACAATGACAGATTTATACATTGGTTGCATCACAAAGTGAAGGTCCGGCCACAAACTAGTCAGAATGCAGAAACTACTGCTTTGTAACCAAATCTTTTGTAAATTAGGCTAAATGTGCTTTATTTCTTAGACAAGGTGGAATAGGCAGTCTTGTCATGCTTTCACCATCACCCCACCATGGGAAGAGAAATATGTATAATAAAGTATTTATCAACATTTCTCTCCAGAGCCTAAAAATGTTGACATAGTAACTATCTTGTCTGGAAAGTAGATAGGCCAAATTGTCTTCAGTCCACCCGGGATTTGCAATATTGTCTCTTCACATAACACACTCTAAGAAGCAGAGAGCCTGTGTGTGCTGTGTTCTACCCTGATAGACTTTCCATGGTAGAAAACATCCAACAGCTCGAACATTTTAGTCCATCAGCTGTACTACAAAAAAAAACAAATCTTAAACTAGCCTAGTGGTGTGTTTGCTCGATTGTTTTACACAGCAGTACACAATATCCGCAGGTCCCTTGACATATATGTGGTTTTATCCCAGAGAATTCTGGTAATGTTTCTGTATCCCACTTCTTGTGATATTTTAAGGTTCAACAATGTAGTTGTTTCTAGCACTGATACTGGAGCAGACATGGTCATAAGGTTGGTTAGGCCAACGACAACCTGGGGTAAAAGAGGTACTTGACTAGATGTTCCTACAGGCATATCCCAGTCTCACAATGCTGCAAATGTCCGCGTACTTATTTCCAGGTTCAAATTGGTGGCAAATGCATTCACAATAAGCAGTAAGAAATGAGAAGGCAGTTTAAAACATGAAAAAGTACTTAGATGATCCCTGAAAAGTGCCTTATCTTGTTGATACATGTTTGGCATTGAGGGTGGATGCTCTATGTAATTACCCCAAAGGTCTGGAACTTCTCGATGCCACTACAGCTGAGAGGTCCCAAAAAATTTTCTATGTTCAAAAACAGCTGAAGACCTATGTGTTTAGTCTGCAGTTATCAGAATAACTCTTTTTTATCTCACCTTGTCAAGTTTTTCCCTGCAGGGCTCCCGCATACAGTGCCAAAAGCGGGGGAATGCCTGTTTTTGAGGTCTAAGTTGATATGCTATACAAATCTCAAACATAGGATAACATAGGATGTGTACCCAGTCACTGCAGTTGCGAGCACTTACATCACTCCTTTGTGCCTGGTTGATTTTCGATTGTACAACAATTGGTGCATCATCGATCGAAGTGAACTTGATGGTATCTGGATGCTGTCTGTATTTTTTCTGCAGGGGGAAAAATGACATATTTTAGCTTGTGTTGTTCGGCTGCATACCACCATCCAGGCATCATATGTTTAATGGCTCAAAACTGCAAAGTTGCTGAACGTAAATACACATTGCTAGTGCATTAGAAAAAAAATCAAGCCTTCTGAAAGCATGACACTAGATTCAGGTTGTAGCCTGCCAGACAGTGCAACTGTCCGGTTGAGAAAGACTTATTGGAGACATGTAGATAGATGACCGGGACAGCAACACCGTTCCTTGCTTTCCACTGGCTTTTTGTTTTGTCACTCTTATATTCATGCTTTCTATTTGATGGTTTTATGTTTAGTCTTTGTCCCTCCCATGGGACATACCCTGCTTGCCATTGTTCTGATTGGTTCTTTATATCCTTCCACATTGGGTCTGCTTTTCGGAAGGAAAAAATATATTTTTCCTAAAAGCACAAAGTGCATGCATTTACCGAGTGTTCTGTGTTTTCCCACTTCTTCCAGAACATTTCTTTCCATAAGCCTGTTGCTCGCGTCATTTCTTAGGTGCGCGCATACTTTCTGTCTGCTCCTATAAAATGAAGCAGCCGGCTGCGTACACTTTTTTTCCCTGTTGATTAGTCATTCTGCACATCATCAGAGATGTTGTGCAGCATGTCTAAAACCACTGGAAAAGACAACAGGTCCCAAGGGTGAGACCTATTGACCGATTGGATTTGCCAATGTTTGTTATTATTTCCAAATATTTGTAAGAGTGATGTTCATTAGAAAAGTCTGCAATTTAAATATTTTGCAAATATTTGTGATAGAAAATTGACAAAAATACTGATTTTCGAAATGTATATTTTAGGTGCTGTTCAACAATATTTTAGAACATTATAATATTGTTGTGGCTATCGATTGCAAAGGAGCACCATAGGGTTTATGATGGCTAGTATAAACCATTCGTTCCAAAATTCGAATATTTCTCTTTTGCTTCTTTGCTTTCTCACTTGCTCTACCAACAGGGAGAAAACTCCCTACGCATCAGAGGCAATCTAATGTTTGTTGTCCCAAAACAAACTTATACTGCAGGTGTTTGTTTCAGAAAAGAAACATTGTTAAAATTGCTAACTGGACCAAACAAAAATGGCGCCTTCTGGTCAGTTTCGTGTTCCTTCAGCAAATCCACCATACAGATTATGCACGGAAGGCACATAGCTCTCTATCAGGCAGGTGAGGGTCTCTCACTATAGCAATTGGTCCTTGGTCTGAAGGGTTGGCCACCCCAGAGGAGTTAAAGATAGTTATTATCCCAGATGAAATCCCATACCACAAGTTTTGGCATTTATCTGTGACATATTTATCACCGATTATGAATTTAGCACTTCAAAATGGAGCATAACATGCAGCCGGCATATGTTGGTTCTTTCCACACCGAACATTACCAGGCATTTTCCCCAACTATCTATGGACAGTTTTGACCTGACTATATTCACCTCGGGTAAAGTGCATTATTGCCGGCTTTATTGTACGCAGTCATTACACAGTGCAGTAAACCCCACACAATGTATAATTGAAACCCCTGCAAAACAGAGGTTTATGCAAGGGAAAGAAATATACAAGCCGTTGACAATCAAATCTGTTGGGCCCGATTTAGAGTTTACTGGATGGTGTACTCTGTAGCAAACATGACAGATATTCAGTCTGCCTTAAAACAGTTGTATAATGGCTCATTTCAGCCACGGCCTATGCAGGTAAGAGCGGTGGGCCAGGTGAGGGGGGATTTCAAAGGACGATGATGAGTAGAAAAATAAATACTAAATGTTCCCTCGTCTTCGTAAGTCAAAATTCCCTCCCCCACCACCCCCAGCCCCATCACTCTCTTACCTGCACGGGCTGCGGCTGGTGCATTCACTTAAGATGTGGGACAGGATATCTGTCAAGCTTGTGACAGACAACCCATATGCCAAAGTCAAAATCAGACTTTATTTTCTCATTTAAGAACCAGAAATCAAAAATAGAGTTATCCCATTCAAGAAAACAAAAACAAAAAAAAAACACTCCAGTATTTACGCACGGTTTTGTTTGATCAAGGGCACAGCTAGGGACTGGTATGTGGAAAACTGAAACAATGCCTAAATCTTACAATGAATTAAGTAAAACCTCTAATCACAACATAAAAATGTGTGTCATACTAGTTCTGAAATTAGAGGCAGCTCCACGTCTCTCGCTTTCTTACCTCATTAAGGATCGCCGATGCTCTCTTGACTTTCTCTACATCTAAGGATCCAAATGGCACCCAGCCACATCCTTTTACCCAGCTATTATAATCAGCTTTATAGTCAGCCTGGAACACAACGAAGGAAGATTGAGTGAGAAAAGTTTTTTAATTAATTGTAACATGTACATTCTACTTTCTACTGAATTCAACGTATGAACTAAACTTTGATTTCAGGACTTCTCTGGTGTCTATTACTACAAATCAACAAAGTATAGCATGAGCAAATACAGGTGAACAAAAAGGATGACAGCTTAAAGGCGTGTTTTGATCAGGTACTCAAACCATCTATACATTTTAATACATTAAGAAGTAGCTCTGTCCATGCCAGTTGAAAATTAGAAACACATTTTGTATTTTGTGCTGTTAGATCTGGGGGTCTCTAGTTGGCAGAGGTAGGTACCACTGTCCAAATAGGGACCCTTGCTTCTAGTCAGGGCAAGGAGATAACCCTCTGAGATAACCCCTGCTCACCCTCTAGGTAGCTTGGCACGAGCAGTCTAGGCTAACCAGAGGCAATGCGTAAAGTATTTGTACCAACACTCACAGTAACACAGTGAAAACACCACAAACTGACTCCACAACAGCTTAGAAAAATAAAGGTATTTTAATCTAAACTACACAAGACCAAAACGACAAAAATCCAACATACACAGTTCCAGAATATGGTTTCAAAAAGAGTTCTTAAGGTTGCGATCGAATTCTCTACGTTGCGATAGAATTCTCTACAGATGCATGAAAAGTTCACAGTTGCGTCACGTTTACTCACAGTACCTTTTAGTTGCAACAAAGTTCCAAAAGCAGAAGCTGGTGCGGTGGAAAACAAGCGAAGCGTTGCTCCTGAGACCCTGGGGAGGCGTTTGCGACAGCCCCGCTGCAGCAGCGGGCGTGTTGCGACGAATCCGGTCTGTATGGGGAGGAAGGCCACTTGTATGGATTCCGGTGCGTAGGTTCCGTAGGAAGTCTGTTCTCGCAAAGGCACGATGCAACGATCTCGTAGGGGCTGCGACGATCTCCGGGGCGACGATGCGCGGTCCAGCGGTGATCCTCTCTCTCGCAGCTCCTCGATGCGATGGTTCTGCGACGATGCTCGCAGCGACGTGATGCGGTCCGCAAGCAAGCGGTGCGGCGTTCTCACCCAGCGACGACAGGCTCTGTGACGATACTCGCAGCGATGTTCGATTCTCCCGCACCGGTCTGGTGCGTCCCGCAAACGAAGGATGCGACGTCTCTGGCAGCGGCGTCAGGCGCTGCGACGATCTCGACCTCCGTAGCGGCGGGAAACTCCTCGCACTGTCGGGGATGCGCTCCGCAAGCGAGCGATGCGACACTTTTCAAGTTCAAAAGTCACTCAAGCTTAGTTTCAAGCTTCCCAGCTCAGGTACAACTTCCAGAGGCCCCACAACTGGATCAAGCACTCTAGGAAGGACAGAACTCTCTCAGCAGAGTTCAGGGAAGCTGGGGGTGAAGTCCTTTTGTTCCTTGGACTTCAAAACAGGGAGCCAGCTCTTCTCAGGCCCTTGGAGATTCCTTCAAGACAGGGGACACAGCTCAGCAGCAAAGTCCTTCCCCTCTCCTTGGCAGCAAAGCAACAGGTCAGTCCAGCAGAGCAACAGCAGGACAATCTTCCTTCTTCAGTTTCAGCTTTCTCCTTGGCAGAGGTTCCTTCTTGATTTCCAGGATGATCTACTTTTCTGTTGTCAGGGGTCCTGTACTTATACCCCTAAAGTCTTTGTTCTCTTGGTGCATGTGGGCCCTGAGCCCGGTCTGAACCAGTTCTGGGTGGATCCTGAGCACTTTGTTTTGCTGGCTGCATCTTTCCTTTCAGAGTGAGGGGCAGGGTCCTCAGCCGCCCAGCAGGGGGGTGGAGCCAGCATTGTGGAAGGCAGGCACAGCCCTATTCAGCCCAGGTGCTAACTCCTCCCACCACTCCAGTTGCAACTGCAGTCATTCAGCCTAGTGCTGACTCATCCATCCTGCTGGGGAATTCCCCAGCCCCTGTCACTCACAAACCAGACAGTCAATACACAAACAGGCCCAGGCACACAGAAGGGTTAGACAAGAGAACAGCAACTTTCTAAAAGTGCTGTTCTCAAACCCAGGATTTAAAAACAACCTTTCCTAAAAGATTTGTTATTAAATTCTGAGTTCAGGGATACTAGATACTTATGTCCTATCTTGTTCCTATGGGAAGAAATGCTGTTAACCACTGTAGCCAGCATCCCCCATGTTAATCTATGGAGCAAGATAGCCTTACAATAGTGAAAAATGAAAATGGCTGTAATTCACTACCAGAACATGTTACCTGCACCAGTACATGCTCTACCTTTCACATACACTGCACCCTGCCCAGGGGGGTACCTTGGGCCTTCCATAGGGGTGGCTGATGTGCACAAAAAGGGAAGGGTTAGGCCTGGTCAGTGGGGACACTGGCCAGGAGGACATGGCAGTTCTAAACTGCCCATAGGCACTGCAGTGGCAGGCCTGAGACACCATTTTAGAGCTACTCCTGTGGGTGGCACAATCAGTGCTGCAGGCCCACCAGTAGCATTTGTCATCACCAGCCCTGGCACACCCAGTGCACTTTACTAGGGACTTCATAGTGATACAAATATGCCAAACATGTATATTCAATCAGAATAATAATTTACGCAGAGAGCATATGCACTTTAGCACTGATTAGCAGTGGTAAAGAGCGCAGAGTCCTATTGCCAACAGCCACGGGTCAGGAAAAATAAGGGAGGAAGAAGCAAAAAGTTTGGGGATGACCCTGCAAGAAGGGCCAGTTCCAACACAACCCCCTTCCAGCCTAAAGCCTGGGTAGACCAAACGATACCTCGATGGGATTCCCTGCTTAAGGCGATAGAACACGGAAACTGGCCCACACAGCAGGGCAGTCCTGTTCTACGCCGTCCTAAACCCAGTTGGATCACTCTATCCATACTCTCAGGGTCCACCATGCCAATCCATGTGGAACCCTTCTCCTCACCTGTGGACACCACTTGTGCAGCACCTAACCTTAATTTCCTCACAGGTGTGTCCCAACAGACTGACAGCAAGCCACAGTGACCACCAACAGTGATCAGGGATGAGACCCAGGCCTCATGCCTTTCATGACTCTCAAACCCCTGTGGCATCAGAGGGTGGGGGGCAGTAGCCCCAGGTTCTTGGCACCCTTTGTCCACTCCCTCTCTTGTCAAGTCAGGTCTAACATCCTGGCACTGACCCACCAGTCCCGGACCTGTATCCGGCGGCTGGACAGGAGGCTGAGGTGGGCTTCTCCACACCCGGTCCTCCTCTTCCTTGGGGCTCTGTACCCTCCAACCTGGAGCGGTACCCCCTTCTAGAATAGTCAGGACACCTGTGGCAGGTATCCTGCACCATTCACCCACCAGGTCAGGGGTGCTATCCTGCAACTGGTATTCCAGGTCAGGGGGGACACCCCAGACCTGGCCCTCAAACCTAGGATCCAAAGCCTCCAGGTCAGACAGCACCTGAACCTGGCTTCCCCACCCAGGGACTAACCCCTGCAGTGGAACACTTGCCTGGCGCACCAGGACTTCACTCACTGAGGTGCCTATACTGGTAGACAGTACCCACCTGGCCAACACAACGGTGTGGCCCAGTCCACCCCCAGGGTGAGACTCCTGCCCTCCTTCCAGGGGCAACCCTGTCCACCAAGACAACCAAGAACACCACTTTCCTACCAGTTCAGGACCTCCCTCCAGCAACTGGTCTCCCAAACTAGGGTTTAACCCCTCAGGTTGTACCGGGGTCAGAGGTGAGGCCTCCCTCCCTCTGCACCCCCTTCCAGAGCGCTGCACCCTCCCTACTGGAGGGGTACCCCTGGGAACCATATTGGTCAGGACCCTGGTTACAGATGTCCTTCCTTCCAGGTCAGGCAAATCCTGAACCTGGTCTCCCAACCCAGGGACCAAAACCTGCGGTTGTGCATTTGCCTGGCACGCCAGGACTTCTGGGGACTCACATAGTACCCCCTTGAGGGTGACACACAACTCATGTGTCCTGTGACAGTCTGCCTGGCGCAGATCTCCCGACCCCTGTCCACCTGACAGCACGGGAAGATCCCCTAGGACAGAAGTGAGGTCACCATGGTCACTCACTGGGGACTCAGCCCTTCTGACTGGTCCCTGACCCACTGGCTCTCCCACTGGGGACTCCTTCCCCCTCTCACCCCTCAGTTTGGACTTCTGCACCCTCCCAAATGGAGCGGCACTGCCAGACACCAGAACTGATGGAGGCCTGGTTACAGGCACTCCCCGTTCACCAGAAACTACGAGATCCTCCTCAAATGGCCTACAAGTACAGTCTAGGTCCCCAACCTGGTGTTCCCTTAAGGAACCCTCCAGGCCCTGAGACTGGTTTTCGGGCACCGTGAGACACACCGTCCCACACTCATTCCTTCTCGACTGAGACCGGACATGAGCCCCTACACCCCTCCCACTACACTGGGACCTAACTGGGCTACACTGAACCTCCTCCACCTCACAGGTCTGGAAGATATCTAAGCCACTCCTTTTGGGATCACTCCCCAATGCCTCCTCAGACTCTCTGGAATCCACCAAGAGGTCTGCCTCCAACGCGAGCTCTCTGGGATCAGAGAACTCACACTCCACCGGGTGTTGGCATAGCTCTGGAAAACAGGGACTTAAAATATGCTCTCCAACAAATAAATCACACAGCCCCCCACAGTTGTTAACCAAGCTACCCTTTGCCTCACCCTCCAGTGCCTCACACAAGTACCCCACACCACTCTCCTGAGACTGGCAAGACAGTATCTGACTGTCTCTGTCACACAACCCACACTCTTCTGGCTGGTCTTCACACACACACACCAAGGTTTCTACCATGGGGGAACCCCTCTCCCTGTACCTCTCATCTAGAGTCAGTAGAGTGTCCCTCCCACCACTAGGAATATGGTCCCCTGTGCCAGTCCCCCAATCTACTTCAGGGACACTGCACTCCACTGGAACTACATCATAAACCTGAACCCCCTGGTGTATGTCGACCCCCTCCCTCAAGTCAGGCGCCACATCTCTGGGTGTTTGTACCTTTCTCTCAGCACTAGATATCATAAACATGCTGCCACCATCTGAGCTGGACTCCACCTCCAACTCAGCAAAGCTCCTGCCTTGAGCATCCCATTTTTCTTTCTGGGCTAAGGCCCACCGGATCATACCTTACTTGTTTAGCCGGTCTAATTCTCTGCACCTTTGCTCAGCAGCAAGGAGCCACTCATCTTTCTCTTCCTCACTATCAGAGAAGTCCTCCTCCTCAGAATCATCTGCCAATGTTGCTTCCCAAATTCTGGCCTCATGGGAATACAGGCATGCCTCAAGATCCCTCCTAGTGGAACCTTTCTCCACAGGCAGCCCCCTCTTCTTGCAAAAGGCTTTTATCTCCTCTTCTGTGTAGATGCACAGGTGAAAAAAGTTGACTTCCATTTTGGCAGGATTTTACAGGTGCAACACTTAGCCAGAGTCTCAATATCCAAAAATACTTCCAGGAGGACACTGGGAAAAACAAACAGTATGTGGTGGCGTAGTGGTCTGCACTCACTAGTGATGTACACCAATTACTGTGGGTCAAGTACAAATACAAGTTCAAATCCCACCGCCTGACCACCAATGTTAGATCTGGGGGTCTCTAGTTGGCAGAGGTAGGTACCACTGTCCAAATAGGGACCCTTGCTTCTAGTCAGGGCAAGGAGATAACCCTCTGAGATAACCCCTGCTCACCCTCTAGGTAGCTTGGCACGAGCAGTCTAGGCTAACCAGTGGCAATGCGTAAAGTATTTGTACCAACACTCACAGTAACACAGTGAAAACACCACAAACTGACTCCACAACAGTTTAGAAAAATAAAGGTATTTTAATCTAAACTACACAAGACCAAAACGACAAAAATCCAACATACACAGTTCCAGAATATGGTTTCAAAAAGAGTTCTTAAGGTTGCGATAGAATTCTCTACGTTGCGATAGAATTCTCTACAGATGCGTGAAAAGTTCACAGTTGCGTCACGTTTACTCACAGTACCTTTTAGTTGCAACAAAGTTCCAAAAGCAGAAGCTGGTGCGGTGGAAAACAAGCGATGCGTTGCACCTGAGACCCTGGGGAGGCGTTTGCGACAGCCCCGCTGCAGCAGCGGGCGTGTTGCGACGAATCCGGTCTGTATGGGGAGGAAGGCCACTTGTATGGATTCCGGTGCGTAGGTTCCGTAGGAAGTCTGTTCTCGCAAAGGCACGATGCAACGATCTCGTAGGGGCTGCGACGATCTCCGGGGCGACGATGCGCGGTCCAGCGGTGATCCTCTCTCTCGCAGCTCCTCGATGCGATGGTTCTGCGACGATGCTCGCAGCGACGTGATGCAGTCCGCAAGCAAGCGGTGCGGCGTTCTCACCCAGCGACGACAGGCTCTGCGACGATACTCGCAGCGATGTTCGATTCTCCCGCACCGGTCTGGTGCGTCCCGCAAACGAAGGATGCGACGTCTCTGGCAGCGGCGTCAGGCGCTGCGACGATCTCGACCTCCGTAGCGGCGGGAAACTCCTCGCACTGTCGGGGATGCACTCCGCAAGCGAGCGATGCGACACTTTTCAATTTCAAAAGTCACTCAAGCTTAGTTTCAAGCTTCCCAGCTCAGGTACAACTTCCAGAGGCCCCACAACTGGATCAAGCACTCTAGGAAGGACAGAACTCTCTCAGCAGAGTTCAGGGAAGCTGGGGGTGAAGTCCTTTTGTTCCTGGGACTTCAAAACAGGGAGCCAGCTCTTCTCAGGCCCTTGGAGATTCCTTCAAGACAGGGGACACAGCTCAGCAGCAAAGTCCTTCCCCTCTCCTTGGCAGCAAAGCAACAGGTCAGTCCAGCAGAGCAACAGCAGGACAATCTTCCTTCTTCAGTTCCAGCTTTCTCCTTGGCAGAGGTTCCTTCTTGATTTCCAGGATGATCTACTTTTCTGTTGTCAGGGGTCCTGTACTTATACCCCTAAAGTCTTTGTTCTCTTGGTGCATGTGGGCCCTGAGCCCGGTCTGAACCAGTTCTGGGTGGATCCTGAGCACTTTGTTTTGCTGGCTGCATCTTTCCTTTCGAAGTGAGGGGCAGGGTCCTCAGCCGCCCAGCAGGGGGGTGGAGCCAGCATTGTGGAAGGCAGGCACAGCCCTATTCAGCCCAGGTGCTAACTCCCCCCACCACTCCAGTTGCAACTGCAGTCATTCAGCCTAGTGCTGACTCATCCATCCTGCTGGGGAATTCCCCAGCCCCTGTTACTCACAAACCAGACAGTCAATACACAAACAGGCCCAGGCACACAGAAGGGTTAGACAAGAGAACATCAACTTTCTAAAAGTGCTGTTCTCAAACCCAGGATTTAAAAACAACCTTTCCTAAAAGATGTGTTATTAAATTCTGAGTTCAGGGATACTAGATACTTATGTCCTATCTTGTTCCTATGGGAAGAAATGCTGTTAACCACTGTAGCCAGCATCCCCCATGTTAATCTATGGAGCAAGATAGCCTTACAATAGTGAAAAACGAAAATGGCTGTAATTCACTACCAGAACATGTTACCTGCACCAGTACATGCTCTACCTTTCACATACACTGCACCCTGCCCAGGGGGGTACCTTGGGCCTTCCATAGGGGTGGCTGATGTGCACAAAAAGGGAAGGGTTAGGCCTGGTCAGTGGGGACACTGGCCAGGAGGACATGGCAGTTCTAAACTGCCCAGAGGCACTGCAGTGGCAGGCCTGAGACACCATTTTAGAGCTACTCCTGTGGGTGGCACAATCAGTGCAGCAGGCCCACCAGTAGCATTTGTCATCACCAGCCCTGGCACACCCAGTGCACTTTACTAGGGACTTCATAGTGATACAAATATGCCAAACACGTATATTCAATCAGAATAATAATTTACGCAGAGAGCATATGCACTTTAGCACTGATTAGCAGTGGTAAAGAGCGCAGAGTCCTATTGCCAACAGCCACGGGTCAGGAAAAATAAGGGAGGAAGAAGCAAAAAGTTTGGGGATGACCCTGCAAGAAGGGCCAGTTCCAACATGTGCTATATTATGTTTATTACAAAATGTTGTAATGGAGTATCAAAAAGCATTTTGCATTATACTACACGTCAGTTTGAGGAATTGAACGCATTGATCAGCATATGTTCTCAAATAGACGATACTGGTGCGATAGGCCGTTGACATGAAGCTGGTTCTCTGGAAAAAGGACCCTAATTTTCTAAATAATTTTTACCCAGCTGTTCTATCTCCAGCTGCCTTTATGAGCTTGGTTGACCTTTCAATTTTAATCCTTCGGGAGGATGCAACTGGTGGACTGCCAAGCCACAATCTTCCTTTAATATAAAGGCTAACTAATGAACTTTTTGATCATGTTCTTTGGACATCTCTGATGACCAACAAATTCATTAATGTTTTACCTGTTACTATTGATCATCTGCCACAAAAATTGCTGTATTCATGAGCCTAAGATAAAACACACCAGAGAAAACAATAATACTTACATCACTTTGTATCGTGTATGATTTCTTTGCCTGGGCCACACTAACACTATCAGGAGGATAGAAGTATTTATGAAGCAAGTGTTTGTAATCTATGTTGCTGGCAATGGCTTGCGCCTTCTTCGCCAATGTGACAGGAATCATGTCCAGAGGAGAGGAGTATTTGGTCTTCATTTTTTCGTAATCTTTTTTATATTCAATCTGTGGAACACAAAATAACAATTAAACAGAGCAAAACTGTTTATTTACCTGCATTAAAGCATTTAAAACACTGTCTCTCAGAAGCCCTTGAGCCATTGTTTAAATGTTCTAATTATTTTCAATTCTTCCACTTCCACCTTCTAGCCCCTATCACCTATATTATTAGAATATTGTTTGTGTGAGTGTGTCTGTTTGTGTGTGTGTGTGTCTGTGTGTAATGCATTGGAGGTGCTTTGTGAGAATAGGCAATATTCTAATAATAAAATGTAGTAATTTAATGTAATAGTGTCCGTGAACATATCTAAACTTTGTACCAATTTGATGAAGTACAATTTCTTCTTCATGACAATCATGGCTATTTATTTTCATTCTACATATTTTCAGAAATTACTTTTTTGGCTGGAAATAGAGAGCAAGGCTGCCCACACAGTCCCAAAGTAACCACAGCAGACTGAATATGTGAAGCTGAATTTAATTTCTGAAGGAAATGTTTACCTTTTTACCCACTAAACCATGAATTTGCGTGTCCTGTCCCAAACCTGAAGAACAGAGATGGCCAAACACCATCTACAAAGAGTCGGACAAAGTATTTTTTTCCAAACTGCTCTTAAAAGACAAACCAACTCAACAAAATGTACAATCCCAATCCCAAGCCCTAAATTACATAAACAAACTCCTGTCCAAAACACGACTACCAAACCCACTAAACCAATAAATATACTACCGGCACTTCCAGTCACAAAAAGCTCAGTACAACTTTAGTCCCAAAGTGAAGGATCAAACTTAGATATCCAAAGTCACCAGGAACCCACAGACTTAAATCTCTCTAGCGGTCTGCTACACCGCTAGACACAAATCTATCCAGTCAGTTAGAGCAACCTCAAAACTTAGACCACATTGGAATACAACATTAGAAACACAAACGCATCCCCAGGTTGTTGCACCAAATCTCCACAAACTCCACAAACATCAGTTTCGAAATTATAATGTTCACCTCTCCAGAACTAGGCCCCATTTGCCAGTGACAACTCACATGCAAAAAGTGTCAAGGAGGATCATAACACCCAGCCTCAAAGACCAATGCTAAATAAAGTCTAGAAAGTGGGTACTTTAAACCTTTGTTCCATAACCGTTAGAACCAAGGGGCACCACAAGATCTACCCTAAGACCGAACCCTCCAACCTGCAGTGCATACGGAACCAATCAAGTCCCAGTTCTAATAGGCAGCACGCAAAACTCAGTACCACTGAGAAACCATGTAATCTTAATCATCAAAATACAACCCCAAAACTTACAGTGTGGACCACTACATTACTCATCGTCAAACAACTCTGACTAAGGCCACCTGCTCCAATGGGCATCACCATCTGCCTGACTTATAATGCCTTGTTAAACATTAGCCACAATGGACACATCCTAATGCAGATTCAACAGTGCACACTGCAAAATTAGTTGAAGGTGTCCAGCTTAAAATGCAAGCTCCAAATCCTAGCAGCTGGAAGCTGAAATCTCATGGTGTTCTGTATGACTTTGGTGACATTTTATACCAGCAAAACGCTGGGTCTCGCTTTGACAACAACCATTACAACTTTATTCAGTATCAATCAGGAGGAGATGGAAGGTGGGCTTATGTTTTGATACTGAAAGCCCTTAACCCCTTGCGTGATTCTGTCGGCCAATGACCGTCGCGCGCACTACCTTCGTAGTGCTGCCCACGTCCGTTGGCCGACTCGGCACTGCCCACTCAGCTAAACCACCGCACCGCGGCGGAATTGGTGCTATGGTTAAGCGGTTAACTCAGATGGCTATAAAATTTCTTGGCACACCTGCATGTGGTGGGGAAAGTAAGCCTCTGAGATGGCTTAATGATGACTGACCTAATGTTACCTTTACTGACAATTCAAATGGGTTAATTTTTTAAAAAACTTTTTGAGTCAATCTAGAGGTGTCCAGGATGTTTATATAGGATGAATACACACTTATCTTTAGCTCAATGTATAAATGCCTTTTGATAGTAGACTGCATCAAATGGCAAAAGGGAAAAAACATTCACCAAATCATTTGTAGGTGTAGGAAGAGTACTACATGAAAGCTCTGCTGCGTACTCCTATATGCCTTTGTGGATCTTCCCGAAACATCCAGCTCCCTATTAATAAAAGACAGCCTAAGGTAACTGCATACGATAAATGTCCATATTATCTTTGGTTGATTATCTCAGATTTGACTTTTCACAGATGTTTTAAGACCTAACTTTCTCACCAAAACCAACAGGTCTTCCCTTCCTGTAGTCTGTCTTCGCTCCCTCTCTCATTATTTTACCTATTATGAGAATCATGGGGGCCTACTGCCAACTGCATGTTGTAGTCTGTAAAGTAGTACAACAGAGGTACTACTCAGGTATTCAAAAATTCTATTCACAAATGTATATGTGGATCATCCACTCTTGTCTTTTCTGTGCAGAGCTCTTCAGCATCGTACCAGAGATCTTCACACACAGAGTTTTTTGTTTTTGTAGTAAATGAGGGAGTACTGATGGGAATATTTGGAATACTTACTTAAAAAGGGGAGGAGTTTAGGAAAATTTAAGGAGAGGTTTAGGGCACATGCTAATACAAACACACACCCGTAGAAAAGAAATAGCATTGCTACTAAGAAAGTACAACAGCTCTAACTTGTCAAAACAGGTGTAAAAGTACTCTAGCCCAACCTTTAATAAAGTCAAGCATCATACTTAGCCAAACACAGGTACTGCAATGCACTCCAACTAAATTCTACACTCAGAAATCCTGTTCTGGAATGCTCTGCCCCCTCATCTGAGGGGTTGGAAACATGTAAATCTACACTTTGGTGAAAATCAACATTTGGAAATAATGACTACCAAAAAAGTGTGGACTTACACCTAGGTGTTGTAAATATATGCAAGAGTGAATATTTACAGGTATATTTACCTTCAGCACCATAGTAAAAGAGTCCTACCATTCTTACTTCATGATTCCAGTGTACTCCAGTGCACCATAGTGACATGCTTTAATTTATTTATAATATACATTTAAAATGCTACAGATCCAAACCACACAGGCAACCATCGACAAGAAGTCCTAAACGGTGTTATTAGACCTAGCACCAAAGTGTGTAACCAAACCTGACACCTACAATGCGCATGATACCTAACTAAACCTGAGACTTTAAATATGCTTGATACCTCCCTAAAATCAAATGGTACACTTCCTTCTTACTTCAGAAGCTACAGAAATTTTGTTATTAAGATGTGGAAGGGGGTTCTGTGCACTTTATTATGCACAAGGACAAGTAAATGGCCGAAGAATGAGGGTATTCGGTATATCCCTATATTATATCATCATGAATGTGCTAACATTATTTTTTTCAACTGGGCAACAATTTGTCATACTGTGGTTCTGGACCATAATGTTTTCAATGCTATCACACCATATATTTTGATATCAAATAGGATAATCAGGGATGGGTCCTGTTGAGCTGCCTTACTTGGAGAAGTGTGGCTCAATGGTTAGTGTGGCAGACCCTGATGCAGAGGTCTAGCCCGGGACCAGGGTTCAATTCCCTGCCTCGGCAGGTCTTGAGCTAAAAAAAAAAAAAAAATCCACGGACCTGATAATTCTCGCCTCGGTGCCTATTCCAATCATGGAGTCCCACTCTGCAACTCTGGGCAATAGCTTGCTTAATCTCCACAACGGCCCCCACAACGCTAAGGATGCCTGGCCTCCACCTTGGGGGTTCCTAGGAGTGGACACCTCACAGGGAAAGCCAGGATGGGTTCCACAGCGGTATTCGTACAAGCGCCTTGAGACCCTTGCGGGTGAGTAGTGCGCTATACAAGTATCAATTTACATTTACATTACAATTTACATTACTTCCAGAGACTCGATTCACACAACTCCTAAACATGTGCGTAGTCCAGACATTTTATGTCTTTGCAGACATTTGCAATAATAGTGAGTTCGAGGTACTTTTTGTGTCTGCCTTCCAACGGCTCCATGTAAAATACCCATTTTCAGCTTTACCTCTTCTCAGAGAAAGCTGGGGATTTCAGAATGTCTAAACTGGGAAAGAGTCAAATTTCCATCCCGGACCATCAACACCACACTTTTCATCCTTACTGAGCACATTCTCTACTGAACACATGACTGACTTTAAGGGGGCTCCACAAAACCAAGTGGGTTTCCTGGTAAAATGAGTGAGCTCTTGCTAGAAATCTAAACAACAAAAACATGGTCTCCTTCCAAATTCGCAATTCTATACTGGCTGCAAAAGTAGCTGGTTGCATCTTACTCACCAGTTGATGACTGCCGTCCACTATATTTAATGTGTGGATGGAGAAAATAACACATACTCTCCAAATATTATGAAGCTCAACCAAGAACCCTTTAACAATGAGTAGGCCAAACACTCCCAAATTAGGTATTTGCCTTTCTGTCATTGAGTGAATGTGCGGTTTGAATCCAGACTTTACGTTTTTGTGATGAATGTATGGGTAAATTATGCCTTCAGTGATTATCCGCGATTTTTCCCTGTTACTACATAAAGCTTTGAGATAGTTTTATCTAAAAAATACTGAGTTTCAGGACAGCCATACTTACATTGCTCTGCATGTGTGCCAATTTCATAGAATGCACCATCTTCGGGTCGTCTTGGATACTAAGTGCTCCAATCATCTTTCCTCTGTTCTTTTCATAATCCAATTTATATGCCACCTGCCCGATGAAAGAAGGGACACACAAGATGACTAAATAGGACACATATAAAATGTATAATAACTGAATTATGTTATATTAATCGGGGCACTTACATCACTCGCATTTCTTCTGTTGGCTTTGGCGGCAATCAGGGGGATTGCGTCAACTTTTATTTCGAATTTCTTGGCTTTGGACCTCTCCCAGTCATATTTGTACATATTCTGTAACGAAGGAGAACAATTGAAATATTAAACTATGCAACAACCTCTCCCCAAGTGAACAGCTGAGAATCTATATCTAAGCCTCTACCCACTTTTTAAACATGCGTTTAACAAATCATGATCGTTACATTTTGAGCCTCGAATTCATGGTATATCTTCTATTCTATTAGGGAATTGTTAACAATAAAATGATCAGCTCCAACACAGAGGGTATCACACCCTCCTATGGAAATTACAGTACCTAGTAACTAGCACAAATCATTTGGTTCGAACTGCTATCTAGAAAAGAAATGGTTCAAAAAATGAGTAAAAGTAAAAAGTTAGACCTAGGAATGAGAATCCAGAAAGAAGAAGCAGAGGGTATAGCAAAGAGCCCATAAATTATCGTGAAAAGAGAGTATTTCACTCACAGGTATAAGAGGAATGCAGAAAAGCAAAAGCATAGGACGAGAGGGAAATTGCCAAGGAAGGGAAGAGGAGGATTGGGGATAAAAGGGAAAAATAAGATGACAGAAGAGGAGGCAAACTGTACAACATTAAAAAAAAAAATGATCTAAGCTTTATGTTATATCCTCCTCTTAACCTTATATGGTACATTCCGTTCCCCCCTGTCATTTGTACATTCCGTTCCCACCTCTCCTTTCTCCCTTCTTGGTTTCCCCCACCTGGAGCTCACCTTAGAATGTTGGCGTTACTGAGTATTGAGGAGAGTGGATGGCCAATAAAGCGGTACTTGTAAGACTGGTTCCTGTCATCTTTTACTTTATACACTTTATAAATAGAGTCTTATGATTTGGTACCAATATGATTTCAATGCAAAATAGATATCTCCAAAGTGCTTCAACTGAAACCAGAATTAATTCAAACGATAAGACTCAAACCTCTCACATAAAGTCATTAATTATACCTCTCCCCATAAAGGCCAGTTTACCAGTTGGGACTGCTGTTTTTTTTTCACTCTATTTCTGTTTTGAGATGATAATGTTTCACATCCGGACTCCTCTCCTCACTACGGTCTGATAAAAGTAGCCTGATGTAGGGGCGCAGCACTGCCTAGGTCGGAATCCCTGACTCAGCAGGAGGGACAGTGCTCAATTTTTAAAATAAATAAGTGCCAGGCCCTCCTAGGGAGGCCTTTGCAGATTACAACACCCCTTGACTCAGCCAGCACGGCCAACGATAGCATGTGCACAACTACTAACCATCACATTCTTATAAGTCTGATAATTCAGACTACTACTCCAGGGCCCCAGAGCTATAAGAATAGTTTCGAAGGCAGGTATTAGTCGTTTTTAATGTACATTGCATTAATTAACAACTTTTGTTCTGCTCATCTCTAACTTACTCAAACAGCGCCATCATGTGGAAAACTGTCCTAGGTGCTGGCAATTAAGTGCCAGTGCCGAACACCGGAATCCACCGGCACAAAATAAGCGATAACTAGAGGAATCTGTGTGCGGAAATACGGATGGAAAAAACATGTACAGATTTATGCCCTGTGCAACTTGTAACCAGACAGGCGATATTTACCACCAAAATATCACTCCCCTGGACTCCTAATCGGGCCCTAATCGATTATTATTACATCACTCACGGATTCGCTTCACGGATAAGTTCAGGCGCATGAAAAACATGACACAGTGTAGTCAGATCGATAGAAAAAAAAGTATTCATATTACTTACATCACTGAGGTTATATGCATTAAGTCTGGACTGAAGGATAAACGGGGAATCGGCTGGTATAGAACACTTGAACTTTTTGGCCTCATAATCAGCTTTGTAGTTTAGCTGGGAAAGTAAGACAATAGGTTATTAATACAACATCGTGTGTGTTTGACTGCGTGTGTGTGTGTTTTGCAAATATTTATTTAGCATTGTAATGATAATGCTTGATTACAAAGATTTCCTAATGCTTTATAGGAAGCGTGGTAGGATCACAGGAAACAATCTTTACAACGCAGTCATTACATTGTACTACCTTTACATAGCAGTCATTACATCGCGACATCCTTTACATTGCATGTCATTACAACGCAGCCATTACATTGCATGTCACTACAATGCATGTCACTACAACGCAGGCATTACATTGAAAGTCATTACAACGCATACATTACAATGCATAGTACCCTTACACTATCCGAATTGCTGTTGGATGAGCACAGGTTGGGTACAGTTGTGAGTAGGGTCACCCAGAGCGATGAGTGGGGGTCTTTTAGCTCTACTAACGATACATAACGATAGGTTGTGAGGTAAGTACGGTTCTCTGGTACCTATGAGGGTCTCCTGGGAGACACGTGTCTGGCTTTTATGATAGTTTATTGGGAGATGTGAGAGGTTTTAATAGGTTGCATTTGACAGTATGAGGGCCATAGGCGAGGGTTTCTTAAGGATCATGGGAGGGTCTATTGTACCATGACTGGAATAAAACTGAAGTTTCTTATGTCTCTGAAAAGTGCATCTGTTTAGGAAATTAAATGTATCATAGATGTGGAGGAACAGAAATAAAGATCAAAAGAAGAAGAACGTTCAGGCATTTTAGGATCGATTTAGGTAGTTTGGTTGCTAGAGGTATCATCTAAAATTATTCTAATATTTTATACATCAGTATATTTAAAGGACGTTTGCTCTTTTTCGTGGCATATGTAAAATAAAACATTCACTGCCTTCCATCTACTGCTATTATTAACAGTTATATGACGTATTTGTGTGACAAATAATAAATGGAGAAGGATGAATATTAGGTAAGTCTATGTGGAAAATTCAATAAATTGTATTTAAATATTACATTACCATGAAAAAACAAATTAAGGGAATTAAGATCAGACGTTCATACTGTACAACAAAAGGTAGCTTGTGCATTCTTACACCTATATAGTAACGAACAATACAAGGAGCGCCACTTGAACCATCTAATAGCACAAAACAGCAGCGGTCAAAGAAGGATCTGAAAAGTACCCAAATAAGTGACAACTGAAGTTCATGCCCATGAATAGTGGCAGTAGTACATCCTTCAGGTACTTCACTTCCTCTACTGGTGAGAACGAGAGTATGAAGACACAGAGTCAGACATGCTCATCTCTGAACACCATTGGTATACTACGGATCAGACGTGTTCATCTGTGGACACAAGAGTTCCACTGCAGATCAGACATATTCATCTGTGGACATGTGAGGTCTGCTCAGGTCAGACATGTTCATCCATCTGTGGACATCTTTGGTCCACTACAGGTCATACATGTTCATTTGTGGACCGCTGAGGTCTACTACAAGTCGGAAATGTCCATCAGTGGACCCCAATGGTCTACATCTAGTCACACATGTTCATCTGTGGACACATATGGTGTGCTACTCCTTCCGCATTGAAGTAGATCATCAAAAGTCGTGAGCAGAGCCAAGCATGACCAAACTTTACAAATGTAATCTTAATATATATATGAAAGGGGACTATGCAGTGGGCGTGTCCTCAAATGAATCCTTTCTAGACAAGAACAGTGAATATAACCAGTGTTTTATAGTGAATATTGTGGTTCCTTTTAAAAAACAGTTAATGTCACAAGACAGTTGCATGGAAATGTAGATGGTGGAAATTTAAATGAACGACAAATAAGGCACTTACATCACTCAGCTGCTTGGCATTCAACGCCGCCTGAACTTGAACAGGTGAGTCGGTCACTTGGGTAAATTTAATTTTATCCGGAGGCTGCCTGTAAGTATGCTGGAAAGAAGCACAGAAGAGACATTAATATAAAGCATGCATATCCACTTAGTGTATGGCACTGTGCTTGTGGATGAAGTCAACAGTATTGCTTGCAGTGCACAGATGCATACTCTGCTTTACTCCCTAAACCTTTTGGTGACACCATGCAGAGTTCTACTTTTCCATAATGTTTACACTCTCCTCTCCTGAAAAGTTCATACACAAGTTCTTTATCTTCTTCACAAGAAGTGATGGGTCCAGTAGGACATCTAGAAAACTCTTATGTTGAGCTGCCCTGATATCATATCACCGAAATTTTGACCATCGATGACATCACATATTTATTTCTGTCTAGGTGGTAGACTTTTGTCTTCATTTTTGGAAACAATCTTTACTGAACCTGGTGTTGCATGGACCGCCACACTCCCGGGGCGTGGTGTTGGCAGTCTCTGGACTGTTATATTACGCCTCGGGCAGTCGGACCGGCCAAGCCCCACCAGGGATCGCCGTTCCCTGGTGCTGTTGCGGCGGTCAGGAGGCATCAAATATGATTGACGGGACCACTGCGGTCTCGCAAACCATATTATGAGTTTCTTCTCTGCCAGCATTTTCATGAAGCCTGGTGGAGAAGAAACAAAGGCCTCACGCCCTAAAGATGTCCTGTAGATGCACATAGAGGGGCAGAACATGCGCCCTCTTTGTGCATGTACACCAGTTCCTGAATGGCATGGACTTTTCAGTCCATGCTGTGCAGGATCTATTTTTGGCGTTCCTATTGTCATGCCTATTTTTAAAGGCACTGCCATGGGAATGCCCCCCCCCAAATAAAAAGACACTCGTAATCTGGCGGGCAGCCTGACCACAGACCAAGGTCAGATTTCATTATAAGATAACTGGATACATTCCCTCAAAAGCAAGTCCTTTGAAGGGCTGCTAGGCGTAGGGCAGGGCCAATCACATTTCAAGCCCTTACATGTAATTGAATTACCCTCAGAGTTACCTGACTTTCACAGAGATGATTTCTGAGTTACCTTTACACCAGCATGCATTTTCTAATCATTCATGTTCTGATTCTTCACATTTTTTGTCTACCAAAGTTCAACTTAGGTGCACAAAAAATTAGAAGTAACAGGCAGACACATTCCTGATTTGCAGTTTAGGGAATGGCCACCTTTTACACCTGCACAACTATCAATATGAACATTCTGCAGTGATAGTGGAGTGTCAGAACTAGTATGACTATGATGAGGAGAGAATTTGTAGGCATTCTGGCAAGGCTTCACCAACGAACTATGGGCCAGATGTAGGTCACCAAATACCAGTCGGTAACGGCCGATTTCGGCCGTTACTGACTGGTATTTGGTGATTGAGATGTAGGGGGCCTATATTGTACAGAATCGGTAAATTTACCGATTAGGTAAATCTATATGTAGGTGGCACTGGAAACAGTGCCACAGGCCCCTAAGAATTCGTTATTTACCATGTAATACTATTGCATGGTAAATAATGAATTCCTGTGTACATTCACATCTGTGCATGTACACCTGTGCATGTGGCACACATACATGCCCTGAGGGCATGTATGTATGACACATGGCACACAAGCCTGAATCAGGGGTGCAAGAGGGTGTCAAAGTGACACCCTGTCCCTCTTGTAAATTCGGTAATTTTACAAGGCCCATAGGAATCAATGGCAATTACTGATTCGGTAAATACCGATGCAGTAATTACCGAATGTTACAGATTCGGTAAAAAAATCGGTAAAAATACCTACATAGCATTTACCGATTTGTAAATACCGAATCGGTAAAATTCGGTATTTTCGAATCGGTAAATGCCATTTACCTACATCGGGCCCTATGTTCAGCATCCATAACCATAACATCTGCAAAAATGTGCATTTGTGGATATTCACCAATGGCTTTCAAGTAGTTTTCCCTTCTAAACACACATGCAGGTTTACTCTAAGCAAGGAAATAACAGGATGGAAATGAGGAGTGAGCATCCCTAAAATTGATGAGGGTGTTGAGAAAGGGGTTTCTCCAAATGTACATTATTTTCCCCTGGAGAAACAAAAAAAGCAGTTTAATGTTCAGATGCAAGTTTGTGTTGCATGTCCATGTGCAGATCTGTACAACTGACTACAATTTCACATTAATAATTGCTAAGGTGTTTGAGGAATCTTGGAAGTATATGCCAGTTACAAATTTCTACAGCTATTCCTAATTTTCTTTTCTTTTAAGTATCACACAAAAATTAGTGATTTACTCCAAAGGAAGGAGTAACCGCATGGAAGTTAATAATGCCCTCTCGAGCCCTTAACAGTCTCTGCTCCATTCATGAATTTTACTACTTTCATATGAATAGATAAACGTGAAAAACAATAATAATATAATGTAGAAGATCTGTAAAAAGGCATGTTAAAGCTTCTTTGTTCTTTGGTTGACCACACAACTGCACACAGACATTGTAATCTGAAAAGTACAATTGAAAATTTTAGAATCAGAGAATACTTACATCTTTAATTTGTTCTAATTTCTTTGTAGCTTCGTATTCCTGAGTAATAGTTTGAGGGAAGTAGCAGCTGGTTTTGTCTTCTTCATAGTCTGCTTTATAATTTTTCTAAAAAGACAAGCAGGTCTGTTAGCACCATGTTTTTAGATTCCTTACATAGTTGGCCAGGTTTTAGTATGGAAAAACAACTCATCACTTACATCGCTCCTCAGGGACGCCACCTTCATGCAGTGCAACATATATGGGTCCTCATAGCTTCCGATATAACGCCCTACAATGTTCTTCTGGTAGGCTTCTTTGTACTGAATCTGGAAGAAAACAACAGTTCAAAGAAACTTTCTAAACAAAAGGAGCAGGCCATGGCTCTGCAGGCAACAGATCAAGCTGTACTTACATCGCTGAACTTCTTCAAAACATTATCGATCTGAAACTTGGGCGTGTCGCAATAATTAATGCTAGATCCTCTTGATTGTTCGTAGCTTTTCTTGTACAGGATCTAAGAAGAGAAAACAAGCCACATTACAGAATTGTTTCAGTGACATTGATTTAGCAATTTTATTTAAATTAAAAATACCCAAACTTTCTAAAAACTACTTAGTTGTTTTTAAAAAAAAGTTTTGGAAATCATTAAGAAGGGGATACCAGTTGCACTGTTAAATTACTGCCAATCAAACTACCTGTTCCAAATGTACTCTTGTTTGTAGAGTCTGAAAGAGCTAGTCTCCTTTTGGTTCTTCACCTCTTTATAATGTTCAACACCAGTGAATACAGCTCCACAGAGAGGATCATATCCAAACATAGGTGGTACAAAAAGGGTCATAGACTGGATCATATTCTTTCCATAAAATAGGTGCCAGCCCATCCAAAATGTCTACTTTGTCACCATTGCTGTTTGCAAGGAACCATTGTCCGCTCTAGTCCATGGCCTGTGTCTCCACGCAACTCAGTGACTGAGTAACACCCGACGGGGGCCAGCTCTATCTTCTCGCCAGACACAAGCTGTCCCATCTGGAAACGAATACACTGTTTGCCCTCCTGTATTAATTCTCCTCTCCATTACTGTAGAAGCAACCTCAAACCACGATTGATGATACTTCATCTATATATAAACTGACGTATCTGCTTTTCTCTTTTGGTTTTGTAACAAAGCACTCTTAGGGGCCGATTACGATGTAGGTCGGAAAGTCTCCAAATGGGATCTGGAATCTCAGTATCTGATTTGGAACCTATGTTTGCAACCAAATCGTACACATTTCCAACCGAACAATTACGATGCCCGGAAACCGTTCGGGCTATCCGATTTGGTTCCGAAAGGTATTCGGACAGCCCTTGTCTTTTGAAGCCGAATCATACAGCTCTATGGACATGGTTTCAGAGCGAGCGATTACGATGATCGATTCGGACAGCCATTCCGATTTGGTCTTTAAGACATGAAACAGTTGTCAGATTCTGACTTTGGGGGCCCCTTGGAGACCCCTTTTCACCCTAAGGCCTCCGGTTGCAGCACTTGAGGAGACCCAAGGGACCCCTCCTTCAAAGCATGCACAATGTGGCAGGCACCATGTGGTGCCGGCCACAGGATGCATGGTTTTCCCCAACCACCCTTTTTTTCAATGAGAGCCTGTGTTCTCGTTCAGAACACAGGCTCCTATTGAAGCCAAGTCTGACCGAACAATGTTGGGAAGCATCGTAATTGGTTGGTTGGACTCGCAGAACCAGATTTGGTCGAATACGATTCCGAAAGCGATTAGGTTGCCAGAGTTTCCGAAAGACATCGTAATCAGACCCTAAATGTGCATAATATGGCAATTATGTCTGTGAATAATTACATCCCATAAATAATTAAAATAACAATGACCAGCTTCAGGTGATCATATCCAGTGCCCAAGATATTCTTACATTTGTGATCTTCCTCTTCATCACCAAGGTGATGTTAGGTCACAACATGCATCTCAGTTGTTCCAGATCTGGACCCTCTTGATGGTCCGAAAACAGTTTATGTATTACTTCAGCAGTGTCTGCTGTCCCCAGCAGTGACTTCTCAGGAAATATTACCCCAGTAGTGCAAGCTTTTTAAGTGATGCATGAACTGAGCATTGTGGCTTTCTCCAGCAGTACATTCCTAGTTTATGTATTTGACCCACAGTATCAGCCTTCCCCAGCAGTTACTTCCCAGTAATATTTTACCCCAGGAGTGTAGGTTTTCGCCAATAGTGCCTTTTCAGTGGCATCCTTCCCAGCAGTGTAAGCCATCTCCTGCAGTGCCTTCTCAGTGGTGTATTACTGCAGCAGTGTCAGCTTTCATCAGTCTTGCTTTCTTAGTAACGTAAACCTAGCATTGTGAACTTTCTTTAGCAGTGCGATTTCGGTGATATCCTACTTTAAACAGCTGTACCTTCTCAATGATATATTACCTGATCAGTGCAAACTTTCTCCAACAGTGCTTTCTCAGTGATACTAACCAGCAGCGTGAACCTTCTCAAGAAATGCCTGTAGTCTCCCTGCAGTGTAAGCTTTCTTCAGCAGTGTCTCCTAAGTGACACTAACCCAGCACCCTGAACTTCCTCCACCAGTGCCTTTTCAGTGATGCATTACCTCAGCAATGTGAGCTTTCTCCAGCAGTGCCATATCACTGATATGCTAAACCAGCAGTGTAAGGTTTCTTCAATGGTGCCTTCAAAGTGATAGAGTAGCAAGATTTATCCAGCAGTTCATCCAAGTGACATACTGTCCAGGCAGGGTAACCTTTCTCCTTCATCCTTGGTGAAGTCATAGCAGGTCAGAAGTATGAGATAAGTCACAATAGCGTAGTATGACTCAAGAAATATGAATTCCAAACTCCCAGGCAAATCAAGCCCCCCTCAACTGAGAGCTACTCTCCTCTGTAAATATACCTATATCCGATATAGATGTTGACTGAATCTTCTTGGAATGCATATCACATATTAGTTTAGATATAAGTGGATATCTGGGAAGCAAAATATATGCAAAATAAATTCCAGTTAGTGTGGCACTCAATGTGTACCTTTATTGCAGCTAGGTTATCTAAAAGAGTTTGACTTGTAGAATACGGTAGGGTGCAGGTGGGAGTCCCCCTCTGAACAGGGGGCTTCAAAGTAGTATACTCAAAGATTGTACTGTGCAAGCCTTGCACAGTATCCCCACTCAGCACTCCATAGGTTTTTTTGAAAAGCCCCTCACTTTCCATTCATTCAAAGA
This sequence comes from Lissotriton helveticus, assembly GCF_964261635.1. NCBI lineage: Eukaryota > Metazoa > Chordata > Amphibia > Caudata > Salamandridae > Lissotriton > Lissotriton helveticus. Next base: position 1,139,199,789 of record NC_136061.1, on the reverse strand, counting down.
AAAAAGCTTATGCAGTCTCAGGACTACACTTGTCAGGGAGCTCGTGTAACACACTGCGGAAACTAACAACACTTTTCACGACAGACAGATTGTTTGACGCGTGTACTGAGCTCCGCGTTCACTGGTGCTAATAACCACCATTGAGATCTATCCGAATTATTCCCCTGAAGAAGGGATTTGTCCCGAAATGCATTGGGAAGTTGGGAAGTTGGAAATTCATTTTGGTTGAACTCAAACTGCTACAGATGAAAATAAAAAACACTGTTCGGCATGCTTGAAGCAAATGAAAAAATCCATCACAGTTCACTCATATGATGTAATATGGTGAATAAAGAAACATAGATGAAATCTCCTGAGACTGCATAAACCTTGTTCTTTGAATGATTGGAAAGTGAAGGGCTTCTTTAAAACCCCTATGGAGTGCTGAGTAGGGATACTGTGCAAGTCTTGCACAGTACAATCTTTAAGCAAAATACATTTTAACTGTGTAGCAATTATGTCTTTACTGTACGTTCATGATAATAAAATACACCTGGAAATTATCCTTATTTTACTAATCTGTACTCTGGGCACATTAGTCTACCATCAAGTCTCACACACGTTAGGTAAATAATACTTGTTCGAAGAATTTCCATTCAAAGGAACCAGTGAACATGTATTCCTTGTCCCTCAATTGTTCAGTAGGCAATGTAGGCCTGAAAAAGGTCTAATTAACTGCAGTGTATTGCACTTACATCACTCTGGGCTTCGCCAGCAGATTTCAGTCGCATGAGGAGAGGGTTTTCTGTTGCAGGAAGGACGTGATAGCCGGTGGGACCCTTGGACTTCTCATAATCGGCTTTGTATTTTAACTGTAGGACATAAAATACACATTAGTCTTATAATCGAACTACACTGTGGAAATGCAGAGCAAACGAGGAAATCTTTAACATGTGAAAACAGAGTCAGACATCAACAACCAGTGAAGGTATATCTCTGGTGTTCCATGCCATTTCTTAATATTATTATATATATATTCCAAACACGCTGGGCACTCCAGGCTCGGTGAAAATTGATATTTTATTGTAAATACAATGCGTATCACCCTGACTGACAAACGCGTTTCGGCTCCCTGCAGCAAACATGGAAAGAGGGAAACGCATCTCGGGAATTTTTTTGTGCAGGAATGTTCACCTACCTGCACGAAAACAATTCTGCATGCAACACAGACACCCTTGACCATGGTGCCTACATTGGCGCTAGGCAGCAGGGGGAAAGGACAGGAATGTACCGTATTTCATAAATATGATGCATAACTGCCCTTTCACATTGGTGTGGGACAGTGCAGTAAGAAGACTTGCGATGCTGCCCTTCACGAATTCCTCATAAATGAGGCCCGCAGTCCTCAGCGCACACTACATTCCAAATCACACCTTTTCCCTGCTTTCCTTCTATCACCTTCCCACTTCACTCCTGCCTTCTATGATTCCAGAACATTTTAGAGGCGTTAAGACTCACCATCATCACAATTATTACACCAACTCTAAAAAGTAATAAAATGTTTAGGAACTGCTCAACCTTCCCCAGGCAAAACAGTACTGCCATCTTTCTCTAAACTTTCTTGGAAATATAATAAAGTTCTGTTCAACAGAACAATCTGCATAATAAGGGAAAGGGCAGCCTGTCTCCCTGGAGTGCAATTTTATTTTTTTAAACAAGCCAATCATAAATCTTTTTTATAATTTTTTGCCTTTTCCTTACTCAGCTTTGGTGGAGTTGCCTCTGCTTTCATTTTAGTGCCGGGTGACAGCAGCATTTTGCCGGACACTGCAGAAGGGGGCACTTTTATGTACTGGCCTAAAAACAGCCAATCCCCTTGTGCTACAGCCTTTATATACTTGCCACATTCTGGGTACCCAGAATAGAAGGTTCCTTCCATTACCTCAACTGAGAGAGTTGGGTTTTTTGCAACTCCTGGAGGTAAGTCAACTATTTTACACTGTAAGTTGTTTTATTGTGTACGCAGTAGTATTTTAAAACCAAGCACACACCACTTTGTTGTTTGGAAATATATTAACAAGATGGACTATCCACAGTTGCGTGGACCAACACAGGAAAATGTTTGTAATGTTGGTTCTTCCATCCAATTCACCTGATGGAGGAACATCTGCATCACTTAAAAAATATCTACTGTTGTAAGCATGGTAAAAATGTGACGTTTTTAATTCTAGGACACAGAAGATTTTCAAAAAAAGATTCTCATAAAGATTTTCATAGTTACAAAGTAGAATTTTTAAAGGGGAAGTCATTGTAGGTTAGGGACAAAAAAAATAAAACACATCCACAGATGTTTTCTCAAATTTGCCCACGTACAATTTCTGAAGCAAGAGATATCCTTCAGCATAAGAGAAAAAAAGGAGGAACTCTTGTGCATCTGTTTCATGAATTAATTTTTGCTTTTATTTTGTATGCAGAGCCTGTACCCCCTACAAAGCTACTTCAAAGTGGTGAGGACATCTAACCTGGGCTTCTGTTGGAATTCTATAGCGCATATTATCAAGCCCATTATCGCCGCTTTAGCAACAGTTTCCTGCCCCTAAAAGGCCGATAATTTTAACAAGCTTCTTGCTAATATGCCCCTTCGTTCTCTAAAATGGTGCATTTGGATTTGTCATTCTTAGTAGCCATGGAAACTTTCTGTGTTATGATCATTGATATTGTACACTGAAAGGCGCTTACTTGACTTGACAGCATTCAAAGAATTCAGGATTTCAATCTGACTCCATTTTGCTTTGACACATGGATCAATGGATTGGAACCGGAGTGATCAATGTCAGACACCACAGTCTTCATTCTGAAGACATTAACTTTAAAAGACATTCTTCTGAAAGCAGCATAAACCTGGGAACATACCGCGCTGGCATTTGCTCCGGCTCGCTTGTTGACGCTGTACTCTGGGGTTTCTGTTTGCATGAAGTAAATTTGGTCTTTCATGTTTTCGTAATCTTCTTGGTATTTTCTCTACAGATAAACAAATTAGGAAAATAAAGGTTTGAAATAGTCATGGAGGGAAACCAAAGAGCTAACTTAGGAATTCTTTAAGGGCATGCATCAAACACGTAACCAGTAAATGCTTTGTGGAGCTGCGTTAGCAACTGGCAGGTGGACAGACAGGCAGACGGGGGGACCAAAATATAGATTGTAGATAGTGGAAGACATAGAAATGACTAACTACTGATAATCAAACAAAGATAGATGCCAGACACTAATGGAGAGGGAACGCAAGGGAGAAATTATGAACTTATGATGGGCTTCTTTTTGGATGGTTAGATGGCTGGAGGGACAGGTAGGTGGGTATTAGGTGGGCATGTTCAGATACGTGGGTTGGTCAATGAACAGGTGAACAGGTGGAAAGTGCTTGACTCAATGGCTGGGTGCATTGATTTGATAGATGAAGTTGGGTGGGGAGATGGTTGGGTGCAGTAGTAATAGAAGGCTAGGAGGATTGTAATACTGATGTTGGAGCAGTGAGGTAGGTTGATTGTCAAATGATGGACTGGATAGCTGGGTTGGATGTAAGGGTGTTGGAAATGTCAATGAATGGATTGATACAAGCAAGGTCTACAGATCACATGCACACCGTAAATATGTAATGTACTCACATTGCTGATATTGTCTGAGTTCATTCTTGCAATAGCAACCTCATAGCAAGGGGTTTGGCTCCAATGTCCTTTCACCTTTTTGCGATAGTCTTCACGATACTTGAGCTATGTCAAGACAAAAAGCAAATGGACATTGTTACTGAAGTGCATAACAGCTTTTAGCGGAATGGAATTATGTATCCTACTGGACCATTAATAGTGTCCCTGGAAAAACAAACAGCTAAAATGTAGTTTGGTCATGTGACCCACTAGAACTCAACAGCAGCAGCAATAGTTGGGATGTGACACTTTTTGATACATTTACATGGAATTTCCTTCCAAAATTACTTTCATTAATGGATCAATTGACAGTGTTTGTCACATTATGTGTGCAGAATGTCTCTGGGAATGGGCGAAATGGGCAAATGTACACACAAAGTGTTTTTGTTAGAAATGGGGGTCTCTGGTTGGCAGAGGTATGCACCTTTGTCCAAATAGGGACCCTTGCTTATATCAGGGTAAGGGGGATACACTCCTAAAATAACCCCTGCTCACTCCCTTGGTAGCTTGGCACAAGCAGACAGGCTTATCTCCGTGGCAGTGTGTAAAGCATTTGTGAACACATACAGTAATACAGTGAAAATAGTACAAATAGACACCACACCAATTTAGGAAAATAGTAAATCTTTATCTAAACCAACATGCAATACTCTTATAAAATAGTGCTTGTGCAAAATAACCTTTACATTGCAGGAAAATCAATAAAACACAGTTCTTCCAACTCAGTAGCTCCTCCTGGGGCTACCGTGATACTGAACACGACAGAGTCTAACAATTCCAGCCAACCGAGTCAATACGGGCCAGCTAAAGCAGCGACAGACTCGGACACAGTACCTTTCTTGTTGCGACCAACACGTCTGTGCGAGTCAGCCGGGGCAAATGTCACGGTTGCGTTCTGAAGCACAGCATTGCGGTGGACGGTGTCCCCATGTTGCGGTGCAGGCAGCAGCTCATTGACGGAGTCATTGAGACCAGGGCTTGCGTTGAAGGGTGAGACGGTGCTCACGGCAGTGCTGACAGGTCACGGTGCGGCAACGGAGCTGGTCGATGTTCGGGTTGAGCAGCGACGGAGTCGGTGACGCCCTTGCAGCGTGTAGCGAAGCGTTGTGGAGTGCGGTGCCCTCAGAATGCGGTGCAAGCAGAGGCATGTTGATGGAGTCGGCAAAACTAGGGTTGCATTGCGAATAGAGGCGTTGCTCTCAGTGGTGCTTTCAGGACACAGAATCCTGCAACTGACTCAGTTACCCTTTTCTTCTTCTGCGACGATCAGAGACGGTGCCCACAGACACAGTGAGGTCTTTGCTGTTACTGAGACCTCTAGAACAGGGGGCAAGCTCTGTTCAAGCTCTTTGAGATCTTCTCTTCAAGCAGGGGGACAAAGCAAGCAGCAAAGTCCTTTTTCCTTTCCTTGGTAGCAAGTAGCCACTGCAGGCCAACCCCAGACAGAAAACAACACAGGGGCAGTATATCTCCTCAGCTTCTCTGGCTCTTCTCCTTCGCAAAGGTTCCTCTTGATTTCCCAGAAGTGACCTAACAGTCTGGGGTCTGGGCCCCTCTTTTTATACACAAAAATCCTTTTCTCTGAAGGCAGAGAGTGTCTGTACCCAGCCAAAACCAGTTCTGTCCTCACTGGTGCAGCTTCCTGGCAGTAGGTGGAGACAGCATTGTTGAAGGCAGACCAGGCCCATTCAGGTGAAAGGAAATCTCCTCCCCCTACTCTAAATGCAGCCCAGGTCTATTCAGTCCATCCCTGACTCATCAGACTTCTTGAGCCACAGCCTCTCTCCAGCCCCTGTCGTACAAAAGCCAGACATGCACTACACAAACCTAGCAGAGGCACACTGGATGGTTAGGCAAAAAAATACCTACTTTATAAAAGGGTATTTTCAAACACCGAATTAAAAAATCACCCTCACTAAAAGATGCATTTTAACATGGTTTAGTTCAGGCATAGTAAACCTTATTTTTTTTACCTTGTTCCCAGGGCCAGTTAGGTTTATAAGATGTTATAAACAAACTCCCCATTCTGTCCTTTGGGAACAGGTTGACTTGCAATAGTGAAAAACAAAATTGGAAGTATTTCACTATTAGGACACACCACACACATCAGTGCATGTCCTACCTTTCACACAAAATGCACCCTGCCCACAGGGGTACCTTGGGCCTACCTTAGTAGTGACTAATATGTAGAAAATAGAAGGTCTAGGGACTGGCAAGTGTATGCACTTGCCAAGTCGTCATGGCAATCCCAGACTGCACACAGACTCTGCAATGGCAGGCCAGAGTTACATTTTACAGACTGCTTCTGTGGGTGGCACAATCAGTGATGCAGCCCACTAGCAGAATTGGATTTACAGGCCCTGGGCACACATAGTGCACTGTACTAGGGTCTAACTGGTAAATCAAATATGCCAATCATGGGCTCACTAATCCATAACAGTTAATTTACAAAGGGAGCACTTGCACGTTGGCACTGAATGGCAGTGGCAAAGTGCCCAAAGCATCTAGACCAGCAAAACGAAGTCCAACACACAGCAAAAACACAGGAGGCAATGTCAAAAAATGCAGGGGAGACCCAAGCCAATGGTGCCAGATCTAACAGTTTGTATATTGGACTGCAATGCTTATTTGCCCAGAAGTACCAAACAAATACCTTAAGCGCTCATACATAACTGCCCAGGCACCCATATATGTAATTTCCCCTTTCTTGGTCAACTTTTGAGTTACTTATCCATTTTCCCGTTATTTCGTTCTTTAAAAAACTTTGGATTTTTGCATCTTTTAAAAATGTCTACATTCTCCAAACAAATGTGGACATTATCAGAAATAATGTTTATTAAAATTGTTGTTCATTCGATTATAAATTTCTTATTGTGGAAAATTTCCACTACAACTGCTGAACAGAAATCACTTCATGCAACAAATCTTCAAAGGTTAAGCCATGCTGCTTAATTGGCAGAAGTGATCTAAGCATTACCACCAATGCCCTTTTCCTCATCACTGTCCTGTTATTTATGAGGACTGTGCAAGCTGTGGGGATACTATTCTGTTTATTGCTTGCTAGTGCCTGCATGCTAAATTGTAATTGAGCCAGGTCTGCCCAGGAAAACGGTATTGAAGTAGAAGAGAGAATCCATAACACTCAGCTAACCATGCTCAACACACACAAATTGTAGATGCCTACACAATGCATTGAGCACATTTTGATCATCTGTTGAAGACAACCAAACTTAGCAGCCCACCATAGGGGACAATACCTATAAAAGAAAGCATGAGATGTACCAAATACTGCCTCATCTCAATTTGCTACCTGTAGACTACACATAACACACTGCAACACGCTTAGCACTCTGTATTGTTTTCAAATACAACACTATGAAAAGTACTCCTTTGTCTTCAGGTACCTTGCCTCTAGTGTTGGTGTGGCTCATGTTTGCCACCATACGCATCAGTAGTCACCGCTGCAGCCATGAGAATTTACCCCATATGTTTCCACTCAAATGCAAGAATGGGAGATTCAGCTCTACCTATCTTGTGCATGAATCAGCCACCATAGGGAAAATGTCAAGCCACCTGTAGCCTGCCCCTACTAATAATGGGAAGGTGAAGATGTTAATTTGATACTAAAGATGAACCCTACCGGAAGTACTGAATTACAGATCATCAGCCCGTCATCAAATGTAAGTGGCACCAGGCAGAAATGTACTAGCCAGATGGAGCCAGACAGGAGTGTCTGTTCTCTGGCACCTAATAGCTACATCGAAGGGCATGTGAAGACTTTCACTGAGATCCAGTGTCCACAAGAAAACTCTGTGATATGCCAGTCATACCCATCACCTGTGGCACAATGGCCACTCTTAGCTCACCAACTAGTACTGGGTACCTGCCCGCCAAATGCTCCCAGTGCTATCACGTGATACATGCCCAGCATGACTATTGTGCTCTTTCCACCAGCAGAACAGGTGGACTGCCGGGGGTGTGCTTGCCTTTACAGAGCAGTTACCCTGAAAAGAGGTACACGAGAAAAGGGACGACAATACCTATGTTCGAAAAACTGGCCCATTGCAGACATCGAGATTTAGCCCTTCTCCGCGCCAAACTTTACACATGTCTGTCTTCAGGTAAGCCTGCTCTCCTACACTGTGCAGTTTCCATGGGACAACAAACGCAGAATGGAACAGTGATATCAGGCTCTGAGAACAGGTATGACTTAAACACACACAGTAACCATATTCAGTGTTAAAGCATGCTTACCCAGCACGCCGTAGTGCTACAAAACATAGCAGAACATATTATCAAGAGGCCAGTCATCGAATATAGTAAACAAGCATTGACAAAGCCAATCGGATGCATCTTTAATATGAGGCTGCAGACCTATTGTTTTGCCAATGCTGGCTTTCTTTGGCCTAGTTTAGGATAAGTATACAACAAACCATCCAAAGAGGATTCCCAGTGAGTATACCTACATGCACTCTCATAGGCAGCCATCTTTGAATGGGTTTTGCTATAAATAACATTACTTCTGAACTCGATCAGGAATGCGGAATGAAACAGTTTTTTAACTTAGCATAAATAACGCTCTTCCTGAATCTATTAAAATGCTACTACTTCGATTGTATAGTTTTTACAGTGAAATAGCCCATGAGCAGCTGTCACTTCAAACAACAAGCAATTTATTTTACTGCTCACATGTGCAACAGCAATTTATCCATAAACAGAACTCTAAAGAGGGTCAAAATAGCCATACTTTTTCTTTACAATTCTGTGTTACAAATGTTAGTGTATAACAGCAAAATCAGTTTAAAAATCATTCAAAGATGGCCACATTTTTGTGCGACACACCAGCAGCCATATTTGGATTTGTTTTAATTAAAAAATATATAACTCAAAGATGGCCGAATGCCGATATTGGCTTTACCAATGCAATTATACAAGCATTGTTAAAGCCAACATCAGCAGGCAGGAGCAGAAAGAGATCAAGAAGGGATTTGAGAGATACAGGGGTGGTTGATCACCGGATGAGCATGAGAAGTGGGGGAAACTGCGTGATGGGCTGGAGACATCAGCGATAAGTAGAAGGAGACGGTGAGGGAGAGGTAGAGGGAAAACAGCCCCTCATGGACTGGCATGCAAGGACTTTGTAGGAGGCAGAAGGGAACAGAAACAGAGGATATTAAAAGGTGAGTCAATCAACTGTGAGCTCATCTAAGATAAGAGTTACAATAGCTCAAGTCAATGGTTGTAAGAAGGACACATAAAGCCAAGAGTTTGAAGTGGATCGCCTCAACGGCATCTCTACGTATATGTTAAAATACTCAATGCAATAGGTCTTTCAATGACAGGCAGCTGAAGGTACAGCTCTCTCCAGACCAGACCTAATAAAAAGGTCTTTGTAGCGGCAAGATTAAGGATAGTGCAATTCCTGCACCAGCACACACATATAGGCAACAAAATAAGCTAAGTAGTATTAGTTTTTTCGTCTTAAAATAGCAGTTGTTAACATTTTTAGTTTCATTTAAAGGGCTAGTGTGGTTGTTGATCGTCAGCACTGAATTACGCTTTTATAGTTAAAAGTGTAAAAAGGAAGATAGATTATTTTAACAGGGATACCTGAGTGAGTTACATATTTTAAAGCAGACAAGGTTCTCACTTCTGTTGCAACCGAAAATGTTGAAATTGGTTCTTTGATCTCAAGTCCCCCTTTCCTATGTTGGTTCGATGTTTGTATGTTATTGGTTACATAACTAAGAGGATAGAAGAAGTCCTCTGATCATGGCACATGAATACAACACTTACATCACTCAGCTGATTAGCTGCCCTCTTTGCCAGTTCCACATCAGGACGGTCTGCCAGCGAAGTAAACTGGGCTTTCCTTTCAGTATGTCCTTTTTTGTAGGCAATCTGGAAAAAAAAGATATATACTAAGTCAAAATTTGTATTAATTACATTTATAAGACAGTCAAATGTACATTGAAATGCACTAATCTGAAGGTACAAGCTATTGGCGGCATGTATAAATAATTTAATAGCGTATTGTACTTAAACAAAGTTCTCACTTGTTCCCTTACACATTCCTGGGACACATACAATTATTATTTCTTAAACCTCTGCTATAGTGGTGGGAGATATTTCTAAATTCTGTCCTGCTGAAGTCTAGCCAAGAAAACACTCCAATTAGTGCTTCCCAAACTTTTTAGAAACAAAGCCTAATTTTTTTAATGACTAAGGGCCTCATTTATGAGACTCCTTGCGCCTCCGGAAACGTCACTTTTTGTGATGTTCCATGGCACAGAAGCCTGCGTGATATTTATCAGGCAGCACTAAGCTACTTTTTTGGCTTAATTCTACCTGATAAATATCAGTCCCTTTAACGTAATGTTCTGCGTTAAAAGGGCGTACAATGGGTGTTGCTGGGAGCGTTCCCAGCAACATCTATGGCCTTTTGACACTGCCCCAGATTTAGGAGAATCGTAAATCTGAGGCAGCGCCAAAAGCTTACGCCTCCCCATAAATATCTTTATTTCTCTTAGTTTTTCCTTTTTCTATGTGTGCTGCATTCTGAAGCACACTTAGAAAGAGGAAAAGCCTCTTGTGATTATTTTTTTACAGAAAAATGTCCCTTTCTGTACAAAAACAATCATCCCCGCAACACAGGCACCCTTGCACCATGGTGCAAGGTGCCTGCACAGGCGTACGGGAGCCCATTGTGTGCCGGCGCAGGGGAAAAGGACAGGAATACGCCCTATCTTTTAGATAGGGCGCATTCCTGCCCTTTTCTTTTGCCACAGGGAAGTGCAGCAGGAAGGCCTGCTGCACTGCCCTATGGCAAAACATCATAAATGAGGCCCTACAGGTTATGGATGTTGCTGGGAAAGCCCCCAGCAACACTCATTGCACGCTCCTTTAAAGTTGAACACTATGTTAAAAGGACTGATAGTTATCAGGCAGAATTAAGCTAAAAAAAGTGGCTTAGTGCTGCCTGATAAGTATCACACAGGCTTCTGTGCCACGGAACATCACAAAAAGTGACGTTACGGAGGCACAAAGAGTCTTATAAATGAGGCCCTAAATTTGGCGACACACCTTGCTTCAATCGACATGAGCCAGGAGCTCTTTTAAAGTAATTGAAGAATTGTGTGATAGCGCACTGTCATTTATGAACAGCACATTTCCAGTTGAAATGGGCACAAAATGTACACAGTCATACAGCTTTACTGATAAAACTATACTGAACACAAATGATAATGTGTGGAAATTGAGTTTCAGTGAATACATATCATTTGTGCTTCACCAATTTGTTTGGATACTATTCAAATCTTTGTCTCTATCACACTTAGGAATTACAAACAAATTGCTTAATTTTTGCTTTCCTAGCTGCTGAATGTGTACAGTTCATTTACAGATATTTACAATTCATTGTGTTTTCCAAAACATGGCATCCTACAGCCTTTCCTTTCACAATCCCTATACCACATCTACTTTGTCACAAAATTCACTTTACTTTTCTTTCTCTGATTCCAAAGTCAAACCTCCATTTTAAAAAACATAAGAAATGATTTGTCAGTGGACATAGCCTGACATTTGAACTTTGTCTTTCAAGCGCGGCAAAGACAACAAGAAAAATACAGAGGGGCAGATTTACAAGCCCTTGCGCCACTTTGCGTCACTTTTAATGTGGGAAATGTGATGCAAAAGTGTTGCATGGGGCTTGTAAATAAGGTCCAGAATTAAAAGGCATCTTTATTTATCCTTGGGCTTTTGCGCCCCCAACAAAAAGTTACCTGGGACGTTTGAAATGTTGGCCTCTTGCATTATAATATTTTAAATTACATTTGTAACTCTCAAGCAAGTCACCCCATCGTTCTTAATAGTACTACAGAATCTTTTAACCTTAAATAACCTCATAGTTTTTTAAATAACTTTGTAAAAATCATTGTCAGTATTTTAAACTCTCAAATAGACATCTTAAAAGCTTATAAGAGAAATTAAATGCAAATAGCTTTCATTCTTTAAAAAAAAGGTTTTGACTTAGTTGTAACACATTTGTATGCATAGAACTGTTGATCAACATTTAAAAGGAAAACAATGCACATTTTAACTGTGCAGAAAATGTAGGCACATTTTGTGAAAGAGTTGGGTTTCCCCAATATGGTTGAACAATCACAAATACAATTAAACAATCCCAATTTAATTATAACCAGTTGTAAATAGGATTTACTTTTCAAAAACATATATCAACACATTTTAAAGTTATTTCTGTTAGGATCAATGTTCCATTCTTGGAATAACCGTCTAAATAACTGTTTGTCAAGAGTTTCCTGAAAACGGACTGAACTGTATAAAAGCATTTTTGACGGATGTCTGTGCCAGGAAACGTAGTCAGTCCGCAACCATAGAAAATGATCCATTCCGCATCCCACCTGGTTTCTACCAGTCTCCAAAATATGGCATACTGTCTGCACTTTTCCTTACTCTCACTAATGCTCCAGTACTACATATTGGTCAATTTAAATTGGGTACAGATACTGTTGCCTCCTACACAAGAACAAAAGAATAAGCCACTGTACCATGTTAAGATACTAATGCTCTCACTCAAACAGATTAATTAATTCATAACTGTATCAAAGTGTGACTACAAGGTGATGCTTAGTAGAGTAAAATACCTGAAATAAATAGATATCATTTGCTGATGATTATTTCACCAGAAATAATGTTTTTGTAAAACAAAGTCTTTTTTTGTCTATTCTGAGCAATTACTACAATACACTATTTGTTACTTACATCCCACATTTTAAGAATAGAGTTCCAGTGGCACTACGCTGGCACCATAGATGTCAAATGAATCCCAGCAGCATTAGGCAGAGATTTTAGGTTGGGGGAACCATGGCGATCTGTCATATATGATAAGGAGACGGGCTGTCTTCTCAAGCTGTGGGTAGCCTACAGCATCTGTTGTGCAATTAGAATGTTTTGACTTTTTGAGAAAAAGAAAATTCTCTTGTAAATTTGGCCTATTGTAGACATTATCAAGGTCTATTTACTTTATGAAGAAGAAAAACGATTTCCTAGTTTTCCGTTTTTAAAGTTAATAGTACATGTATTTGCCTATCAATAATTATTTTTGTTGGCAACTAGTCATGATAAGAGAAAAATAACTTTTTGTGGTACAGATACAGAAGAGATAAGATTAAAAAAATGCAGTTTCCCCTGAAATTTAAAAGCTATGATAAGACAGTAGTAATAAAATCCGCACCCAATATTAGGTGACAAAGGAACGCATAAGACATGAACTTTTGGACTTTTTAAAACAGACAAGGTTAGGACCATGCAAACTGAAAATAAACCAATACTTTGAACTATAAAATAGTTGGATTATTTATTATGGAATACTTCCACATTGTTGAAAATAAATGAAATATTGGTGTTTGCACAGAGTAGTTGGTTGTATTATGACTTATAAAATACCTGGAATTTGGATTATATTGGGGTTTTAGCTCTTAATCCGTCTACCAACCTCTTTATGCTTTTAAGTTATTACTGTCCAAGATACTTTAACTGGAGGTGAATTGCTAAAGCTTTTCTCTTTCGAATTAAGCATGTGAAACTAAATTTTGAATGCAAGGTAGAATTGCAAACTAATTTTTGTAGGCTTTTTCATATTGTACCTCATAATACCAACAATGCAAGAATGGGTTTGTACCTTAGCTTCTGAGAGATGTAACCCTGATGTTGCTGTAAGTAGTAATTCACTGTTACATACCAAACTAACTAATGTGTTCCAAGATGTATTGGTTGTTAAATGAGAGCGATTTGCATTATTGGAAAAGAAACAAATGTAACTCTTGCCCCTGACACCCCACTTTCACAATGTGTAGGTCCAGATCACAGCATGTTAAACTTTGCAAAACACATACATGTTTACATGTCTAGATTATCTGAATAGGGTATATCAATACAGGTCATACTGGGAAAGAGTATCCTGTCATGATACTGGAAACTGATATAAATAGTGATCATTCTGGCATGAGAAATTCACAAATGCATACAGAACATAAAGTACAATAGTTCTCAATAAAAATGTCCCTGCAAAACTTACATCACTGAGAGCCTTCTGAGCACTGGCCACTCGCCTGAGTTCAGGGCTGTCGGAGTACGGAAAATACATGGATTTGTCTTCTTCCCAGTCGGCAGTGTAGAGTTTCTTAACGGGGAGAGAAATTTAAGACTGTCACATATAAATTAATTTTTAACAAAAGCACAGATGTAGAAACAGAGGTTTTTATAAAATAATTAAAACGGAAATTGTGTTTTGAGGCTGCAGAGGGCATAAACATAGCCACTAAAACATAATGCCTTCTAAGAATTTCGAAAGTGAAGAATTTGTTTGTGGGATCAGAATTTAAGTTACTTAACATACCAAAATAAATATCCCACTTTCCTTCTCATCAAATTTTTTGAATGATTGGAAAATTGTCAAAGGGATTTTACTAACCAGTGTTTACCAGAATTTGACTCTTCTGCTAATGGATATAGGAAAAGGTGGTATTCTCTGTTCCATTTCTTTTCTTGTTTGTAGAATGGATCAATTCCCAAACAAGCTCTGTGCCAATCAAAGGTCTATAATGGGGTCTTCCCAGGATTTGCATCCACTTTCGACCTTCTGGTGGTTCACAAAAGTCCTCTGGGGTGCACAAACATATTTAAGCAAATCATAGATTTCCCAGAATCTCCCCCGCCCCCTTCCTCTGCAAGGCAGATAATCCAGAGGACTAAGGGTAAAGGAAGTGTTCTTTGGCACATTTCCATTCTCTGCTTGCTTTTTCTGACCATACTAAAACTACTTTTCCAGATGGAGCAACAACTCTATATGTAAACCTGTGAATAATACAGTGTTGCACATGCTTTCTCGCCGAGACGTAACTCTCATTGGTGCAGTTAGTGCAGCGGCACCTCAACACAGAGCCCACGGGGTCCATTGAACTCTGAGAATGCTGTATTTTACTTCCCAATGGCAGCCAAGGGCCATTTTTTCTTGCTTGCACTAGGGACCAAGCCATCCTTACTATGCTACTGTTTCTGACCTTGTAACCAGACTTTGTCTCCTTCCTGGGCCCTGTTCTGTTGTGTGATTTTGGGGGGAATGTCTATGCAAAATATTTTTGACTGTCCACAAGTCTTTAACATTTCTGTTGTTTCATGCATTTCCAATTGTTGCATATATCCTACCACCATTACCCTACCCAGACCTTTTTTCTTGAACATGGCCCTAAAGTTAAGACAGTTAAGAACAAGCCACATTTTCCCATTTTCCTCAGCTGTGAGTGGAATTTGTGGCTGGTAAAGTCTGCAAATGTTGTTTCTATAAATTAGCATTTGGGATTATAAACCGCAAATACAAGTTGCAACATAGATTTTTCACACTGTCATGAGATATTGCATGTCTGGCCTGCAAATGTCTGTTGCTGCCCCTGTCAGAATAATAAATCTTGCTCAATAATCAATTGTCTCTTCTTTTCATCAAAGTCAATTTTGATACTTAAAGTAAGGTTCTTGATTCTCTTTCCTGAGGCAATATTAGAGACATCTGTATTAGTCCCCAGATCCTGATCAACTCAGATTATTTAATTAGACTGTTGAGGGGGGATATAGAAGTGCAACATGTCTAATGGGTACATTTAAGCAGCTTTAGATTCTGTGATCATTGATTGTTTAGTGACTGTGTTTTCTGACAATCTTGATTCCTCACATCATTAATGTTAAACGGGTATCATAATTTGATAGGAACTATCACTCCATAATACTACGTTTGGTTAGAGTCTTTTAAATAAATGTGCTATTGTCACATCAATGTACAATTTTGGTGTCATTTTTATACACCTTATAACCTGAATAGACCATAACTAGTTTTGCTTTGGCCAAAGATCAATGAGCATATCTATAATAAAATATATCACCGCCAATATATCTTCAGCATGGAGTTTGATTTACTCAAGCCCATTTTTTAAGACTTCCTAAGTATGTTCAGAAGATGCAGTTTATGTTTTTTAGATTACCTCTATATTTATTTTTTTCCAGGCAGCACTTAAAACCAAATGTCTTCAATGAAGGCATGCTTGGAAACCAAAGCTTGATAAATTAGCCAAAAGTAAATATACGGCTAACTAATTCTAAAATACATTGTGTGGTAGGTATATATTTGAATAAATGCTGCCAAAATATGTTTATTGGTAATGCCCATTTACTTTCTGCTTAACAGCTGAAATTTGGAATGTACTTAAGATATTGAACTTGACCAGGGCCGGACTGGGAACACAAACCAGCCCTGGCAATACTGGCCTCCCGGGGATGCTAGTGAGAAGCACTGCTGCCCGTTTATTACAGGGGGCGATATTGCAGCACTGCTGCAAAATCGCCCCCCTGTAGCAAAACAGGCACCCACCTCTGGAAAACCAGCCCACATTCTTCCGGCCCACCGGGAAAACGGCAGGTGCCCGCTACGCCTAGTCTGTTCCCGAACTTGACCTCATTCTTTTACACTTGGATCCATCAACATAAAATAATCAATTCAATTTATACTAAAATACTTCTAACATTTGAAATCTCCCCAAGATATTATATTCAACCTATATTCAAAATGTTCATGCACAAGATGTTCCACTCTTTGTTTTCAGTGAAACAACTTACTTCTCCAGTTGGACATGAAAAGCAGAAACACCAGCAAATTAGGTATACAAAGATGAGGCAATTGTAATACCTATGTGGATCGCTGCCATGCTGTCCTTACCTTGCTAAACATAGCAGAGTTTTTAACAGCCTGCACAAGCTCAGGGGCGTCGGGGGGAAGCAGGTACTTTTCTTTTGTGTCTTCCCAGTTCTGCTTGTATAAAACCTGACAGAAGGAAAAGGCTTGTTATTAAAGTGTTTCCTTTTGGGTAGGCAGCCATCTTTGTCACTGTGTATCTCTATTTTCATCTTACATTCTGTAGGTCGCTGTACAGTTGTGCAATAATATTAGGACCAAATGAAGCAGCACAAACCTACCACTCTCAGACACACACTGGGGAACAATAGTAATGTAAAAAGAACA
Source organism: Lissotriton helveticus (assembly GCF_964261635.1). NCBI lineage: Eukaryota > Metazoa > Chordata > Amphibia > Caudata > Salamandridae > Lissotriton > Lissotriton helveticus. The sequence goes on along the minus strand of NC_136061.1, from coordinate 1,139,183,022 downwards.
TGTAGTGACGTAAGGAGATGGAAAGTGCAGGGTGGTGGAAGAAAGAGTGTAGGAAGCTGGCTCTGAATATACTATACCAAAGTGAGGTACAGTGGGCACAGAGTGCAGTAGAACCCAAAAGGTAGGCAGAGGTAAAGTAGATAGCACCTCACTGTCTATTTGTGGTAGTGTGGTCGAGCAGTAAGGCTTTATCAGAGGACAGTGTTAAGCATTTGTTGTACACACTCAGTCAGCAAATGAATTCACGCACTCAAAGACTGAACTTCAGGCCTATTGTTTTTGTATAAAAATATTCTTTTAGTTATTTTATTTTCTAGAACCAAGCAACCCTGGCACAGGTAAGCAATAAATACTTTTCAATAGCAATGTAGTTGTAACACAGTTTGGATTGCAATTGTAAATGTACTTTCATTTGATTACACTAGTGTTACTGATAAAGGCAATGCTTTGTAAATACAGTACATATACTTGATTGGGCTTTTAAGTAAAATGACCAGTACATTACTTTCAGATTCCTTTTCTTACACAGTGTAGTATACCTGGATACTACACTGGGACAATTCCTGTAAACAGGTAAGTAAAGGTGTTTTTGATAGTAAAATTTTAGAAGATTTCTTTAGGTTTCCCAACTCCACACTTAAAAACGTTTCATGGTGAAAAAACAGTCGATGTTATCCTATGGAGGAAAATAGTGTCATCGGTTTAAAGGTGTGTACTTTGTTGTGGGATCTGGTGTTCTTGGGTTAGACTCAGGGCCCCCCCCATGGTCAAGGATGCACTCTTGTTACACCGTCAGCTACACTATGGCGGACAGGTGCAGAGTACTGAGGCCCATTTCTATCCACTGGGGGATAGGGTGTCTCCGGTTGGTGGCTGCTGATGAGTAGGCCACTGGGTTGTGGAAGTAAAGCTCCTAAACTTAAGTTCAAGGCAAATAGGGGTTTAGGCCAGCACAAAAGATGCACCCTCAGTGCCACTGGGGTGGCCAGTTGCAAAGTGCTGTTTTGGCGTCGGAAGCCCTGTGGCTTTCAATGGGGACTCTCCAGTTTGCAAAAGCACTGCAGGCTCGAGGTCAAAGGTATTCTGGGTAAGCCCACCAATTGGAGAGGTAAGTTGGGATCGTGGGGGTTGGTTAGGCATCATCGGTTGGGCCACCCAAGGCCGTGGGGCATCGGGTGCAGGGGCGCCTTTTATGGTCCGATCTTCTTACCAGCTCCTGGTCGTGGTTCGGGGAACCTTCCAGTTTGAGGCTGCAGGTGTCAGCTGGAGGCTTGAGGCAGGTCACGGGTCACTGGATCTCGGGTCAGGATCACCGAGGGGACTTCCCTTTGGTGTTAGGCCACTCGAACTCGGGCCTTGGGCGTCGGGTGCAGAGTGGTAGAGACCCGCGGAGTCGTGCAGAACTGAAGTCTGTTGTTTGAACAAATCCGGTGTTCACGGGAGACAGAGTCTTTGGGATTGAAGGCAGGCAGGTACTCCAGGTTTCTTGAGGTTGCTGGCTGCAGGACACACCGGGATTTCGCTGGAGCAACTCCGAGGTGGTGACAGCCCAGTAGGGCTCGGCCAAGTCAGTGGGCATCCTCCTCTTGTTAGCTTCGGCACTGCTGTTCAGTCCTTCTTCTTTTCTTCTTGCAGGTTCTTGTCTGAGGAAGCAAGATTCAGTGGTGTCCCTTAATATTAGATTATGGGGCGTTACAGGTAGGTAAAAAGATTGGTACCAATGGGTCTCTTTCGTGGGGTGGGTACACCCCCTATTATGCCACCATCCAGTGGGAGGGAGGCATAAGCCTTTCCCTGGTTGGCTCGATCCCCCATCTGCAAGACTGAGAGTTGTGCTTCACTTCGGCTCCCCCACCTGAGGGGTGGAGTTGGCAGAGGTGGGCACACATCTCATCCTCACTTGTTTTTTCTGCTGGTTCTCCCGCCCAAAGTGGGGGTCAGAACCAGTGGGACCGGTTGTTGAAAGCAGCAAGTGGCATGGGGAAGTTCACAAAGGCGGCAAGCCTTTGAAGCTTCCCCTTCGTGGACCCTGCCCATCCTCGGAGAAGAGGCTTGGCACCTCATCCCAGGATGTGCATTGTTTCAGGCCCCCAAAAGCAGCAGGCTCTCGACCCAGGGGTCCAGAAACATGTCTGGTGGCAGCTGAAAGCAGCCACTCAGCCTCGACACTAGTGGTAGGTCGTTTTTCAGGGGGCATCTCTAAGATGTCCTCTGTGTGCATTTTTCATTAAATCCCACACAGGCATCAGTGTGGGTTTAATGTGCTGAGAAGTTTGATACCAAACTTCTCAGTGTTCAGTGTAGCCATTATGGGGCTGTGGAATTCGTAATGACAAACTCCCAGCACCATATACTCTTAATGGTAGCACTGCACTTACAATGTCTAAGAATGGACTTAGATACTGTAGGGGTATAGGGCTCATGCGCCTGTACCCTCACCACTGGTATAGTGCACCCAGCTAGAGGGGTGACTGATCTATGCCAGGGCAGTGGGTTGTAGGCATGGCACACAGGGATGTGTGCCATGTCGACTCTTCACTCTGTTCTGCACCAAAACATGCAGCCTGCAAAGGCAGTGTGTGAGTGTAATGGCACATGGCCTGTAAGGGTGGCAAACAAATTGCTGCAGCCCTTAGAGGTCTTCCCTGGTCACACTGCCCTGGGTACCCGTGGTACCATTTACCAGGGGCTGACCTGTGGCCAGTGATGCCAATTGGGTTTGGGTACAGTTTTGGGGAAAGCACACAAGCCCTGGGAACCTGATTGGCAGGGACCCAGGGCACATCAAGTCAAAAGTGCATCAGTAGTCTGGCACAAAAAGGGGGGGGGTTACTGCTCAGAAACCCAGATTCTCACAAAGAGGCATAAGGTGGAATCATCATTAGGTAGCCTTGGTATTCGGCAACCCCAGCATGCAGGAGAGTCGGAAGAAGGTACTAAAAAAAACTTTGTCTGCCAGCCCTTACTGACTGAATTGGCCATGGATAGGGACAGTGAGACTTTAGAGATTGGATGAGCTTACCTTGCTAACTTGCTGTGATACTTTCTTGGCATGCTCTATGTCCCTCGCGAGCACATCAACGTGGCAGTTCGTCTTTGCAATATCCCCTTCCATTCGATATTTAATCTGTGGTGATGTAAGCAAAGAAATTCAATGGCAAGAAACACTAACACATAAAAGTAGAAAAACACAAAATGCTGCAAAGACAATTCTGGGACATGTCAAGTACAAAATAATGGTAAATGTTGTATCATCCCGGGTTGCTTATGAAATGGCTTAAGATATTTTAAGAAAGAACACAACAAATATAAGTCAAACACACAGACCTATGAAAGGTGATTACCTGGTAAGTAAGATGAATTCAGAGGTGTGGGCTGACGGTTGTATGTCAATACAACACGGTGTTTACACCGCACTACCATTACAACGCAGCTTTTAGAATGTAAGTCGTTACCACGACTTGCGCTGTAGGGTGCGGGACTTAGGAATAGTAAGATTTACTATTCCATCACCAGCCTACGTACAGTAGGGAAGGTGTTGGAATAGTAAATCTACTATTCCTTAGCCTAGTGCGCCCTCCAGCGCAAGTCGTGGTAACGACTTGCGTTGTAAAAGCAGCGTTGTAATGGTAGTGCGGTGTAAACACCGTGTCATAATGGATGTTCCCCGGGCTGAGACATACCTAAGTAAATCCATCACTTACTTATGGTATGTTACATGTACAGTCACCAGTTGCAACTGATGAAGTTGCCTTAACTGAAGATTCAAAAGTAGAGTTGACCTTCTCAAGGCTAGAACCAGTGATCCTCAGCTTTGGAAATATTCTAAACTTTCTTAAATTAATACTTCAGCCACTGGGAAGTGTCTAACCACATTGTACATGGCACAATGAAAGAGGTGTTTACTTCCTTATTAAACTTTGGTCCTTTGAAGCAATAGATCTAGATTATAGACTTCATTTTAGAGTTTGCTAGATTGGTTACTGCATCACATCCTGTCCGCCATATTACAAATGTTGTATATCTTATAGCACTTCTAGTATGGCGAACAGGATATCTGTTACGTTTGTGACAGAGAATGTGTCTCCAAACTTTAAACCAGGCCCTATGTGTGTAAAAAGTAATTTACAATTTACAAGAGGTTTCACGGGTCCTAAGAGCAAGATAAGAGCAAGATAAATTTTAATTACAAGTTTTACATTTCTAACACACTTTTAGCTATCAGATAAAGACTTCCCCTATGAAGTACTCACTGAGTCTAAACCTTGCCACAGGTTATCACCATTTATGATTTTTAGATTTCGGGGGCATTCTTAATGAAAATTAAAATAGCAGGTTTTGGCAACAGTTTTTAAATTCAAGTCTCAAGTATGCTGCATTACAAAATCTAGGGAGTGAAATATCAATACATAGCCTAAGACAATATAACTATTTTGTTTAGGGTGTACACCAATTATTAAATAAAACAGCGAGCAAAATCTGTCATTTTACAAAGAGATTGGGACTAGTGTGAGAAAAGCAGATATTATTAAAATGTATAAGAAACGTCTCGCAGAAATGTAATCTGAAGTTCTGAACAACAATATTACTCATTATTATAGTATCTAGAAACAGGTTTTAATAATTGACATTTGGTACCAATGCAATGACTGAACTGTTCCTATTTTTCAATTTTTTATCCTATTTTTTTAATACTTTTAAATTGTCAGACTTATATTGCACATATGTTGATACCAATTTGTCTCAGACTCGAAGTGTTAGTTTAAACATATATTTAAAAAACTCAGGAATCTTAATTATTGAGGCTAGTAAATCACCTGAAGCACCTGTCAGTAGCAGTTTATACCAAAAGCCACCCAGTGCTAAAACAGCCTTATTTGTTGACAGTGGGAAAGCTGAGGTTCAAAGTTCAATCTAAAGATTAAGGTCGAATATTTTGTTTGTCTGGTTGAGTCAGCTTTTAATGCAGTTTTTATTCTTGGGACACTTTTTAGACAGTCTTACACTAAAGGTGGCTGAAACAACTTCTTTTAATAATTCCCAGATAAAAATTGTAATGGTATAATTGTATTTTGCAGCAAATTGATGATGGGCTACAAGTTTTATTAGTTGCCCATTTTGTGAAAGCTGATAGTCCCCCAGCAAGGAAGGTAGTGTCCGCGCTTCATTCAGCGGGTAGGGATCAAGAGAGGACGAGTTATTGGTAAGTATTACAATCAATGTGACTGGACAATCTTATGTTGGAGGAAGTCAATCAGCCTGAAATTAAGAAGCAATTATAACAGGAAAGCACAGCTGTAAATATGTTGTTTTATAAAATGTCGGAAACAAATGTCAGATTTTGTAGATGATTGTTTAGGGTGTATTACATGTCTAATCCCTTTTTAAATATTTTAACGCAATGCTCTAAACTATAGGATTATTCTTAATTGTGTACCTATTTAGCAAATGACTTAAGTTTGCTATTGGCCAAACCAAGAAAAAAAACTGGGGTAGACCTGAGAGATGGTCACACAGTGTTTCCATCTTGTTTCCAACTTTCGCTGCAAGTGTTTGCATTGCAGAAATCCAAGCTGACAGTCCCAGCTCAGGTGCCCATCATTGTCGGGGCACTTTTGAGGAGACTGACGTTGCCCCTCAAACTATTTTTACTGGGCAGGTACAACAAAGCGTTGCTGAGTTTAGCCAAAAGTCAATTAGGATCATATAGTTCTATTACGACGTGTGTGTTTGTCTGCGTGCATGGGGGTTTGTATTATTCCATAAAACTGCTATTTGATTAAACAAATAGATTTTTGTCTACGTGTCGATTTAATATCGAAATAAAGTTTTGACACAAACTCTATATCGAATGTTTTTGGAGCAGGGGAGACCGAGAAAGGAAGGGGAATGGGAATGAGAAAGGACACGATAAAAGGAAATGGTGAAAGGAATTAAAAGGCAAAGGAAAAATGAAAGGAGCGAATAAGCAAAGGGAAGAAATAGGGAAAATTTAAAGGGAATGGAAAAGAGAAGTGAAAGGCAAAGGAAGATGGAAAAGGTGAGGCAAACGTAAAGGAAATGGAAAATAAAGGTAAAGGGATAAAGGAAAAGGGAAGAGCAAAAGGGAAAGGAAAAGGGAGAGAGAAAGATAAAGGAGAAGGGGAAGGGGAGAGGGAGCGGAAATGGGAGAAGGGAGAGAAAAGGAAGGACAAGGGGAAGCGGAAGGGGAGGAGGAGGGAGAAGGAGCAGGGAAATGAAGTGAAATGGATAACGGAAAAGGGGAGAGGGAAGGGAAAAGGAAAGGGTAGGTAAAGGGAAAGGGAGTAGGAAAGGGGAAGGGGAGGAGGAGGGTGAGAGAAAGGGAAAATGAAGGGAAAGGTATAGCAAGAGACAGCAGCTGGAAGAAGTAGACTCCAGACTGGGCCTGGAGGAGATAGCTGGATTATTTTCTACTCTGTCTCCTAAAGCCCTCCATCAGCCAGTAGGAGTCGAGGTCCTCGCCAGCACCCACTTACATGAAAGCAGGAGAGGGCGGTGCAGACACTGCTCTTTGGAACCTTCATTCATGGCCATTGTGGGGGGAGGGGGATAATGAGACGGCCAGAGAGAGCCACACGGGACAAATTAATTACTGCATGCTATAAACCTGCAATGAGTTGAACTCATCCACATTGTGTGGCACTGTGGCTACACCGAGTGGCCAGTTAGGAGCAACAGAGCGACAGAGTGAACAGTTTATCATTTGAAGAGCAGTTTCCATCCGATTGGAAATGCACATTGGCACACAGCGCTCTGAAGTAATCAAAAGGTGAAACGTAGCACTACATACAACTACTGAATGATATATATTAGAGGTGGGTGGTGTACTGCTGCCTAGTGGGTGACGCCTAACATGTGTAAAGACCGGGGATCTTGCTCTGTGAACATATAAAAAGCATGAAACCCCACCATGGGATTCATTGACCCGGGCCCTGCCAGCTCACACACTCTGAGGCCTGGCTGCCTTCTGATGTGATTCTGATCATATACCTTTTCTCTAGACTCTCACAAACCGCTCCGTCTTAGTATGTCAGACAACACACAGGCGGTCGGTGGGGATTATACAGGAAAACATGAGCTTTTATCCCTGAATTCCTATTGTGATGAATAAACTTGCATTTCGAAGTCCGCGCTTAGGGCACCTGTCCAGTCGATCACTGCGTTTATTTATAGATTGACGGCCTCGAGGCGGGGCTGCTGCACCAGAGCTCCTGAACAGCAGACACATAAGGAACACGTCACAGGGATGGACATTAGCTACCGGGGGCGGGGCATCCACGGGTATATCACGCCTATGTCTCATTTTTAAAATGATCAGTAATGAAAAGTTGCATTGCGCGGGTGCAAAATCTAAATTTTCAGGTTTTGAAAAAAAAATCAGAAATGGTTTACTTTTGAGTACAGCTTGCAAGGCAGCAATGTACTGTAGACATATGGAGAAAAAAAAGAATCCTGAACATTTTTTTCCAGGAAAGGCCAACCTATATACCTTGAGCTATACGGACAGCGGATTATTATAGGCTCAAGTTGAAGGTTACACCAGTCACTAAAGGCCCTGTACCTCAGTTATAAGCCTAGACTGCAGAGAATGGTCTATAATGAGGGCGAGAGCTTTCAGTGACAGGTATAGAACATGGCAGAAGGGCTATAAAGCAATTACAACACTCAACACACAGAGTAGAATGCTCCACATTAAACAGTGGGAAACAGAAAGATGAGCATTGGATTGATGGAGCAGATCGACCATGCCACTTGAGAATGGACCTCAGGTCCTACATTGTTTTCAATGAAGCTCTCAACATGCCAATGATCTAATTCAGAATATAAACTGGCTTTTCATCAAGCAATATCCATCCTTCTGAGACGACCTGCCAGCTAAAAGCAGACAGTTCAATGTTGGGTGGCAGGAGTGCATGAAATCTGAATCACATGGGAGGCAACTCGCCCAGTTCTTCTCCCAGTTATGTGGAACCTTGATTACTGCTAAGAACTGGCCCTTCTTATGGCTAAGGTTGAGAAGTCATTGATGCCCGGCATGATTGTATTTTCTGTGCAAGATCACAGTGTTCACCTTTACATTTAAATCCAGAGCAATAGCCGCTAGAGGAGATCTCCCTCTTCCCCAGTGCTTGAAATGGAAAAATAGAAGTGCAGGTACTCTGTACCAGAGTACCTGCTTGTTTCTGAGAAGTTTCGGTACTCTCCAATTCAAATTATTGCATTTCCCTTAAAAAGTGCTGGTACTGTCCCTTTCAAAATAAAAAAGTGCCGGCACTCCATACCAGACAGTACCAGCCCATTTAAAGTACTGCTCTCCCCCTTGCTCTGCTGCTCAATTAATTGGGAATTGAAGGAAGCATCGACTGTAGCACTGACCAAGGAGATGTCTGGAACTATGCGCATAAGTGGAGGTTTGTTTAGAAGATCGAGGGACACAAAAGGGGAGTGGATAGTTCTGCAGATGAGTATGCACTTGTTTAATTTAAAACAGATGGTAAAAAATAATTAATTTGCAGTATGGGGCAAAATTGATTATATGCACATTTTTGTATTTTTATGTTGTTATTTAGTGTAAAACATTTTGTATGAGCTCATACAGATGTAAAAAGTTTTATATAAAGTAAAAGGATTTTGGGTATGAAATTAGGAGCAGAGTTTTTAATGGGACAAATGCACAATTGAAATGGAGCAATGTATCAGAATTTAAATTTACAGGAGGATGGTGTTTGATTGTTTAATACAACGAAGAATACTACGATACAGTTGGACCTGGTGGTGCAGTGGACCAATGCATGCAATCCAAATGTCTTTGTTTGCCTTCATGGACACAGGTTCATATTCCAGGGGTCCTACTCAGCCTTTCATCCTTTCAAGGCTGGTAAAGTCAATGTCATTGAGTTGGGTAATTGAAAACAGAAGTTTAGCCCCAAGGGATGAAATGAGCTTTACAAATACATGTTATGTTAGAATGCCTTTATAATATACCTTCAAGGTAAAACACTTCTACATGTTACTTTAACATAATGGGAAACCTCATGTAACGTCCCTTTTTTATTTGCCTCCCTTTCTCATGCACCAACCCTGTTTTGTCGATAACCAGTTTTCTTCTTCATGTGGTTTAGGCATTTCCCCTTTCTTTTCCACTTGGGCCCTTCTTTTCCTGTTCCCCAAAATAGAAGATGGACCAGCTGTGTACAGCCCATGATGACCCAGAAGATCAATTTGTTCTTCGGTGCTGGCGCCAGAAGACGGGGCAGCCCAGACATCAGTGTTAGTGCGCTCACAAAATGCTAGTCGCTGCCCTCTCCCTGGAAAACCTCTCAAAGGAGAGAGCCAACTTTGATGATGTTGGTTTGACCAAGACGTAGCCTGTATATACACAGTACCAGCCAGAGATAAACTCATAGCCAAGTAGACATTGCTTATGCAAATAGGGGACACAAGATCAGTAACAGCTTATAGATTGTACAAGCAAAACAATTGTCTCCACTTTGCCATTAACGCATAAATCTCCGAAATGCATAGTTCCAGAAGGCCCCCTTTTCCTTATACATTACCCACGCCCTCCACCCAGGGTCGGATTGGTAAGGCGGGCACTCGGGCAATGGCCGAGGGGCCGCTATCCAAGTTCCAGCTGTAGGCTGCTTTTTTGGGCAGCCTGGGGGACGATTTAGGCTGTGTTTGGTGTGTTCCGTTGCTGCCACCGGCCCAGTGGGTGTCTGAGTGGCCTTTCTGGAGGCAGATGGGCGTCCATTACCTTCCTTTTATCAATTGGCAGAGGTGTCACTCCCTTTTGCTCGCTGGGCCGGCCAATTAATGCATGCATTTTGAGCAGGGGCATGGGCCATGGGGCCAGAGCAGAAGTGGCCTCAATTATTTTCAAGTGTGTTCTTTATGTAAATAAAGTTAAGAAAACATGTCTCTATCAGAGATCCCTCACCCCCTTCTTCCCTACTTTTTCTAAAACTTCGCCGAAGCAGTGTTTTAAGGAAAGGCAATATGCAAATGTGGGCCACTTTTTTTAGCGTGCCCAGGCCGCTTTTTAATCACAATCCAAACCTACCTCCAACATGGGCATCAGAGAGATTAAGAGAGATTATTGGCCAGCATACATTAGTGGCAACTTCCCCTCCTTCACACAGACGGTTTGGCAACACCCTTAGTTCCATATCAACACATATGCCTGGGCACCACAAAGAGCTGCATCCCTGCTGGGGTATCTGCCACTGTGCGAAGCCCCCAAAATGTTCAAATCCAGGAATCAGGGGTTAGGGCAGAAAGGATCAGGACCACCAGCAGGTCAGTGCTCCCTCCTGCTAGCCCAGTGCCCACGCCAATCCACACCCCACCGAGGGCTGGGTCAATCCAATAAATCAGTCAAAGTTTCCAGGGTAGTCCCCTTTTCTGCTGCTAAAATTCCACCATTTGTTTTCCAGGAGTGCTTGGGTGGATGTTTGGTCCTTCAGTAGGTTGATTGTGAAGGTTTGCGATAGAGCGAAAAAGAGGCTGATCTCTCACTTCCTGTTGCCTTAAATGCCCAGTCCTGGGCACCTCTCGATGACATCACAACCTACATGACACCAACAACGCACTCCTTACTTCGCTGCTCCTGCCCGTGGTGCGACTAATGGGGCCCCTTCCGCAATTTGTGGGGGGAACTTGGTCAGGACACTTGCCCCCAACTGCGCTCTTTGTCGCCTTGTAACATGCTAGTGGGGGTTCCACTAGGATATTTTTCTTCATTTTTGTAATTTGCTATTTTGACTTCAGATCATGATTTGTTTTAAATTTTTTAATTTTGGGATGTGTTCATGTGATTCCATCATATTTCCCAAATACTGTCATTTGTTCAAGACTTGGCATAGACTTCTAGAATACTCTAAACATGACAAGTGAGTTTCCAGAATATAATAAGTAGCACTACAAAAGTTAGACAATAAAATCTTCGCAATCATAGTTATTAAGAACACCACAAAACCCATGGCTTGCCAATGTAATTAGTTGAGCACAATATTGTGGTTGTGTGACTGTAGATAATGACCCATTGCTATACCTACCTCGCTCAGCTGCGCTTGTGCCTTTCTGATTCTGCGAAGTTCAGGTGTGTCCGTGGAGATGGCATAGGGTTGTCCCTTGTGTTTCTGATACTGTTCTTTGTACTTGTTCTGTGGAAAAAACCAGGTACATGTCAGTTCACAGGCCTGCATTATACTACATCTCTCCACTTCCTCTTTCGCCGGCTCACACCCACCAACAAGGAGATGTGCTCAGGTTGACATATTGATTCGAAACTAGTTTAAACTGCGCCTGTTTCTTCTATTTTCAGAACTATATTTCTGCTAAAGGCATCCATTTTTAAGCCTTATATAGTATTGTAGAATTCCCTAATTCACTACTTCTGTCAATCAAGGACAGACTGACAATGACCTTTGGAGACAATAACATATTTAAATGCAAGATTTTGTTTTTGCATGGATGTGTGCAGGTTAGAAGCTGAATACAAAAAGGGCCTCATTTATCGGGAATTGGCGTAGAGCAACGCCGCACGTCATTTTGCTGCGCTGCCCTATGCCAATGTGAAAGGGCAGGAATGCATCATACTTATAAAAAACGGTGCATTCCTGTCGTTTCCCCCTGCACTGGCGCCCAATTTTCTGACTTGCGCCAAAGCAGGCGGTGCAAGGGTGTCAGCCTTGCTTGCGGGATTGTTTTGTGCAGGAAGGAGCACCTTCCTGCACAAAAATAATCCAGAGAGGTGTTTTCCTATAAAAAAGATATATCTCCTCATTATGCCTGCTCTGGGGAGGTGTAAGGTTTTGGTGATGCCCCAGGTTTAGGTGATTTAGTAAATCTGGGGGGGGGGGTGGAGGGGGCAGTGTTCATTCTATGGGTGTTGCATGGGAATAGCCACTGCAACACCCATGGAACACCTTCCCTGGTGCAGAGTAAGGCAACGCAGTGACTTGTGCTGCCTTGCCTTACTCCATATCTATGAGGCCATGCAAAGCCACACAAAGTGTCTTTGCATGGCCTATTTTGCGTGGCCCATAGATATGGTTCAGATGTTTGCGCTGCTGGAGTGCAAAGGTGTCAGCCTTGCATGCAGGATTGTTTTATGCAGGGAGGAGCACCTTCCTGCACAAAAATCCAGAGAGGTGTTTTCCTCTTTCTATGTGTGCTCCAGAATGCAGCACACATGGAAAGAGGAAAAACGAGGAGAAATAAAGATATATCTCCTCATTATGCCTGCTCTGGGGAGTTGTAAGGTTTTGGTGATGCCCTAGGTTTAGGTGATTCAGTAAATATGGGGGCATGGGGGGGCAGTGTTCATTCTATGGGTGTTGCATGGGAAAAGCAACTGCAACGCCCATGGAACACCTTCCCTGGTGCAGAGTAAGGCAACGCAGTGACTTGTGCTGCCTTGCCTCACTCCAAATCTATGAGGCCATGCAAAGCCACACAAAGTGGCTTTGCATGGCCTATTTGCGTGGCTTTGCATGGCCCATAGATATGGTTGAGATGGTTACGCTGCTGGAGTGTCTAAAAAGGCGATGCTCCGTTGATTTCAGTCTCTCATAAATAAGCCACTAAGGGCGAGATGTAGGTGGCTAAATACCGGTCGATAACACCGAGATTCGGTAAATTTCAGTGTTACCGACCGATATTTAGCCATTCCTAATGTAGGTAAGGAATCTGTAAATAAGGAATCGGTAAATGAGGAATCGGTAAATACCGATTGCTTATTGCTCTTGCATTTAAGGAATCGGTAATACCGATTCCTTAAATACAATGCAGGAAGCACATTAAAGAGTGCTTTTGAGCCTTAAGAAATCGGTAATTACCACCAACTTGAAGTTGGTGGTAATTACCGATTTCCTTTAAAAAATCACTTTTTGTTTTTTTGTTAAGTGCCATGTGGCACACATTCTTGGCCTTAGGGCATGTATGTGCGCCACATGTGCACACATGCACATTTCAGGGGTGCAACAGGGTGTCCTTTTGACACCCTGGCACCCTTGAAAGTGCTCCCGCTATTAGCGATTCGGTAATACCGAATCGCTAATAGTGAATGTCTTCACATGGTGCTGTTTGAATGTTTGTGATCGCCTATAAACACATCAGATTTTTGGCCATTCATAAATTGCTTTCCATCATTTGCTCACCCTGAAACGGATGGGAATAAATCCATTTCCCAGATGGGAAAGGGGACGGAGCATCCGCAGACCTGGTGAGGGTGTAGGGAAAAGTTGTCTCCAAAGGGGGAAAAGTCTTTCCCGGGGAAGAAAAAAAAAGTAAAAAATTTGCAACTGTGCAAATGTCGGTCACCACTTGCATGTCTCATTGTGTAATGGTACAGGGTCTAAAATTCAATACTGGGGAAATGTTTAGGTCTGGAAAACACAAATGATTGTCTCAGAATTACACCTGGAACCTATATGTGGCACAGCTTTTCAGGCCTACTCACGGAAAAGCATGTGACTTGAGAAAAAGTTAAAAAGTACTCTCAAGCTAAGGTGCATATCTCCTAACATTATGTTATACTCTTATTTGTAAATCAAGTCCTATAAATATAAATCACTTATCTCAGTGGCGTAGCTAGCCCTTAGACCGCCCGGGGCGGTACCTGCCTTTGCCGCGGCGGGCGCATTGAGGAGCGGGAGGGGGTGCTGGTGGTTTTCTCGGCTTCTTGCCACCCCCTCAACAGCCTCAATAAAGAGCGGAGGGAGATTGCCACTCTGAAATGACAGCTAAGAGTTGGGGGGAGGCTGCCACACCCAAAACTCATGTCGCCCAGGACGGACCGCCCCCCCGCCCCCTGTTTCCCCCTAGCTACGCCTCTGACTTATCTTCCTTCGAGCCATACCAAAGTGTTTACGTTGAAGTAAATCTTTATGAATTATACACTGGAACTAAGCTATACTTGGCTGATGAGCCCTCATTAGTGCAAAACCAGTCCTAGGTTGTTTATTTTCTGTTTATGGAGGGCCTGGCCTGGCAGTTCGGATTGGGCAGTTCTCATTGGAGCAGGGTCAAGATTGATCTGCATATGGCTGGGTCGAAATTGAAGAGGTATGGTGTACAAAATGAGGATGGAGTGGGATGAGAGTAATACCTAGTGGCTGAGATTAATTCAAACATTCCATCCATCACTTTTTTTGTGTACTATAGTAAATCTTTTTGAAGCAAGATATGAATTCACGTAGGAGATTCATGCCTAACACACCTGGGATCGATCTACGGCCGTAATGCCCAACATAAATCTGGAAGGTCTGCTTCTATGCCTCATTTTCATATGACCCCTAGCTATGCACACACAGTCGTTTTCACAAGTGTAAACCACTCCTGCAATGCACAAATAATTGTTTTACACTTGTAAAAAGATTTATAAATACATATTTCTGTGCCAGTAAATCTACTCTTAGAGGTGGGAAGTGGATTTTCCAGCGCCAGGAATATACTAAAAGCCTGTGCACAATCACAGATTTACTTATTTCTATGTGTTCAAAAAATATGTTCCTGACCTATTTCCACCCTAGAAATGAAGGAGGATTTACTTCTGTCAACGGTAGGAGTAAACCCCTTTCTGACAGCAAATGGGACTATAACCACCTCATAATTGGTAACTGCACAAAGGCAAACGCGAGGTCTAAATGGAGAAACTGGTGCATAAAACAGAAAAATAACATTAAGTGCAATTACACTTGTGTGAGACATCTCCATGTGCACAATTATAAACTGTACCATTATGAATGTGGAAATTCTTCTACAGGTGAGAAAACGTGAGTTCACAAAAAGTGATGAAGATGAACTGGTAAACCGTGACTGCTGTGGCTTCCCTGGGGGCTTTTGGAATTCCAACAAATAGGAAAACTGCTCTCTTATGAGGTATTTAACCTGCGCCTTGAGACCCTCACGGATGAGTAGTCATGCTTAATAAGTCCCTGATTGACTGATTGATTGATGCAGATTTCCAAATTGTGGGGCTCATTGTATGTACATGTATCTCATGGATATTCCGAAAATCTGGCATGGATCCCCCCTAACAAAAGATATCATGTGAATATTGGTAAATATAATCAAAACATGAGTAGAAATCATTCGTTAAGTGCGTTATTGTTTTGAGACTGAATTAAGTTTGTAGTGATGTTCTAAATCTTAGAATCACAGTAGTAACAGTGCGTAGAGGTTGAGTGTTCTTCACTCAAGATAGGATCCCCCCTAACAGTACCACACTGGACACCCATGCTCTAAGCTGTTTTTTTCTTTTCTCTTTTGAATAATCATTTCTGTTGATAGGAAAAGTACCATCTTCCTGAGAGTCCTTTAGCTGATCATCAACCGCTAAAGGATGGCAAATGGTACAATCCATACCATGAGGTGAGATGGGTAACACAGCGCCCACCACCTGACGGTCTCACAGAGCTCTGGACTAGTAGAGGTGCAAAATGCACAAAACGCTGTTCTTTTGTGTAAAAGTGTGTGAGACATCTACAAAGCCAAGTCAACTATTATATTGACAAACGCTGCATTCAAAGCACTGAGAACCTACGGCAACACCACGAGCACCGTGGCCTTAATTTCACACCGCGGGTGATTCTAGTGTCACTATATGCGGATGACGTGACCCTGTATGTCCATCACCCGGCAGCACACTTGGACCCACTTATTCGTGAAATCCCTAGGTTTGGTGGCCTTTCAGGTGTCACAGTCAACTGGGGGAAGTCCATGATCTTCCCACTGACTGCGGCCACCGACAAGTTCCAGTCGGAGTTTCCTTTCAAACGGGCAGATTCCCCAGCGAAATATTATTGCCAAGATGGGGGTACTGACCAAGTTTTTAGATGTTGTTATCAACCTCCCGCTGCCCCTCACTACGGAGTTCAAGAAGAGACTCCGATCGAACCTGATATCCCTCGCCTGGGCGGGCGGACAGCCGAGAATCACATTGGAGATACTCACTCTTCCATTCGAGTAAGGGGGACTGGGTGCTCCAGACATGGAATTGTACAACAACTGCGCGCAGGCCCAGTTCGGGTTTCATTGGGTCTACCCAACTCAGTTTATGGCACGCACCGCCCCAGAAAGCGACCAGGTAGATCCGGTCCCACTGCATATGGCATTGTTCTGGCCCCAACACCGCCCCCAGCCCGGCATTAATCCAATAGGCTGCACAGTCTGGGCATGGCAGGAGCTCTGATGCAGGGCATTGCTAGACACTATGGGGCCTATTATCATAGCTGGCGGATTGTCACCGCCCGACCGCCAAAACTCACCACCAGACGGGCATTTACCCCGCCAAATTAGCATGGCGGGGGTACCGCGGCGGAGGGAGAGACGGCCCGCTGCTTTTCCGCTGCAGACAATCGTCACGATTGCCTGCCGGGCGGAAAAGGCCCTTAATATGGTGGCGGTGCCTTGCAGGCACCACCATCCATATTATGAGGGTGCGGTAGAATGACTTTCCATGGTGGAGACTTTGCCATGGAAAGGCATGCAGACTTTGGCTTGGAGGGCCCGATGTGGGCCCTCGGGTGTTGGCGGTGCACATGAGGGATACCCATGGTACCACCCTTTATTGGCATGCACAAGGTGGCAGGCACCACGCGATGCCTGTCCCGTTGCGCATGCTAATGCACAACATGCCTTTTTAACATTGTGGCCAGTGCTGCTTACAGCACCGCCCCCCACAATGTTAAATATGCGGGATGGGACTGCCAGGGCGGCGGTCGCATCCTAATAGGCACAGCGGGACTGCCGCACATCGGGTGGTCAGTCTCGTTTACTGTTACGTGGCAGGTGGACCTTGTCTGCCCGCCATTGTAATTGACCCCTAAGTTCGCACCTTCCGTGCCACTCATTCGACATCCAGCATTCCCTTTTACGGCTGAAGCAGGAGTACGTCAACGACTGCGGAAGCTGCAGCTGCACACACTGGGAAGTGCATTTCCTGACTGCATGTTTATAGGATTTAATGAGGCACTGGGGTATAATCACACAGGACTAATGGACAGACTGACATACTTTCAGCTCAGAGCCACATTATGTACGACTTATGACTCATTTCCGATAGCACCTCCAAACTTCAAATTCTTTGAAGACTTCCCGACCAACCCATCACCCCGCAAACTCATTACTTGCCTGCACTTTGGTATGCGACGTGAGTCTGCGGTAAGCACCCCACCTGCACAGCGTAAATGGGAGGAATACCTGGGAGCCCCCTTTGAAGAGGGAGGGTGGGAATACTGCTACGCGCAGGATAGGGAGCTATCACCCAATTACAGGTTGAGATTGATTCACTTCAACTTTATTCACAGGTTATTTAGAACCCCACTTTGGATGCACAAGGCAGGTTTGAGCGCTGATACATCTTGTGTGTGTTGTAGAGCGCCGAACGCCTACTTCATGCACCTGGTGTGGGAATGACCCGGGGTCATGTTGTACCGGGGGTACATATTTGATGCCCTCGAGGAAGTGACGGGGTATAGATGTGAACGATCCCCGCTGGTTGCCCTGCTTGGATATGTGTGCAATGTGCCATCTGAAAACCGGAAGCTGACAGCTCTGCTCCTACTGGTTGCAAAAAGGTGAGTGGCGATGTGCTGGGGTCAAAGACGGAAACCCCGGATGGCTGACTGTCTCAGGGACGTCGCCTTTTGCCATAACCAGCTGTCAGAGTTCTGGGAGTGGGCCCTCAAAATATCTGGGGACCGCTATAGAGCTACCTCACTGCCCGGCCGCCCGACCGGGCGGGGATTCCTATTAATACTGACTAAGCAGGCACAGGATGAACGCCTCTGCATGGTGCGGGCGCACTGCTTATCGCCGGAGATATCACCCTCCCTCTCCCCCTCCCTTCTGCCCCTTTCGTTTGAATGTCTTCTTTTTCCCCTCGTTTTTCCTTTTCCTTGTTATTTGGGTTTCTTTTACTGGTTGCTTTTTTTCATGACGGCACTATGGACTCCTATGATGCTGAACAGGCTGAACCTGGCATAATTGCCCAAGTGGCCTTAGATGGCTGAATAGACACTGGGGTGTCATATGTTATGTTGGACTGGTAACACATACTGCCTGATATACTTACAACATATGATGACACTGCATACTTATAATGATCCTTTCTGTTCTATCTAGCCCTCATGGTGTACGAAGGAAGATAGATGCGTATTGTATCTGTAGGTACAATTTAAATTAAAAAAAATTAAAAGCACTGAGAAACTCTCAGAATTCACGTAGCTGTTTTGTCAGTTGCCTGCCGTACACAGGCACACCCCTGCTTCCAGCTGTGAGACTGTTATTTTTAACAGCCCGAAAATGTGTCGTAGATCTCCCCATTGAAAAACAAACATTAATTAAATGTATTCCCGGGTGTGGCCCAGACATTGACTACAAGGTTGGGAGCAGTGATTGGGTTTTAGTTAAGGTCCTATTTCATGGCTTGATTCGCCAAAATGCGCGCGTTTAGTGAAAATGGCGTCATACACTCTTTGACCTCCTAAAGCATCATGTTTGCTTCTTGATTAACCCTCAGTCCTTCAAAAGCCTCCTACTTTAAATGTAGGCAAGGAGTAAAAACTACAAACAGTAAACAAAGGAGAATATTAGCAAGAACCTCGTTAAAATTATCGCTGTTTTAGTAGCAGGAAACTGCCGCTAAAACAGCGATAATGGGCTTGCTAATATGTGTTATACAATTCCAATAGAAGCCCAGGTTAGATGTGCAGGACATCTAACCTGGGCTTCTAATGGAATTCTATAACACATATATTATCAAGCCCATGAACACCGTTTTAGCAGCAGACGGTGATAATTTTAACAAGGTCCTTGCTAATATGCCCCAAAGATCTTAGAAGCCAGTTTGCTTGCTGTTTCTGCTGCTTCCTTCGTGATCCCATGGGTAGCAAAGGAAAGGGCTATTGGTACCTAAGGAAAAACCAAAAGTAGTAGCTCCTACTCCTGTCTGTCTTTAATGAGGTCGATGGGCTATTTACCAATGTACATTATGAACTCACTCAAGCATCTTTTCTTTTCCTCCATTAATCAATAAGCTGTTGGTATGTAAATTCATCATGTGCCCACTTTTGTTGCATATTAATTGCACAGGAGGTCCATCCAGCAAAGTTATGAATCATTTCCATTAACCATGACTTGTTCTGAATACACTTTATGGACCAGTGTCTTTATTTCAAGCCAATGCTCGAAGCAGTGTGATGTCAGCATTTCTTTATGAAGTTGATAAAGCATAAGTCTAGTGCAAGAAAACATTGTGTTGCAGATTCATCTAGCGCTTACTACCTATGAAGAGGCATGGCTTTGCAGACAAGAAGCGTACCACTTTGTGGAGCTCAGACTTAAGGCCTGATTTAGATCTTGGCGGACGGGTTACTCCGTCACAATGGTGACAATATCCCGTCTACCGAAATATACATTCTATCCTATGGGGCTTATATTTTGCCAGACAAGATATCCATCACTGGTGTGATGGAGCAACCCATCCGCCAAGATCTAAATCAGGCCCTTAGTTGAAAGAAATCTCAAATATGAAGGTCAGCTCGAGGATCACTAAGGCATGTGAGGTCGGATTGAGACTAGTTTACGGAAATACTCGTGATCAGCCTAGGCAGGGTTAAATGGAATTGGATCTGTATTAGATAGAAGACAGCACAGTTGCTTTTACATGCACAGTGCATTACACATAGTCCACAATAATAGGGGAACGGGATGCTGAAGGATTCATTTTACACCCCCAGACGATGAAGTACAACTCCGATCTCAGCCACTGACTCAGTACTGGGCAGTTATAGCATCATCTGCTTTCTTGGTGCTAGAGACTAGACTGTAGTAGTGTTCTAAGCAGGGCGCTTAAACTCCTGCAAGAAGAAATTTAGAAATACTAAGGATAGTGGAATCCAGCCTCTTCAGCCACACGTGATACTCCTCAGATTTATTTAACACACAAAATGTGGGTGAGGGGGGTCACAGTATCATACTCAAAATATCAACCTGCATAAATATCGAGTTCACACTATTGACTACCACTAAATCTTCACAGTAAGAAAATGTGGATTTAAGAATAATAAATCCATACTTGCCTGTATCTACTTAGGTTGACGATGTGTGGACTTGATATTGTTGCAGGTCAATATTGTTGCTGTTACAGTTAGTACAATCCCTAGAGAAGGTCGCGGGCCTAAAGCTGGCCCCAGAAGGGACGTTTTGTGTACAGGGCATACGGGAAGACATGGAAGGTACTATATACCAATGCCTGTTCTGGAATTTGGGATTAGTGGTGGCCCAACGCAATATAGCACAACCCTACCCCTAATAAAACGCAGGGATGCAGACCTGGACTGGTGTATGGCAAATGAACATATTATATATGAAGCAAGAGTGTTCCCACATACATTTCGAAAGATATGTAGCCTCTGGAGGGAATATTGTGGCCTGCCATAGATACAGTTGTATGCTAGATTCCATATGGAATGCATATTACCCCATGATATCTATGAGGGGACTCCCGGATTCACATCACTGTATCAATTGCCTGATGATTCATAGAAGTATATGTAAAAACACATGTTATCGCCCACTTACGTACTGGGCAGCGTATCGCATGAGGACAGCAGCATTGCTGTTTGTTTATTATGAACTAAAAAAAAACAATTGTTGAAAAACAATATTGTTGATGTTGTGACTTCGAAACAAAATAAACTGGAAGTCATGAATAGAATTGTACCTGTCAGTTGAGACTGTAAAGCCGCCATTTCCCTCTTAACATTTTGTTAAAGGAGGATGTTCTGCCTAAGACATGAACTATGAGATGTGTAATGTCACACTTACCTGGCTAAAAAGCTGTTGCATCTTATGACTGTGATCCAGGTATGGAGTCATGAACTTGGATCTGTCCACTTTCACTCGCTCTGTTTTCTTCCGGACCGGCAGCCCAGAAGGGCTGACTTCTTCCACTTCATCTTCATCGCCTTTGCCCTGGGGATATGGTATAGATGCATATTAGTTTCTTAAGAAACCTTTGTCCATAGACCACGATAGTCTCGCCTGTCTGCTGGCCTTGGCGTGGTCCATGGTGGTTGAGGGGTTGACCTAATTGTAGTTTGTCAGGCCATTTATCAAAGCATTTTATGGTGGAAACCCTCTTACAACAAGTATATGTGCTTACTATGGGCAGCATGCTGTCCTGCTATGATAAATCAAGTATTTCTAAGCCAATCTCATGGACAATTTATCAGAGTAAAACTGCCTGCATCAGGGGCCATAATTGCGAGCATGGATACTTAACTTTACAGGAGAAACATATTGCAAGAGGAGTAGTGTAGCACAAATTTGTCCTCAAACCTTTCAAGCAAATGCCACTCCCAACTTGGCTGGATCAAGGATACCAGACATTGTCAGGAGGGTTGAACCTATTCATCTGACCCAAACCCAATGACCACCTGCTCACTGCCCATAGAGGCTTTCTCCCTTTCTAACCCGTCTAGAGTGATTCTTCATCTGCTCTACATACTTTTTCCCTCATTGCTCCCGCCAGTCTCTCCCCCCCAACAAAAAATTCCCCCTTCCCTACTGCATAAAATGCAATGGCCTAAGATGCTGGTTGTCGCTCCTGCGGAACTCGGTCATAGCTACAAAGTTACAGAAAGAAAAACCAAACATAGTAAACAGAGCACACCAATAATGTCTTTTCTGCCACAAATGCTCCGCTAGATTTTACACTACAAGAGCTAACAGCAAGCGAAAGGATTTTTTTTTGCACGTACATTTTTTGCCAAAAGACGCTCATATAGTAGTTGAAGCAGCTGAAGCCGAGTAGCGAAGTCAACTAATGCGCCGCTGTAGCCGACAAAATGAAATTAGCATAAGCTGAGCAAGATAGTGCTGGGACCAGTGTTATAAGGTCTTGCGGTACTTACCAGTTCTACAACAGGTTGGTTATTACCAGAGGCCACAAAAGGGCGGTGGCCAACGACCATTTGGCCTCCACCTCGAGACAGGAGGGGGGCTCAGCTGTAGAATCTGGTAAACACTGAGTCATTTGATAAGACTACAAAAACATTTTATTATTTCTAGGAGCTTGAAAATTTAGAAGAGGCGCAGACCTCTCTTGGATGGCATACTTAACTATCTCCCTTACGCCTGCAAGTCACTGACCATTTTTACGATGACTTGTTCAACTTGAGGGCAGCGGTCTTATGGCTGTGATCGAAATGGAGAAAATACAAGCACTTTGGTCTTGCTGAGGGAACGCACAACTTACCATTTTACTTTAAGTCAAAATAAGGTAACAATAATAAGTGGGGCATAATTGCTGAGCTGATTGTGTGTAAGATGGGGCCTAATGTGTCCAATAGAAGTGTCGCTTCCTCCAAGATCGGTACTGGTCGAGTCCTACAAACAGTTAGAAATTCGACTACAGTTATTGGCGGCAGGGAGTTGTTGCGACAATTTTAGCGCACACTATTATGTGGAGGACGTGGTGCGTTTTCTTCAACCTTTATTACACCTTTTAAAGATGTTACTTGCAATAGTGAACCCCTGCTGAACATTAACTCTAGACTATAGCAAATCACGGAGTTACTCAACATTGGGCATAGTGTTAACTGGCACCATCTCCAACAGCTGCTGAAAATTTCCACTCGAGACCTCTAGTGCTTTTAAAGCAGGGTCTGCACTATAATTAACAATCACGTGAGAAAGTGTTCCAAGTATCAAGGGGAGAAGACGTAACACATTTTTCTGCTTTCATATCGACTTGTCATAAACGATCCAGTTACCTAAATCCATAGTCTAAATTTGATACAATATGGTGTCTACCGTTAAAACATTAAGGTTAAGCGCTGATGTGCGAAGAGGGTTATTTCTCATTCTAAAAGGTTACTGACCAGTAAGAACTATTCAAAGAGGCAATTGCTGAGACCCACCTCAGTAAATATAGTAGTTAACACCAGTACTGATTTAGATCATGGCTGCACCAATATCTGGGGTTGTAGTCATATTAGTGGTGCCACCAAATCCGAAATGGGCCGGTTTCCATAAAGTGCCTGGGAAGTTTTAATGTGGATGTGGATGTGGTGTTAAAGCCAGAGCTGCTGACCCTGGAACTGAGGAACTAGGTTTGAGTCTAGGCATCCTCTCAAACTCCTGTCATTCTGGGCAGATCACGTAATCACCCCGTGCCTACAAAAATGAAAGTGACCTTGTGTAATGTAATTGGTTCTCATTTAAAGTACTCCACTACCTTTAGGGTTAGTTTTGCTCTTTATAAAAATATAAAACGGTCACAAAAAAAATTGCAACAAGATGCGTATCTGCATCATATTACCTATTGTAGGATTGTGCATCCTATTCAAATGTTTTTCCACAGTTGGCAGTGAGGTTTTATGGAACCAACAAACACTTGTATAATTCATCGCCAGGTGGGTGGCCTGGCAGCCTACTGGGGTGGCAGAGGTCTTCACTTTCACCCACCTAGATGAAAAAAGGACCACCTGATATCCTTAAAAATCCCCTGCCATGTGGCTAGGGGTCAATGTGGTCTGCTCCTATTGACTCAGCAGGAGAATTTTCATCAAAACTATAATGGTGGACTGCTTGGCATTATTTTTCTTTCCCAATACAAGCCCCCAAAGCAGAGGTTAATTCTGCAAAAGGCAGAAAAGCAGTCATCATCACAAGCAGGTAGTTATCTTCCTGCGGGTCATTTTTTCTGCACACGTCTGCCACATCAGTGTGACAGTCCTGGCCAGTTGACATGTGCATGAGAAGACCTGTCCTAAATTGAGCAGGCCTTCTGATGGGGCCCTTTGCTGAGGGTCATACAATTTGTGGCAGCATCAGCTGAGGCTCTGGTGTTGGAAACCCCCCAGTTCCCCATCACCTAAAGAAGGCAGAAGAGCCAAGGGATGGTGGAGCAGGAGCCCCAAGACTGTACGCAAGGGTTTGTGGGCCCCAATGTTTGTATTTAGCCTACGATTATTACAGATAGATAAAGTCAGAACATCAATTTCTGATGCTGCAAAGATGCATTGATGGTTGCAAAATGAAAAGGCGAAAAATATCACATCTTTACAATATTTAACATGGCGCTAAATAGCTTTGGTGGAAATGAGTAATACCCAGGCAGTTTATGAAATCCAACGCATTTGATGTCAAGCACGTTAAGGCTTTTTTTTAAATGTCTGACCAGACATTGTCAATCATAGTTCTGTGTGTACACAGCAATCTTAAAATGGAGGGGGGGAGTTGGATAAAAACATTGAGATAGTAAATGTCAGCTTCAATGAGCTTTAATCAGAGTGCAGTGTGGCATACTCCACTTAAGATTCGATTAGTTCTTGGAGAACTGAAGTCAGAAAGCCTTTTTTGAAAACGCTGCTGAGCCTTTTCAAAGAACATGTCGTGCAAATCAATGTCTTAGCAAAGAATGTCGAAATAACCCTCGGAAGAGCATGATTTTCATGTTGCATGGAATAGCTGCTTTTGATTTCTAAGCTTTTGCTACAGAGGCATTTGCCTCTACACCAGAAGCAGGTACCTCTGCAGAATCACCGTCCACATAGCGGGTATAGCTGGTCTCTTCCGTGTAGTACTATGAACAAAGAATAAACCCCAACACATAACATATCAGACATGTTTCTCAAAACAGACAGACCCGATATGGTGTTAAACATTCTGAGATTTGTTTTAAGAACACAATTTCCATCCATCAAAAGAAAAAAAACAACAAGTTAAAACGTTTTGGCCTAGATTTGCAAACACTTTGCATCAGATGTGCCTTTGCTTTTCCAGTGCAAACCTGACGAAAAGTGTTGTGGCGGGACTTACAATCCAATGTAGTATTGTAACCCAAAGTAACCCAAAGCTGCGCGCTGCGGTGCAGTACTTTGCTTGAAGGAGAGTTCCATGGGTGATGCCTGGATCTTCCGCTCCAACCCATCATCAGTCTTGCCGCAAATCCCTATCTACTAAGAATTGTAGACAGGGGTTTGCTGCAAAATCCTGTGTCTCCTTCAAGCAGGTGCAACAAGGAGAAATGCTTTCATTTTTTCTCGTTTATCCCACTTTGCATGTGTACTGCAATTTACAGCACTTGCCAAAGTGGAAATCACCGTAAAGAATACACTTTTGTACTGGAAGTGACCCTTTCCAGCACAAAATCTTCACTGTACACAATGCAAACATCTTTGCACTATCTCAGAAGGATGTCTGCATTGGCCCATGGCAGCCAAATGTGCTTCTGCGCAGGGAGAGAATAGAAAAGAGCCATAACTTAGTAGATATAGCACTCTTTGGGCCAGATGTATTAAAGGGTTTTGCCCATTCTGTGTTTATGGGGAAATGTGTTGATACATATGGCCCTTTTTCTCTCCCTTTCACGCAACGCAGCACAGCAACTTTACTTTGCGTATTGTATCGCCGGGATATCATAAGAACAGAGTTACTCATATTTTGTTTCAGTCAGTAGCTTGGAATCGGACTAAAGCATAAGTACATGTTGTTAACAATCAAGAGGGCTTTTTGCTGACTACACATATCCAATATTTCTGAGACTTAAAGGGCTCCACAATCATCATACAGGTGTTCAAGCCACATAAAGGAAGAGAATGTAGTGGAAGAGGTGTGGCGCAGCGGCCAGGGCGACTGACTCCGGAACCTGGGGGCTCACGGTTGGATCCCCGGTGCCGGTGGCAGATCAGCCCAGCACTATGTGACTCTGGGCAATAGCTCGCTTAATCTTATTGATAGCCTTATATAGAATAAAGTGCCTGTCCTCAATTTTCAAGGACATGGTCTGCATGCTTTGTTGAACTCTTTCTTAAAACAACTAAAGAGCTTGGGCTCTGGAAGATCGACCTAAATCTTGTGATCCTCAGCAGAATATTTCTTCACAAAACAAAGATGTTTCTGCAAAGTCAAATGTCCATGTGACAAGTACCGTTGAAGGACAAGACAGAGGAAAACAGCAGCCTAGACATTCATATAAACTAAAATGTTTGAAACAAGGCAAAGTGTCTGAACAGCGGCGGCTCCTCCGCTAAGGTTGAGGAGCGTCGCCCCACTGCTTTTGAGCAGTGAGAAATTAACAATAAAATAATAACAAAGGTTATCACTATTTTATTTTTCCTCCCTTCTCCCTTAGTTCTTGCAGCTGAGCTGAGAGCGAGGCTGACCATTCCGGCACGTAGACACAGCCGCAGGAAGGAAGATGAGTGCTTCAAGTGCGCATGACAGTTTGGCCAGCCATGAAAGGCCGGGAAACACTCATGCGCACTTTGATATCTCCACCCGGGCTGTGCTTTACAGCCGGGTGGAGAATAGGCAGAGGGTCATAGACCCTTAGTGAGTGCCTAAATAGGGTGCTCACACCAATCACTGCGCTGCTTTCATGCTGGGTTATACCTACACAAGAGCAGCATTTTGATTGGTTTAGGGAACCCTGTGATATGCCGAGAGTCAAGGAGCAGAGGCCAGAAGAGCTCCGACGCTGCAAAATGCAGGTAAGCATTTTATTTATCAATTTCCCCCACGCTACAACTCCCCCCCCACCGCACTGCCCCCATGCCCTGCCCTCTCCCACGCAGGTCCACCCCTTAAATGTTACAGCAGCCGTCAATGAAAGTGAACTAAAAACTAAAGGACACATTTGGAAGAGGTTGCTAAATTGTGGCATCGGTTTAGGTAGGAATTAAGTTATCGGAAATCACTCTTACAATAACTGCTATGTTCCCTGGCTGACTACTATCCCAGAGATGTGAGTGTGAGTGGAATCCTCAAAATTCAGTGTAAATGGAATCACTCAGAAAGAAATATATAATTTCAGGTTAACACTAAGGGCCGACTCACAAAAGCACTTATAAGTATACGGAATAGTACTACAGGTGTACACCGTTACATACTCTTACATGTCTTTGTGAGTCGAGCTGAACTCCCTACTAGAAAAGGAGCAAAAAGGGAACAGTTATTTCCAGTTATACTAATTGTATGTGAATATCCTCTAAAGGTTACAATATTATTCCCATTTTTAGGCCAATTCACAAAATCATGTAAATGTTTGTAGAAAGTACTACAAGAGTATTCTTTTATGTACTCTAAAATTACTTTGTGAGTAGTCTCTGTAAATAGACCAAATTTCGGGAGTTAGATCCACAAGTGATGTGAACCAAGAACTATGAATCTAGAACTAAGAGCTGGGAAAGTTTTCATCCTTTTGTAGAGTAACTGGAAAGTGTATGCCAGATGATGATCTGAACTCAGAGCTGTAGCTGGATGTCACACATCAGCTATCCACTCTTTCTCAGGGAAGTTTGTTCACTATTGTTCCGTGTTAGAATCGATGCAAACTCAGGTGAAACTGTTGGTTAAATATCCTTCCTGTTCACTTTGCCTAGAACCCAGGTTTTTTGTAAACAGATGATAATCTTGTGGAAAATACATTTACTTTGCATCTGCAAGAGTGCTGACAATCTGAGGATATGGCTTTTCCCTTAGCTAATATTTGCTTTCTAGTTGATCTACTAGGTCCATGCTCCCTCCTTGGTTTACAAATACCCATATGACAACATTTCAGACTATTTCATTACTGCATGAAGATGAAGGGGTTCAGTGTTCTAAAGGGAGTGGGTGTCATTTTGAAAAATCTCCCAAAAGTGTAAAGAATCCACAAATAAGTGAAGAACAAGGATGACTTGAATATTCTTTAAAATATTAGGAAAGCCAGAGGTTCTTGGCATAATTAGACAATGTATTTAGTGCAGATAAATTACAGTGTGGTAATGGTGGATGCATTTAAGAATCCTGGCTGGTTGAAAGATGAACTGAGCCACGTGAATTTGTGAACATTTATTTATCGATCCGTGTTGCACAGATGGACATTCACAAGGATTCAGACTTTAAAGTTAATCCCGCCAGCCTACTGGATTTCTTTGACAAGAATCAAAGCCAGGATTTCAACCGCTCTATAATGTGATAGCACCATAGTTTATGTCTTATCCAGAATAAACCTTTATCATTAGTGAGGTGGTGAATCTCTCGGTGTTCTGAGTCACTAACAGGTATGGGTGGCAGCTGCCTAGAGAGACGACATACTCATTCCTGGGGATGTCAGTCATAAATAATGGTTATGTCTTGCTGACGTCTTGCTGACATGGATAACACCTTCTCCCATTACGCTTCACGGGATGCCCCTGGCTCAGAGACTCTCTCGTGGGGTTTCAGTACTGTACCGCTGGCACATTACTTGCCACCTCTGTTAGTTTCTCTTCTATGGCTTGTTTCTTACCTCTAGTAACCTAGAACAGTGTTACCAAGATCTGCAAACTGCTACCAGTCCAATTCTCTTCAGTTCCAGCTTCCGGCAGTCTGAATATTGAAGCTGAGTCCCATTTCTTTCCCCCTAATGATGCTGTAGAATGTCATAAACTGGACTTTTCCCATGGGGCACAGGGTCAAGACCGATTTGCATATGGCTAATTTCAAACTGGAATAGCATGGTGAGCAAAAAAACGATGGATGTAGGCCCAGATCTCTGTACTGGGGTGAATGTAGAACATTGTTCTACATTCTGTCCATCAACGGTTGTTTTTGAATTTGTCACCCCGAGTGGGATGGGTATGCTCAGACGTGAGCCCCGTGATCTCCATGCCACTGGAATGAAGCTATCCTGGCTGATGAGGGCTGAAAGCCTGAAGCTGGTCCTAGGATGCTTGTTTACAGTCCAGGGAGGACCTGGCTTGGCAGTTCGGGCTGGACTGTTCCAATGGGGCACAGGGTCAAGACTGACTTGCATATGGATGGGTTCAAACCTTAATGGCATGGTGAGCAAAAAAACCTTGGATTTAGGCCCAGATCTCTGTACTGGGGTGAATATATGACATTGTTCTGCTTTCTGTCCATCAACGTTTGTTTTTGGAAATTATGTCATAGCATCAGGTGCACAAAGCACCACTTCTGTAAATGAAGTATTTGAGACGTTTGGCTGGAAAGGAGGGATCAAGACAAACATTGCAAGGATGTAATGCTTGGGCCTCTTGCATGGCAGGTATTTGGAGAGACCTCACTTTGAGGTTCGACTCATTTATGTGATCATAAGAAACCAGTGATTTAAACAATGTGTCTTTGCTCAACGTCATCCAAAGAAAATTATATTATTTTCTCTAACTCTTAATGACTCTAGTTCTTGGCATGTGCCACATGTTGGCAGCTTTAATGCAGTACGAGCTAATTATTTTCACAAATCCAAAGCCAGGGCATTGGCAGGCAATTCACTGCACAGTCTCTTAAGAGTTATGACTATGATTGGCTACAAACACAGTGATGGTAGCCATGCAAATGACAGCAGACCACCATGCCAGTGCAGGCCACCACCATTGTGATTTGGTATGGGTTGCAAAATCCATTTTACAAGTTTGAAAAACTTTTCCATTTAGTAAAATTGGTTTGGCACATTTTAAACAACGATTTTCTAGTCGCAAATCTTGTAATTTTACAAACTAAAAGTTTATGGTCACAAAATAGCTTAGCACATCTGACCCAGACTTCTAAATGAGTTTATCTTTCCACCGCTAAAACGCCCTACCCACTGTTGCCTGCACACTGAAAGATCCCCGCGGGCAGGGGCCACACTGTATAAAGGTACTGCCAAGTGCCAACACATTCAGCCCACGGTTCACGATCTTCAGATGCCTCTGGAGTGAAACCAGCTGCCATAGTGACCCTGTTAGGTTAAATTCTAAAAATACCCATAAGGCAGCAGTCACAAAAAGTCCCATCGTTTATCCAACAGATACATCTGTGGCTATATCTGTGGTAAGGGAGCAGCTAAACAGGGCTGGACTGGTAAGCCAAAGCAGCCCTGGTAATTTTCTCGGACCAGCCCCTGGGGAAGCACTGCCTGGACTTGGGACGCTGGAACTGCTTGCTTGCTGCTTTTGCTACCGGTGGCCGATATTGAAGCACTGCTGAAAAACCGGTCCTCAGTAACAAAACCGCCCCCTCCCACCTGCAAAACCAGCCCCCACTCTTCCAACCTGCCAGGGAAATGCCCGATTCCCGGTCCTGCCAGTCCGGCCCTGCAGCTAAAGAAAATACGTCTGCTGTAGATGTTCGCAGATATGTATGTGGAAAAGGAGAGGTGAAGGGCTATAGTTATGACTATCAGCAATAAAAAAAAATTGTACATGTAAGTTGTGAAAAGTTTATGCACAACTTACATGTCTTCTTACGCATCTATCTGTGAAATGTGAAATATTAGCATGTAATCAGGGCGAAGTTAAGGGATGTATGTGTGACTAGCAGTAAATATGGTAAAGTTAATATATTTATTAACAAGAGGTAAAAGTTAACAGATTAGCTGTAGCAAGGGAGCAATCAAAGGTGTCAGGGAGAGGATATGGCATATCGGCCAGAGCATCCGGCTTTGGAACTGGGGAAACAGGATCGAGTTTGGCATCGGCTCAACATCCTGTGATTCTGGGCAAATCCCAAAATCTCCCGGTGCCCACAAAAAATTAATGTGTCCTTATGTAATGTTACTGGTGCCCATGGATAGCGCTCCAATACCTTCGAGTCGAGTTTGTACTACATGAAACTGCAAAAAGAATGTCTGTGATTAGAGAGGTGTAACCAGATATATTTCTGACTCGATCAGCGATGTTAAAGGTTATATCTATGAGCAGGGAGGAGTTAAGAGATCTATCTATGAAAAGAGAGAGCTTTAGAGTTACATCTGTGAATATGTCAGCCAATAGAAGTATGTTGACAGATATATTTGTAACTATCAACAATCTGTGAATATTTTGAATTTAAACTATATATCTGTAATAAATTGTAAAAAATAAAAAAAAAAGGAGTAGTTAACAGAATTATCTGTGATTAGGGAGAAGCAGAAGAATGTCTTTAGGGCTATAGCAGAGAAGTTCATATCAAAGCCTGTAAACAGGGAGGAGTTTAGATTTTTTTGTTGTTTTTTTCTATAAATTACTATATTTGTAAACAAGGGGACGTTAACATAATTATCTGTACAGAGCAATACGATTATAAATATATTTGTGACTACATCGGTGAATAATTAGATGTTAACTGATATCTGTGAATGAAAAGAAGTTTAGATTCATATTTATAAATATGTTTGGGAATTGACACATCCCAATTCGTGAATAGTGCTGAAGTTATGGGCAAGGCTGATGCTTCTGGAAAAGAAACATTCATTTGATAAGAAACACTAAATAAAAGTAAAAAGCTGGCTCTTGTGTAATGAGCATTCGCAGGGCTATTCCCACTAACAGGCCGCTGCATGATGACCAGCCCGGATAAAGTAAGTGTTTTACGAGCCGGTCCTGCTGGGGAATGTCCGAATATGCGGACGGTAACAGAAATGGCCGTCTCCGGTTACAGGAGCCGACACTGAACCAATTTTAACCTGTGTGTCATTTCAGCATTCACATACCCCGAGCAGCAGCCTTCTGCCGTTTCCTCCCTGGGTCAGGAGGCTGAGAGTGGAGGGTTACTCTTTAGAGGTGCTCTCGGTTCATGCAGCATTTATTTATTTATTATTTTATTTATTTATTTAATGCGATTTTCTATAACGCGAACATTACCCGAAGGTGTCAGAGCGCTTTACAAAAAAAAACAGTTGCGATACATAAGGATTTAGGATTACATGAGTTACAGAAAAGATAAAACCAGGAAAAAAAATTGCAAATGTACAAGTTGTAAAGTCACACAAGGAAGAGATACAAATAGAAAAAATTGCAAATGTACAAGTTGTAAAGTCACTCAAGGAAGAGATACAAATGGATAAACTCTAAGAATCACATAGGAATGGTAGTGAGTACAAAGGTCTACTACATATACTAGCTGTAGAGTGGGTGTGCACTGTTCCAGAAGCTCCACTTTTTCAAAAATGGTGGCCAGGGCAGGAGCGGGCCCAAGGCAGGGGGTATCTGGTTGGCTAATGCTAGAATGGCTGTTGGGTAACATAGAATAGCCTTATGGTTGAGTATCACATATGGCCACCTGCTCCGAAGTATAATAATATAGTTTCTAGTAGCCAATGGACAGGATTGCAACTACCATACCATGCGACTACCACACAGAGCAATAATGAGAGGAAATATAGAATTCAGCGCACCCACTTCTTACACGTAGACTATATGGCGAGAGGCTGAGCAGACACATGTCCCATCACCAAGCCAACACGACTGCTCAGTGCTTGTCACACAAATGCAGGGTTTAACCGTAGTGGTGTGATATCATTAGCACATCAGGTGCAGTGGCACCCGAGCCCAGAGGTGTGAGGACCCACACTGCATAAGAACTTTAGCTATCTTTTACTACCCAACTTTGGGACAGTTGAGCCCACTTCACTGCTTGTTATGAGGACCCATGGTCCCTTGGCTAAATACTTCTTATTTTTATTGTACCTAACTGGTTCACGATGTAAGAGCAACCTAATTTTTTTCATATTTGACTCCAACTCCAAAGGGGCTTTTATTCCTGATACAGTAAAATTTATGCAACAGTCCAGTGGACTATGGCATTGATTTTTAAAAATCTGGGTGTACCTGGAAGCTCACACTCTCTACCCCCAGGGGGCCTACTCAGACTCTTAACCTTCAGTGGGATTAGTACCATTGACGAGGGTAAGAACTGCACTTGTTATCATCACCCAAAGATGAACCCATTCAGACAGCCCAGCATAATTGTGTAGCAATTCTTGATTTTATGTGTGTGAATAGCTAAGTAGTTGCCAGACTCACCCATTCCTACTTCTTGAGTGGAAGGAAGCTACTGGGAGCCTATTGCATGGCGACTATGTTAAGATAAAACAAGATAAAATGCCAATTAGTACCACATTTGTTGAAAGAACCAAATCTATTGTGCTGACTGACCCTTTACATAAAAGTGTTCCTTCATGGCAAGGCTGGTGGAGAAGCATTTTGCTCTGTTGTTTTGTTGATTACTTAATAAGCAAAAGAAAAATAATGTTTTTAATTCGTTTTTGAGTGCTTCTCTAAATTTGAACTGAATTGCTTTCCTACTGTTATGAGCTATAATGTTTGCTATTTTGTACTTTTTGACTTGGCAGGACTAGTCAGAACATGTCTCTAAATAAACATTTGAACTTGCAAGTAGCATATTGATTTTCCACCCTTGCATAGTGGAGCAAAGATACTTTTCTTTGACCGCATCATTGAGGTAACAAAAACAGTGAAAGTGAATGATACTTATAAAGCAAGTGATCACATAGACGGATTTCTCTGCACTGTTGCCACGCCTCCAGAATAGCCAAGCCTTGTGATTATAAATGCCTAAATGAACAATTTTCAGCAATCTACTAATTCCAAGAAGAGGCCACTTGATGACTAAAGCTTCTGTCATCCTTAGACTGTAGCCGAAACATGGGCCTTCATCAGGGCTTGGGATACACATTCAGTGTTAGTGCTGACAGTTATGGTAGTACCATTTGATATGTACTTCGGGCTACGGAATGAAGTAATTTAAAGATCAGGTACCCCGATTTTATTGATTCCCATAATGAACCGGCAGCCAATGTGTACCCTTGTGAGCCTCAGAAATTAGGTTTTTTTATAATGCTGAATGATAAACGGACACATTCTGCTTAACTTACAGTCTGGCAACACATTTGAATGAAGAACCAAATTGTGATTTGCAATTATTTAGGCACATATCACTCACCAGCACGATCACTAATGCCAGAGGTTCAGGGAAAAGATGCAGCATAAACTCCATTAGATGGATGAAGCATTTGAAGGAGCCATTGCCATTCACAATTCCAAGGTTAAGTTGTACATCAAGTACATTTGAACCTCACACGTTATATTTGTGGGGTTGCCAAAAAGGTTGACCTAGGCTTAGTCTATGAGAGTACAGAGAGCACTCATTTGGGTCTTCACAATAAGCGTGGCTGATTGGAGAAAAGTTCTGTTCGCTTTCGAATATTATTTTAGAATTTCTTCAATTAATTTAAAGGTTTTTTTTTTCTGGCGTGAGCTAAGGTGAAGAATTTTTACAGATAGAACTTGCAATCCACTGTGTTGGTGTGTTTTCTAGAATTTTTTTGATGAAAATACATCGGAAAAATTATTTTTGGTGCACAAAGTGTCTTATTTATAACTAAATATGAATTTTTTTAGTTTTGTTGGTTACATACACGGGGAAGGAAGATTCCAGAGAACACGAGCATAAGAACCCCCATCCCAGAAAAAAGAAACAGCAGTAAGACGGATGGGTACAGGAGCGAAGGAGTTAAATGGGTTAAATGTAGTATACAATGCAAAAAAACAAAAACAAAATACCTGCAAAAGAAAACATTCCAAGATATTTATAATTTGTAACATCAGGGTTTTTGCAGAGATGTATTCAAATAGAATCACCACATTTGGCAGACAGATTGATCAGGCTAGCCTGACTCCACCATCTCCCAAATATAATAGGCCAAACCAAAAGAGGAGTCACTGTCCAGGGTGAAAAAACATGACTGAGGTGTAAACAAAGGGGAGAGTTTTAGGAGCCCTGTGACTGACCTTGTTCTATTTTCCCATCACTTGCGTCACTACTGGACAGCTAGTGATTGGATGAAAATTAGTAAAGGTGCCTGGATCAATGGCGAAAAGCAACAGGTCAGCTTCTCTGGATATCTGGATCCTACCCTTCTAAAGTCTAGTCTTTGTGCTAAACAATAATGGCTGCTACTTTTATCATCCCTAGTTCAACGCATTTGTGTTGCAGATTGTGTGCAAATCTAACTTACTGCAGTTTGAATTTGCACTTTTTAAAGTAACTAAATGGGCAAATAAAAGATTATATATTGTCAGCCACATACAGGGGCAAATTTATTAAGACGTCACGTAGTGCAGCACTAAGTTGCTTCACATAAAAGAGAGAGAGAGAAGGACAGCAAGCTGTTTTGTGCTGGAAAGTAAATCCCAAAATAAGGCTTTGGACTAGATGTATCAAATTTGACGCAGCGCAACGCAGCAAGACAACTTCAGCGCTGCGTCAAATGGAGAAGACAGGACAGGAATGAGCCATATTTAACATGATATGGCACCTTCCTGCTCTCACCTTGCACCTGCGCACTAGTGGATGCCTAGCGCCAACGCAGGCACACTTAGGCCATGGTGAGAGGCTGCCTTAGAGGGGTTTTCCTTTTATTTCTCAGAGTGCTGCAGAATGTAGCACACTGAGAAAGCAGTAACAACGAGAAGAAATAAAGATATTATAGGTTTGTTGTGTCTCAATCTGAAAAGGCATACATTTTGGATACATTCCTAGGTTTACCCCTTCCATGCGGCCGCGATTCTGCGCCTGTGCGGCAAAATCGCAAGTGGGCAGGTTTATAGTACACGAGCGCCGTAGTGCATGACGGCTGGGGGCCGTAATCAGCATGCAAGGGGTTAAAAGACTTGGTAAATCTGGGAATGTGGCCACAATACATGGAGGCCTAGTAACACCCACGCTTCACCCATGCATCTCCTTGCCGGAGCAGTGTAACGGTAGCCAGCGACTTGTGCTACCATGCATTATTCTAGATTTACCAGGCAACGCAGCACCGCGCAAGGCAGCCTTGCGTAGCTCAGTAAATCTGATTTAAGGGTTGCATTGCCCTTTTGACACCCTGTATAACGCAAGGGCAGTGCAATCCTTTGATAAATCTGGACTTTTGTGTCAGGTAGGGTGCCTTTGGTTGACGCTGTCCTGGCGCAAAGTTTTAAAAAAGTTGAGCCTAGACATAAGGAAATCCAGTTTACTTCACGCCTTTCATGCAAAAAGTGAGTTAGCATACGGTTTATCGCAGGTAAACATTTCACGCCACTGGTCCTTAATGATTGTGACCACAGCATCATGGGAGGGAGGGGTGAAAAGGGATTGTAAGGCAGGGGAGGAAGTTAGAGGAGTCAGTCAAGTCTTGCACTGGCCAAGCATGAGTCGAGTAGTGGAGCAGGGCAACGGTGGTCGGGGAGGGGAGGCTAGGAGGCAGGGCCAGACTGGGAGCCAAAACTGGCCCTGGCAAAGTGCTTGGCCGGCCCCCGGGGAGGTTCTGGGTGCAGCAGAGCAGTTTACCAGGGCCGGTTTCGGACGATTTAGTTACAGCGGCCGATATTGGAGCTATGCTGCAAAAATGGCCCTGTAACAAAACCGACCTCCCAGGGGCCCAAAACCGGCCCCAGCCCTAGCGGCCCACAGGGGAAAAGCCCGGTGCCCACTGCGGCCAGTCCGGCCCTGCTGAGAGGCCACTTCACCACATTTAGGGCCGTTTTTACTACCAACTACGCGGTTGGGGGCCTAAATTCCTTGCTTGCATTAGGGCCCAAGGCACCCCTGCTACGCTACTGGAAGTGCAAGGTTAAAAGGCAAACTGTTGACATTTATTGCTACACAAACACCCCCACACACAGTTTTTCAAAATAGGGGCAATATTACTTTTAAGTTTGATAACAGTTTATAATAGTTGGCAAATCCATATTGCATCTTTTTTTATCTCTAGGCGGTCGCGGGTCATGCGGGTAAGAGTGGTGAGACGGTGGGGCCCGGTGGGGGGGGATTTCAACAGACGCTCACAAAGTGAAATTAAATAAAAAATGTGTTTACCCTCGTCGTTGTCTGTCAAAATCCCGGCCCCACTGCTCCACCGCTCTTACCTGCACAGGTCGCGGCTGTGTCCTAACAAATAATGCAGTATGCTTTCTAGGAGCTAAAAATTTAGAAAAACTAGCTTAAGGGGTGCCACAAAGGCATAAACTTATATGGACCCCAAACTCATTATGACAGGTATCTACATTAACTATGAGCTTGACTATGTAAAGAGGGACACACACTCTGTACAACCTAAGTACGCTCATGATTCTGGAATGGGGACAATGTAATGCTTCAGGAGTAATTGTGCTGTCCGTACACACTGTCTGGCAGACAAATATACGGTCCTCGAGGCCAGAGTTACTTGCGGAACGTTTCATGTTAATATGCAAAATTAATCAAATGTGTTATAAAAAAAACAAGAAAACTGATTTAAAATATTTCTACTGTATAGCGACTAAGGATGGGCCAAAGCATTTGCGATACACAGTTCAAATGTAAAAGATGGCACTAAGCTGGAGGAAAAATAAGTTTGCTCTGTTTTGATTACATAAGCTGCAACCCTATGGATCCTTTACTAAAAGGACACCCTGTGTGGTTGTGCCCCTGGCAAAGGGCAAATGCACTTGAGTCAGTGCACAGTCCGGCAGGTAACCGATTAAATGAAGAACTTTTTTACAACCCCACACTTGGTGCATATTTATTAGCAAGAGCCACCCTATATGTCTAATAGCACTAGATGCCGCCCGATGCTAGATCCTCCATGTTTAATATTTCCCTGCAGAAAGTTTTGGCCCAGATTTACCATCATTTAACGCAATGCAGCAAGACAACTTGCTTTGTTGAGCTTTGTCAAATGGGGAGAGCTGGAATGGGCCATATTTACAAAGATATGGTGCTTTCCTGAGCTCTGTCTGTGCTGGTACACTGAGTGCAGCCTAGCGCCAATGCAGGCATCCTTGCGCCATGGTGCAAAGGTGCCTGCGTTACCAGGAAGGAAAACCTTCCTGCGCCTTCCCGAACATAAACAATCGTCAGTGGCATTTTCCTCATTCTTTGTGGGCAGCAGAATGCAGCACATGTGAAAGAGGAAATAACAAGGAGAAATAAAGCTATTTCTCCTTGTTACCTCTCAGTTGGGACGGCGTAACATTTTGATCTGTTCCCTGGTTTACTACCCTTAGTAAACCTGGGAATGTGCCAAAATCCATGGGTGGATGCATGGGAGCGCCCACTCTCCCGGCATGGAACGCCTTCCCAATGCAGAGTAACGCGATGCAGTGATTTGCATACCTTCTGTTTCCTTTCTTAAGGCCCTGCAATAGGGTCTTACCTGCATGGAGTAGTTACCCAAGGGAGATGGAGAATTCCCCTTAAAAAATGTGTAACTCACTATGATTGCACAAAGACATCTGTTGAAACATTCTGAACAACACAAGGCCTGGCAAAGGTGCACAGTTTAGTAGAATTTACAGTTTTCCTCCATTACAGGCCGCATGTACTTTCTGCAGGACTGCCCATTGTACAAAAGATTTAGTGTCATTTGTCAGCTTGGTAAAAAATTCTTGTATAATATGGACCATCAACTCGCTTTAATTCTTATTATAAAATAAACCAAAACCATGCACAATAATTTTAATTCATTTTTTAGCGGCGCAATTCTTAGTAATCCTAACGATTTATCTAAATTTGAGCACCCTGGCAATCAAGGCAAAGACTGCAGTCTGTAGTCCTGACCAGTGGAGCAGGGAGATTACCAGTCATAGTTCCATATTTTCACGTCAGGCCTAAAATAGCCACTCGGGCGAAAGGCAACCCTTCAGAGGGCGCCCAACCCTTCGTGGGGCCCATTCAGGCAACGGCCAGTGAATATCTGGACGACTCCATGACTCCCTCCTGTAGACCAGCTGGGACTCTCTGAGAGCACTTTGCTATAATAATCATCCTGCTCTCTCGTCTTAGAGCTCCTGGCCTTATCCAATGCAGAATCAACATTGCACATATGTTTTAATGACTCAATTCTCTTTCATGTGCCACTCTACAGTCTCAGAATCCTCGTATATTACATGACTAAAACTCCAGAGAGGCAGGCCAAACATTTAATCACTTCTGGATCCAAACATTGAAGGTAAACTCAAGACAAAATACCAGGAAATACATAAAATAGTCCAACCTTATACAGCACCACACATAAAGCCATCAGGTGTGATCTCACATGAAAATGGGTCAAAATCCAAAATCTCTTGCAGAACACCTCTCCCCCAGTGTTTTAAGTTAAGGCAGGGAGCCTTGATCAAGCAGGCAGGCCCACAAGAAAGCAGACTGTATAAAATTGCCATGGAGAAAACCTGTTTGTGACAGAAATATGATGCCTGCATCAGCTCCTGAACTGCTTGTCGACTATAACACTTGACGCTATTGTGTAATATGTTCATAGTCTTGTTTAATTTGCCACACACTTTCGCCAGAGCCTTTCTCTTATTCTCCAATAAAATAGAATATCATGGAATAAGCCAGCTTATTAACAGAACCAAAAAAAGCAGGGCCTAGGCACTACGCAGAAGTGCCTGGTCAGCAGAGGGCAGGCCCCATATGGGAGGACATTGGATCCTGCCTGCCCTTCACAAGCCCGCTTGTAATATTGGATTTGCTGACAAGAGGGCTTGCACAGTCCTCTGGTCATCCTGGAAGCCCACCTGACCGAGCAGCAGTTATTCCAGCATAATGTACTTTCCACATGTGCATTTGGTGAGCACAACCACCTCGGCGATTCTTTTTCGTATAATTGCCCCGCACGGGCCTTCAAACCGGACACACGGAATGACCAGAACAATGTATTTTAACCTTTCAATATTCTATACAACTTTCTAAACTTGTGCGAGTCCAAGAGATGAGACTTTTGAAGCTTTACCACATCTATACTCCCATTTTATTTCAAATCTTCCTTGCTTCAGAAATGGAATCCCTTGTAACATGAAGCTACTAGGTCTATAGTTCTAGTGTTTTCAAATATCTGCCTCTTACCTCCACGTCATACCCCTCATCGTCCGCCATGTTTGCAAACTGGTCTGTCACCTACAATCTGAAAATAAAAAGACATGTTACAGTACCATTTATTCAAAGCGAACCACACGTGCTTTCATTTTTACAAAACAAATGAGCCACGTCTGCCTAACCTCCCAAAAACATTAAAATTACAAAAATCTAAAAAAAAACTATTTTTTGTCAATCGACGCAGTATATAAATTCCATACGTACAAGCACTACCCAAAAATGTTTTATTTGCGAGAGCAGTTGTAGTGAATTGGTCTAAAAAACCCTCCAAATTAAATAAATGAATAAATTAAAACAATGGTGTTCGAACATATTGCTTCTACTTCACACCCCTTTCAGCCAATTTTACATCGACGTGCAGTCCACTTTAAGTTGCAGGCACTGAATCTCAGAAACCTTTTCAAAGCTACGGTACACCAGGAAGCTATAGTTTACTGTTGAAGATTAAAAAAATATCAAACAAACGCTTCACCGTCAGCTGTTGGCGCAATGAATGACATTTATATGCAAAGCCAAATGAAGTACAGTTCCTGTCAACATTTGCAGCTGCGACCAACGTGGGTTAAGGGGGCTAAATACTTTTGTTTTAAAATGCACATTCCTTGCAACCATGGTTTTATAAAAGTAAAAGCAAAAAGATAGAAACCTCAGGGTAACAAGGGTATTTGCGACGATTGCACCATGAGCCTGCACTGGTGATCCTCTTTTTGTGGTTCCTGCAGCTTCCTCTCAAACCTGAGGGGAAAAAAATAAAATCCAAAGGTTCGGTTTCTCCTCCCCCAAAAAAATGAAGGTAATAGCCCGTTACTTGACGTTACAAAATGGAATGATTGAGAGAGGCCTGTCAGTGTGACCGCTGCCCGGCTTTTACACGAAGGCGGGGAAGGCAGCTTTGCCCGGTGACGCCTTGGAGCAGCTGTTCCCGGGTCCGAAGATATGTGTCGTGTAAGCTAATACCGGCGGCCGATTGGCTGGTTTTGTTTAGCTGGCTAAGCTGCAATTCCATCTGAGGCAAGCGCAGCCCACCAGTGCAGGTTAAATATAGGAACCTAGAGCATCGCCCAATGCAAAATGCCAGCCTAGAGGGAAAACTATTCAATTAATTAGATTTTAAAGCTAAACGGGTAATTCAAAGATGGCACCCAAGTGCGACGCGTCCAGTGATGGGGCGCTAAGTCCCAAGATCACAGCTCTAGGGGGTAAATGTCACAGCTGTGCACCTGCCAAGAATACAGGAAGACCCTAGTCCAATGCCATGCAGAGATTTCCCTCACAGCTCAGCTTTCGACTTGGGACAAGCAAGCTCTGGGAGAGACAGAGGCCAAGAAGAAGAGTTTCCCACGAAAGGGACACGGTTACAGCAAAAACAAAGATGCCCTTACCAGTACTCTTTAGATAAGTTTCCTGAGCAGCCGAGCCTCTCCAGCTCTTCCCTCCCGAGAAACGCAGGGCAAGAGCAAACCAGTCGCCCCTTCCCCTGAACTATCATGTGGCCATGCCGGCCAATCAGGGGGCTACTTGCTCAAGTTTCAGCAGCTAAATATACCTAGTGAGCCTTTTGAAGACCACCTGTTCAGCAAATCCGAGGAGAGCGAGGGCTTCCTAGCAAAGAACAAGGCACACTGAAACAGAGGCGCTGTGAATTTATGCCACTGCTCAAGAGTAAATCTGAATTATTCAGAGACTACAGGCTAAAGAACGACATGAAAATATTGTTATCATAAAACTTTATGAGCATGGACACGGCCATGTTTATCAGCCTCCTCTTTAGTTGCCAGACCTAATGGAGGTTACCTATGTTTTTGTTGCACAGTACAGAGGTGTCCCACCCACTTGTCCCACATGCTTCTGGGAAGGCAGGGCCATTGTTATCTGACAGCTACATTTGATCTGTACCTGGTAGTTCTTCAGTAGGAAAGAGAATCCTTCCATTGAAGGGGTGAGGCTGCCTGGTCCGTTGAACCCTGCTGCATCTCTGGACGTCTCTGAGCATCAGCCGGGGGCCTGACCTTGTGTACCACGCTTCCTTCTTCAGCAGGGTTTTTTCCTCCAGTCATTTTGTTGATTAACGCACCCATCTCTGTTTTGTTCAGACCATGAAATACTCTATCAATTCTGGTGTAACGGTTACCTGTGCTAGGGACAATTCTAGCAGATGATGTGGAATCTGCATGCAACATTTCTGTTCACCTGTGGTTCAGCAAGACATAATGCAACCATAAACACGAGGAATACCTTTCATTTCAGGGAAGGCCAACCACATTTCTTCTTTTGACTAATGAGCAGTATTGGCATTGGGTAGCATTGTTGTTGTAATTAATTAACAGCATACAACATTAGGCCCATACACTATTACATTATATTGGTATACCTTTCATTGGTCTCTTCCCCCTTCCTGTCTTTCATATGGTGCATCCCACCTGAGAGTGGCAGTTTAGAATGTTTATGAATCTACCTCAGATGCTGTCTGAGAAGAGCTTGGAGACAGGAATGAATGAAGATTTATCTTGAATGCATAGTTTCCACTGTATTCTTATTCATAAGTGTCGACCTCATTCACAGGGCACTGACTGCTGCAACTAGCAGTTCTGACATTAACTAGTGGTAGCCAGCAGTAGCAGCTGCTACCTTGCCTTGACGTGTACTACCCCTGACGCTATCCAGGGGACATGAGCGGAGCAGCAGCAACAAAAGGCCGACAGGGCTCTAAAATCCATGTTTGCTCTCTGTGGTTTGCACACCTTATCCGTCCCATGGACCCTGAGCAGCACCTAGGAACCTCAAACGAGTCTAAACACGAGACTGAGGGTCAATATTGAGACTTCATCATTGGTCCAAGGGACAGTGATGTCACATCCGCATTCTACACCTAACAATTCGAGGAATCGGTTTTCATGAGGCCTTGCCATAGTCAGTACCTCGGACTGCTATGGCGAAGATTAAAAGCACAGGCCTGCAATCCACAGAGCCAGTTGTTCACTTGGCTATGATCATGTGGGGATGTCTCTGCGCAACCACATCATGATGCACGTTAGAGCCAATGCCACGCATTGCCAGAGTTCTTTCATGATCTCGAAGATGATTGGAAACCCCCCAAAAAACCTTCCGGAGATAGTTCAATTCACCAGGTCAGTTACACCAAAGGTGCACCTATGAATATTCAGCTGCGGTATATAGTACGTCAGGCAAACGTTTTTTATAAGTGTATGTGTGAGATTTTCTGAAATATAAAGAGAACAATTACAGAATCATCTTGTGTCATAAGAAATGGCTCTCCAAAAAGTAAAGAAAAATAAACCTAATATATCACCCAACACAAGAAGAGCGTAGAAAATACACAAGAAGAGAGTAGAAAATTTAATTTAAGAAGTGTGCTTTTGTGGAAGGGCTTAAAGTCTGGGGGCGCATAGGGGTTGTGCCATTCAACCTCTACCTATTATGGCACAAAAATACTACAGGAGGGACTGGCAAACTTCAGCAAGAGCTAATCCCTTCTTCTACAGTCATATAATTCATAGCAATGTATGCCACCTAAACCGCTGGTGTCTTACATCTCACAGACACGATCACCTTTTGCCTAATCCAGCTACAGTGTTGACTTATGTGAACATAATCGTGTTTCCTCCTTAGCTAATCCTCATTTTGGCAAAGTGCCACAGCAAGGAGTGAGCTGCCGCTTCTTCCAATGAAACAAGAGATTTGCCTTGATATGGAAGACCAGCGTGTAATTGCTTTAGGTTAGAAAGAGATAGATAGGCACATAATAATGAGCTGCTCTGATACCAACTTTCAGCATTTCAGTAGCTCAAACATGGACAACGAATACAAATATAAGCACCAGAAACATACATTAAGGTGAGATAGGCAAATGGGTACGATTCAAGGCTCAAAAATGTAATATCATCTCCATTTAATGATCTATCCACTTTGATGTACAAGCTTCCTCAGACTCCAGCATGAGGGTGTATGACAACAGACACTGGGAATAGACACATCCTGAACTCTAGTCGGGGCCACTTCTTAGACTTAAAGTGTAGGTGATTGATGTGACGGAGCAGTCTCTGAATGTTTCCTTTCCCACATAACCTTTTGATCGACCGAAGATAACCCTGCCTTTTAGGGCCAGATATGAGCTGTCCCCTGCCTTTGTTTCACCTTGGGCTAACTAGCCTATCCATTATGTGTCACTTTACATTTTTATAGTTGTAACTTTTTGTTATACATTTATTTGACTTTCCCGAACTTCTATATGTCTGGAGTAAGCCCATACTTTGAGTACATGGCCAAAGTTTTTTAGCCTAAGTGGTGGGAATAGAATCTGACACGCAAGGGTGACATTAAGTATGTGAGCAGACCCCCAACTCCCCCACCTCTTCCCTCCGCGCCTCATTTTTTTCTGGCACACTCTTTTTGTTTTGCCTATTGGCAGTGTGCTTTGGGGCCACCCCTTGTTCATGACTGTATATCTAAATTCTGAATCTCTTTTTTCCCTGCATGTTCTTGTATTTGTCCTGCCCAAGGAGCATTTTGGTCTCATTCTGCTTTGACTGGATGAGTTGCATTCTTCTTCTACTAACAAGAGGAGACTATATTTTATTTTGTTTTCAGAACTCCTTAGCATTGCTTTCATCCCTGTGTCTCCCTTCCCACCCTCAACCAATGTATTTTTTATTCAGTTTAATTTTTGTGAGGGCCTGGCAGCTCCAGAA
The DNA here is from genome assembly GCF_964261635.1 of Lissotriton helveticus. NCBI lineage: Eukaryota > Metazoa > Chordata > Amphibia > Caudata > Salamandridae > Lissotriton > Lissotriton helveticus. The sequence goes on along the minus strand of NC_136061.1, from coordinate 1,139,138,629 downwards.
TGATTTCCTGCTGCTGGTGTTTGCTCTTCATGCTTGTAGAGACCGGAACATGTAAGAGCAGTGCGGCGGTGGTGGGGTTGGGGTCGCATAATTCGACATACAACAGCAGATGTAAAATTAAATAAAACCACTTACCTTGCGCTCGCCTCATCGCTCTTCGCGATGCGGTGAGCGCAAGGTAAGTGGTTTTATTATTTATTTATTTAATTTTACTTTTCCTGTCGTATGTTGACTAAACCGACCCCCACCCCACACCGCCCCGGTGACCGCTCTTACCTGTGCCGGCCGCCACTGCTTCATGCACTCCCCCTACCTACACACTTTTACCACTGCTTGTACATGTTTTTCTTTTTTATTATTGCAAAGGGCCCAAGCAGCTTCTCACTCCTACCAGGCCCCACACATTTACTCCTCGTTCTTTACTCTCCCTCCCATGCCCTCCCACCCCTAGGTCCCCCTTAGTTGTTTTGTTTTTTTCAATTTTTCTTAATGAATGCCGTGCAGCTGCACACTGCTGTGGACTGCTTGCGTGGTACAGTTTGCAAGGCATACCAGGCATACTATAGACTTATTGATGAACTTTTCTGAAATTGCTGTCTGCCACCTCCCAACGGTAAATTTAAAATAAAGTATAAAGATAGGCCCCGCATATGCATGCGCCTGCATGGCAGCAATCTTTGAATGCCTTATTTTTCTTTTGCTTTCAGAAAGATTATTCAAAATTTCTGCCATGTTTGCACACAAATATGAGGTGGTCATCTTTGATTTATTTAATTTTTGCTCTATGAAAAATCCTTTCAAGATAGCTGTCATGCGCGCGTGCACGTGCACAGTGCCCATTATTAGGAAAGGACACATCAGCAAAGGAAACAGGTTTCACTGGTGAGACCTGTTGGTTTTACCAATGCTTGTGTTGGCATGAGTTGGATGATGCAAAAAACTGAGTTGCTGCAGATTTAGCCAATTTGACATGAGCAGGCCATTTCTCCTCCACTAATTTTCTACTTTCATTGTCTGTTTCCTGAGCTAAAGTGGTATGTTGTTCAGGAGGATTGAGCACAAATACATCTTCAGAGGACTTTGCATTTAGTACCCCTTCCCCTAGACCTTGTAATTCCAGTTGACACTTCCTCGTTCTAGTCTGCCAGTCCTCTGGAAATTTGTTGAGGAGCATTTGCATTTATTCTCATACAGAAGAGATGGTCAATGCAGGGGCCTGCCCAGTTCATTCAAAAGACTGATTCATCACTGAGATAAACAGACATGCAGCACCATTTCATCCAAGAGAGGTTCTCAGTTGTTGAAACAAATAATGCATGTATCCAAAATAAGATGATATTTGTGTATGAGTATATCAAAGATGGAACATGTCCAACCATGCAGGATATATTGACCCATTCAAACCATAGCAGCTCTAAAGAGAAGGGCCAGTACTATCTCATCAATGTAGCATTGTTGTGATTCGAAACCTAGTAATTCACTGCAATGATGTAGCAGCAGTTGTTAACAAAATCCTTTATACATAGTATCTATGTTAGAAAGGAATTCCAGGCTGCTCTGACTGGGCTCTCTGGGAGCCTTCATCAGCCTGGATAGCTTGACTCCAGTGGTGTGGAGAGCCTGGGACTCACATCTGAGCATCCGGGTGGTGTGGAGTGCAAAAAAACGATGGATTTAGGCCCAGATCCTTGTACTGGGGTGAATGTATGACATTGTTCTACATTCTGTCCATCAACTGTGTTTTTTGCAATTTTCACCCCGAGTGTGCTGGGGATGCTCAGACGTGAGTCCCAGGCTCTCCACACCACTGGAGTCAAGCTATCCAGGCTGATGAAGGCTGATAGCCAGAAACCGGTCCTTGGATGCTTGATTCCGGTCTGGGAAAGACATGGCTTGGTAGTTCGGACTGGACTGTTCCCATGAGGCACAGGGTCAGAGCTGATTTGCATATAGCCAGTGTCTAACCCAGGGTGGTGTGGAGTGCAAAAAAACTATGGATTTAGGCCCAGATCCTTGTACTGGGGTGAATGTATGACATTGTTCTACATTCTGTCCATCAACTGTGTTTTTTGCAATTTTCACCCCGAGTGTGCTGGGGATGCTCAGACGTGAGTCCCAGGCTCTCCACACCACTGGAGTCAAGCTATCCAGGCTGATGAAGGCTGATAGCCAGAAACCGGTCCTTGGATGCTTGATTCCGGTCTGGGAAAGACATGGCTTGGTAGTTCGGACTGGACTATTCCCATGAGGCACAGGGTCAGAGCTGATTTGCATATAGCCAGTGTCTAACCCAGGGTGGTGTGGAGTGCAAAAAAACGATGGATTTAGGCCCAGATCCTTGTACTGGGGTGAATGTATGACATTGTTCTACATTCTGTCCATCAACTGTGTTTTTTGCAATTTTCACCCCGAGTGTGCTGGGGATGCTCAGACGTGAGTCCCAGGCTCTCCACACCACTGGAGTCAAGCTATCCAGGCTGATGAAGGCTGATAGCCAGAAACCGGTCCTTGGATGCTTGATTCCGGTCTGGGAAAGACATGGCTTGGTAGTTCGGACTGGACTGTTCCCATGAGGCACAGGGTCAGAGCTGATTTGCATATAGCCAGTGTCTAACCCAGGGTGGTGTGGAGTGCAAAAAAACGATGGATTTAGGCCCAGATCCTTGTACTGGGGAGAATGTATGACATTGTTCTACATTCTGTCCATCAACTGTGTTTTTTGCAATTTTCACCCCGAGTGTGCTGGGGATGCTCAGACGTGAGTCCCAGGCTCTCCACACCACTGGAGTCAAGCTATCCAGGCTGATGAAGGCTGATAGCCAGAAACCGGTCCTTGGATGCTTGATTCCGGTCTGGGACAGACATGGCTTGGTAGTTCGGACTGGACTGTTCCCATGAGGCACAGGGTCAGAGCTGATTTGCATATAGCCAGTGTCTAACCCAGGGTGGTGTGGAGTGCACAAAAAAACGATGGATTTAGGCCCAGATCCTTGTACTGGGGTGAATGTATGACATTGTTCTACATTCTGTCCATCAACTGTGTTTTTTGCAATTTTCACCCCGAGTGTGCTGGGGATGCTCAGACGTGAGTCCCAGGCTCTCCACACCACTGGAGTCAAGCTATCCAGGCTGATGAAGGCTGATAGCCAGAAACCGGTCCTTGGATGCTTGATTCCGGTCTGGGAAAGACATGGCTTGGTAGTTCGGACTGGACTGTTCCCATGAGGCACAGGGTCAGAGCTGATTTGCATATAGCCAGTGTCTAACCCAGGGTGGTGTGGAGTGCAAAAAAACGATGGATTTAGGCCCAGATCCTTGTACTGGGGTGAATGTATGACATTGTTCTACATTCTGTCCATCAACTGTGTTTTTTGCAATTTTCACCCCGATTGTGCTGGGGATGCTCAGACGTGAGTCCCAGGCTCTCCACACCACTGGAGTCAAGCTATCCAGGCTGATGAAGGCTGATAGCCAGAAACCGGTCCTTGGATGCTTGATTCCGGTCTGGGAAAGACATGGCTTGGTAGTTCGGACTGGACTGTTCCCATGAGGCACAGGGTCAGAGCTGATTTGCATATAGCCAGTGTCTAACCCAGGGTGGTGTGGAGTGCAAAAAAACGATGGATTTAGGCCCAGATCCTTGTACTGGGGTGAATGTATGACATTGTTCTACATTCTGTCCATCAACTGTGTTTTTTGCAATTTTCACCCCGAGTGTGCTGGGGATGCTCAGACGTGAGTCCCAGGCTCTCCACACCACTGGAGTCAAGCTATCCAGGCTGATGAAGGCTGATAGCCAGAAACCGGTCCTTGGATGCTTCATTCCGGTCTGGGAAAGACATGGCTTGGTAGTTTGGACTGGACTGTTCCCATGAGGCACAGGGTCAGAGCTGATTTGCATATAGCCAGTGTCTAACCCAGGGTGGTGTGGAGTGCAAAAAAACGATGGATTTAGGCCCAGATCCTTGTACTGGGGTGAATGTATGACATTGTTCTACATTCTGTCCATCAACTGTGTTTTTTGCAATTTTCACCCCGAGTGTGCTGGGGATGCTCAGACGTGAGTCCCAGGCTCTCCACACCACTGGAGTCAAGCTATCCAGGCTGATGAAGGCTGATAGCCAGGAACCGGTCCTTGGATGCTTGATTCCGGTCTGGGAAAGACATGGCTTGGTAGTTCGGACTGGACTGTTCCCATGAGGCACAGGGTCAGAGCTGATTTGCATATAGCCAGTGTCTAACCCAGGGTGGTGTGGAGTGCAAAAAAACGATGGATTTAGGCCCAGATCCTTGTACTGGGGAGAATGTATGACATTGTTCTACATTCTGTCCATCAACTGTGTTTTTTGCAATTTTCACCCCGAGTGTGCTGGGGATGCTCAGACGTGAGTCCCAGGCTCTCCACACCACTGGAGTCAAGCTATCCAGGCTGATGAAGGCTGATAGCCAGAAACCGGTCCTTGGATGCTTGATTCCGGTCTGGGACAGACATGGCTTGGTAGTTCGGACTGGACTGTTCCCATCAGGCACAGGGTCAGAGCTGATTTGCATATAGCCAGTGTCTAACCCAGGGTGGTGTGGAGTGCACAAAAAACGATGGATTTAGGCCCAGATCCTTGTACTGGGGTGAATGTATGACATTGTTCTACATTCTGTCCATCAACCGTGTTTTTTGCAATTTTCACCCCGAGTGTGCTGGGGATGCTCAGATGTGAGTCCCAGGCTCTCCACACCACTGGAGTCAAGCTATCCAGGCTGATGAAGGCTGATAGCCAGAAACCGGTCCTTGGATGCTTGATTCCGGTCTGGGAAAGACATGGCTTGGTAGTTCGGACTGGACTGTTCCCATGAGGTACAGGGTCAGAGCTGATTTGCATATAGCCAGTGTCTAACCCAGGGTGGTGTGGAGTGCAAACAAAAAAACGATGGATTTAGGCCCAGATCCTTGTACTGGGGTGAATGTATGACATTGTTCTACATTCTGTCCATCAACTGTGTTTTTTGCAATTTTCACCCCGAGTGTGCTGGGGATGCTCAGACGTGAGTCCCAGGCTCTCCACACCACTGGAGTCAAGCTATCCAGGCTGATGAAGGCTGATAGCCAGAAACCGGTCCTTGGATGCTTGATTCCGGTCTGGGAAAGACATGGCTTGGTAGTTCGGACTGGACTGTTCCCATGAGGCACAGGGTCAGAGCTGATTTGCATATAGCCAGTGTCTAACCCAGGGTGGTGTGGAGTGCAAAAAAACTATGGATTTAGGCCCAGATCCTTGTACTGGGGTGAATGTATGACATTGTTCTACATTCTGTCCATCAACTGTTTTTTTTTGCAATTTTCACCCCGAGTGTGCTGGGGATGCTCAGACGTGAGTCCCAGGCTCTCCACACCACTGGAGTCAAGCTATCCAGGCTGATGAAGGCTGATAGCCAGAAACCGGTCCTTGGATGCTTGATTCCGGTCTGGGAAAGACATGGCTTGGTAGTTCGGACTGGACTGTTCCCATGAGGCACAGGGTCAGAGCTGATTTGCATATAGCCAGTGTCTAACCCAGGGTGGTGTGGAGTGCAAAAAAACTATGGATTTAGGCCCAGATCCTTGTACTGGGGTGAATGTATGACATTGTTCTACATTCTGTCCATCAACTGTGTTTTTTGCAACCATCAGGGAATGGGAAGCATGCAGCTCAGCTAGCTACCACTTCAGCACATATGGCCCTGGGTGAGCAAAGACAGGCATCCCATCTGTTTACCCCATTACCAGACAACAACGTCCCCCAGTTCATCCCAGGAAGTGTTTTCTAAATCAGGGGTGTTGATCACGAGCAGGCCTCTCTGCTGATTACCCTATCAATACCGGTAACCTCTTGCACCATTATAGTCTTATTCCCTAGAATCAGCCCTCTCACCAGGTCCCCAGGTACATTCCTCCTCCCTGCTGATTTCACAGGAGCATCGGCCTCTATCCCTTGTGCAGTTGCAACTTAACTGTCCTGCGGCGTATACGTGACCATGCCTCCCCTGAGCTTCAGGGCTAAGCTGGTCAGAGAGTAGTTATTGTGCAGTTATGAAGGGCCTGCAGCGCAAAAGTCACTCCAGGATCTGACTTCCAGTGCACTGGGTGCACATTACTGATGCTTCTGGTGTCAAGGCTGCTACTGCCACCATTTGGGCCCCCGCATCAGTCGCCACCTTCAGATCTCCACTGACATGGCCCCGTGCCTCTGCAACTCACCTGGCCTTGTTGTTCTGTGCCGTAGTAAGAGGGCCCTGGACGTCTCCCAGCTGCAAGGAGTTGACCGCTCGCCCTTGTGAGCCCATGAGTTCCTTCCCCCCACCCCGCAGCTCAGCGCCCGAGATCCCTGTCACAACAGTCCAAGGAACCGCCTCTCCTCGCCATCTCCTTTCAGATCTGGAAGGGGGCAAGAACACCCTTGTCCAGGCAAGCCACAGCCGCGGCTCGGACGGATGCCTAACTCCTCTGCGGCACACTCGAGGTCGGGACATGCCATACACACCATACTTCTCCTCCACCTGACCCCTGCCTGGGTGCAGTGCAGTTGGTGGCCACAGACGGAGGGCCCCACAGCACCTCGCTGGGCAGGAAGGGCCACCTTTTTTTGCATTGCAGCGTCTCTTTAATGGCCGCCATCATGCGAAGCCTGGAGCGGCTTCATCTGGGTCGTGATCTCAAAATCAGAACATGTCCCACAGTGGGTGGCTCATAATTCCCCGCAGCATGGGTCCCCACTGGCACTGGGTGTCATCACAGTTACTTTGGGGCTTTATGTGTTCTTAGGTCTCAGGATTATCAGGGCCAAGATGGAGCTTCTTAAGGCTATGTCTAGCCTGCCATCTTGCTGGTCACGCCCACAGCTAAATATGTTTAGTCCTTTCTGAGCTACATACACATTCCCAACAATGCACCTCCCCTTGAATTACATGATGTCTTCAATTTAATCCATAAGATCTATTTTCTGACCCTCATAGGAAACTGGTGAGTGTTCTGAGAAGAAACATAGTCCTGGGATCTCACATACCTTTGTACAACTGATGTGGAATCATTGTAATGCATGCTTTAGAGTCTACCAGAAGATGTAACACTTTGGTCCCTACCTTGACATCAACATAGAGATCAACGCAATCATTCTGATCGCCCTTATTAACATCACCACAATCAACCACAAGAACCATGTCACGTAAGTCATTTTCTAATCTATAATCACTCCATTGAGTGGAATCGTCCTTAACACATGCTACATTTGTGGAGTAGAATGCTTGTAACGCTGGCAAACCTTTGCTAAATATCCCTGTTTGCTGCATTCTCTGCATACCACATTCTTTGCTAGATAGGGTCTACCATTTTTGTTGTGTGAAGAATTCCCATACCTGAAACGTTACGCTGAGAGCAAAATGATTTGCCGTAATCTGCCATAGGTTTTTGTCATTACAGTTTTAATACCCAATCAGTTTTATTGCTGCTGCAGGATTAGGAATTTTGCCATCTAATTCTTTGACTGAGAATTGGGATATTTCTATACTTTTAGCTGTTCTAATGGGGTCTCCCAATGAAGGATCATCCATGCGCAACATCTCCTGACATATAGCTTTGTAGCATGGACCTTGGGACCTGGATCCCAACATCATGCATCACAGCTGAATCGGTAATGTATGGTTTGTTTACAGGGACACACGCAGTCAGAGACCTCCACGACTTTTGGAGGCTTCTGTGTCGCTTTCAAGATGTTCTTCTGTTTTCCAGAAACCACCTGGTAGTAGGGACCCCTGCCCTTTCCGAGCGGGGGCATGGGGGGAATTCCTGGATGGACTACTAACCTCTTTGTCACTTTTTCTCTTCAACCCAAGAACCAGATGGGGTCCGAGGAAGAGAAGGATACGGAGCAAGACGTGTATTAAATGTAAAGTGATGTAATGTAATGTATGTGACTAATGTGACCTTTTTCCTTAGAAGGTGAAAGGCCATGGCTGAAAAAAAATAGAAGCACACTTGAAATGAAAGGTGCAAAGAAAAATAATGTGCTGGGCCAGCTAACAGCAGGTCCATAGGAAACGCTATACAATATACTGGCAACAGAAATAATAGGTGGTTGAACTTAACAACAATGTAGGCGTAAATGAGGATCATGGGTGGTTTCTGCGATAGGGCCCTGGAGCTGCACCCATCTGAAATTCCTAGACAATTACTACAAAAAAGTATAAATAGATCAATTTATTTTGAGATAGGAGTGTATCTTTAAACAAATCAATTAATTTAAGTCTGGGCTGTCTGCCCCTGGCTGCCTGCCCTCTCTCATTCTGAAGCAGGAGACGGAAGCCAGACCGTAAATACATTTTATGCACTGCGATGCAGGGAGTACCTTTCTAAAGCCCTCTATTGCGATGGTAGTCTATGGTGGTATCAACTGTAGGCCAGTGACACTGTCAGCGTAATGGCTCTGGGCATCAAAGTTTGCATCCCTGCGGTGAGGCCAGCCTTCCATCATTCACAGGCATAGATCGCACCTTTCCTATCTGTCACACTGTCAGACTGGGTGCAAGCATGTGTGATTTGCTGCCTTGTCTTCTGTAATAGTAAGTGTTATAATGCTAATCTTATGTTGGATCACTGACATAATGTCGAATTCACAAATATAGAAGTACCAAAATATAGAAGAAAAAATAAATATAGAATGCAAAAATATCGAATTCCTATCTACAAACAGGTAAGTACAAAAATATTGAATCAAAAATATAGTTTTAAAAAATATAGTTAGTCAAAATATCGATTTTTTTTAAATGTCTTAAAAGTAATTTAAAATTAATTAAATAATAAATATAACATTTACTATTACCACTCCAGTGAGTGCAACAGTAGGGAAAGTGTTGGATAGCGTAGGGGTAAAAATTACTATTCCCACTCCGGGGAGTGCTACAGTAGGGAAAGCGTTGGATAGCGTAGGGGTAAAAATTACTATTTCCACTCCATAGAGTGCAACAGTAGGGAAAGCGTTGGATAGCGTAGGGGTAAAAATTACTATTCGATATTAAATTACTTACCTTCAATTCGATATTTTTCACCACTATATCCTGACCATTCGATATTTTGTCCATTCTATATTTTGACTTCGATATTTTAGTAAGTCTATATTTTGAATTTGATATTTTGTCTTGTTACCCTTATGTTATGTATATTGTGCTGAGACCCATGGTCACGCTAATATCCCCCACTGTGACACCCCAGGACCTGGCTGCAGGTCGATGACCCCTTTAGAAATGGAGCTGCTGTATTTGTTTCCCCACAAAATTGATCCAAAAGGTGAGCCAGGGTTTTTGTTCCCTGACAAAGTAGATCCAAATATTCGAGTAAAGTGCAAAGGGAGAAATATGTGCTTATAGTAAAGACATTTATCTTCTGTATGGTGTTAGAACTGGCCCTATCTTCATGCCCTTAACATTGATGCCAAAAACATGGATTGAATAATGAACAATGAATGATAAAGACGTTAAGGTAATCCATCTCAGTGATTTACTTCCACTCCTATTGCACGTTTATTTCAATCTTGCATTCCCCAAGAGTGTTGGCTATTTCATCATATTGTGGCTCTGTAGTATTTTTGTACGTGTGCATAGCATTACTCTTGTGTAGAGAATACATTGAGTCATGCCAGGTCTTTATGAGAAGCTTTAATTGAGAGCTCTGGCGTTGAGGCTAAAGGAAAAGCAAAGTGCCTGTCAGTGGGTTGGCGCCTTTACAGAGGACACAGAACAATGGTCATGTATTTCAGCTGCAAATGAAATTCTGTGTAAATGTGTGTGAAGGGGGTACACAGATGTCAAAATATTTACAGGGAAAAACCAAAAGGAAATAAAATGCTTAAATGTGAGTGTGTGCAGTGTATATTTGGTTTGGTGGAGTAAGGGAGATGCGAGAAAGTGCATTCGGGGGGAGTGAAAAGAGGATGCGGAAGAGGAAAAGAGGAGGCTGCAGATGGAGGAGGTGTGCATAGAAAAAGGACATATAGATATCTAACATAAAGCACACATAACTGAAGGCCAATGCTCCTTTCACAGGCCTCAATAATATTTAAATAACATTCTTACAATTTCCGAATTGAAACATTTCCAATGCTAATTATTTATAATAAATCACTGTTGTTGCTCAGCTAAAAACCATTGACAAAGCCAATAGTATTGACAGGTTTTAGGTGGATGTCAGTTGTTGTGTTAATTATCTGAATGCAATAACGTCTCAGAGAGAAACTAAATTACTGGTCGGTCAGGTAACACACTATGGGAATCATAGACATGTATTTTGCATGTTCCCTTATTAGTGAGCCACCACTTTTCTTTTTTATCTTACTTAAGACATGTCTGCGCATATTTCTATATGGCTGATGGCAGCAGGCAGCTGTAGATGCTTCCAGAAACCTGATTAGAGCATTTTCTTCCAAAGTTGATGCTGCGTACATTGCACGACAATGGTCAAGCACACGCTGTAAAGGGCCTGAAGTTGTCGCACTGTACAATTTGAACATTGCAGTAGTTTAATGTGTTTAATATTTCAAGACTATCCATTCCCACTACTTTAACCCCTTGCATGCTCATGACGGCCCCCGGCCGTCATGCGTCACGGTGGGTGTGTGCTGACGACGGCCGGGGGCCGTCCGAATCCCGTCCACTATGTAAATTGCCCGCACAGCGCAAAAATTCGCCGCACATCCAAGGGGTTAAAAACCTTGCCTCCGCACTAAATTAATTTGCTTTAAAATGCACCATTTGCCAATCTTTTTTATTTTTTCCCCGGGAGGAGGACTCACCCGGACCCCATGTTTGTCCACTAAGCTTGCTCGCTCTGCTTGCTACATGAGAGTCATACCCAACTTTTTACGTCACCACTTTCAAATGTCACCAGCCGCCACTGATAAGGATCTTCATTCAGAAGTCATGCAAAGGTTCATCCCCAGCAGCTCACAAATAGTTGCTACTAAGTGTTCCCCTGTACAGATGGCATTGGAGAACAAGAACAGTCCAGGTAAATATATTTCATAGCATAACATTGAGCTGCTCTTGGGCACATCAGTCCAGCTTAACAACCAACTTTCACTTCAACCTATGCTTAACATTCAAAAGCATACAGCCAGCTGAGTCTTACATTCTTATCACATGCAAAACCCGTGTGGAATGTGAGAATCGGCAGGGTAAAATGCAAGATACTCCAGCAAGGGAAAAGATTCCTACAGAAGAGAGATGACCTCAGAAGATGGAGCTCATAAGAAAGTGATTATGATTTATTTCTGAATCCATTCTAAGCACTTTGTTCCATAACTCAAGTATGGACAGGACTAGGTACAACCTAGAACCTCCCAGACAAGGCAATGCCATGAATCCCAGTATTGCTCTCAAACCAGTACAGACAACTGCAGAAGACACCCTAGCAAACACCCTGTCTGCTGATCCTGCATAGTTCAGAATCAGGAGAGGAATCCCAGTCAGTGACTTCTGTACTGAGGAATGCATCACTGGGAGCAGAAAAGGCAACTTTTCCTGAACACAATAGGTGGGGGACTGCTGTGTGGAGGCTTGAGGTGTTACCAATGTTGCAAACACAATTCAGAGACACGTGAGAGCAGAAGATTCCCTCTAACTGTCCCAAAATGGACACAAGTGTATAACAATTAACGTTGGCCTCATACTGAGATGGAAAAATGTGTATCACATTCTTCAATACATTACATAATACAGTGTATATTATATTTATGTTAAACGAAGGCCTGACATGCTTAGACAGATGCAACAACCTGGATCTCCCAGGTACTACCACTTAGAGATCCCGCGTCCTTTCATTTTTCACAGGAATGTTTTGACCATCGTAATCTTGTTATGTTTCACACACACATTTAACACTGAAGATTTCAGCAAAGTATAAGTAGTCCTTCACAAGACTGGGTGGCTCCAGTAGTGCAACACTTTGAGTCAAGCACACAGTATAATCTAATTCCTTAGCCCCTCATCTCCAGTACTTTTTAAAAGAAAAGGTGCAGGAGACAAAGTTCTATTCAGAAGCCTGTGGCCGGTGCGGTTAAACGTCGGCGCACCGAATACACCAAGACTGTGTAGTCCGCAATCCATCACATGCCTCTTTAATCCACCACCAGACACTGCCTGCACATTTATCTCACTGTTGCACATTCCTGCTTTCTCCCTATGTGACGTTTTTTTCTTTCTCTGTCCTACCCCTTTGTATGGTTTCCCTCTCTTGCTTTCGGGAAATGTCCAATGTGGATAAATAAGTGCTGGTTCACAAAAATAAGTGTTGGAGGCCCCCTCCAGCGGTACAAAAGGGGGTGGTGATGGACGGAGCATCTGAACCAATCAAACACTCACACCCAGTCAAAAGATCTGGGTTTGAACCATCACCGTTCTTTAGCCCACTCTGCCACCCCTGTTCAGATATGGCTATATGCAAATCAGTCTGACCCTGTGCCTCATGGGAACAGTCCAGCCCAAACTGCCCCCACCAGCAACTACAGGCTTAAATTAAGCACCGCTCATCTCTGTCAAACCTATCAGTTCAGTCATTTCAACAAAGAGACACCCAAGAGCTGGAAGATATAAATAAAGAAAGAGAAAGAACAGCGTCTTACCAATGGTGCTATGGGTTCTAAGGCAAGGAAGGAAAATTGAATCCATTACCCAGATTGCCTAGTAAAAGACAGGTATAATTTGGGTGCACTGAGATGACCCGTCCCCGCGCCCTAATGCCACAGCACCAGCTGCACTGATAGCTACACCTCTGAGAGAAAAGGCGAGGGTAAACATTGGGAAGGGAAAGGAGAGAGAGAGAGACAAATATGTTGTTTATATTTTTTAATTACCCGACACAGATCAACAGGTATCTGTATAAGTATTTGATGTTTGAATGAGAACTATGTAAGAAATAAGTCAGATAACCGAGAGCAGCAAGATCCTATCTCCTAATGTCCTGCGTAAGTACTCTTCATGTGTACATAGATAGACCCATGGCCAATGCTAGCAGATGACTAACTCCACCACTACAAGTGGCCGCAAGGAGCACCAGATGGAGAAAGTGGCCTAAAACAGCCTTGTTTTCTGGGGCACCAAGAGCACCCACATGACACACTGTACTTCTCCCTTGGGCTCCAGAAATCCTTGAACTAGAGTTGCACAGAAATGTGTTTGTTGTGTTTGTCTATATAAGGACAGAAAGAAGAACAGAAGAGAATAGACCATGCAATGCAGGGTTGTTTACAATCGTAAACTGTATCAGGAAAAACAATGAGGAAGACTATCTGAATTCACTAATACTTGGATTATCCAAGACTGCAGTCAGAAAGCTCACACTACCAGTGTTCCATACACTGTAAGATCATGTCTTAGAAAGGATCTACATGGACTGATAAAGAGAAAGAAAACCTGCAATGCTGCATAATTTAAACACTGACATGATGCTATCAAAGATCAATTGCAGTTCTGAGGTTCTATGGTATAACAGGTCCTTGGTATGCCATTAGTATAAAATGACTGCTGTGGGTCCCAGAATTCTACGACAGAACAGAAAATTCAGACAGCCTGAGAACACTATCAGAAGTAGGATGAGAAGGACCATATCAACCCAGACTGCTATTCAACAAGGACTAGTATAGCTGTATTACCAGGACCACCACTGGGGTCTGGATCAACAGACCAACACTGGGACCAGAACCACCACTGATAGCAGAACACAAGGATCATTAACACAGAAACAGGAAACACCAGGCTAGCTACATTCACCATCACAAAACCCAACTCCATCACAAGAATCACTAGGACCATACTGGGAGAACCACCTTCACAAACAAGGTCACCACTACTAGGACTATAACCAGGGTCACCAACACTAGGCGGAGCATTGCTTTCATAGCCCTACCACCTGACCACCAATACCATGGCCACAATCATCACCGCTAGGACAAGGACCACCAATAGGACCATAACTAACTCCACAGTTCTCTCCACAAGGGCAGTGAGCACCACAAGTGCCACCTGCCCTGAACTAACATAAGCACTGGAAGAACCACTGTAGGTGCCCCATACAATTTTGCCAGATACCTGATGCAAACTTGACTGAGTGTGTGCTGAGATCCTGCTAGCCAGGCCGCTTGTGTTCTTTTCCAAAACTGTACATTTGGTACCCACAATTGGCACACGTTTTGGACCACCTGTAAGTTCATTGTAAAAGGCCCTGGTACCAAGAACATTGGGACCTGAGAGGGCCTCTGAGGGCTGCAGAATGAATTGTGCTACCCTCAGGGGGTCCCTCACCTTGACACCCACACACTGCCATTGCAGGCTGAGTGTTATGGTGCAGACCAAACTGAAGAGTCGGCACACATCCCTGTGTCTTCTAAAAAGCTGGGGCCTCGTCAGACATCCCAACCCAGGATGCACAGCTTAGGAAAGGTATGCAAACCATTCAATCAAATTCAAACATTAATATCCACTCTTTATCCACTTTATTCCATGAGTAATCTGAAGTAATCCAAATTTTTATCAAAATGTTTTCATATGCCCTCTTTTTTAAAGTTCAACGAGTTCCTGCTCAGGCTTTACTCTTACACATAGAGGTGCATAATTATGCATTATCCAACGTGGAATATTCAGTCCCAATGCATTTCGGGAAGGTTCTGCCCTTCGTCAGGGGTTACTGCAATGAAAACATTAGTGTCAAAACCACCTGTTACTTATGACTATTAATTGAACCATTTCTTTATAAACCATTTGTTTCAAAAGAGCTTTACCACCATGCATTACTGCTGTGCCCCCATATTTCATCCATCAAACTACATTCTGTGCAACCTCTAATATAGAAAACCCAATCAAAAAGACCCACTGAGGACTGCAGAATGAATTGTGCTCCCCTCAGGGGGCCCCTCACCTTGACACCCACACACTGCTATTGCAGGCTGAGTGTTTTGGTGGAGACCAAACTGAAGAGTAGACATGGCACACATCCCTGTGTAAACACAAGGTGATGATGGACGGGGCGCTGACACTTTTCAGACACTCACCCCCAGTCACAGATCTGGGTTGAAACCATCATCATTCTTTAGCTCACTTCGCCACCTCAGTTTAGACCCAGCTATATGCAAATCAGTCTTGACCCTGTGCCTCATGGGAACAGTCCAGCCTGAATTGCCAATCCAGACCTTCCCTGAACTGGAAACAAGCATCTTGGGATCAATTTCTGTGTAACACCCTTCATCAGCCGGGCTAGCTTGAATCCAGTGGCAAAGTGAGCAAGGGACCCACGTCTGGGCATACCCTGCCAACTTAGGGTGAACAAAGCAAACACAAGGAGATGATGGATGGAGCGCTGAAACTTTTCAGACACTCCCCCCCAGTCACAGATCTGTGTTGAAATTGAAACCATCCTCATTCTTTAGCTCCCTTTACCACCTCAGTTCAGACCCAGCTATATGCAAATCAGTCTTGACCCCGTGCCTCATGGGAACAGTCCAGCCCGAATTGCCAAACCAGGTCGTTCCTGAACCGGAAACAATCAGCATGGGACCGGTTTCTGGGTAACACCCTTCATGAGAGCCAGGCTAGCTTGAATACAGTGGCAAAGTGAGCAAGGGACTCACGTCTGGGCATACCCTGCCAACTTAGGGCAAACATAGCACAAGAAGATGATTGATGGAGTGCTGAAACTTTTCAGACACTCACCCCCAGTCACAGATCTAGGTTGAATCCATGATGAGGGTTGAAAACCCAAAACCAGTCCTAGGATGCTCGTTTCCAGTCCAGGGAGGACCTGGCCTGGCCCTTCAGGCTGGACTGTTCCCATTGGGCACAGGGTCAAGACTGATTTGCATATGGCTGGGTTCAAACTGGAATGGTATGAGGAGCAAATAAAACAATGGAATTAGGCCCAGATCTCTGTAATGGGGTGAATGTATGACATTGTTCTGCATTCCATCCATCAACCGTTCGCTTTGCACCCATCCCTGTGTGCCATGCCCACTTAAACTGACTGCAACATGGGTAAGTTACCTCATTAGCAGGCCTTACAGATTGAAATGCTGGTTGCATCATACCCCAGGTGAGGGTATAGCTGCATGAGTAATATGCCCCTACAGTGTCTGTGCCATTCACATACATTGTAAGTGCAGTGAAGCCATTTTGGGCTGGGAGTTTGTCAACACGAACTTCACAGCTCCATGATGCCTTTACTGATGTCTTGGAAGTTTGGTACCAAACATCCCAGCACAATAAATCCACAATGATGCCAGTGTTAGATTTAATGAAAAATGCGCACAGGGGGCATCTTAGAGATGCCCCCAGAATAACTACCAATTCTGGTGTGGTTCATGACTGGCTTCCAACCATCTGCCACCACCAGGCATGTTTCTGGACCCCTGGGAAGTGAGCCTTCCGCTCTCTGGGTCTGGAAACAGAGTAAATCCTGGGCAGAGTTGTCATGCCTCCTTTCCCAGGACGAGCAGGGTCCTCAAAGAGGAAGTTTCAAAGGCCTGCCACCTTTGTTAGCACCCCTCAGCCTTTTACTGATATCAGCAACTGGCTCCCACTGTTCCTGACCCCCATTTTGGGCACAAGAACCACTAAGAAAAACTAGCAAGGAAGGGAGGCGTGCCAACCATTGCCAACCCCACCCCTCAGGTGGGGGAGGCTAGGTGAAGCACACATCTCAGTCCACGCCATCTTGATGATGGGGCACCCTCCAATCAGGAAGAGGCCAATGCCCCCCTCCCACTGGACGGTGGCATACTAGGATGTGTAGACACCCCAGGGAAGGGACCCATTGGTCCCAACCTGCACACCCCTGTAACACCCCTAAATCTAGTATTTAGGGGCACCCCTGAAACTTGCCTCTTCAGATTCAACGTGACAAGCAGATTAAGGACCGAGGAGCCGTGCTGCAGAAGAATAGGGCAACAACAGCTGCTTAGACCACAGCCTTACTGGCCTGTCTTCTGCTCTGAGACCCCTGTGAGCTGAACCTGGCATGTCCTGCAGCGTCCAAGTACCCCAGAGACTTGCCGGGCCTTCCAAAGAACTCTGATCTCCCATGGACACCGGATTTGTCCAACACCAACCCAAGACAGGAGTTCAGATCTGGCTGGATCTGTGAGTCCTCACCACTCTGCACCTGACGCCCACAGCCCGAGTTTGGGTGGCCCAACACTCCAGTGAGGTCCCCCCGGCAAACCTGACCTGTGATCCAACATTGGATGACCTACACCGACCTTCTCCTGGACACCTACAGCCTCATTCACAAGGGCCCCCAACTGGGAACGGAACCGGTGAGAAGAACCTGATACAAAAAGACACCCCTGCTTTCGCAGCTCCTGTGACCTGAGGTACCCGACTAAAGGTGTACTGGTGTCCAGCAACTCTTCAACTTCATCCTTCAGTTGTTGGTTCGATTTGTCCAGCCGTCTGACTCCATACTACAGTTCTTTTTTGACACCGACATCCTTTATTTAAATGCATTGGGCCGTCGACACCTAATAAGCACCCTGCAACCGGCCACTGGTGTTGTGGACTTGGTGCCAACCTGGCACACCCTTTGCCCTGATCTTAAACCTAGGAGCTTGGCTCCTGAGACTGAGTGGTTTGCCCGTGAGCAGCCCCCAATCGAGGTGCCCCCTAGCCCCATTGGCTAACATTGGCACCCTGCACTGTGCACCCGGCCACCCGCGTGCTGCTGGTGGTGCCTTTTGAGTGCCAACCTGAATCTTGGGAAACCTTGGTACTACCCCCCAAAACTCCTATTCCAAAACCATCTACTTACCTGTAAATATAACCCTTTGTTTTTCTCCTTAGGACTGAATGGTGAGTTTTCATTGAAAATTTGTCCAAGTGTTGAACTGTTTTGTAATGTATAAAAAGTAACCTATTGCCTTCACAAGAGTTAACTTGCTTGCAAATGTCCTGAGTTGTTTAAACTGTGTTAGGAGTGTGTCACATACCAAACTAGACCAGTGTTCTAAAAGTAATCCAGAAGTAGTTGAAAAGTAAATACAAACATTTTTGCACCATTTACAAGTCGTTTTCTCAATTGAAAAAGTAATCTAAATGTTCCTACAAATCCAGTATTCACTGTGTTACTGAAAATAATATTGTATAAATGGTTTAACTTACCTGCTACTAAGAAAAGCTTGGTTCTAGAAATAAAACAACAAAATAACCACCTTTTATACAAACCTAATTTCTTGCCTCAGTGGGTAGAACACATGCTTAACACTACCCTCCTGATAAGCCTGGCTGCTCAACCACACTACCACAAAAGAGAGTGTGGTATTACCTACTCTAGCCTCTGCTATACCTTTGGGGAGCCACTGGATTCTGGGCACACTATACTTTACTTTGGTATAGTATATACAGAGCCAGCTATCTACATTGGGGAATCAGCGGTGGGGTCAACAGCATTGCATTTGTTAGACCACTTTGCCAACACCTGATTATACAACTACAATCCAAATATTGCCTTTATTTCAACTCATTTTTTGAGTTGACTGTTTATTAAAATTCTTAAAAGTCTTGTAGAGCCTTCGTTAAGTCCCTCTAGCATTTTTCAAGAGTGTTAAATTCACTGTAGTTAGGGAAAAAGGGGTTTTAAAGTTTTTGACCTCTTTAAAAAGATCCCAAACATGACTACAGTAATAGCTGACATAGAAAATAGGGTGGGGGCACTTCAACATCACCCCATACCTCCATCTAGAGATGGCTGAGTTAAGATATCTATGTAAACTCAAGAAAATACCCATGGGGCACCATCCTTCCAAGGACCAGCTCCAGGAGCTCTTGGCAGAATATTCAAGAGACCACCGTGCTGAGAGGGAAGATCCCACCTCAGAAGTGGATGGCACCAGTGATGGGGAGGATCTCACCCAACCCCAATCACTACTAAATAGAGAGAACAGGGCCCCATGGCCCCTGACTCCAAGGATAGTGCTCACATCACCTAGAACCCACACAGGCGGGTCAGGTCTCGGTGAGATCACTGAGGACAGCCTCAGTGAAGAGCAATATTGACCAAAAGGTTAGATCTAGAGTCCAGACTCCTGGCTCTAGAAAAATAAAGATAAGAGATGGGCTTACCCTCATCAATGGCGGCAGCAACATCAAACCTATGGATAGAAAAAGTTCTTATGCCCCTAAACTCCCCAAAGGGTTTGTTGCCAAATATGCAGAAGGTGATGACATCACTAAATGCTTCACAGCCTTTGAGAGGGCTTGTGTATTGAGGCCAGTGAAGAAGCCACACTGGGGGGGGGCTTTACTTTGGGAACTGCTCGCTCGTAACTGCGGAGACAGACTACTGACCCTCAATGGGCCAGATACTGAGTCTTCATGAAGGACACCCTGATTGAGGGCTTTAGACTCACAACTGAGGAGTATAGAAATAGATTCAGGGGGCTCACAAAACCTCAAGCCAATTCTGGGTTGACTTCATGGACTACACAGCAAAAACACTAGATCGTTGGTTGACGGGAAGTGATGTGCATGACTATGTTGGGATTTACAATCTTCTGATGAAAGAATACATGTAAAGTATTTTCACTAATGAAAAGTTCAACTAGTATCTGGTAAACCTAGATCTCCTCAAGAATTGGAATGAAGGCAGACCACTGGGTCAAGATAAGGGTGACCAAAACTTCCACTGGGGTGACCAAAAGAAAGGGGTTACAAAACCTCCCCAGGGGATGGGGTGATCCCCCCCAAAAGCTAAAAACCAAGAGTCTTATAAAGGCCCCCAAACACCTGTTCAGGATGATGGGTCCCAGAAGTCTTCCTAGTCCACTTGTGGATAAAGGGTATACATTTTGATCCCCTAAATGCCTGGTGTTGTGCCTGTAAGAAGGTTGGACACACTATTGGAGATGCTGCCTGTCCAAAACGAAAATGCCCCTAGTCCCCCTTCAGTTACTACTGGTGTGGCAACTGTCCAGATGGGATCAACAGTGTGTCCAGACAAATCGGGGTTCACACTGAGGCTGTTCTAGTCTCTGAAGGGGAGGGAGGATTAGCCACTTTGCCTGTCTAGCCACCTAACTTGAGAAAGTACTTACAATACCCCTCAGTGAATGAGACCAGGATAGAAGCCCTGAGGGATACAGGTGCCAGTGTCACTAAGGTGAGAGATATACTGGTTTCCCCAGAGCAATACCTGACTGGAAAAACCTACCCAGTCCTCAACGCTGACAGTGTCACTACTAACCAAGCCATGGCTATGGTGACTTTAGACTAGGTGGGGGTGGGAGGGGGGGGTTACTGGCCTGAAGCAGGTGGTGGTCTCTCCAAAACTGCCTGTCTGCTTGGAAATGACCTGGAGACCTCAGCATGGGCTGGGGTAGAAAAGAAGACACATGCAGCCGTGCTGCAAATCCCTGAGACATTGTGTGTGAAGACAAGAGCACAAACTCGAGCACAGGGTGAAAAAGAAGTGTTAGAGTCTGAAAGGTGTGCCCAACCTTCAAAGAGGAAAGGCATGAAGACTGGGGACCCAGCTTCTGTACAACCAACAGCTCAGGACCCCTCTCCCCAGGGAGAGGACTTAGCAACCTCAGAAGGAACTGAACCCATGGAACTTCATGGGACTAGGGGGACCCTCTTGGAACAGCTAGTGAATAAAATCCATTGTTCATCCCGAGTAGCAGTGGATTTTAACATGCCGTAGGATAAGGCCTGGCTGGGCATGTCTGCTGCATCTAAGTTGTGAATCACACTACCTCCGTTGTGAATGAAAGATGAATTTGGAATAAACATGATTATGATGACTACTATCGTTTACTGGATTTGAAATTGATTGATAGAACAAAGTGGCTGTGCGGCTTGCGGCTGGATGCGACGGCGCAACGGGTTAAGTTTGGATATTTCTTCACTGTCCTTTTGGGACATAGCACGAGTCATGCCTTGCACGCCAAACATTTTGCCTTGGAGCAGTTTCACTAATAAAGGTCCAATTGGGAAAAGAATGGGTGTGCATTCCAGCACATTTTTGGACACATGCCTGTGTGCCATGCCCACCTACACTGCCTATGGCATGGGTAAGTCAGCCCCTCTAGCAGGCCTTACTGCCCTAAAGGCAGGGTGCACCATACCCCAAGTGAGAGCATAGCTGCATGAGCAATGTGCCCCTACAGTGTCTGTGCCATTCACAGACATTGTAAGTGTAGTGAAGCCACTTTGGTACATAGGCTGGGAGTTTGTCAACATGAACTCTACAGCTCCATGATAGCATTACTGAATTCTGGGAAGTTTTGTACCAAACTTCCCAGCACAATAAACCCACACATAGGCTATCGAAAAGCTACCAACTTTGGTGTGGTTCCTGACTGGCTCTCATTCATCTGCCACCACCAGGCCAGTTTCTGGACCTTCCGCTCACTGGGTCTGGAAACAAAGCAAATCCTGGGCAGAGGTGTCATGCCTCGTCCCCCAGCATGGGCTTGGTCCTTGAATAGGGATCTTCAAAGGCCTGCTGCATTTGTTAGCTGCACCCAGCCTTTTGCTGCTATCAGCAACTGGCTTCCACTGGTTCAGACCCCTAATTTTGGGCATGAGAACTGATGGGAAACCCTAGCAGGAAAGGAGGTGTGCCCACCTTTGCTTACCTCATCCGTCAGGTGGAGGAGGTGAGGTGAAGCACACATCTTGAAGATGTGGGGACCCCTCCAATCAGTAAGAGGCATATGCCCCTCTCCCACTGGAGGGTGGCATACTAGGGGGTGTAGACACCCCAGGGAAAGGACCCATTGCTCCCAACGTGCACATCCATGTAATGCCCCTAAATGTAGTATTTAGGGGCACCCCTGAACCTTGCCTCTTCAGATTCGACGTGACAAGAAGAAGAAGGACCGGAGAGCCATGCTGTAGAAGAGGAGGACAAAAACAACTGCTTTGGCCCCCGCCCTACCGGCCTGTCTCTTGCTCTGGAACCCCTGCAAGCTGAACCTGACGAGTCCAGCAGCCAGCAACCTTCAAGAACTCTGGAGACCTGCCCTGCCTTCCAAAGAACTCTGATCTCCCGTGGATACCAGATTTGTCCAACACCAAAACCAACCCAAGACATGACTCCAGATCCGGCCCGATCTGCGAGTCCTCACCACTCTACACCCAAAATCCATGGCCCGAA
Organism: Lissotriton helveticus; assembly: GCF_964261635.1. Classification (NCBI taxonomy): domain Eukaryota; kingdom Metazoa; phylum Chordata; class Amphibia; order Caudata; family Salamandridae; genus Lissotriton; species Lissotriton helveticus. Next base: position 1,139,116,470 of record NC_136061.1, on the reverse strand, counting down.
TTCAAGTGGCCAAACACCCCAGGGAGGTCCCCTCGGAGATCCTGACCTGTGATCCAGCATTGGACGACCTCCACTGACCTTCTCCTTGAAGCCTGCAGCCTCATTCAGAAGGGTCCTACCCAATCACGACCGGAACCGGTGAGAAGACCCCATCACAAAAGGACACCCCTGCATCCGCAGCTCCTGTGACCTGAGGTGCCCACCCAACGGTGTCCTGGTTTCCAGCAACTCTTAAACTTCATCCTCCAGTCAATTGTTCCCTTCTAGCTCCAGCCTGCAGTCCTTTTTCGTGATCAACATCCTCCAGTGAAAAGCCTTGGGCTCCCGACACCTACTAAGCACTCTGCACCCAGCCGCTCCAGCGCCGTTGGTTGTGTGGACTTGATGCTAACCTATGACCCTCTTTGCCCTGATCCTAACTCTAAGACCTTGGCTCCTGATCGCGAGTGCCCTGCACATGAGCAACCCCCAACCAAGGTACCCCATTTGCTAACATTGGCACCCTGCACTCTGCACCCAGCCGCCATAGTGCCGATGGTGGTGCCGTTTGAGTGCCAATCTGATCCTTGGTTCTATCCCCCAAAACTCTTATTCCAAAACCGTCTACTTACCTGAAACATAACCCTTAATTTTTCTCAAAGGAGCTGAATGGTGGATTTTCTCTTCTAAGTGCTGAACTGTTTTGCACTGCACAAAAAGTAACCTATTGCCTTCACAGGAGTTAACTTGCTTGCAAATGGCCTGTGTTATTTAAACTGTGTACGGAGTGTGTTACATACCAAACTATTAAAACATCATGTATAGATGGGAAGCACACCGTTTTTTAAACCAATTTTCCTCTTGTTTTCAACGTCCAGATCCATTTTTTTCATGTTTTGCGTGCTTTAACACCGGTGACGTGCCTAGCCCAAACGCACGTGTAAACTAAAACATCATCAACTTGGGGCTGTCTTTCAGCCCCAAAACCAGTGGCACAGCTCATATCGCATTTGCAAGTATTCTCAATGTTTTCAATGTTATATACTCCAATAAATTCCAAGTTTTTTCTCTCCATTTTCATTTACACTTTAAACCTTTCTGGTCCACAAGCAGGGACATGCAATTTTCAAAGTTTCTCATGTTTTAAGTGGGCCATCCGAACCTCTTCTTCAAAAAACACGATAAAGGCAAAATTCATCAAGAGCAGTTTATTAGCACCAATGCATTTCGGGCCACTGGGGGCCCTTCGTCAGGGTGTAACTGGAAATAATTAAAAAACATACATTAAAAAACATCCGGTTTGTATACCTAATATATGGTACAAATTTCACTCCGCTAAATGTAACATCTCGTTCCTTCTATGATGTTCTGCTTTGTTACCCCCAATTTTATTGCAACATTGTTCCCTCTTACTTAATAAATAACTGCCCTCCTCTAACCCAATCAACCAAACCTCCCCCACCTTTATCCTCCCTTACTTCCATCTTATTAGTGCAGGCCCTCCAGTTCCGCTCTCTACTCGTCTCCTCCCCCGCTTAACAACCATCAGTCAAGTCTACTCCTTCCCCCACCATCTACGCATTTACCGCTAAATCTTCAGTTCACACATTTCCTGAGCATGAATTCATACTCCGCTTTAACCACACTAGTTAAAACACCCCTCTCCCTCCAACAATCTATCCGATTTAACTTCCGCGTACCTGCTCAGTTTATATTCATCTTCCTCAATTCCTGCACCAAGCAGGGCGGAACAACACAATTCACTGAGCATGCTTATTATTTGTTTCTGGGAAATCAGACGAACACTGGAAAATTTTGGACATTATACAGTTGATTGTTTATATGTAAAAGTGGTACGGATTTGTAACATAAGTCATCAGTTTTGAACTTCGTATATTCGATTATATTTTTAAAGCATTATGGGAGTTGTAGTGCTTTGACAAGGTGTCATCGATGAACATTGGTCGGGTGTAGAATGTCACGTGGTAGAGGGGGAGGGGAGAATGATTGTATAAAGAGTTGAAGGACGGGTAACACAAAGCTTAATCGTTTTGGTGCAGGAATTGAGGAAGATGAATATAAACTGAGCAGGTACGCGGAAGTTAAATCGGATAGATTGTTGGAGGGAGAGGGGTGTTTTAACTAGTGTGGTTAAAGCGGAGTATGAAGTAAGGGAGGATAAAGGTGGGGGAGGTTTGGTTGATTGGGTTAGAGGAGGGCAGTTATTTATTAAGTAAGAGGGAACAATGTTGCAATAAAATTGGGGGTAACAAAGCAGAACATCATAGAAGGAACGAGATGTTACATTTAGCGGAGTGAAATTTGTACCATATATTATGTATACAAACCGGATGTTTTTTAATGTATGTTTTTTAATTATTTCCAGTTACACCCTGACGAAGGGCCCCCAGTGGCCCGAAATGCATTGGTGCTAATAAACTGCTCTTGATGAATTTTGCCTTTATCGTGTTTTTTGAAGAAGAGGTTCGGATGGCCCACTTAAAACATGAGAAACTTTGAAAATTGCATGTCCCTGCTTGTGGACCAGAAAGGTTTAAAGTGTAAATGAAAATGGAGAGAAAAAACTTGGAATTTATTGGAGTATATAACATTGAAAACATTGAGAATACTTGCAAATGCGATATGAGCTGTGCCACTGGTTTTGGGGCTGAAAGACAGCCCCAAGTTGATGACATACCAAACTATACCAGTAATCTAAAAGTAATTGAAAATTAATCAAAAAGTATTTACAAGCATTTTTGCAGTTTACAAGTCGTTTTCTCAATTGAAAAAGTAATCTGAATGTTCCCACAAATCCAGTATTCACTGTATTACTGAAAGGTGCACTGTATAACGAGTTTAACTTACCTGCTACGAAGTATATCTTGGTTCTAGAAATAAAACAACAAATTAATAACTTTTTATACAAAGAATTGGTCTAGATTCAGTCAAAGTGACTGCTACTGCCAGGCCTTCAATAACCATGACAACTACTATGAAGATAAAGGACTACCACAGCCACCGGTATGACCACACATAGGACAAGGGCAATTACACTACATGAACTACATATAAAATGAATCTATACAATTTTTCAGCTCAGTTCAATTAAAAAACTACCTGGAACACCACCAGTAGTACCATCACCAGTAGACCAGATCCATATTCCATCACGAGCTTTAGGAACAGCAGCAGTACTGGCACCACCACACAGGTAGGACCAGGAACACCAGCATCACCACGACTTGGAACACATGGCCACCTATACAAGGGCCAACACCAGAACAGAGCACCACCATGTGTAGAATGACCGCCACCTGAAGCACCATCAGCAGGATCCCCACTAAGAGGACAATCAAAGCCACTATAAGGAAAACCACTCCCTCACCAGGATCACAACCCCATAACAAGAACCACCATAGTCAACAGAAAAAATCAACAGAAAAAAACAACCTGATGAGCCATGGCCATTACCACTGGGACCTGTACCACCAGAATGAACATCATTTACATCCACACCAGCACAGGCACCACCTCCACCACAAACATTACCAGCACTAGCAGAACCACAGCCACCAGGAATATCACCACAAAGCCCACCTACAGGACATTGCCTACACCCACCAGGAACACCACTCACACTATCATTACATTTCGGGCCACCACCACCATGACCGCCAACACTACTACTACCACCACCACCACCACCACAGCCATAACCATCACCGTAAATCTTGTTAACATGGCAATGACCAAAACAGCAACCAGACGGCTACCAGGATAACAGCCAGGCTCACTACCAGCAAGACAACCATGACAACCAAACCCACCAGTTCGGCTACAATGATCACTAAGACCACTTTGAGGACTACTAGAGATTCTATGTTCCATGAACCACAGTGAAAGATGAACTATTTTACTCCTTAATTCAGTTATAAAATGTATAAAATTAACGTTTACTCTGGAAAAGTGCCGCTAACTGCAGTTAGCGGCAACTTGTAAATACGATCACAGATAAGAAAGACCAAATCAATTATGTCTCTCAAGGCAATGACTTATGCCTATTTTGTTTTTATTTTCATAGAAAAAAGTTTGTCGATACTTTTTTGAGGCCACGTCAGGATCACACTATCAGTTTCACAGAAAATCGTAACGGTTCAAAAACTCATTACCAAACACAATTGTTACCTATCATACAAAAAATCTCCGCTAAGATTAGTGATAAAATTGTACACACAAAACAGAAACAATACATATTGGCATTATGAGATTTGAATCATAATTAGATTGCGTAACACCTATAAATTTGGATTAGCAACCTATTGGGTGTTAGAAACTTGTTTTCGAGTTGTTTGGATTTATATCATAATAAGATGAATTTGGATGTATATGTATATATGGTTAACAACTTTTTTGTGACATATTTATAATTTTGAATGTATCAATATTGATGTATTGTTTCTGTTTTGTGTGTACAATTTTATCACTAATCTTAGCGGAGATTTTTTGTATGATAGGTAACAATTGTGTTTGGTAATGAGTTTTTGAACCGTTACGATTTTCTGTGAAACTGATAGTGTGGTCCTGACGTGGCCTCAAAAAAGTATCGACGAACTTTTTTCTATGAAAATAAAAACAAAATAGGCATAAGTCATTGCCTTGAGAGACATAATTGATTTGGTCTTTCTTATCTGTGATCGTAATTTCGATCCTAAAATGAATGGAGGTGTGGGTAAATTTTCTCTTTACTGATTTTGGGTCCTACCCCCCTCCTTCCCCTTCTGGACCAAACCCCTCCTATTTTTGTGTAACTTGTAAATACAGCGCAAAAAAGCTGCCTTAACGTCAAAAAATGGACGCTAAGGTAGTGTTAAGTTCTTGTAAATATGCTCCTAAGTCCAGTTTCAGTTCACTCAAGGCTTGGAATAAAAAACAATTCAGTATCATTGAGTGAGTATAGGTAAACCTCTAAACAATGTAGTACCCGATTACGCAGTAGATGGCCCTAATCACTACTAAGTATATAGTTAGCATTTTTTATACTTGTAAACATGTTTCCGACCCTACCTAAGATTGAAAAGGTGCAATTTGAGGTGTCGGCAAGTCTTGCTTTGTCAATTCTCGTCTTTTATATAGCCCTCAAAGGCGTTCTGATTGTGCTCTTCATTCAGTTCCCTTGGTCCTAGGAAAAGTTTAACTCCACATGGCTTCTCTTTGAGCGCACCTTCTTCGGTTCTTGTTACGACTCTTCACTAAAAACCTGAACGAGGTAGAACCTCTACGTGTGAGCTATCAAATGATTCCAGGATAGTCGAAGTGTTGTTTCCTGACCTATAACCATTTCAACCCACAAAACATTTTTAGGTGTTTCTGATCCCAAGCCAACCCCACCCGAGCACACAAATTATTGTCAAAAATGTGAGGGTAATCAATAGTCAGATATCAAAACTGGCAAACCGGTTTTAGGGTATGCAGTGCTTGATTTTAATGCTTAGATTTAATATAACCAAATCTTCCTGTGTGAAACAATGTTATTTTTTAAAAAAAAGCTAGGTGTTCCAGGAGAAGGAAATGCAATTTTGTGCCAGCTCTTTCATTTGATGAATAGTAAAACATCACTTTGTCTATAATTCAAAATCAAACGTTTTTGTACACGTACGATCTAGGTAACCATATAAGCAACTATTTTGTAATACTGTTTAAGTCTATAGCTGTTTACAATAGACCCTAACAGCAGGACGTCTTCGCGTTTCATATTTTTGTTTGACAAAAAGGGGCTTGCCTTTTTAATTACCTGATGTGGTTCTCATTTTTTGCATTCACATTTCCAGCCTTCCATTGAGCTGTTCTGCAAATTCTTAGTTGTGACATTAACCCCAGGTGTGCTTTAAGTGGCAGTTGATGTCATCAGCCTGAGCCATGGCTCCCATTCCTGTGACCATGCAGTAAAAGAGGTGCAATGATGAAACCTCAAACGCACAGGAAAAATACTATATAATGTACTTTTCAATACTCGTGGGGTTTCGAAATGTGTTTGACTTGAAGATAAGCATCCCTTTAAATCTGGCTTCTGCCAGAATGGCATTACCATTTGTTTCCAATTAATTAAAATGTATACATTCAATTATTTATCTTATACATGCAATACCACTACCACCACCTATGCCACCAATAGAAATAACACCACTAATACAGACACCACCACCAATACAAATACCACCACCAGTGCTAACACCAATACCAACACCAATATAAATTCCACAACTGATACCTCTATCTACAACAAAATATTACTGACAATACCACCATCATGAATACCAATGCTACTCCTGCACCAGTCATCACCACCAATAACATACACTCTCCAAGACGCACAACGGACAACCACCACCAATAATACTTTCACCATTGGTACTAAAGCCACCACCATCACTAACAACACCACTAATATTACCAGAGGTCACCACCACTTCTTATATCACTACCACTAATACCACCAACACTGCCATCGCCCATACCACTAATACCAATACCACAGACTCCCCGTAAAACCAACACCACTACAGCACAACCACTAACAATACCACTGCCACAATTCCAAGACCATCACCAATACCACACCACCAAAACCACCACTAATATCACTGTGGCCACCACCAGTACCACCAAGTCTGTCACTGTCACTGTCATAACCAAGCATTGACAACACCAAAAGGTCTGAGGTGGTACTGCATGAAAATTCATTTCTGCATGTCTGTGTTTCAATTCACTGTCTTCTTAAAGCAGGGCATTCCAAATGCTTGTTCCTGTCTATGTGCTTGAATCCCGAATAGAAGTTGGATTTTAGAGCAAAGTGCTGCAAACTAAATAAACACAAAACTTATACCAAAACAGAAAGGTCATCTTTGTTCATTTGAGTCTTCTGTATGCTGGGTAACAATACTGATTTTGTTTTGCGCGAGATGGTCATCATGACTCTGCAGATATTAATAGCACCCATTAGATCATGGAAGATAACACGGAACGCAAAGTGTTCCTGTGTAATCACCCCATTCTCTTTTAGATCATGAGCAATTGTTGTGAAAGCAGTGTAACCTTTCCTATTTCTCAAGTTCACAACACAGCTGTGGCATACTTTCATGACTCATGGCAGGGGTATCTTAAACTATCCCTTGTGTTTATTCACCCTCTCGAAATGATACTTGGGCACAGGGCTGGTTTTAGCGCTGGTGGAACCCAGTGCGACTATGTGTGTGGCAGTGCTTAATTTGTAAAAAATGAAGTGTCAGGGCCCACGGTATCAATCACTGGTCCACTGCAGCTGGCCCAGCCCAGCCCACATTGTGACTGCAGGTTCAAGTTCACATTTTATCATTTTATTAAGCTATGTTACATAGTATAATGCTGCACTAATGAACTCTGCTTAAAAATAAACACACAAGTTCAAGTTCAAGAATTTATATAGCGCGCTACTCACCCAGAGGGTCTCAAGGCGCTTGAGGGAGGGAGGGTTATTTATCGAAAAGCCAGGTTTTTAGTTGCTTTCTGAAGGAAAGGTGGTTCTGTGTAAGGCGGAGGTGAGTGGGGAGAGAATTCCATGTTTTGGCCGCTAGGTAGGAGAAGGATCTTCCTCCCATGGTGGATCTGTGGATGCGTGGAGTTGCGGCAAGGGCTTGATTGGATGATCGTAGTTGGCGGGTGGGTGTGTAGAAGGACAGTCTTGTGTTGAGGCATTCAGGTCCTAGGTCGTAGAGGGCCTTGTGCGCGTGGGTGAGGAGATGGAACGTTATTCTCTTGTTGACGGGGAGCCAGTGGAGGTCTTTCAGGTGACCGGAAATGTGAGCTTGACGAGGGATGTCCAGTATGAGTCTGGCTGAGGCGTTTTGGATGCGTTGGAGTTTTTTCTGCAGTTTGGCAGTGGTTCCGGCGTAAAGGGTATTTCCATAATCCAGTCGGCTAGTAACCAGTGCGTGGGTGACTGTCTTTCTTGTTTCGGCGGGGATCCAACGGAAGATTTTTTTGAGCATGCGTAGGATGTTGAAGCATGAAGATGAGACGGCGTTGGCTTGTCTGGTCATCGAGAGGGTGGAGTCTAGGATGAAGCCCAGGTTACGTGCGTGATCTGTAGGTATGGGTGCTTTACCCAGGGCCGGAGGCCACCATGAGTCGTCCCAAGATGAGGGGGATGAACCTAAGATGAGGACTTCAGTTTTGTCTGAGTTAAGTTTTAAACGGCTGTTCTTCATCCATTCAGCTACTTCTTTCATTCCATCGTGTAGATTGGTTTTGGCGGTGTTTGGGTCTTTGGTGAGGGAGAGGATCAACTGGGTGTCGTCTGCGTAGGAGATGATGTTGAGGTTGTGTTGCCGCGCGATGGATGCGAGGGGACTCATGTAAACGTTGAAGAGTGATGATCCTTGTGGTACCCCGCAGATGACTTCGGTGGCCTCTGATTTGAATGGGGGAGGCGAACTCTCTGGGTTCTTCCGGCGAGGAACGAGATGATCCAGTCTAAGGCTGTTCCTTGTATTCCGACATTGCTGAGGCGTTGTATGAGGGTGCTATGACAGACTGTGTCGAAGGCGGCGGAGAGGTCGAGTAGGATGAGGGCGACTGTTTCTCCGTTGTCCAGAAGCGTTCAGATGTCATCATGAGGGCCGTTTCGGTGCTGTGTTTGGCTCGGAAGCCGGACTGTGAGGGGTCGAGGGAATTGTTGGATTCAAGGAAGGCGGCGAGCTGACTGTTGACGGCTTTCTCGATGACTTTGGCATGGAATGGGAGGAGTGAGATGGGGCGGTAGTTCTTAAGTTCGGAGGGGTCTGCTGTGGGTTTCTTCAGAAGGGCGCTGAGTTCGGCATGTTTCCAGCTTTCCGGGAAGGTAGCGGAGTTGAGGGAGCAGTTGATGACATCGCGGAGATGGGGTGCGATGATGGAGTCTGCTTTGTTGAAAATGTGGTGGGGACATGGGTCGGTTGGTGAACCTGAGTGGATGGAGTTCATCAGGCGTATGGTGTCTTCAGTGGTGATGGGGTTCCAGGCACAAAGGTTGTGAGAGAGCTGTTTTGGTTCAGAGGTGGGTGGAGTGGACTGTTCTTTGGATTGGTTTTCGAAGCTGTTATGTATGTCGGCGATTTTGTTGTGGAAGAAAGAGGATAAAGAGTCGCAGAGGTCTTGAGAGGGAGTGATGTCGTTGGTGCCGGCGGTGGGGTTGGTAAAATCTTTGACGATGTTGAATAGTTCCTTGCTGTTGTGGGCGTTGTTGTCGAGTTGATCCTTGAATGCTGATTTCTTGGTGGATCGGATTAATTGGTGGTGTTTGCGGGAGGCGTCCTTGAAGGTGGACAGGTTGTCGGTGGTTAGTTTTTTTCTCCAGGTTTTCTCAAGAGTACGACATAACTTCTTGGATTTCTTAAGGTCATCGTTGAACCAGGGGCCCTTTTTGTTACCTAATTTGATCTGGTGGTTTTTCAAGGGTGCTAATTCGTCAGCGCTGTGGGTGATCCATTGTGTGAGTATGGTGGCTGCTTGGTTTGGGTCCGATGATATGGCAGGGAGGTTTTGGTTAAGCGATGTGAAGAGTTGGTCGGTGGTGATTTTGTTCCAGTTTCTTCGGGGAATAGGTTGTGGGGGGTTGAGGGTCGAGGTCTTTTTGTAGCTGAAGTGAACGCAGCTGTGGTCCGTCCAATGGAGAGCTGTGGTGTGATCGTAAGAGATGTGTTTGCTGGAGGTGAAGATAGGGTCGAGCGTGTGTCCGGCAAGGTGGGTGGGGGTGTCGACAAGTTGTTTGAGTCCGAGATTGGCTAGGTTGTCCAGAAGGGTGATGATGTTGCTGTCGTTTTTCTTTTCCAGGTGGAAGTTGAGGTCTCCCAGTAGAATGTAGTTCTCAGAGGAGAGGGCATGTGGGCTGATGAAGTCAGAGATGCCTTTGTTGAATTGTGTGCGGGTTCCTGGTGGTCTGTAGATGAGTGTGCCTCTAAGTGTGGTCCTGGGGTCGGTGTGGATCTGGAAGTGAAGGTGTTCGGCGGTCGGGAGGTTATCGTCGGAGCTGGTCGTGATTCGGATGGTGTTCTTATGGACGATGGCGATGCCTCCTCCTGTTTGGTTGGTGTGGTCTTTTCGGATGATCTTGTAAGCGTCCGGGATGGCTATGGCGATGTCGGGGGCTGATGATGCGTTCATCCAGGTTTCTGTAAGGAATGCGACGTCCGGTGAAGCAGTGTTGAGTAGGTCCCAGAGTTCAGTGGCGTGTCTGTGGACCGAGCGGGTATTCAGCAGGATGCATTTCAGGTGGTTAGAGTGGGAGCTGGGGAGGTTGTGGATTTGGTGTGGGTCCTGATGCAGGCGAATTTGCAGGATTGGCAGGCGAAGGGTCCATGGGTGTATCCTGGGGTGGCTTCGCAGCATTGTGGTGTGCGTCCAGGGTTAAGGTCGAGGAGGGTAGCGGCGTCATACGAAATGCGGGTGGAGTGGGTTTTGCGAGGACCAGGGGGTCTGGCGCTGGGCGCGGTCCAGGCGCGGATGGGTGTCGACGGGCTTACCTTTGGCGCGCCTTCGGCGCGCATGGGGCGCGACCGCTGCGCGTTACCGCTACGCGCTGAGGCATCTATCATATGCGGATAGTGGGAGGGGAGGGGCGAGGGAGGGTCAGCTGGGAGGCGGGGGCGGGGCGGAGATCCGGGCAGGGAGGCACAGAAAACAACAACAACAAAATCAAAATGGCATCAGCCAAAATCGAAACCGGATTGGGGCACAAAGAGGAATAACGCGATGCTGATGGCTGTGGCACCGGTACAATCAGGCAGCAATCAGTTAGACAGGCAGCGCAGCAATCTTTAAAATATAATTACAGCGTAGTTTGGCAAACAGAGCGCTACGATTTCACAATGCTCAACTAATTAACAAACTCTCAGGCAATCTAGCGCTACAGGGTACTTGCGACCTCGAAGCAGGCAATGGCGTATGTGGGAGCGAGGTGAAGAAGCAGAAAGCAGTCCAGGTGGCAGGCAGAGCAGGGAGCAGCGTCAGGAGCGACCGTTTCTGTAAGGAACAGGACGGTCACAGCGCTACAGCGGGGGGAGCGGGGCTAAAGGTATCAGTGGGAGGGAGGGTCAGCTGGGAGGCGTGGGCGGGGCGGAGATCCGGGCAGGGAGGCACAGAAAACAACAACAACAAAATCAAAATGGCATCAGCCAAAATCGAAACCGGATTGGGGCACAAAGAGGAATAACGCGATGCTGATGGCTGTGGCACTGGTACAATCAGGCAGCAATCAGTTAGACAGGCAGCGCAGCAATCTTTAAAATATAATTACAGCGTAGTTTGGCAAACAGAGCGCTACGATTTCACAATGCTCAACTAATTAACAAACTCTCAGGCAATCTAGCGCTACAGGGTACTTGCGACCTCGAAGCAGGCAATGGCATATGTGGGAGCGAGGTGAAGAAGCAGAAAGCAGTCCAGGTGGCAGGCAGAGCGGGGAGCAGCGTCAGGAGCGACCGTTTCTGTAAGGAACAGGACACACATTGCCCCACCATGTGGTGGTTTCTCCTAAACATGTAAAGTTGTTTACAAATAGGTGCCAGTGCGGAGCACCGGAAAACACTGGCACAAATTAAGCACTAATTTGTTGGTTCCCCCAACCACCTTCCTCTCCATTAATTCCCTCACTACCACCCTTTAACAATGACCCCCAAGTCTCCATAACCACTCTCTCACGAGTGCTTGATCTGGAGAAGCACAAACTCAGAAAAAAGCCACCGTGGTTGAGGGTTTTCTTTACTAATAAGAATTGATTTATACCCAAATCAACCTTTTTTGCAACATTAGGTTAATGAAAGACTGTGGAAAGAATCATGACGGTCTAACATATACCTTGCAGTTTCCATGCAGCTCTTTGATTACAGTTAACAGCTCACTGTTCTAGAGTAGAATTTAATTTAAAAATTGCAAGTAACAAAAGGATCTCTCCGACAAAAGCAGTAACCCACTGACCTATTTACAATATGTGCCCTTCTGTGATGGGCCTAAAGTAAGGGCGAAGGGCATATTAGCCCTCTGCCTACTTTATGATGAGCCAAAACTCCCCCTAGACAAAACTCGATCTCTTGCCAGCAGATCCATTAATCACCTTTGTTATCTTGACATTTTTATTGTTGTCCTAAAACTGCTGGAGGTGAGGAACGCTGCGGCAGGTGCTTTTAAATCCACAATATGTTTGACAACTAAGCGCACCCTGAAGTCAGCACTGGTGTGGTGGCACTGCTTGGACATCCTGCTGAGGAACGGTAGTGGGCTCTGTAAAAATTAGTTTTGAAATGCAGAAAAAATAACCAGGGCCGGACTGGGAACCACAACCAGCCCTGGCAAAGTGCTCGGTGCCCCCTCCCCCCTCCCCACTCGGAGGGGGGGGGGAGGGGGCCGGTCGAGCACTTTGCAGGGGCCGGTTGTTGGCAGATTTTGTTACAGGGCCGATTTTGCACCCAAAACCGGCCCCTACCCGTGCGGCGCACCGGGGGATTGCCCGGTGCCCGCTATGGCCAGTCCGGGCCTGAAAATAACTTCATAGAGACACAAACCCTCAAACAATGTCAAACAGAAAACTCCAAATATAATTCGAGGGGGGTGCTAGGTGATGGTTAACCAAGCCACCCTTTCAGGCATAATCAAAAGGGGAGACTGCAAATAGGAGGAGGACAGAGGGGAGGGCAGAGGAGAGTGCAGAAGAGAGTGCATAAAGAAGAGCTGTCAATCTGCATCTCTCCAGTCACTTAGGGCCTCATTTCTGAGGTTTTACCGTAGGACAACACTGCAGGCCTCCCTGATGCGCTGCCCTATGGTAAAATAAAAGGGCAGGAATTCACCCTATCTATAAGATACAACACATTCCTGTCCTTTTCCCCTGCGCCGGCGCACTATAGGTTGCCGTGTGAATACTAATCATGGCAACATAGCCAATGGAACAGAAAGAGCGACCTCACAGTAGAGCCATTGAGAGGGAAAGAAAATCAGTAACCAAGGGTAAGGCCAGAGACCAGCAACAAAATGACCCCCCACTCAACAGGTCAGATGCTCATCGAAATGGAATCAGGCAATAAAAATGAGTTATTGACATTAGCAACAGAGAAGGAACCCGATTTAGCGAAAATCCATCAACCACATACGGAATGCCAATGCAAAGCCCAAAATACAGCAATTGCACTTTCTACACAAACAAGGAAGACAACACAAGCAAGGAAGACTCCATCGCCTGTCCAAAGGATCCAGATGCTCGAGCAGCCTCTAACATTAAAACAGATAAGGAAGCAAATGTTGTGTCCAGCTGGAATAACGGCCAAACAAGGCCCACAGAACAAATAACTCATGAGCCGAGCTTTGAGGGTGTGGAAAATGACTTAGCTCAAGATCTCCTGGCAGACGTGGAGCACATGCTGATTTTTACCCCTGAATTTGAGACAAGGGGCCCGGGTGACATCCTAAATCGCTCAAACCTTCTGTATATTCTGACAAGTATACCCTCACTGGCCTATCTAACAACTGCCCAACTTGTAGCGGTGCACTTTAAAATATATACTTGGACAGGGTATAGGGAGTCGACCCTAACAAAGTGGATCAACAAGTCAGATATACAAAACATCATGGCAGAAATAGACACACTTAAGGATTGGGGTATCCGGATAGACAATTGTCCAACTGAAAAGTACCCACAAGTGCTACTTCAGAGGCTACAAAACCAAGAGGTGTATTTTCCACAAGTACTTGTTTGATTCTTTTTCCCATCTACAAAATGGTTAAAGAAAGGTGCAGCCCTGGCGTCTCGATTTGTTAATTGTTTTCCACAGCGCAGCACACTAGGAGGCACTAAATCAAATTCAAGCCAAATATTTAACAATGACATTAAAATTGAGCTACATAAGGGCACTGCTATCAGACACTGCATGGAGGTGAGCGCTCCCCAGGTCGACAAACAAGAAGATTGGGCATGGCTTACTACGGGATTGAATACCAAGGATTGGGGAAATTCCTAGTATAAAGAAAACACCAACTTCGCATGGACCACAACAACGTGGCCTACCAGGGAGGGTTCAAACAAATATCATAGAGGCACCAAAGCGGCGACAATAAATACTAAGTTCAGGCTAATAAGCTGGAATATGGCAGGGTTTAGTCGCTCCTGACCAATAAAGAAGCCATGGAATCTCTGAAGACTGGAGATATTTTTGCAAGAAACTTGGATGGAAACAGCCAATTACATCAAAGGCTACCAGGCGATTCATACAATGGCCAGCAAAAAAAAACATCTTCCGAAGACCGAGCGGCGAGATCTCGATATTTGTAAAATTAAATCTGCAACTAAGAATCGAGGAATGGCCCACGTACGCACTTGATGTCCAGACTATAACCATAAAAGGGTTCGGAGTAGAGGGCACTCCGTTCACAATTGGAGTAATTCATTTTTATGTCAACCCAAAAAAACAGGATAAAAACATAAACATCGGAAGGATTATTAGGTTGATTAGAGAATATCTCCACGAGAACCCAGGTCATGAATGTATCATCACTGGGGACTTTAACATAAGAGACCAATGCGGCCCGAACAAAATCACGAGGATCGCGGTCGAAATCTCAAGGAAGCTTGTATTAATGAATTTAATCTGGGGTCTGCAAATAATGTAGGGCAGCTGACAAGGATTCCACAACTTACATTCGAAAACATCTCCACGCTTGAATACATCTTCCTCAGTAAGAATTTGTTGAGGAGATGTGAAGAGTAAAAGGTACTGCATACTCCCGGAAGTGATCACCACCTGATCTCTGTTCTTGTTAATACTAGCAGCATGATGCATGAGGAACACCTAACTGCATGCAAAATGCTGATTCTACATAATGAAAAAGCTTCAATATAGCCTTATAGCCCGCCGTAGCGGGCTATACCGGCTATTAAAGGCCCGCGGAATCGTTAAAGGCCCGAGCCGAAGGCGAGGGACTTTAACGAGACAGCGGTACTTTAATAGCCGGTATAGCCCTGCTATGAAGGGCTATAAGGCTATTAGAACATTCTGCCACTAGAGGTCAGAATGTTCTAACAAATTAAACAAAGGGTTCTCGAAGCTCGAGGGGATATAAATCCCCTCAAGCTTTAAGAAGCCTTTGTAGAACATTGGAATGTTGCTCTGCAGGCCTTTACCGGCCCGTAGAAGCAGGGAGCACTCCATTGTCTGCAATGGAGCTCCCAACATTCCAATGTTCTAATTAAACATATTAAATGGAGCCCCATAAGCCGGGCAAAGTATAATAAATGGAAGTAGAACATTTGCATAACTGGTCCACAGAGCAGCTGGTCTGAAATTATGGCTTTGTTATCTAATGCCTTGGCTTCATGAAGGCAGCCTACTCATAATAGCAAATATACTGCACAGGGGCAATTCAACTTCACTGCCAACAAAATTTTCATTGAGAGCAAAAAGAGATGCCGCTTGGCAGTGTCAAAGAAAAACCAAAGGGGATGATGGACGGAGCGTTGACAATACAAACACTCACCCCCAGTCAACTGATCTGGGTTTAATCCATCACCGTTCTTTAGCTCACTCCGCCACCCCAGTTCAGACATGGCCATATGCAAATCAGTCTGACCCTGTGCCTCATGGGAACAGTCCAGCCCGAACTGCCAAGCTTGGCAGTGTCAAAGCATAGGAGGGAAAAGTCCACTCGGATGGAAATACTATTGAAGACAGCAAGAAAGAAAGCACAAAAAAATTGCCTGGCAGTTGAAACAAACTAGCATAGAGGAAAAATGTAAAAATATCTATGCATTATTAGCACCCAACAAAAGTAAGGATTTCTGGAGACATGTCAATGGTTTAAATGGTGGCCACCATACCCATAATGCCGGAGCTGCTAACAAATGGGCTGCTCACGCAACCAGCCTATATGTTGATCAAAAAACACCTATGGCAAGCATTGTGGAGGTAGAAGACGACCCACATAAAGAGAGCTACGTGGCTGATCTTTACCAAACAGAAAGGGAAATACTAACTATCCTTCAGGGAATCAGGAAGGACGAAGCGCCAGGACCCAATGGGCAGGCCTGGCACATTTTGTAGGGAAGATTGTGATTACTTGTCACCCCATATTCAGGGCTTATTTAATCATTGCTATAACATTTCTGCAGTACCGGATTTATGGAAAGGCTCCATCCTACAACCCATTCATAAATAGGGGAATGCCTCCAACCCGGGGAATTATAGATTGATTGCATTACTGGACATGGAAGGGAAAGCATTCGCTAAAGTGCTCTTCAAAGAGCAAGAGTCATGCATTACAAAAAAACATATAATCCCGCAATACCAGACTGGCTTACGGCCGCACTTGTCGACCACGGACAACACCATCGGACTTTCATACTTGGCAACCAAGGCAACTCACCCCTCCATTATATGCATGTTTTGTGGACTACAGTGCCGCCTTTGATGGGGTTGATCGAAACATACTGTGGGCAAAATTGGCCAAGTGGGGTATACAGAGGAAACTCCTTGCGGCCATTTTATCACTCTACACTGGAACCCGGGTGCACGTTAAGCTCACTAGCACATGGGCAACTGCCAAGATCTTCACAAACAGGGGGCTAAAACAGGGCTGTGTGATCGCCCCCACCCTGTTCAACTTATACACCGCAGACCTGGGAGAAGCACTTTTAAAAACGAACATCTTTCCTCCAAAACTGGGTCACCTCAGACTGCCAGTTAGACAGTATGCGGAAGATTTTATTGGTTCAAACAAGGATAGGAATGAAAAGGGCATTAGAGACTCTACACAACTATAACATGGAAGATAAACGTATAGCTAATACATCAAAGACAAAAGTGTTATAAAACGCTCTATTCTCCAGATGAGGATGATGAAGCTGTATCGGGTGAGAAATTTCTGTGTGATTATATAACATCCAAGGTCACACCGGAACAGTCGGGTGCGCTCTCCTCCCTGATAACTAGGGATGAGATGGAACTATCAATAGCCACACTTACAGCGGGGAAGGCAGCCGGCCCTGATTCACTGCCCCTTGAATTTTATTGAACATTTAGGCATACTCTACTGGGAGAGCTCGAATCCTTGTTTTCACTCGCTCAGAATGGTCAGACCCCTGACTCATGGCATAAGACTAATATCGTAGTCTTTAGAAAGAAATACAAACCAGAGCGCAGCCCTTCTTCTTATCATCCGATTTCCCTAATCTGTGCTGATGGCAAAATCTACGCTAAAATCATCACACTCAGGTTAGGAAAGGTAATTGCCCTCCTGGTCTCCATTCACCAGCACGGCTTTGTACCTGGCCGTGACACATAAGATCATGTCAGGCGGGCAATTGCATTATTCGATTGGGCTCAGGTCTGTAAACAACCTTTGGCAATGATCCTGTTGGACGCCGAAAAGGCCTTCGACAGGGTCTCTTGGGGCTTTCTGTGGCAGCTGCTAAAAATTAAAGGATTCCCACAGGAGTTTATTACAGCCATACAAGCCTTATATATCTCCGCAGTGGCCTCTGTCCGTATCTCTGGACAAGAGTCGCGTCCCCTCTCCATCGCAGAAGAGGAACCCATCAAGGGTGCCCCTGTTCTCCGCTTGTATTTTCAAAATATATTGATCCTTTTTTGAGTAAATTAGACAATAATCTTTGGATTCGGGCAGCTATTGTTAATGGTGTGGCTTATAAGATACTAGCCTATGCCGACGATGCCGCCATCTTTACGAAGGATGTTTGCTCTGGTCTTCCAGCAGTTTATGACGTAGCTAAGCAATTTGGGGCAGTCTCTGGTTATAGGCTTAACGTTGACAAAACTCTAGTCATACACTCAGAGTTTGCAAAACCTGAAGGGCTTCCAATAGCCTCAGTAGCAACCTATTTGGGGGTGAAGATCACTCCTTCAGTAGAGAAAATACCAGAAATCAACATGTTACATATCATTAAAGAGGTGAATCAAACCTTGGAGAGATTAGATCATCTGCACCTCTCACTTCATTGTCGCACCAATGTTTTGAAAATGTCTATATTTCCAAAATTCCTATACCTATTTAGGACCATACCTATTGAATTCCCAGGATATTGTATTTCTAGTGCAGAAAGGGCTTGTTCAAGAGTTTTCTAGGGCTACCATAAAGCCAGAAGGGCATCTAAATAGCTAATACTTCCTAGATCAAAGGGTAGCTGGGGCCTACCTCCCTTAATGTTATACTATAGGGTTGCACTGCTACAGCAAACGGGCTATTATTTTCTTGGGAAAAGGCAGTGGTGCCGGAATTTGCCAGACCCACAATCTTTGAGACTTTACTTGGGGAGGATGCTTGAAATTGTTTAGTTAGAAACACTGAACCAAGTTACTATAAGAAAGTTAAATTTAAAGTTATCCAACCTGTTTATTCTGTTTGGGAAAAAATGTGACGGTGGTCTGGCATATCAAACATCAATGCGCACACCCCCCTGCTGTTGTATGGTCTTTTGCCTCCAATTTTTCAGGACTCAATTACTATCAGTTGGGGTAATTTAGGTATTAATGTACTGGGTGATTTTTTCTCCGAGGGACAATTTGCTTCTTTTTCTGACCTCCAAGACAAATATGGGCTCCCTATCAGGCACTTCTTTAAGTTCTTACAAATTAGGAGCTACTTGCTGAAGCTCGCAACATCAAGAGTAGACAAGTTTGTGAGAATTCCTCTGGTGGGATCATAGAGAAAAGATCTAGGATTGGGTTAATATCCCAAACACTTATCTCTGACCTGCCCGATGATCTAATCATTCAAAATGATAAGTGGGATAGGAAATTTGGACAAGAAGGTACTGACTTTGCAGTTTCTCTGGAGCTGGCCAACCAGACTTTAATAACTGGTAGTCTGAGGGCCCAACATTACATGTCAGCCTTTGATTTATACTACACTCCCGGGAAAATCTCGAAATGGTCTAGTTATCGTGGGAATTCATGCAGCAGATGTGAAGCCCTGGCTGCTGACAAAAATCCACATGTTTTTTTCTTGTTCCACACTGGCCAAATATATTCAAGATATTGAACCCTTTCTTATCCAGGTTACTGGTAAGATCCTTGATATTAACACCCACCTTAGTGATCTTGGGGGTCGATCAGACGCTAAATTTGATAGTGAGGAGCAAACCCGAAGAATGCTTTTTGTTCATTGCTATGTCTATTTTTAGAGAGGGTATTACTTCCCAATGGATTAGTCCTGACTCCCCTACATTCATAAAATGGAGGGCCCGATTGCTGGATATATACAACATGGAATCAGCAGTATATAGATTAAAAGGACGAAGAAGACGTGAAATGGGTCTCAAAATTTGGGCCCCGATTACGGTTGGATAGGATGACATTTTCTTCTTTTGTCTTTTTTCATTTTTTTTTCTCCCACTAGATGTTTTTCTTTTCCTTGATATTTTGAGACAGCCCTTTCTTTATATTCCCTACTTTATTCTTTGTTTCTTCTTCTTGGGCCATGTTGTGTCAAATCTGTTGATACCTTTAAACTATGTTTTGTCATAACTTCTGTATGTAAAAGGCATTTAATAAAAAAAAAAAAGACAAAAGTGTTGATCTTTGGCCACAAGTTAAAAAAACTAAAATTGGTATAGCAGCTGGGCCCTCTAAGGATAGCCACGACCAACAAGTACACCTACTTGGGAGTACAGTTTGCAGATACCTGCAGACCAGTACTGCAGGTTAAAGCACTGGAGGCAAAAGCACTGGAGGCAAAAGCAGCCAAGCTAACATATGGCTTGTGCACATTACACCACAAGCTTGTAAACCACTCGACCGAGGGGATCCGATGAGTAATGCAAGCAAAGCTAATGTCGACACTCAGCTATGGCCACCTTGCCTTCCCTGGTTTGCT
Source organism: Lissotriton helveticus (assembly GCF_964261635.1). Taxonomy (NCBI): domain Eukaryota; kingdom Metazoa; phylum Chordata; class Amphibia; order Caudata; family Salamandridae; genus Lissotriton; species Lissotriton helveticus. The sequence goes on along the minus strand of NC_136061.1, from coordinate 1,139,096,601 downwards.
GACCCAAAAATTGCAGGGCCTATACATAATGGCTTATAGAAAAGTTTTCATGCTCTCATATTTGACTAGGCGTTCACTGATCCGACTAGAGTTCAACATCACAGCAATGGACATTGAATGCAAAAAAGATATAGTCACATTTCAATACAGCGTGATTAACGCATGCCCGGGCTCAATTAAGGGCAGCGCTACAGGTGGTCTTTACAGACAATAACAGTCGCTGGGCGAGGTATTTCTTGATGGCCAAAAAAACACTGGAACTACCAGTTGATCTCCTAACAGACACACCGTTAACAAAGCTTAGTCTAAAGAACCTGCTGAAAAAGTGTGGCAAGAACATCTCGAGGCAACAAGACCTTGAACGGATTAGACCTGTTCAGGGTGCAGAAAGTCTTATTAACTCATATAAAACTACTGCATGCCAGCCCTACCTAAAAGCAAGACTCAGAAGGCAAGCTCTAAAAAATGTCATGATGGTGAGGCTCTTACATTGCCAATACAAGACTATAGAGCTCACTGGAAAAACTGGTTGTTAAGTGGGTCTGGATGTTGTTTGTGCTAATACCACACAGAATCTGCAGAACATGTAATTTGCTGTTGCCCAGCTTTGCTGTCCCCAAGGCATTTGTACTTAAAAACCATATTCATTCAATACGGCGTAAGAACATGCAAGGAGGCCTTAAGGCACATTTACACCACTATAGTCCCGATGGATCTGGCACGAATTGGGAAGTTTTATGCAGCTGCTGGAATGACTTTACGATCGGCCAGAGAATTGATAGTTAAATAAATTATTATTCATAGATCACCAGCACTCGCAATTGCTCAGCATTGCACTTTTAATACCATTACTGTCTACACTAACTTTTACTTGTAACAGGATATTTAATAGACTGAGCCCTCCGTGGTGATGTATTGTATTGTATTGTATTGTAATTGCATTTATATAGCGCTTACTACCCCTGACGAGGCGTCGAAGTGCTTTTTCAGCGGGTAGCACGCTACTCCGGGACCCACAGAGGATGTGTTGAATTAGTATAGTGAAACATGCAAGTACATTTTAAGTGGTGGATAGGTTAGTCAGTTATTTGGATTTGGAATGATAGCAGAAGGATAGAGTTGGACAAAAGTTTGTATTTATTTATCGCTCGCTTGTTGACGCATGCTATTCATGGAGCCTATAAAGGATTAGTGGTGAATTAATATGGTGAAATATGAGGTAATTTCAGTGGTGGATATTAGTCTGTTACTTGGAGTGAGAAGGATAGCGGATGGATAAAAGGGGAAGAAAGATGTGCATTCATATAGCACTTGTTAACCCTGATGGGTGTTGAAGCGCTTTTTTGGCGAGTAGCACGCCACTCCGGAACCCATAAAGGATTAGTGTTGAAAATTAGTATAGTGTAAACATGAAGTAATTTGAGTAGTAGATATGTTATTCAGTTATTTGGGCAGTATATTAGTATAGTTGAATATGGAATATGGAATTTGAGAAGTGAACATGTTAGTCTGTTAATTTTGATAGAAAAACGATAGTGGAGGGATAAAAGAGTGAAGGATTTTTTTTTAAGTCAACTGATGGAAGGATCATTATATATTTGTTTGTGATAAAAGGTGGACTGTTAGGTGTGATTACAGCAGGGAGAGTGTGTCTGAGTGGGATGTAGTTATTTATGGTGTTGATTGGCGTATTAGTAATGAGTGTATTGGTTAGTGGTATAGGATACAGTTGTGTACTGTTTGTGGGTGATGGTGGATATGTGTGGTAGTTGGGATAGTAGGGTGTGTAGATGTGGTTTGGTTGGGTTGCTGGTGCTTGCTGGTACATTAATCTGTGCATAGTGTTGTGTGTGGTGTATATTTGGTGTGAGTGTGTTGCTCTGTTTGTGGTTGTGGATGGTGTGTGCTGGGTATTGTTAAATGAGAAAAAGGGCAGCATTTCTGGCCCTAGTCCCGACCAGTCTCAAACAGGCCCAAACAGGCAACTACCCTTGTACTCTCCACCCTTAACAGGCCCAAACAGGCAACTACCCTTGTCCTCTCCACCCTTAACAGGCCCAAACAGGCAACTACCCTTGTCCTCTCCACCCTTAGCCTCGACGCCCGGGCTGAGACGCCCGAAGCCTGGACTTTTTTGTAGCCCTAGTAATCAGGTGACCCCTTCAGCCAATGGGAACCCTAGCCCTAACACTGTCCAATCACAACACTAGCCCTAACATCTAGAACCGATAGGAGACCAGGACATTGCAGCCAATCTTAACCCTAGTCCAAGCACCCAATCAGTTCAAAAACCCTAATCTCTACGTCCAATAAAGGCCTTAGCCCTACCACTAGTCCCAACCCAAGTCCAAGCAACCAATGGTACAGGTAGCCCTAGTCCCTACTTCCAATAGAAATCCTAACCCTACTCTTAGTCCCACAACTGGTCCAACAACCAATCACACCAGAAGCCCTAAATGGCTACTTCCAATTAAAGGTCTAACCCTAGCCCTAGTCCCACCCTACTCCCAACAACCAATAACATAGGAAGCCCTAGTTCCTACTTCCAATAGAAATCCTAACCCTAGCCCTAGTCCCAACCCTGCAATGATTGAATCACAGACCGAGAAACCAATCAGAACCCTCAAATACCCAACCAATGAGGACATTAACCCTAACCCAATAGAAACACCAGATACAACCACCAATCAGTGTACACATGTGCCAACCACTACCACATCATATAAGGTCCAAGCAACCTCAGACAAGGTTTGCTGGCCAGGGAGTTGGAAGCTGCTTGCTCCTGTTCAGAATCTCTTAGGAGACAGACAGGCTCAATCCACAACTTTGGACTTCAGCAGGTAAAGGCTTCACTAACTCAAAATCTAGCAATACTGTTTGAATAAAGCTCCACTCCCCCTGCTGGCCAAAAATGAAGTGCACAGGCCCCAGTAAATACAGTTTAAACAGATCCCAGAAGCACCCTCTGATGTAGAAAATCCCTGTTGCTGGGGGGGGGGGGGAGTCCAGGGGGGCTGGCATCACTGGCTTGTGAACACAAAATGGTGGCTGGGGGTGCACTGTTTGAGCTCACAGGCCACAGAACAAAGGAGAAATTTGGAGGGAAAACAGATTTGTCACCAAGGAATGAGAGGGACAAACTACAGAGGTTGGTCCCACAATTCAACACACTAAATGAAGGCAATCATGGGCAGGGAAAACCACATTTAAAACACAACACAGGTGATAAAATATGCAATTCCAGGCAGGCTAAAACTACAATGTTTAACTGTAATAACCACAGGCATAGACAGTAAACACAGAAAGTGAAAATCGTTTTTTAAACAACTTTTTGTCTTGGGAAGAGACAGCACTAGTCTGTCTCCTTACCACTTCCTGTGTTTTTATTGTAAATGTGCCTCTTCTTGCACAAAGTCACTTATGAACAGGTAAATTACAGCATCTCTGCATTTTAACCCCCTTTTAGATTTGATCTATTTTATCTTTACCTTTTCTAATGCATCTGCTTGTTCCGCTTTTGTAAAGGATTTTAAGTAATCATACAATAAAGTTAAATTGAAATTGAAATTGAGGTTGCTGTGTGCCATTGCAGGCACCTTTGCACCATGGTGCAAGGGTGCGTGCGTTGAGGGGATGATTGTTTTTGTGCAGGAACAATCACGAGGGGCTTTTTCCTTTTTCTGTGTGTGCTGCAGAATGCAGCGCACACAGAAAATGGAAAAACAAGGAGAACTAAAGATATTTCTGCTTGATGTACCTTGCTTACGCCTCCCCTGGGAAAGCATACGTTTTTGGCGCTGCCTCAGATTCACGATTTCTCATAAATCTGGGGCACTGTCAAAATGCCATGGATGTTGCTGGGAACTCCCCCAGGAACACCCATTGCACGCCCCTTTAACGCAGAAAACTGCGTTAAAGGGGACAATATTTATGAGGCAGCATTAAGCCAAAGAAAGTGTCTTAGTGCTGCCTCGTAAATATAAAGCAGGCTCCTGCGCCACGGAACGTCAAATGAAGTGACGTTCTGATGGGGCAATGGGCCTCAAAAACGAGGCCCTTATTTTGTATTTATTTTATTTATAAAGTTTTGTATAGCGTGAACATCACCCTAGAGGGTATCACAGCGCTTTACATGAAGGGAAGGCAAGATATACGTGTGAAAACAAAACTAGCCACATATATGAGCGGAGAACAAAACATTGAGGATAAACACCTTGCAACAAAGGCACTGGGATTGTAACCTGGGTGGCAATTGCGGGTGATGCGAGCAATGAAAGGTGGTGCATGAAAGGACGGTTGAAATGTTAGAGAACTCTGCTGATGTTAACTTTATTGACTTTTGACCTCTTTTTGCAGAGAGTGATGAATGTGAGAGCCCCAACAGGGGGAAAAGATGAAGGATGAGCAAATATGCCTGATGAAGAAGGAGTGAATACATATTGCTGCTGTCACTATGCATTTTCACCACTTCGGATGCCCAACTTTATTCAGATTGCCGTTTTAAGATGAATCCTCATACGCAATTGAGAGAACCGTAAGAGGATTGGGGACATATTCTCAGAAAAGCACTGCAGGGGTAACCTTTAGCAGGCTGCCTCCGCATAGCCAATCAAGAATACAGCAAAACTGCCTGTATCTCAATAATCCAAAACAAACCCCGAACATCCTGATAGCCCCCTAAGCCCATCTTGTCTCTCTCTGGTCTGTTGAGTCTCCTTTGTTACAGCACCTTCACCAACCAACAACTTCCGTAATTTAGGAGTCTTCTTCGGCACTGATCCCTCTCACTTATCCACCAAATGAATGCTGTCACAAAAAATGTGTTTCATCGCCTTCTTCTGAATTGGTTTTGGAAATTTCCTTAATTCTAGCTTTTATTACTGTAACAGGCAACAGTATGAACACCAGCCTCCAGAGGAAATCTCCTGCTAAACTGAGAAGATTCCAGGATTATGCTACTCATCTCACACTCTGGCTGAAATGTAATGACCGTATTACGCCTGCCCTTGTTGCACTCCATTGGTCTCCGGTTCAAGAGAGATCACTGTTTGAAACACTTCGCCTACTGATGCAGCCAGTTTTCTATACCATCAGGTCTGGTGTAGTCATCAAAGAGATTGGTCGTATGGACCTTTAAATAATGACAAAGTGCATTCTGGGAGCTAACATCAGTACAATCAATACATTCATACTGAAACTTATGTGGGTCCACCAGAATGACAGAAAGGATGGATTACAAACCAGGAACGTTTGTTATCATCTTATTCAAAATTACAAGCTTTATTCGTTCAATAAATTGTCAATTGGAGCATAAAATATAATATGGATTATCAATCCAAACAGAAATATTTTAAGAAGTTGGAAGCAAAAAACCATTTAAAGAATGCAAAAGGCAAAGCAGAAAAAGTATGAGTTCCATAATGGAACTTCCCTAAACTAAATAAAGCATCTAAGGATAACAATGGGAAAGGCGAAGCAGAAGGTCTTAGTCTTTCAGTGAACCAAATTAAGGTTTGGAGCAAAGGAACAGAAACGTTCAAGAGTAAACTGAAGATGTAAGAATATGGGAAATCAGCAGAGTTATGGAAAGGTCTTCCCTTGGCAATGCAGGAAAGGATCTTCTAACAAGATAAAGTCAAAATAAAGAGTGGATGAATCTTCCATGTTCAAGTCTCAATTCTCTGTAACTCTTTACGCGTCTTTAAAGACTCAGCTTCCTAAAATTCCCAAAACGTCCTGAATTTCTGAAAACAATTAAAACCCATTTTTTCAACTAGGCTTAGAGCCAGTCAAATCTGAACCAAACACCACCCTCTCCACTCAATTTCATGACCGCTTCAACATACCACTCTCCAGCCGCGGCCCGTGCAGGTAAGAGTAGTGGTGGTGGACGGTGGGGGTGGGGGGGTTTCAACTGACGATGAGGGAAAAATAATTATTTATTTAAATTCCCCCCCCCCCTGGTCTTCTGTCGAATCCCCCACTCGTCCCCATCATCCCACCTCTCTTACCTGTACGGGCAGCGGCTGTCGCTCTCATCTGATGACTGTTTAACTGTAACTTAAAGCGCCTATCGAACTGACCAATGGGCTTGTGACATGAGATCACCACTGAAGCCTTCCCATTTTCACTGTTTATCCTGGGGTGTACATGGCTTTAGATCTGGTTGCCTGGCTTGTGTCTAGCAACTCCTGCCCTCCGGCGATCTGAGGCAGCATTTATGAAGGGTGCAGCCCCTTACAGAAACCATTAGATTCAATCAATATCTAAATAAATACATCTATTCAACTCTGACATTCTTTCATTTTTTTCTGAACCTCAGTTTACCCTCGGCAAATATGATCGCTTTGTGCGGATGACGTCAGAATCCTATCACCTCCATTCATAAAGCCATTTGCACTTGTAATCTGTGTTACAAGGTACACAGTTGACAGGGCGAATACAAGGGTTACATGTAAAATGTAACTTACTTTCATGAGCATTCAACAGGCCTCTCTAACACTTTTTAATCAGATGAAGGCTTAAATGGACCTTAGATATAAGGTGCTTAATTTATTGATTAATACTTTAGATGGCAGTGTTTACTTGACTCCTAAAGTGGAGGTCGACAATTTGAGCTGCTGGACGTGGAAAGATTAATGTATACACTTGTTATGTATGTCTGTGCCTGTTGTTTTGTGGTAACTTCTCTGTCCAATAAATGTATTCCCTATGCAATCCTTTTAGGATCAGTCAATACGCAAACTATCTCTTTATTAGAGTTTTGGCAGGATGTATTGGGATGATTCCTAAATTCAGCTGCTGGTTGGACACGGAAATGGGTTGAACCCGGGCATGTCTTTCTGTGTGTTGAAGGCTCCCAAGTCTTGGAGGTTTGCTTAAAAGCTGACAGACTGGATTAGTCCTTTCCAGTGGGTTGAGGAATGGGTTAATTGTCACCAGTTCAGGAAGACAGCACAAACTTTTCTGCTTAATTGTCCTGTCCCTTGTCAGGTGAGGTGACTTGGACTCACAGTCAATGCTGCGTAGATACGCCACTGACAGAGATAACTTTTCCACGCTTCGAAGGTTGGCTCACTAGTGGGTATGCTTCTGCATTAGAACCCGCCCATTCCTTCCCCCCTTTCAAAGCCACGTCAATCAGAACCATGTCCCAACTTCCCTTCAATCCCGAAGCCCTACACTGACTACACTCACTGTGGGCTTTGCAGCTGAAAGTGGAATTTGGGTGAGAGATCTTTTTCTCACTGCTCCTCCCCTCACAATCACGGGCGTGGTACAAGTAGTTTGTTACAGCAGAAGCATCAATAACTCCCATTGCCAAAGCTTAGGGGCCTATTTACAAAGACGTGATGGAGCATGGCGTTAGCCCTCGTGGCTTAACACCGCGCTCCGCCACTTGTGAAACGCAGGGCTGCGCCGCAATTACAACAATACAGTGCAGCCGTGGCCAGTGGAGGGAGTTCCTGTGGGGCAGAAAGGCGGGGCGGCAGAGGGACAGGGTGGGGGGATGCTAAAAACTGGAATATGGATAATTGGAGGTAAGTAAACAATTTAATTAATAAAATTAATTTCGTAGCGCGCGCTGCATCGCATTTTGCAATGCAGGGCGCACTATGAAATTCGTTTTATTTATCAAATTGTTTACTTACCTCCAATTATCCATATTCCGGCTTTTAGCTCCCCCCACCCTGCCCCTCCCCGCCTTTCTGCCCCACCGGAACTCCCTCCACGGGCCGTGGTTGATACAGTGCAGCCCTGCGTTTCCCCATGCGCTGGCGCAATTTTCAGCTGCCTAGCGTCAACGCAGGCCCCCTTGCATCATAGTGCAAGGATGCCTGCGTTGTGGGGAATGATTGTTTATGTGCAGTTAGGTGTCCATTCTGGCACATAAACAATTTTAAATGGCGATTTGTAACTTCCATGTGTGCTGCTTTGTGCAGCGCACATAGAAGTTGCAACTTGTAATTCCTAAAATGATTGTTTATGTGCAGGAAGGGACACCTTCCTACACATAACACCCATCGCAACATCCATTGTGCACCCCTTTCACGCTAAGTATAGGGTGAAAGGGTAGCTTATTTACAAGGCTGTGTTAAACACTGCCTTGTAAATAAGGCGAAGCCTGTATCACCACGGGAATGTCTTTAAAAGTGATGTTCCTGTGGTGATAGGGGCATGTAAATAAGCCCCCAATGTCTTACTCATCTGTGCTTATTTTCTGGTCTGTGCTCTTTCTTCTGTCTTCTCACACCATATCAACAGATTATTTAACAAGCATTGATAAAACCAACAGATCTGACGTTGGCTGTCAAACTTTTGGCTTGTCATTACTTTGTCATAATTTTTTTCAAACGTTTTATCCGAAGGAGGTGCCAGGCGCTCGTCAATATATAAAAAAATGGCCAACAGGAAAAATAATGCTGGTTTTAAAAAGCCTACATTGCCATGGTAGCCCCTGGCACTCTTGTCTGTGGATGTACTCCTCTCCACTCACTCCACTCACAGTAAAGTTAACAAACGGCTGAAGTGAGCTGACGAAATGGCCAACGCTCTCTGCTGTAGTGGGCAGAAGAAAAATGTGAATGACACTACAGATCAATGCATAAATCGAACTGCTTGAAATATATAATAGGTGTACTTTATACAAAGGTTGTCTAATGTCAGATTGCTTTGTGTCTTTTATGGCCCAAAATTGTCCTGATAAAGATTAATTGATGAAGATGATTATATATATATACACGCAACTTTAGTAAAATAAAAGACTTTGGCTTACGCTAGACTTAAAAATGTGCTTCTGTTTTAGACATTGGTGGCTGCGGACTATTATCGGTCTGGGCGGTTTATTTTCAGAGGCCTGGTAAACCACTCTCCCCTTTTAATAATAGGATATTACTTCATTTGGTTGTCATTTCATTTCTGATTTCACTCACTTCTACCCACAGACTACACAAGCACGTTTTTCTCAGTGTGGGTCACAACAAAAACACATGAGGGCATTCGCATTTCTGCGAAAACGGTGCAGGTACAGATTTATTCCATACCCATTGTAACCATGGTTACGGCGTTAGATTGACAAGGACAGCTGCGCAATACCGGTCTGTGTCAATGGAAAAGCCAGCATGAACTCTCGTCATTAGACGACTCTTTCACCACAGGGCTGTTACGAAGGCAGTGGAAGTAGAATGTAGCACCCAGCTCACCCCCTGCCTGTAAGGAGATGGAGCGCTTCAGTATAACGGTGATAAGCACTGGCAAACCCAATAGGCCCGGCTTGCATTTTGAGTCGTTATTGATTCATTAAAAAACTGCTGCAGCCTAAAAAAAACAACAGTTATTTTCTGTATGTTATACATCGGTGTACTAAAGAATTTAGAGTGTGATGGTTTAATGTACTTTGTAGATGTAAAATAATCCTTTCATGTATGACATTTATTGCAATCTGGTGGCATCGTCGGTTGGTGCTGTTGAACACTTTCTTAGAGTACCCCTAACGCAGTACATAAATTCCACTTTCTTCACTCAGTGTTATTATAATTGAGAGGCAGGGAGACTTTATGCTTAGTTGGAGCCACTTTTGTGACGCAAACCCAGTGCAGAGTGTTGGGGTGGGATTTGCGATCCTACATAAAATATGGGGGCAGATTTACAAGCCACTTGCACCACTTTTGCGTCACTTTTAACATGGGAAAAGTGACGCAAAAGTGGCGCAAAGGGCTTGTAAATCTGCCCCATGGTGTATGTTTGAAAATATCCGAAAGTAATGAAAAGTTGTTCCATGCGCACCTTTGCATCAAGATACCATTCCATGGGTTCCCATGCAACCACCCATGGATTTTGACACAAATCCTTATCTACTAACATTCCTAAACAGGGATTGATGCCAAGTCCTTATGCCTCCTCGACACAGGTGTATCGAAGAGAAGTGTTTTCATTCCCTCTAATTTTTTCACTTTTGGCTGTATCTTGCATTGTACAGGACACATACAAAATGGGAAAAGTATTAAAGTATAGTTTTTGAACTGGAAGGATCCGCTTCCAGTATAAAACCTGAGCTTTAGAGAACTCAGCCACCCTTACAATATGGCACAAGGGTTTCTACATTGGTGCGTGGCAGCCAAAAGTGCGTCAGCGCTGGGAGAGAGGATTTTTTTTTACCATATATTAGTAGATATAGCAAGTTCTTTCCTCTTTCCCTTTAATGCAAGGTAGTGCAGCAACTGGGCCGTATTCTACACCCAACATTTAACAGTATTTCGATAATAAACGTTTCTGGCTGCAGAAAATAGGGTTGCAGATACCACACCAGTCTTGCCAACTACTACTGCCGAACAAAGGCATATAGATTGTATGAAAAAATAAATATATTTCAAAGGCAGTCAGAGCACTGCGGCAAAAATATACTTTATAGACGTTTCCAAGGATAGTAGGACTGCATTACAACGTCACAATAGTGGCAAGTGTGCTCAACACAACTGTTTGATAACTTTACAATTGGTAAGTGTGTGCTATATTGCTGCATTTTCTTATTTAACTAGCGTTTGGGGCAGATATAAATAAAAATCTATGTTTTTCACATACTTACGGGGTATGATGCATTTCATCCTATGATAAAAATATTGTACTGCCTTCAGTGCCATTGACAAAGCCAATAGATCTGGGTTTAATGTGAGAATGCATGCAAACACAGACATGCACAAGTACTATTTCCATGTGGTACATTCAATCCAAGCCTGCTGGCCTTTGCAAAGTGTGGGGATATGCTATTGATCGCAGAGTTAGGATTGGAAGTGGTATTGAAGATAGCATCATTGGTGGTTATTACTCGTGATATATGTAGGAAGCTGACCCTTTATATAGCAAACCAAAAAGAGATATACTGTGCAAAGAGTCCAGGTATCCCCCATAAGTTGGCAGGGGCTTTCTCTAGGAAACCCAATGTGCTCTCTCAGGTTGTTGTGTAGTTGAGCAGCCTTAGGCTTATTAGAGAGGAGTGTTAGACATTTGATATATATACACAGTCAATAAATGATACACATGACTCAATAAGGAGATCCACTCCAATTTATAAAAATAACACTTATCTTTATATAACTTTAGGCACCAAGATCATCAAAATCAGGTAAGTATCATTTGAGTTATGAATATTTAGTTTTTAAAAATAGACACAGTGGAATTTCAGAAGTATCAATGTTATCCTATGGAAGAAAGACATACATTGTATACAGGTAATACACAGCGACTTACAAGAGGAATCTGCTGGACTTAAGGTGAGTATGGGGCAAGGTCCAAGGCCACACCAACAGATCACCTCGGAAGGCCGAGGGACGTCCGGGTGCAGAGGTGTGTTACGGAGTAAGGGGAATGGGCTGGCTGTAAAGAGGCTTCAATCTGGGACTGGGAGACCACTCAGGCTGAACCAACGAAGGGGCTCAGGTCTCACGATGCTCAGGGACATAGGAACACCTCTGATCCTCTTCGGGTGTTCTGAGGTGTCATGTTTTTGTCACTGGAGACACTCACGGTAGAGGAGGCCTGCACAAATTGCTAGTAGAGGCACCAGTAAGTCCTCTGTAGGCAAACCCAAGGTGGGCTTTGTCTCTGGATGGTTGGGGGACCACGCTGGCACCGTCGACTCACTTCAACGTCCGCTAGGAGTCCCAGGGGCAGTGGCGCTTTCCGGTGTCAAGTTTGTGACGGTCTGGAGTCCTTACAGTCCTTTTGGTGTGCCTGCAGGATGCAGGGATCCAGCTCGATATATCACAGGAGCTCCTGGGTCTTTGTTGAAGGCAGGCAGTCCTCCCAGGCTTCAGGAGGCACAGCAGCTGCAGGACAAGACAACTTTGGAGCAAGTTTGTCAGGAACAGCAGACAGGCCAGCAGGGTTGGCATCACATCAGTTTCTTCACCACAGCCCTTGCTTCTCACGGCTTTTCGGTGTCCCTCTTCATCTTAGGTCAGCAAAAATCTGATTTCCTGATGCCAGGGTCTCCCCTAAACACTAGATATTGTGGCATTACAGGAGTGTAGGGTAGTGGCCAGTGGGTTACTTACCCCTGGGGTCACTACTCACCCTAAATGACCCCTTCCTGTGAGAAGTGGGCATAACCCAGTCCCAGAGTTCATAATTCTGTCATCACCAAGATGGCATACTTTAAAATTTCATTTTCACATCAGATAGCCCAACTTAGGGGTGTGACTAGCCTGAGGGTGGACACGCCTCTCTGAGTACTAAATTTCCTGCCTGTCCAGGTGCCAATTGGCCAGGCCAGGGGGTTGACATCCTCTCACCTCTGAGGGATTCCTGATTTGAATACCAAAGGCAGTGGGCTCTTTGAAGCTCCCTGACTTAGAATGCAAATCTACAAGTCATCCTGTATGATGGGGGTATAAACACCTCCTGCCAGATCAGGCTTTGTTCTGACCTCCTGAGAGCATAGACCCTCAACCCACTGGAGGTCAGAAACTCATCTGGGGTGGCAGGTTGGTCAAAACCAGTCCGCCAACGCACTAGTAGTTGGCAGGGTTTAAGGGGGCACATCTAAGGTGCCCTCTGGGTGCATGTAATAAACGCTCCGTCCATCATCCCCTTTTGTATCGCTTTGTAATAATATATCCAGCACCTTAATCAGTGTGGGTTTATTAATACAAACGTTTGATATCAAACATCTTGGATTTCAGTGAATCCATCATGTAGCTGGGGAACAAGTTTTTGACCAGACCGGTGTCCAGCACATGTACCTAAAATGGCTTCCCTGGTCACTTGTACTGGCAGTAATTGAACTGGCCAGTACAGGGGCATATCTGCTCATGCAATTATGCCCACACATGTAGTATAGTGCACCCTGCCTTAGGGCTGTCAGGCCTGCTGTAGGAGTGACTTACCTATACTACATGCAGTGTCTGCAAGCATGGCACGCAGGAATGGGTGCCATGTAGTGTTTTCAATTTTGTCTGCACCTAGACACGCAGTCTGCAATGGCAGTATGCAAGAGTTTGGTGAGGGGTCCCTTAGTGTGGCACAATTCATTCTGCAGCCCTTAAAGACCTTCTTTAGTACCCCGTGCTCATTAGTACCATTTACTAGGACTTACAGAGGGTGCTATAGGTATTGTCAAATGGAATACAATTGCATTTTTTCAGGAAAGAAATCTGGCACTGGGGACCTGGTTCCCAGGAACCCAATGCACTGTCTATTAAAATTGCATTGAATACCAGGCAAAAAGTGTGGATCCCACCATAGAGTTTCAGAGAATTTTGTCTGAAATTTTGAAAAAAGCCACCAATTTAGGTTGGATTGAAGAACAGACACGGAGGTACCTAACAACTGAGCATCCCAGTCGACTGTATATATACATGTTGCCTAAGATGCACAAAGACCCAAAAGACCCGCCGTTCCGGCCGATTGTGGCAGGATGCGGGTCATGGGAGATATCTTGATCATTTAATGCAACCGTTGGTACAACAATGGTCAACCTTTGTACAGGACACCACTGACTGTCTAAAAAAAAATTGCAGAGAGTAACATTCTCTGCCGATGAGGAGTTATGGTTGTGTACTGTTGATGTATCAGTGCTGTATACATCGATCCCACATATGGAAGGGTTAGAGGCAGCTGAATGGATGCTTTTGAGACACGAATATGAGGAGAGTCAAAACATCTTTCTTCTCGAATTGTTACAATTTTGCTTATACCATGGGTATTTTCATTGGCAGAATTGTTTTTTCTGCCAAAGACAGGTACCTCCATGGGGTTTACTGGGTCACCGACATATGCGAATATGTTCATGTCCAGATTTGAAGAGCAGCACATACTACAGAAGGTTGAGTGGCAGGAACATCTAGCTTTATATTTGAGATATATCGACGACATATTGATAGTGTGGAAAGGATCAGAGGTGGAGTTACGAGAACGACTTCATGAGTTAAACGAGTGACATGCATTTATTAAATTCACACACACCATCAATTCTGAGCAGATAAGCTACCTGGATATACTTATACAAAGAAAAGGAGACACACTTGAGACAAGTGTATACAAGAAGCCTACTGATAGGAATAATGCCCTACATTTTGACAGCTTTCATTCCCAGTCTTTAAAGAGACATTTACCCTTATCACAGTTCATCAGGGCGAGAAGGATCTGTTCGGATGAGAACCAAGGGTTTGCCACCATTAAAAGTATGCGTCAGGACTATGAGGAGAGGGGTTATCCAGAGACAGTACTTGAACAGGCCGAGAGCAGATTAAGAACTATGTCCAGAACCACGATGCTAGAGAAGAGTGAGAAAGCGAGAGGCAAGAGTGAAGTTTTTGTACTCAAATTCTCCACAGCCGCAGCGGCCATCAAAAAATGCATACGAAAAAGATGGGAGATAATAGAGCAAGACCTGATTTCAGGCAGGTATTCATAGACCACTGTTTGCTCATTCCAGATCCAGGAACCTCAAAGAAGTGTTGAAAGGTCGCAGACAAGAGGTCAAGGATTTAGGACGAAAGGGCATGATGAAGTGTCAGAATTGTGGACACTGTGGAAACGTGTTGGTAGGAAATACATTCGCACATCCTCAAACTGGTAAAAGGATAATTTTAAAGCATACATCAGATTGTAACTCAAGTGTTTTGATATACGCGATCAAGTTTCCATGTGGACTTGTCTATGTTGGAAGGACGACAAGGAAGGTGAAAGTTCGGATGACTGAGCATAAGAGCATGAAGGTAGGAGCGTGAATAAGGTAGAGGCATGATTGGTAACTTTCTGGAAATCACACGGCTTTGGGTGAATGTTTTTTTGGGCACTGCCAGTGTATGTTTTGGTTTCGGTTTTGTTGTCTTCTGTTTTGGCACTTTTGGTGTTATTTAGTTAGATTTGAATTTTTGCGAGCATGACAATCTAAGGTACACAACATTTGGGAACCTAGCTGGTTATTCTCTGGTTTCTGTCAGACAATTTTTAGTTTTTAATTATGTACAACTGATTAAACTTATCAGAATGTGTTAAAGATTTAAATACATCTTACACACAGTGACAGACTTTCATGTTATTTGTAGAGCATCCCCTGATGAAGGTGCATGCCGAAATGCATTGGGATATGTCTTCATGGGTTGGCATTTGGAGTTTTGTATGAAGTTTTCTTACGAACGAAAGTGATGAAAAAAGAAGAATTAAAGCCTTTTGAAGAAGGAAAACCAAGAATCGATTCGGGTTATTTGGTTTAGCTCTGGTGGTATTATTTTACAATCATTGTGCAATGTGATTACTAACATGCATTAGTTCATTCTCTGAGCATTTTTTCGAAACATTTCTTTAAAGGAGTTGGTTGAAATGTATAAACACATTTGAGAAAATTGACATAAATGTTAGCACCACGTATATAGTGGGCCAGTGGACAGTGCATCCCATAACACAGGTTTCTGTGGGTTACATAAAAAGTGTGGATGACCATCTCAAAATGAAGCACTTTCATATAATATCGGTAGCATTATTCATGGTGTCTGGTGGTAGTAGTGGTCTTGATAATATTGTTATTGATAATGAAGGTGATATTGGCGGTACTGTTAGTGGTTGCAATCGTATTGGTATTAATGTTATATTGGTGGTGAATAAGTTACTTTCATTCAGTAATGCTCTTCATTGTGGGTACCCTTTCTAATCGCAGATTTCTAACCTTTAGAATATCCCCAGGTGCCACACTGGAGCTGGAAAATGTACACAGCAATGCTCCCTCATGCCAGTAGGCATTGGCATGCTGGTCCATGGTGACTTTGTTCAGCACCAGAAGCGATGGTGTGGAGCCACATTTTTACGTGCTACCCCTGCACACTGACGTCATTTTCTTAACCTTTATCCTACAAAAACATTGCAGATAACAGTGTGCCAAAACCTAACATTAAGCCTTATTATGAATTCCAGGAGTTGGTTCTACAGAATGTGGAGGTGGGAGGGCAGGGAGGAATCTGCAATTAGACAGTGTATCCACAAGAAAGCGTTTTAGCAAAGGTGAGTAAAAGCAAATGCGTCTAACCACTTATTCTTCACCTTAAGAAAAGTTACCATAGCAGAACCTCCCAAAGGAGGAGTGGTCTTGAAAGTGAACTCAAACCAGAAAGTCTTGCGGGACCAAGCAGGGAAAATGGCTTTTACATCATACCTAGTTGTCAGAGCTGTATAGTTTGTGCAAACTATACACCAACACTCATGTCACAGCCTGACAGATGTTCAGAACTAGCACCCTTCCTTTCTAATGCCATCATAGCAGCCTTGGCCAGGTGGAATTAGCCAATAGGCCTTCCAGAGGTTGCTTCTTGGCCAGTGCATAGCAGATTTCATTGTAAAAGGCTATATTGATAAGGTCCTATTATATGTCCTTTCTTTGCTGCAGAAAATCCTACAAAAAGTTGGCCATCCACACAATGGCCCATTGTGCTCTCAATGTAAAAGCCCAATGCCCTTTTAGGATTGACCCGATAGAGCCTCTCCTCCTCCTTTGAAGGATGAGGTTAAGCAAAAGAAACTGGCAGTGATGGATTGACCAAAGTGGAAAGGTGTCATTACTTTGGGCAAGGAGGCCATTTGGGTCCTCAGTACTAATGTTTCTGGAATGAAGGTGGTGTAGGGAGATTGCACCAAGAGCACCTGCAGTTCATTAATGTGGCACAATGGGGTGATAATAATTAAGAAGACTGTTATGAGCATAACTTATCACAGTGAGAACCTATGCACTGGCTCTAAAGATGTTTAAATAATGTTCACACGATGATCTAGTCAATCACATTGAGACATGTTGAACAGCTGTGGAGGAAACATGAGAGTTATCCCTTTGATAAAACACATTACAACAGGTGATTTAAATAGAGAGGGTTGATCAAGTAAACTTAGAAAGGCCAAAAGCACCAACAGAAAACCCTGAAGTGTGTCCACTGCAAGGACTTGCTGCTCCAACAAGAAACCTACATCACATCTGAAAGTGTGGTCTGCAGAGGCTTAGTATGATGAGCACCACACCATGCAATAAACTTCTTCCAGTGCCCTGTGCAGATGGACTTTGTGAAAGGAAGCCACGCTGCTACGATAAGACCTACTAATGTAGCCTGCAGATTGAATACATTTAAGTTGCTGTTCATTCTCCATGCATAAACCTATAGGGTGTGAAGTCTTGGAAGCAGGACCCGCCCCTGTTGCTGAAATAGGTGGTCCTTCCAAAGTTTTAGCCGGATAGGAGAGCAAATGCCCAGGAGCACTGTGTACTCAATCCTCCTGGCCCAGTCCAGGGCTATTAAGACAACTTGGGCTCCTTCTGTTCTAACTTTCCTCAAAACTCAAAGCTGGAAAAGCAATTGCAGGAATGTGTACAAGAGACCAGTGATCATTGTGTTCAGAATGCTTCTCCTAGTGAATTGCACAGTAGAGTTGACACTGCAAGTTCTCACTGGTGGTGAACAGATCTAACTAGGGCATACTCCACTGGCTGAAGATGCTCCTTGCTACTTAGGCATGATTTGCCAGATGGCTTCTGCTCAGCTCATATGCACAGGAATTCAGAGAACCTGCCAGATGGTTGACTACCAGAAAGATATTATGCTGGTGCAGTAACTTCCATAGGCATAGGGCCTCCAGACACAGGACTTCTCACGGCGTCTTGCAGTACCACACACTAGTTCTGTTGCCTGCGAAAGCCTGCACAACCCTCCCATTTAGGGATGACAGAAAGGCTTTTATGACCAGAGAGTTATTCTGAAGCTACAAAAGATTGAGGTGGAACTGGATCACCACTGAGACCAGAGACCTCCATACCTCTTAGGTGGCCCGCCCTGCACAGCAGTGATGCATCTGCCACAAAGGTGAAGTCGGGGTGGAGAAGGGAGAGTGGCCTGCTGCAGCTCCGGTTGGAATTTGTCCTTCACCACAGATGATCCTAACCATCTTCTGTCAAATCTCGATGGAGCTGCAGAGGCAGCCCTGATGGTCTACAATTGAGTGCGGTGAGTCTACCTTGAGCAGTCAATGAGACATGGAAACATAAATATATCAACCTTCAAATGTGGGCCAAGGTAAATCTGAAGACGAGCACATCAAGCTGGAAGGGTGAGATTTACTAAGATTTTGCACAGTGTTTGCATCACAAAAGTGATGCAAATCAGCACAAATTTATTTTTACCAATTTACTTTCCAGCGCTAAACTTGCTTAGCACTGGAAATAATGTAAAAGTAATGCGACGAAGCACATAGCGCTGCTTCGTATTACTTTGCACCATGGGGGCATACCAAAGGCCACGCATGGTTTCTCACGCTAACCCAAATTTACTAAATGAAGTAGGTTAGGTTTAGTGTGAGAAAACATCACCATTTTCAAGTAGGTGCAAGGAAGGAGAAATGCTTTAATTTCTCCTTCCTTTTCTGACTTTGCATGTGTGTTGCACTTTACAGCACACATACAAAGTGGGAAAATGGTTAAAGTGAGTCAGTGCATAGTATTTAGTACCTGAAGGGTTCCTACCAGTACAAAACCTATGCTAGATGCACGGAGACACCCTTGCACAATGGCGCAAATGTGTCTCGGTGGCGCACAGCAGCTGATTTCAGTGATGGCGCTAGTGAGAGAAGAGTGCCTTATTTTAATAAATAGGGTGCTCTCCTCCTCTCTTCTTTTCGAATAGAGCAGCACAGCATTTGCAGCTGTCTCAGTGCGCAACGTGAAAAAATAGGAAATCTGCCATGTAGAGTTCTGACCACATCATTAACCACAGATAATGCCTGTAGGGCTGCAAGAGGGGTATATGAAAATAAGCATCCTGCAAGTCCAAGGACACCATCCAGCCACCTGGTTTCACACCAGAAAGAATCTGGCACAGGGTGTCTTTCTGAAGGAAGGCATTCAGGGGCATATTTACCAGAAAGTGGTGAAGCGTGTCGTTAAGCCAAGAAGGCTAACTACACGCTCAGCCACTTTAGCAACGCAGGGCAGCACCATATTTACAAGAATATGGTGTAGCCCTGCATTTCACCCTTCGCTGGCGCTAAAATTAGCTGCTTAGCACCAACGCAGGCACACTTGCACCATAGTGCAAGGGTCAAAAGTAAACTATTCCCTCCGGTTATCTTTAAGTAGACCAGCTGTTCGATACACCGGATTTCACGGTTGTTGTGGGGGTAGGTGTGAGAGGCGATGACCACACGCCGATAAGGTACCTAACCAGACCGTGCAGGTCCCACAGGAACAGTCTGCGGGGCCCGATAGGGTTTTCCTAGGGGTCATCATTCTAGAGTAGGATCTTTAACCTACCAATTACCGACCTAGTGAGGTTGTAATTTTTTCTCTTTTCCTTTCTCACAATTATCCATTTAGTTGTTCACTGTGTAGTACTGTCACTATAGGTCCTGAAGAATTGCCCGATAGGCAAGAAACATGTCGACCTGACCAGAGGGTGGAGATAGCTAGCCATCACCTTCTCTGTGCTTCTATCTCCCCTCCCACCTTTTTAACCAAGGGAACCAGCCACAATAATAAAGGTCACCGTGGACTGTTTCACCTTCTTTTAAATTCACCACTCCCGCACGACTACACTATTTTAGAACCCCTTACACGCACTCACCAACTGGCCGGAACAGAAGAACTCCATCAAAGAGCACCTATAAGGTGCCCATCAGACATTGCAGCGCCAGTCTGACGAGGAGCAGAAGGCCAGTGATGAAGCATGACATCTAGCTTGCGTGGTGTGTGAGGCTTTCTAGTTCCAATAAGGGAACCCCCCTGTTCCCTGTGCAGATATCCCTCCACTCCCTACACACATTTCTCAGACTTTTGTCTTTACTCTCGTTCCTTTGGGGAACTTTGTACCCTTTGTTGCTACCATCTTTAAGTAGACACCTGATTTCAATTCACACAACCATTCCTCAAAAATAAAAACAATATCACTAAGAAGTTCTATTCAAAATCAAAATCAAATATACAATTTTATTTAAAAGTTGGGTGAAATCTCATTAAAACAAACTCAATGTTGCAATAAATATGTGCAAGACAAATGTATCCATACAATTGTATGTTCTATATACAAATTCAAATCCACACCCAAATTTATCTTAAAATCATAAATAAACAATCCTAGAACCAACAATAAATTTCATCCTACTACAAGAGGAGAATACCATAGAGACTAATTTTGTCATTAGGACCCACTAATCGAGCAAGAAATTCTTGGTCAAACCACCACTTTGGAAGAAAGTCTCTTGTTTAACCAAAGTTGAGTTGATTTGGTGTATAGACGTTTTCTGCATCAACGTGTTTTGCTTGGTTTAAATGAACCACCCACCTTATTCAGGAAAATAAATTATGTCTCCTACAACTCGAAATCAGCAATGTAGGTGTAGTATCTATCAGATATAACTCCTTGTAAAATAACTCCTTCGGTTCATATGCCACCCACGAGGTTCTCCAATGGTTCCATCAATATATAGATAGTGATGATAAACTTTAAATATTTCATGCGATCCTTGTATATGTATAGAGTGTGGAATTAAACAAACTCCACTGCTTGTCTATTCCGGACAACGTTTACATCAACCAATTTCTAAGGGGGTCGGAAGGTGCTGGGAAAAGGGCTGCCTTTGGTCCCAAAATGGTCTTCCTCCATCTCACGCTCGAATTGCCCGAAATATTGGTTACATTTGTGATATGTGTTACATTTTGGATGAATGGTTGTGTGAATTGGAATCAGGTGTCTACCTACAGGTAACCAGAAGGAATTGTTCACTTTTGACTGGTTGTCAATTTGGCGACCTGTCCCTTTGTTTAAGGGGGGCCCCTCTTCTGTTGTTTTGCATCCATAGTACAAGGGTACCTGCATTGAGAGGAGAGATTGTTTATGTGAAGAAAGGTGTCTGTTCCTGCACATAAACAAGCGATAAATGGCGTTTTGTAACTCATATTTGCGCTGCTTAATGCAGCTCACATGGAAGTTGCAAAACATGATTTTTTTTAAATGATTGTTTATGTGCAGGAAGGGACAGCTCCCTGCACATAAACAATCATTGACGTTTTGCTGTTTCCATGTGTGCTGCACAAAGCAGCACACATGGAAAAAGAAAAAACGAGGAGAAATGAAACATTTCTCGTCATTGCGTCTGTTTAAGACCAGGTTTTCCCTGGTTGTAATGTTGGCTCTGCCCCATATTTACGCTGCCATTGTAAATATGAGGCAGTGTCAAAATCAATGGGTGTTGCGGTGGAACGCCCACCACAACACCCATTGCACACCCCTTTCACGCTAAGTTTAGCGTGAAAGGGTGCCTTATTTACAAGGCGTGACAAGAAATAGGGCAACCCAGTTATCCCCAAGGAACTGGGTAACAGTAATTATAGAGAAGAAGGCTCCTTGAGGAATTATTTATACTTTGTTTCGATTTCTGGTAAGTCTTTCAAGAGTACATCAATTTGTAAAGGAACATAGGAAACGTGATATCTCAGTCAATTTTATGTATAATTCAATACTCAAATCTTCAAATTTACAAAATTAAAGTTATATATGGTTAGGCAACAAAAAACACTACATTCATCGATACACCTTTACAGTAGTGTGATATACCATTGGTAACATATGTATTATTCACATATATACATAGCGTGTTCCTTTTTTACATCAATCAATTAATTCATCAGTTTTCTATATACACATCCTTTCGTTGATGAATAAACACCAAATGGTATAAGGTCGTTGACGTTTCGGTCTTTAACGTATGATTTTCACCAAGACCATCCTCAGGACTATATGTTGCACATGATATCTACAAAAATATATACAATATGTACAATAGTTATATAGAGTCCACAAACTCCTGTCCAATATATTTGATTGCCTGCTTATATTAAACTACCTCAACCACACCCAGTGTGACTAACTATACACCAAAATCTGCACCACAACAAGCCCATCCGGGCATACCATACTCACTGAACAAGTCCGGTTCTCTGCCAAATTCAATCAACCGTGGCTTCACAAATGAAGACCAAAAATACTCCTATATGGGTACAGAGCGGGAATGAGTCCAACTGGTATAGTTATTAATGAGGTACTAGACAATAATCACGTAATCGGGTCAGGGCTTACCTTAACAACTGTAACCAGTAAGTAAACGTACAAACGGGCAAGGCTCCGCTCTAGAATGACCGATGTGACATATTATCTGTAATGAGATAATCCGAAATTTTCTAATTAGGCACCAACTACCTCGAGTGTGGTAACTTCTCATAGCTCCCTATCCTGTATACACGTACAACTTACTTGTACACCTTGGCCGAAGACGGGAAACAATCCTCCTCAGTCTCAATTTGGCGAGCAAACGGAAGCGTCACGGAAAACAAGTTATCATGGTTTCGTGCGCATGTGCGTGGACTCGCCTAACAGTGCTCTAACGTGGCGGCCATTACAGAATGGTGTAAAGGCAGGTACTTGCCATGCTATCCAGTCCAAACATTAACGAAACTGGGGAAATATATACAAAAAATATATACATACACAAAAATCCTATAAAAATCCTATAAAAAGACCAATCAAAAATACCTTCTCAGAAAATTCTCAAGCTAAGGCACATTAGATAAAAACAGAATCATAAGGGTCATACCTTACCCAGTACTGCCACAATAATATTTACAGATCTTATGTATACTTTATAGTGTTGCCAGACTGTGCCATTCCACGCATTGGTTAAGTCCCTGTTCCACTGTCCTACCTGTCCAGATCCATCTGTTTTGTTTTAATGTAAGCAGGCGATCTACATTGGTCCTTCTCTTAGAACCTTTAACAACCTCAATTACAAACCATTTCATATCTTTAGGGCCATGTGATTTAAGCATGAAATGTTCTACAAGTGGAGCCATTAGTACCTTACATCTAATACGTGATTGGTGTTGGGCTATTCTCTTCTTCACTTCCTGTGTTGTCTTCCCTATGTACATCAAATTACATGGGCATTGTATACAGTAAATTACATTCTTCGTAAGACAATTTGAATGATGTTTAAGGATAATCTGTTTGCCATTTAATACCCAAGATTTTATTGTTGTGGTGGTGTCACATGCCGTGCATTGTCCACACGGGTAATGGCCCATAACAGGTGCCAACCCCCAAACATTCTGTATGGTATTTATGTTAGGTTCCCTATATGTTTTCACCAGGTGGTCACGTAGGTTTCTGGCCCTTTTGAATGCAAACCTGGGAAAGCTTAGCTGTGGCTCAACTTTCTGTATCAGATGCCAATTTTTTTAAATAATTCTTTTTATTTGATTGGATTCTGTACCGAAAGTGGTCACGCAGGCAATGGTATTTTCAGTTTTCTTTCTTCTTATTTTCATCCAGGAGTGCTGTGCGATCATAGTACCAAGCGCGTTTAAGAGCGCGTTTAACCAGTCTATAGGGATATTGTCTAGCACACAATTTCAGTTGGAGGATTCTAGCCTCTCTGAAATAATCCTCCCTTTTGGTACAATTGCGTTTGATTCTTAAAAATTGACCAAAAGGGAGGTTATCTCGTAGGTTCCTAGGGTGGTGGCTCGTATATTTCAGCAAAGTGTTACGAGAGGTAGGTTTAGTATAGAGATCCACTACCAGAGAGCCATTATCATTCTTGATGTTAAGATCAAGGAAATTTATTTCTTGGTTACTATGTTCAATAGTGAACCGTAAGTTGTGATTTTGCTCATTTAGCCATGCGTGGAATGACATGAGATGGTCCACCGGGCCTTCCCATATAAGACAGACATCATCTATGTACCTAAGGTATCTTTTGATGTGCGTGCCAAATGGGTTATTGTTATAAATCACCGTGTCCTCAAAGTCTGCCACATACAAATTAGCTATGTCGGGGGCAAAAATTGCTCCCATGGCTACCCCCTTCTGTTGGCCATAGAAGTCATCGTTAAACAGAAAATAATTACGCTTGAGAGCTATTTCAGCACATTTGATCACAAAATCCACTGGTACTTGCATGGGACGAGTCTGGTTCTGAAGAACTTTATCTAAGATTCTCAATGCCTCATTCTGGGGAATATTTGAGTACAGACTCTCTATGTCCATGGTGACTAATATGTCCTTTTCCGAGTCAAACGATACCCCTTCCAATGCATTGATCACACTAATGCTGTCTTTAGTATATGATTTAGTGAGTGTTACAAAGGGTTTTATGAAGAAATCTACATACTCCGCCAAGGGTTGCAATATGGATCCACACCCCGCCACAATAGGTCTTCCGGGGGGTTTTGTTCGTTTTTGTGAATCTTGGGGAGTATGTAGAATGCTGGAATTGTGAAATCTTTTTTATTTAAGTAATCATACTTTTTTTGACTTAGCCACATTCTATCTAGGCCCTCTTTGGTAGTAGTCTCTATTTCCTTTCTGATCATTCCTGTGGGATCACCCCTGAGTTTTGTATAGTAAAGGCTGTTACTTAACTGTTTCAAAGCCTCCTTATCATAATCTGTTTTATCTTGCACTATTATACTACCCCCTTTGTCAGCGGGTTTGATACAAATATCATCACGCTTAGCTAATGCATCAAGTATAACATGTTGTTCTCTAGAGAAATTATATTTTATGTACTTTCTTTTATCTTTGAACAGTTGATCTAATTCCACTAGGACAACATTCTCAAAGGTAAGTAGTTCTTTTGGCATCAGGTTATTGGCCGGAAAAATGTAGAGGGACAACGAAGGCCAGTCACGTTATAAGGAGCATTTTCCACAGGTGTTTTACTAAAGAAGTGTTTCAGGCGTAATGTCCTGAAGAACCTGTGAATTTCCATTTGGGTAGTGAAATGGTCATTCCTATTAGTGGGGATATAAGACAGCCCATAACTCAGGAGTTCCAGCTCTTGTCTACTCAGCTCGTGTTTAGACAGATTAAAGATCGGGAGAAGGGAAGGACCAATGTAGATCGCCTGCTTACATTAAAAGAAAACAGATGGATATGGACAGGTAGGACAGTGGAACAGAGACTTAACCAATGCGTGGAATGGCACAGTCTGGCAACACTATAAAGTATACATAAGATCTGTAAATATTATTGTGGCAGTACTGGGTAAGGTATGACCCTTATGATTCTGTTTTTATCTAATGTGCCTTAGCTTGAGAATTTTCTGAGAAGGTATTTTTGATTGGTCTTTTTATAGGATTTTTATAGGATTTTTGTGTATGTATATATTTTTTGTATATATTTCCCCAGTTTCGTTAATGTTTGGACTGGATAGCATGGCAAGTACCTGCCTTTACACCATTCTGTAATGGCCGCCACGTTAGAGCACTGTTATGCGAGTCCACGCGCATGCGCACGAAACCATGATAACTTGTTTTCCGTGACGCTTCCGTTTGCTCGCCAAATTGAGACTGAGGAGGATTGTTTCCCGTCTTCGGCCAAGGTGTACAAGTAAGTTGTACGTGTATACAGGATAGGGAGCTATGAGAAGTTACCACACTCGAGGTAGTTGGTGCCTAATTAGAAAATTTCGGATTATCT
This sequence comes from Lissotriton helveticus, assembly GCF_964261635.1. Taxonomy (NCBI): domain Eukaryota; kingdom Metazoa; phylum Chordata; class Amphibia; order Caudata; family Salamandridae; genus Lissotriton; species Lissotriton helveticus. Next base: position 1,139,071,099 of record NC_136061.1, on the reverse strand, counting down.
CATTACAGATAATATGTCACATCGGTCATTCTAGAGCGGAGCCTTGCCCGTTTGTACGTTTACTCACTGGTTACAGTTGTTAAGGTAAGCCCTGACCCGATTACGTGATTATTGTCTAGTACCTCATTAATAACTATACCAGTTGGACTCATTCCCGCTCTGTACCCATATAGGAGTATTTTTGGTCTTCATTTGTGAAGCCACGGTTGATTTAATTTGGCAGAGAACCGGACTTGTTCAGTGAGTATGGTATGCCCGGATGGGCTTGTTGTGGTGCAGATTTTGGTGTATAGTTAGTCACACTGGGTGTGGTTGAGGTAGTTTAATATAAGCAGGCAATCAAATATATTGGACAGGAGTTTGTGGACTCTATATAACTATTGTACATATTGTATATATTTTTGTAGATATCATGTGCAACATATAGTCCTGAGGATGGTCTTGGTGAAAATCATACGTTAAAGACCGAAACGTCGACGACCTTATACCATTTGGTGTTTATTCATCAACGAAAGGATTTGTATATAGAAAACTGATGAATTAATTGATTGATGTAAAAAAGGAACACGCTATGTATATATGTGAATAATACATATGTTACCAATGGTATATCACACTACTGTAAAGGTGTATCGATGAATGTAGTGTTTTTTGTTGCCTAATCATATATAACTTTAATTTTGTAAATTTGAAGATTTGAGTATTGAATTATACATAAAATTGACTGAGATATCACGTTTCTTATTTACAAGGCAGCGTTAAGCCACATAAGTGGCTTTACGCTGCCTTATAAACAAGGCAAAGCCCCTATCGTCACCACAACATCCTGAAAAGTGACGTTGCGGTGGCGCTAGGGGCTAGTAAATATGCTCCTGAGTACCTTAAGGTCTAGTATGAGCCTGAGGCCTCCATCCTTCTTCCGCACAAGGAAGTAATGCAAAAAATACTCTACTTCTCTTTCAAAGCCAGCCCCCGTTTGATGGAACCTTGGCCAGCAGAAAGTCAACTTCTTGCAGCAAGATTGAAGAATGGTCTGCTGACAGTCACTCTGATGTGGAGAGGAGGGAACAGGACAGGGAGGAAATGAAAAGGGGGCTGTAGGTCCTTTGAATGATTTGTAAGACCTATCTGTCTGTCTTGATGGCTTTCTAGCCGGTTAGGAAATGTTGTATCCTGCCTCCTACTGGCTGAGTATGGACCTGTGAGGGCAATTTAATGTGTCTTGGCAGCCACTGCAGCAGGGGAGGAAGAAGTAAAGGAGTGATGTCCCTGCTGGTGCAAATGAACTCGACCATTGCCATGACCTCTACCCTGAAATTCCTGGACCTGCTGCTACTGCTTTGGAGATTGGGAAGGTTGGCAATGTAAATTGGCTAGTTTCTTACATTAATTACTAAACTTCTTGCACTTTCGGTGGATCTGCTTGGTTGGAGACAAAAGCCTCAAGGAATTGTGCCATGGCTTGACTGTCCTTAAATCATTCCAGCATTCAGCCTTCTCCTAAAAAAATCTAGAGCCATTAAAGGGCATATCTTGACATTCCCTGAAAACCCGGTTGATTTCATCTAGATGTGCTTTCTGAGAACTACACCTGTGCAGATAGGTCTGTCCACACAGTTTGGTGTGTCTAAACAAGCACTCAAGATTTACTTTGCCACATTCAATAGGAATATCGGGTCGGAAGTTGGACCTGGTTGAAAGATTTGAGTTAAAAGTTGGCATTCAGTTCAACAGTGGGTAACTGCAAATTAATCATGTCTGCTGCCCTTAACATAACTACTGTGAACGTGGGACTTTGTTATGTTGATGGCCGAAGGTGGCAAGTTTGGCTCAGCTTATGGAGATGTATCTAGCCCATTGGCATTTTGTAAATCTATGTATAACCCATCATCAGTATAGTTAGAGAGGAGCAGGCTGTTCGCCTCCTTATCATTAGTATAATGAGGATCATTTTGCATACCCCAAACCACATCAGAGTTGGATCCAAATACGGCGTGCAACCTCTCATGGTACTGGAATCAAGCCACATGTCGAGCATTAGAGTCTGGTTGTCAATTGACTGGTCATGCCTTTGTGGTTTTATTGCACGATATTGGCCTGGAGTGAGCTGGGAACTGCTCGTGATCAGAAATTAGCATCACGGTCAGAACCAGCACTAGTAGAATCAAAGGAAGGGAACTGCATGGATCTTGCACCCAGAGTGGAAGTATGAACTGGTGCCACAACAAGCCTGAACATGAGTCGATTGGGGTCAGTTGGCACTGAGAGAGGGCAACCAGAGAAAGTCCTGCTGGAGCCCTTGCAACTCTTTGGGGCCCAGAGGGAGCCAGAAGCCACCAAAAAAGCTGAAGCATAGCCTCATGAAGTCTGCAGGTTGCTTCAGGGTCGACAATGGCCAGGGCAATTCAGGGCATGCCAAGACCAGCTGGGGTTGGAAGATGCTGGGTGACACTTTGATTGATGCCTTCATGCCTTCATACCTTCTCGTCTGGTATTGAGTGATGGGTGAGGTTGAGTCCCCCTTTGCCTTCTTGCGCTTATGGTCTATCTTTGACTTTGAGTTATGGGAAGATGTTGAGTAGGAACAGGGCTTCCCAGAGACCAGTTCCTACAGGATCATGCACACATCCCCTGACCTGGAGCAGGGCCAAGTTTCGGATGACACTTTCTTTGTATTTTTTGCCTCCAACTCCCAGATTGCCATTGGTGGATTAAGGTGCATTTGCCACCTGACTCTGAAATAGAGCCCAAGCACTAAAGCCACACATCACCCAGCTCTGTTACCATAATCTGTTTCCTGCAGTCATGGCTTAGCTTGAATCATGTAATTTTTGGGGGCGATATCGTCGCTGGCACACTGTAGGAGCATAGATTTTTTAAGCCATCGCAAAGGCCATCAAAGTTGGGAGTGGAATTCTGGATCTGCATAGAAGAGCATGGAAATAAAGAAATTAACATCAGAGCATATGGGTGGCGCTTATTTGAGGTTTGACTCCCTTTCTGGGGCAGAATGGAGTCATAGCGGAACCACATAGCATTGATTATCACCAGCCATGATCACCAATGAGAAAATTGTTATGGGGATATTCTTAAAGTGAAGAATCTGCAGTTAGAAGCATCCATCAGAAATTAGTGGAATGTGATATTGAGTGGTGCAGTGATGTGATACTGGTAGTCTTGATAACAATTGCTGTGTTAATTATTGGCACTGAACCCTTTCTACCAAAGTTAGGGTATAGGGTTTAGCATCAAAAAGCATGGATGGATGCATGGGAACAACCTTGTACCACCCATGTAACACCCATTTGACGCAAATTAATGCAAAGCAGATTTGCGTTACTTTAACATACAAACCAATGCTAATACCAATTAGATTGGTCTGTAAATCCCAAAATGTGTTTAGCATCAGGTTTGTGTTGAAAAAGTAAAGCTAACCCTAAACCTTTGAGAATCTTGGCCATAGTGTTATAAACTGTGAAAACATAATAGCAGCAGGGCTCATACCTAGACCTAGTAAAATATGTATGCCAGTGACATTCAGGAGTGGGGGACTGAGGGGTGGGTCAAGAGCCGCGAGGGCCCTGAGACGGACCATGTGCACGATGTGGAAACGGGTCCCTTAGTGGCCATCATGCAGAGTTAGTGTGTTAGGTGTATCACCCGAGACGGAATCGAGCAGGTGAGATGGCTCCTGCTGGGCAGGTGTCTAGGAACCGTGGATGATCGTCTTATGCATATTCCCTAAGAGTCTAGGCCATGGGTACTCACAAACTTTCTCTCAGGGGCCAAATTTACAGTGTAGTTTGTGGCCGAGGGCCGCACCGGTGGGGGCGTGGTCAGTGAGAGAGGGGGAGGGACTAGAGACAAAAAATACCTGTGACTATGAGGTTGAACACACGCCCCTGCGGCGGATGTCTTCGTCCACTGAGCCACTAGACCCAGCATACACACATATCTCTCTCTGTCTCCCTCCCTCTCCCTCTTTCTCTCCCTCCCTCTCTTTCTCTACCTCCCTCCCTCTCTCGTCTCCCTCCCTCCCTCCCTCTCTCGTCTCCCTCCCTCCCTCTCTCTGTCTCCCTCACTCTGTCTCCCTCCCACTCTCTTTCTCTCCCTCCCTCTCTCTTTCTCTCCCTCCCTCTCTCTCTCCCTCCCTCTCTCTTTCTCTCCCTCCCTCTCTGTCTCCCTCCCTCTCCCTCCCTCCCTCCGTCTCTCTCCCTCTCCCTCCCTCCCTCCCTCTGTCTCCCTCCCTCTGTCTCCCTCTCTCTCTCTGTCTTCCTCTCTCTCCCTCCTTCTCCCCCTCCGTCTCCCTCCCTCCCTTTGTCTCCCTCCCTCCATATCCCTCTGTCTCCCTGCCTCCTTCTGCCTCCGCCTCCCTCCCACTCCCCTGACTCTCCCTCCCTTCCCTGACTCTCCCTCTCTCTCCCTCCCTCGCCCTCCCCTGACTCTCCCTCCCTCTCCCTCCCTCGCCCTCCCCTGACTCTCCCTCTCTCTCCCTCCCTCGCCCTTCCCTGACTCTCTCCCTCCCTTGACTCTCTCCCTCCCTCTCTCTCTTTCCTTCCCCCTCCCCTGACTCTCTCCCTCCCTCGCCCTCCCCTGACTCTCTGCCTCCCATGACTCTCTCCCTCTCTCGCGCTCCCCTGACTCTCTCACTCCCTCGCCCTCCCCTGACTCTCCCTCCCCTGACTCTCCCTCCCTCGCCCTCTCCTGACTCTTCCTCCCTCTCCCTCTCCTGACTCTCCCTCCCTCGCCCTCCCCTGACTCTCCCTCCCTCGCCCTCTCCTCACTCTTCCTCCCTCTCCCTCCCCTGACTCTCCCTCCCTCGCCCTCCCCTGACTCTCCCTCCCTCGCCCTCTCCTGACTCTTCCTCCCTCTCCCTCTCCTGACTATCTCCCTCTCTCTCCATCACCGTCTCCCTATCTCTGTCAAGGCGAGGTGTAATAATTCTATTAGAAATATCACGAAAAGCAAAAACTATTTGCTGCACACATCGAACCACCTTCCCCAGCCTTCCCAAAATCTGCAGCACATTATTAATGACACCCGAATGTAGAGGCTGCACGAGAGCTGGCTGGACCGCTGCAGCAGAGATCAGGTGTAATCCGGAGGGCAGAGATTCCAAATAAGGCTGGGCTGATTCAAACTTTCATCCCTTCAGTTTCGATAAAATAAATGCTACTCGGGAAGCAAGAGCTGCGCAGAGTGATCTCCAAGTTCATGCTCGGCTCGGTTCAATCAGTCACGGGGTTTGTCCTGATCACTGTAATTGTCCAACAATTCCCCCCTCCCCCCCTCCCCCCCCCTCACTGCGTGGCAGCGCGGGATGAGACAGCTAGCCTGGCGCGCGCACACAGCCGCTTCACAGGTCTTTAAAAGACCATTAAATTGTTAATGAGGGTTTGTTCTGTTTCTCCTCTTCTGAGGCCCCTGCAGCTCCACTCTTTGGCTGGAATCTCCCGGCCCCCCAGAGCAGAGCCTCTCCGAGGCCAGGCTGCATCAACCGGCGGTGTTTACTGACACTCTGGAAAACATTTCTTATTTAAACTGGTACAAGTCTGCAAGGCCTGCGGGCCGCCAAGGAAGGCTTGCCGGGCCGCTGGCGGCCCGCGGGCCGTACTATGAGTACCCCTGGTCTAGGCCTTTGTGTAACATATGATCCATGGGCGGTTCAATCTCCACTTCGCCCCATGTATCTCAGATGTTATGTTATGTTACGTTTGTGAGACTTTTCATAAATTGAGTAACTATACAGGGTTAAATAACCATATTTTCAGAGCCTTTTTGAAAGATAGAAGTCTTGTGGATGTTTTAATATGTAGGGGGAGCCTATTCCCATTAGTGGAAGCACCCAAAATGAAGTTGCGTCTTCACCACGATGCATGTTTATATCTGGCACAATTACAGATTTTGTGGAAAAGGATCTCAGAGACCTTTCAGGAATATACCAGTTCAGGCTGTTCCTCAGAAAAGCGGGACCTTGATTATGTATGGCTTTGTAGGTAATACAAAGCACCTTGAAGATAATTCTAGACCTGATCGGCAGCAATAAAGTTTCCGCAACTGCATGGAAATCGACGTGTTTAGGAATGTTAAGAAGAAGTCGGGCTGGAGTGTTCTGTAACATTTGCAGCTTATTGATCACATAGTGATGGGCATTAAGATACATTGCTCTGCAATAGTCCAGCCTGGAAATTGACAAAGTGGTTACTAATGATTCTTGAAAGTGTGGGGGAATAAAAGCTAGGATTATTTTTATCATCTTCAGAGTATAGCAAACTGTGGAAGAAACATAATTTGCCTGATCAAGGATGGAAAGTTCTTTGTTTATTATGGCATCCAGATTGCGGGCTTTATTGATTGGCTTGGGCAGAGGACCACGCTCTTGAATTCCAGAATGAAGTCCAGAATGAGGAGTTTGCACCAAAGAGCAGCACCTCTGTTTCCCTGAATTCAACTGATGACAATTGTGAACCATCCAGTTACTAACACCCTTCATACATACAGACATACAGCAAAGCAGGCGCCATTTTTTAGCCTTCCTTAACAAGGGATACAACAATGTGTGTGTTGTCTGCGTAGGAGGTAATGGCAAAGCCATGAGATTTAACTTACTCAGCCAAAAGGGTCACATAAATATTGAAGAACATATAGCTGAGCGCAGTGCCCTACGGGACCCCATATGGAAAGAAGAATGATGGAGAAACATAATTGTCCAGTCAGACTGATTGTTCTCGACATAAGAACAAACTGAGAAGTTTCTACACCGCACCGGTTATACTGATATCCTTCAAACGAGACAGTAATTTGTTATGATGGACGGTATCAAATGCCACAGCCAGATCTAATAAAATCTGGGCCGCTTTGTCACCGGAATCTAAAGTTATTCTAATGTCCTCTGTGGCCTTGATTAGTGCGGATTCTGTGCTATGATAAGAGCAGAAGCCGAATTGGGAGTAATCTAATTGGTTGTTAGTTTGAATAAAATCTGCTAGTTGACCGTTCATTAGCTTTTAAATAATCTTGTCCGGCAAAGGAAGACAAGCTATTGGATGATAATTGTTTGGATTAGCCTGGTCCAAGGAAGATTTTTTTTTAGAAGCAAACAAACTGAGGCCTTCTTCCAACCTGTTTCAAGTATGAGCTGGAAGATGTTTGATAAAACTGGGGCAATGGTATCTGTCACAAGGGCAGCGATGCAGGGTGGACAGGGTTCATCGGAGGATCCAGATCTTGCAGCTTTCATCAGCTTCACAACTGTGGGGCCGATTAGGATGGCGGACGGAAATGGGTACTGTCCGCCATGGTGGGGGAAATTTTACTCCCGGCTGCGCCGCGGAGAAACCGCGGTTGGGATTAGGATATTCATGTCACGAAACTCCGACCGCGGCGGACGGATCACAACCAACACCGTCCGCGGTGGACGGAACACAACCAAGTCCGTCCGCGGCGGACGGAGTCCAATGAACAACCACTGCCGCGGACGGAAATGACCGCGGAAAATAAAACATGTACCGCCATACCTGAGAATACTCCGTGGCCGCAATTAGGATAAATCCGCCCGTACCACGGAACTCACAGCCATCCACGTCCGCGGCGGAAACAATGCTACGAGAACCACAGCATCACTGCGGAAGGCCAACACGCACAACATCCCTAGCGCCTAACAAATGTATGAAAGTGCACCGCAAGTCCTAAGCAAACATACGAACATTGACAAGGCCCCCCCCCCAAGCACAAGCCACCATGACACGTCCCAATTATCCAATAATGCACACAAGTCAACACGCCCACCTACCACCTGACTCGCAACAACCATTGAGACACGACTACAAAAAGACACCCCCACTCAACCACAATCCCTTGCACCACAGCATTGCTGCCAGCAAGAGGGCCATTCGAGACACTGCTAACTCACATAAAATCACATAGAAGACACCCACCCACCACCCTACCACACCCACCACACAAACACTCACTACACAAATCCTACACATCACACACCACACACCTGCACCTCCCAACTCACTCAACTCACACACTGAGCACCACACACTATGGCACCCAAAAAAAAAACCAAATTCACAGAGACAGAGTTGCGGGTAATGGTAGATGAAATTATCCGTGTGGAGCCCAACATCTTCGGGGCCCAAGTCCAGCAGACGACCGTGGCGCAAAAGAACCACATGTGGGACAGGATCGTCACTCGGGTGAATGCGTCGGGGACTGTGCCGAGGACGAAGCACGACATTCAGAGGCGGTGGCATGACCTTAAGACCAGGGTCAAGGGCATCCGAGCGAAAAACCACGCCAGAGCCAATCTTACTGGCGGTGGCACACCCCCGGAGCCCATACCCTACACCGATTGGGAGGAGAAGGTGCTGGTGATACTGCACCCAGAGAGCCTAGACGGCCTTGACGAAGGAGAAGAGACTGGTGAGTACAAACCAAGCACCACGATCAGCACGACATGGTCAGGCTCACACAACTGAGAATAAACATCCCCCACGCCCCAACCCATGCACGTCGGACACCAACACACTAACATGTCCATGGCTCCCAACAGGCCCCCATGTTCACAGGGAGGGTGGTGGTGGTGGTGGTGGTGGAGGGTGGGGTGTGTGAGAGGCCCAAACTACAACTCCCAACAGACCCCCATGTTCACGGGGAGGGTGGTGGTGGAGGGTGGGGTGTGTGAGAGGCCCAAACTACAACTCCCAACAGACCCCCATGTGCACGGGGAGGGTGGTGGTGGAGGGTGGGGTGTGTGAGAGGCCCAAACTACAACTCCCAACAGGCCCCCATGTGCACGGGGAGGGTGGTGGTGGAGGGTGGGGTGTGTGAGAGGCCCAAACTACAACTCCCAACAGGCCCCCATGTTCACGGGGAGGGTGGTGGTGGTGGAGGGTGGGGTGTGTGCGACAGGAAACAGAAATGTCTACAAATCAATGTAACCATGTACTGTCCACATTACTGACCAGCTCGATCTTGTCCCTCAGGTGATCGTCAACTGACTGGGGAAAGCAGTACCCGGCCGCCAGCCTCGCCTCCCACACCTACAGGACTCTCTGCTGACGACGACACAGGCAGCTCCGGGGCGGAGGATGGAGCGGGACCAAGCACGCAGCCAGGGCCATCTGGCTCACAGGGACTCCCGGGACCGACCAACGTCGCATGTGTGACTCCCGCGGCACCTGTCTCTGTGATCTGCACAGTCCCCACCACCACCAGTACCACCAGTACCACCAGTACCACCACTACCACCAGCACCACGACTCCTGCCGGTGCCACCCAGCATGACCCAGCGCGCAACGCTGGTCCAACGGCCCCACACACAAGCAGGGTGAGTGGGCCACAAACACAGGCAACGGGACAACTGCCAATCAGGCGAGCCACACACCGCTGGTCAGAGGAGGGACAGCTACCCGAGCCAGTGGCACAGTCCCTACAAGCTCTTGCCAGGTGCCAGGCCTCATACGACCGGTCCCAGGCAAACGCTGATCGTGTTCACCAGGACTCAGTGGACAACACCAACATCCTGCGCGAAATCTCTGGCATCCTTGGCCAGATGTTGGTGATCATGGGCCAGCAGGCAACGATGTGGAGGGAATGGGTTGGCCGGAACAACCCCCCCCCCTCCACCAAGTGTGTCAGCGCCACCGCCACCGTCACCTCCGCCTCCCCCGTCACCTCCGCCTCCGCCTCCACCGCCGCCACCACCACCTGAGCCCCTGGCAACGGATGTGGCCCATCACCAACCTGCCCTCCCAGCTGACTCTGTACCACCTCCGAGACGGAGGGGGCGGCCGAGGCAGGAAGTGGCTGAGAGCAGTGTTGGAGCGCCAGGCACACGCTCCAAGAGGGGACGACCTTGACAATGCCACTGCCTGTGCCAGACATTCACCCTGCAAACCATCCTGTCCCACATAGACAATCATTGCCACTGGTCTGCTGGACTAGCCTGACACCCCCCAATGTGGTGTCAGCACGGACATTTCATCTGCCATTACCTTCAACTCCAACTCCCTCCCCCCCACTTACTTGTAAATATTCACCAGCACAAAAGCACAACCTGTCAATAAATTGCATTTACTCACACAATGATGTTTTGCCTCCATGTTTATTCACATGATTGCCATCAGATACAGACGTAAACAGGTACAGGGATCATAGTCGCACATGATTATGGCGCTGCGGGAGTGACCTAGAGAAAACCAGAGACAGCAAACACACGTCAGTAAAGAGATTCACACACATCACAACACAATGCACAGCAACATTACACAAACGACAACCATCACACAAGCATGGGATGGGAGCACACACATCATGGACACTCCTATGTCCAAAGACATGAAGACACACATGTGCAACCATCACAAACCACACCCAGCTGATTAACCCCATATCCACACAACACCAGAAAACATACATGAGGCATTGTCAACCGCCACTAGAGGTAGATACTCACATTCAAGGGAAGTAGCGATCAATGAGCTGGCGCCTCTGGTCCACACCTTCCTCCTCACCACTATCCTCATCAGTCGACATGGGTGGGATGGGAGGCTGAGGAACTCCTTCGTCTTCAGGGTCCAACAGCAGTTCAATGTCATTGCGTACTGCCAGGTTGTGGAGCATGCAGCAGGCAATCACGATCTTGCATACTTTTCCTGGTGAGTAAGGCAGGGCCCCTCCGGTCTTATCGAGGCACCGAAACCTAGACTTGAGCAGTCCAAAGGTACGTTCGATGACTCTCCGTGTCCTTCCATGTGCCTCATTGTACCGCATTTCACCCGCCGTCCTCGGATTACGTAGGGGACTGAGGAGCCAGGGCCGGTTTGGGTAAGCCGAGTCGCCTATGTAGGGGGATGACAGAGACAAACATCAGAACAAGATATGGTGGGTACCCCATGCAACACAGAGATCACTAGAGTCCCCACTGCACACTCACCAACAAGCCACGCTTGACCGGGTGGCAGATTTGCCATGAGTCGTGGGACATTGCTGGTCCGCATGATGTGGGCGTCATGTGCGGATCCAGGAAATCTTGCACACACATGGGAGATGATGTTGCTCGCCAGGCACACCATCTGCACGTTCAGCGAATGAAAGTGTTTGCGATTCCTGAACACTTGTTCGCGTGCCCGTGGTGGAATGAGCGCGATGTGCGTGCCATCAATTGAGCCCACAACGTGAGGTATGTGGCCCAGTGCATAGAAACCAGCTTTGACAGCTGGCAACTCTTCCGGACGTGGGAAATGTATGTACTCATCCTTGTACAGCATCATAGCTGTTAACACATCCCGAAGAACCGTGCTGAACATGGCCTGTGACATCCCCCCGGCACCTCCAACTGTATACTGAAATGTGCCAGTAGCGAAGAAATGTAGTACCGCCATGACCTTTGCAGTGGGTGTAAACGAGCCAGGATACGTTCTACGTGGCTGCAGATGAGGAGACAATTGAGCCACAAGCTCCAGCAACCGACGTCGATCCAGCCTGAATTTCCGAATCACCTCCTCGTCTACCATATCCTCCAGCAGAGTGTATGGGCGATGCACATTTGGAGCCCTCCTGTGTGGGAGAGAGATGTAACTTAGGTCAACTTACAAACGACGCATACGTGTACAACTCCATCACATGTGTACCTTACTGACAAAACTTCAGTCGTCACCCTAATGTATCGTAGACACATCACAGACACTCATGCAACTGCATTCACACAAACGATAAGTTTACACACGCCATGTCATCAAGCACAAATGCCACCACCAATGATGATGTGCATACGGTAATGACATGCATGGTGACACAACGTAGAAATCACATACACGGAATGCATGTGTACCACCACCACTGTAGTCACCTCGACACAACAAGAAACTGACAACAGATGCATTAATTGGCCACACAGCCGTGATGTACTGTGTAGTTGTGAAGATGTAACAACGTCTGTAGGGTCAAACCCGACGTCAACACGTACAAATGCACATCTGTTGCCCATTGTGTGCCGACCGATGTCCATTGTATGGACACACATGCTATATTGTATGACATATGACCTTTCACAATCACGCTCACATCCCTCATGACGCAACTGCACACAACACATCACGGTGCAGCGTCTGACAAGATCACATATTTGGCGCCGCCATGGCGGTGCTCAACTTCCGCTACTTCCCAAAGGCCATATGCGGCCTGCGTCCCTCTTCCCATTGGCTGCATGTGCAGGGACCGTCACGGGCACACATCGGCAACCGCACGTGCAAGCCTCAGGCACGGATGCTTCAGTTGCAACATTGTACTATCACTGGCGCCTCCATGGCGGTGCACGTACACAGCGGGGGAGGTGCAGGCCTATACACCCTGCAGATGTACTCAATGGACATGCCAGTTCATGACCCCCCTTACAGTCACCTTGCATCATCCACCGTACACCGGCCGGAGCGGCCGGCCCATGAACAACCGCCGGTCCCGGCCATGAACAACCGCCGGTCCCGGCCATGAACAACCGCCGGTCCTGGCCATGAACAACCGCCGGGTCGGCCATGAACAACCGCCGGTCCCGGCCATGAACAACCGCCGGTCCCGGCCATGAACAACCGCCGGTCCCGCCCATGAACAACCGCCGGTCCCGGCCATGAACAACCGCCGGTCCCGGCCATGAACAACCGCCGGTCCCGGCCATGAACAACCGCCGGTCCCGGCCATGAACAACCACCGTGCCCGGCCATGGCGGTTGTATTCATGGCCGGGCACGGCGGTTGTTCATGGGCCGGCCGCTCCGGCCGGTGTACGGTGGATGATGCAAGGTGACTGTAAGGGGGGTCATGAACTGGCATGTCCATTGAGTACATCTGCAGGGTGTATAGGCCTGCACCTCCCCCGCTGTGTACGTGCACCGCCATGGAGGCGCCAGTGATAGTACATTGTTGCAACTGAAGCATCCGTGCCTGAAGCTTGCACGTGCGGTTGCCGATGTGTGCCCGTGACGGTCCCTGCACATGCAGCCAATGGGAAGAGGGACGCTGGCCGCATACGGCCAATCGCAAGTAGCGGAAGCTGTGCACCGCAACAACAGGGCCAGTCATTGGCCCATTTCACGATCACGCTTCCAGGGCTGACCAATTGCTGGCGACGTATGCCACTGACACGTGCTGAGGGCCCTATATATGTGTCTTGGCCAAAATGAAACTTCCTACCCTGGGGACCAGTGCTGTCTGTGACCATCACCTCGACCTGCTGCTGCTGCTGCTGAGCTGACCACCGACTGCTGCCTGTGACCATCACCTCGACCTGCTGCTGCTGCTGCTGAGCTGACTACCGACTGCTGCTCTAGTGCCATACTCCGTGATCTTGCCATGTCGAGTGGCAAAGAGATCCGGTCTCGACCCTTCACCGCCGCGGAGCTTGATGTCCTCGTGGACGGTGTACTCCGCAACTATGGACGCCTCTACGGCGCACCGGGACGGGTGGTAAGTGCAGTGTGGGACATGTTGGTGTGCATGAGGGGGCCAAATGATCAGGCCTATTTCTATCTTAGCTGTGTAGTGTGGGCTAGACATATGTTCCTGATTCTGCATGGCTGCTGACAGTAACGTCTTGCCCCTATGTGTGTGACAGGCCACCTGTCCACTGACTTAAACCCTTTTGTCTCCCATCATGGTAGGTCAAGCTGCACCTTCGCAAGGACCTGTGGAGGACCATAGCACGGGAAGTACGGGCATTGGGGGTGTGCAACAGACGACATACACACTGCCACAAACGCTGGGACGACATTTCCAGGCTGAGCAAGAATGTAGCGGAAGTAACACTGGGCCTGATTCCAAGGACGCCCCGTCTGGCCCGACGCTCCATGACCCCTCTCATGCACCGTATCATTGCAGTGACGCATCCTGAACTGGCCGAACGTCTGAGTGCCGATCAACAGCAAACTAGCGGTGAGCATACTGTCTGTGTAGGAAACTTGTGAGTGCTATGCATGTATTGGTGCACAGACACACTATTGAGTTCCGTGTTGCGTATGTATGCCTGTGATGGCATTTTGGTCCCATTGGGTGGTACTCATTTGACATCCAGGTCCGCCATGTTGACACGCCACTTGCTTAGTAGTTGAGTGTTAAAGCACATCCCCTAGTGGTCCATGGCCCCATGGCAGAAAATGTGAGGATGACTGGTAGGGGTGGGCCATGTGCAGGATGAGGGCTCATAAACCTTTGTCTGCTATGTGATTTGGCTATCCTGTTCCTTCTGTACGTGAGTGTGCCCATGACTCACACATCTTTTCTGTGCATTTCAGCTTTGCCAGAGGACACTCAGCCACAGACGGTGGAGAGTAGCCGAGGAAATGAGTCCGGATCAGACTTCGCACACACGCAGACTGACACGGAGGAGGCCAGCGCCGGAGAGGGGGACAGGACCGTCCCTGAGGACTCGCATGTGGAGACACCATCGTCCTCCTCGTCGGACACTCTTGGTGAGCCTGCACTGTTGTCACAGACTGGGAGTGGGCACTCATCACCTTCTGTCGGAAGACAGCACACAGGGCCCACACTTCCGCCAACTGCACCATGTATTGTTCGTGGCTGGAGGAGTAGGGGGAGCAGAGTGGCGTTCGGTGCAGGCACCGCTGCCCCTGCCATGGTGAGCCAAAATGCACTGTGTGCTGAGGCCGTTGATCTGCTGCGACAGCTGTGTGTGGGGCAGACCAATATGACAAATGCTTTCCAGGACCATGATAGGAAGTTGGGGCAGGTGGTGGCATTCATGGAAGGGATGCATGGCGATCTTGCAGGTCTACACAGGACAGTGCAGTCATTGGCAAGCAGTGTGTCGTCTGCAATAGTACAGTCGAATGAACAGGGTGCTACTTCTGTTTCCCCATCTACACCGCTGGATGTCTCAGGGGGTAGTGATTATTCAGAGCAGGACTCAAATACAGGTTATTGCACTAGAAGCAGCGTCAGACAGCACGTCAGGGCACGCAGGGCACAGACCCCATCCCCTAGATCAGCTAAATCTGTTCACGTAGACGACGTCAGATGCACTGGAGTACACACACAGGATCCACAAGTGTTGTTGGGGGACATGCCTTCCGGAGCTACACAGGCATTCAACACGAAAGGTACTCCCAAGGCAAGGGATACTCACATGTCCATGGACTGTTCCTTGGACAAGGCCAGTCAGAAGACAAAGGCACCTACTAAGAGCAGGGAGACTCCCAAGAGCAGGCCCACAGCAGAGGTAAGGGACACTCCCAAGGACAGTGAGAAGACTAAGGCACCTACTAAGAGCAGGGAGACTCCCAAGAGCAGGCCCACAGCAGTGGATAGGAACACTCACAAGGACAGTGAGAAGACTAAGGCACCTACTGAGAGCAGGGAGACTCCCAAGAGCAGGCCCACAGCAGAGGTAAGGGACACTCCCAAGGACAGTGAGAAGACTAAGGCACCTACTAAGAGCAGGGAGACTCCCAAGAGCAGGCCCACAGCAGTGGATAGGAACACTCACAAGGACAGTGAGAAGACTAAGGCACCTACTAAGAGCAGGGAGACTCCCAAGAGCAGGCCCACAGCAGTGGATAGGAACACTCCCAAGGACAGGGACACACACAGGGAGCAGGTGTCTGCTGGAGGCAGGTGCACCACAGACGACAAGTCTGCTGGCAGGAACAGGGCGGCGAGCAGGGCACAGGCTACATCCAGAGACAACACTCCACCTAAGGATAAGGCACATCCTACGGACAAGGCATCTAGCATGGACAATGGCGCTATCAAGGACAGGCATACTTCACCCCTGGCTGCACTGAGGCTGATGTTTTCTACTAAACGCCAAACTGATGTCTCCGCGGCGGAGTCCCCCCATACCTCCACTCCCATCCAGGCCAGTCAGAAGCAGAGGAGGGTGTCCCCTGTTGTTGCATCCCCCATTACACATCATTCCGAGTCCAGGCGGCAGGCACAGAGCAAACGACAAGCAGGCTTCAGCACGTCCCCCGAAACCAGATCCCCGGCAGCAGTTGCTCCACCTATGCTGGGTGGTGATTCTTTGGAGTCCCCACCACTTGGCAGTCCTGTCCTGTCCAGGGTGCACTCACACCTCCCTAAGAAACGCAGACACACACCATTGACACCTGCCAACCCCGATTTGGCTCTAGGTGAGCTATCCCCAGCTCCCAGGCCCACCCTGCCTCCTGGCCCATACAGCCCTGTGGCTCATCATTTCAGTTGTCCCAGTGGCGCTGGTGCAGTTGACTCTCATGTATCAGATGGTGGCACAGTGTCAGTTGTGCCCTCTCCTGTTGCAGGTCCTGGCAGTGTATCTGGGTCTATGGCTCACGTGTCAGTTAGAAGATCTGTGGCTGTGTTGCACACTCCTGTTTCTGGTGCTGGCAGTCTGTCTGGGTCAGTGGCTCACGTGTCAGTGACTACATCTGTGGCTGTGTGTCACACTCCTGTTGCTGGTGCTGCCAGTGTGTCTGGGTCCGTGGCCCATGTGTGTGTCACTCGGGCTGTGGCTGTGTCTCACACTCCTGTTGCTGGTGCTGCCAGTGTGTCTGGGTCCGTGGCCCATGTGTGTGTCACTCGGGCTGTGGCTGTGTCTCACACTCCTGTTGCTGGTGCTGCCAGTGTGTCTGGGTCCGTGGCCCATGTGTGTGTCACTCGGGCTGTGGCTGTGTCTCACACTCCTGTTGCTGGTGCTGCCAGTGTGTCTGGGTCCGTGGCCCATGTGTGTGTCACTCGGGCTGTGGCTGTGTCTCACACTCCTGTTGCTGGTGCTGCCAGTGTGTCCGAGGCAGGTAGTTCACGCAGTCCCCCTGAATCTGTGATGTGAGGTGCTGTACACTTCACTCAAATGTTACTTCACATGGTGTGTCCATTGAGAACTGCGTGGCACTCTTGTGGTCCCTGTGACGGGTTGGTAGGGACACGTAGTTGTGCTGCCTCTGATGTACCTGCTCTGTAATGCACAATGCCCTGTTGATGCTCTGATACTGCATACTGCCCTCTCGTTACCTGCTGTGATGTACCTGCTCTGTACTGCACAATGCCCTGTTGATGCTCTGATACTGCATGCTGCCCTCTCGTTACCTGCTGTGATGTACCTGCTCTGTACTGCACAATGCCCTGTTGATGCTCTGATACTGCATACTGCCCCTCTCACGTGCTGCCTCTGATGGGCATGTTCTGTGCAATGGACTGTTGATGCACTTTGGCCCTCTCACGTGCTGCCTCTGATGGACCTGTTCTGTGCAATGGACTGTTGATGCACTTTGGCCCTCTCACGTGCTGCCTCTGATGGGCCTGTTCTGTGCAATGGACTGTTGATGCACTTTGGCCCTCTCACGTGCTGCCTCTGATGGGCCTGTTCTGTGCAATGGACTGTTGATGCACTTTGGCCCTCTCACGTGCTGCCTCTGATGGGCCTGTTCTGTGCAATGGACTGTTGATGCACTTTGCCCCTCTCACGTGCTGCCTCTGATGGGCCTGTTCTGTGCAATGGACTGTTGATGCACTTTGCCCCTCTCACGTGCTGCCTCTGATGTACCTGCTCTGTACTGCACAATGCCCTGTTGATGCTCTGATACTGCATACTGCCCTCTCGTTACCTGCTGTGATGTACCTGCTCTGTACTGCACAATGCCCTGTTGATGCTCTGATACTGCATACTGCCCTCTCGTTACCTGCTGTGATGTACCTGCTCTGTACTGCACAATGCCCTGTTGATGCTCTGATACTGCATGCTGCCCTCTCGTTGCCTGCTATGTTGTACCTGCTCTGGTGCCCACTTTGCCCATGCTCACGCATACACTGTGATTTGACCCCTATTTTGGACAATAAAGGTAGTCTATCAAGTCTCGTGGTCTGTCGTTGTCATTCCTGCTTGCGTACTGCAAATGTGTATTCGTATATGCTTCTCATCAGTGGTTTCGGTAACATGACACTCCCCCTCCCTACGTCACGTCCCTTGCTGGTATTCCCCTCCAGACAGCCAATGGTTTGTACCTTACCTGCGTCGTCGTCCATAGTAGGCCATGACTAGGACGTGGTGGATCGCGAAGAGCATCGGGAAAGCGTGTAGCGCCGGGTCCATGGTGGTGGTCAGCTTGCGGTGGGTATCTCGGCTGTGTCACCTATGTTCGCTGTGGGGATTCCGCCGTGTTAAGACAGGTTGTTTTTCCGCTGCGGTTTTATGTGTGTTTTCCGCCATCTTGATTTGGGGGACGGTCTTAGACGTCAGTGCGTACGGCGGAGCGTCCGGATGTGTTCCGTCCGCCGCGTGGTCGTGTGTAGTTGGCCGGCGGAGCGTGCTTTTCCGTCGCGGACGGAAATTTGACACGTTTTCCTATCCTGATATGGCGGACGGAGTATCCGCGGCAGGCGGACACGGAAAAGGCTTTTTCCGCCTACTCACGGGCCGCGGTGGCTCTTCCGTCCGCCATCCTGATCGACCCCTGTGTCTGTAGATGAAGAAGTGAAGGCTGCAAAGCTGGGAGCAGGTGTTGTCAGATCAAGAGGAATCTGGTCACTTGGGCTGCAGTCTGACGAGTAGCAAATGTGTTGAAAATGTTGTCAACTTTATCATAAAAGAAACTGGCAACCGCATTATAAAAGGACAGACTGGAATTGGTAGCTTTGGTGTCTAGTTTGATTGTTAGTTTAGTGATTGTTAAAAAAAAGAGTTCTTTGGATGAATTCTTTGGCAATTCAATTTTCTGAGTAAAGTAAAAAGTCTTTGCTGCAAAAAGTTTGGTTTTATAAGTGGCCCAGGCAGGTCTTGTATTTGATATTTTCGACTTGGTTGTAGTTTTGGCACCATTTTTGTCCTGCCTTCTGCAGCTCTGCTTAGTGGATCTCAAATCCACTGTGAACCAGGGTTAAGTTGGCCGTGTTTTGAGGGGCCAGAGATCGGGTGGCTGAGTCTAGCCATTGTGAATATTGAGCAACTGCTGTACTGGATTATCAGAAAAAATAGGATGTGAGTCTGTTAGATGGGAGGATAAGTTTCCCACATCAACTTTGTGCCAGGCCTGAGTGACGATTGGGTTATAAGTGTCTGGACGAGAATATGAAGGCAGACTACTGTGGATGTGAAAAAAGATGGCGTTGTGATCCGAAGAGGCTAATGGGAAGCCGGCTAATGGGAGGACACTTATAATGCGAATGGAAGGGTTATTGGTAAGAATACCATCTAGTGTATGCCCAGCTGAGTGAGTGGGACCCATAATCAATTGTGTCAGGCACATGGCGGTCATATTCTGGAGAAGATCAGAAGTGTCTGAATTGTCTAGAGTCTCAAGGTGAAAGTTAAAGTCACCAAGTACTATATAATTGATACAGAGAATGTCGGACTCTAAAAGGCTGTTCAAATCATTTAAAAATGTGGCATGGGGGCCAGAAGCTCTATACACCGCGTTCCTTTGATAGAATGTGATTTGGAGACTGTGATATTAAAACCAAGGACCTCGCAGTAAGGAGTTGATGTAGGGTCAACACGCAGTGTTAGATTGGACTTGTAAATTACCGCTAGGCCTCCTCCTCTTTTGAGTGGTCTGCCTAGCTGAAATATATTATAGTTCTTTAGGACAGCTACTAAAATATCTAGATTAGACGATGGGTCGCCCCTGTTTCTGTAGTAAATGCTATAGAAACATTGTGCGTTTTCATAAAAAGATGAAACTCTATGCTATGTATAGTCAGAGATCTTCCATTTAAAAGCACACAACTTAGCTGAGTACTATCATTAATATGGGGATTATGAGAAGTTATAGAGTCGTTAATAGAATGGCCACTATATAATAATAATAATCCATACTTATAAAGCGAGAACATGTCATTGCTCAAGGTTTCAAGGCGCTGGGGCCCATCTTGGAGATTAAGTGGGCTATTGCCCAGAGTCATATGGTGCTGAGCTAAGCTGCCGCCGGCAATCAAACCTTGAGCCCAGTGCTCCAGTGTCAGCCACTCTCACCGCTGCGCCACACCTCTTATGTCCCAACCACTAGCATGTATTAGAGATGTTAGACAGTAACCACAGGTGGGACAAGTATCATTAGGATTGAGAGAAGAACTATATGTGTCAAGTAGCACAGGGGCTGAGCACTTACCATGCAATAAAAGATCCTTCCTGGAATAAGATAGTTGGCTTAGCGTCTGTGTGAAAAGACCAGGGAGACTGGCACTTGGCACAGTACGGATGCAGAAGGGCTTGCCTTTGGTGCACCTTTGGCGTGCCAGCCGCACACGGACTCTCTGGTGGTGTGATTAAATGGGCCATCATAGGCAGAGGTCGTGTCCGTGGGCGTGGCTAGTGTGGCCTGCTGGGCGAGGCCGGAAAAAGATTGGGAAAAGCAAACACTGAACTGGGGTCTAGCAACCCCTGAGACGTGTCTGCAGGCTCCCCTGCAGACCGTCATTACTAGTAAAATAAATTAGAACTTAGAGAAATGGGTGACCATTTAAAACATAAAATCAATAAAAAAGGGCTGTTGCCCTTCCGACAAGAGCGCGATCGCTATTAGTATCCTCTAGCTCGGGACACATCCCAAAGATGGCAGAAGATTCTGCCTAATGGAAAGAAAAGTCATGGTTGCAGGTCAGTTCCTTTTTGAATGGCACCAAGAAGCGCATTGTGCATCAGAATGTAGCTTGTCCCCAATTATCGATCAAGGTGTTGTAAGTGTGCAGTGTGCCATTGGAGTACAGGTCTCATCGTGAGCACCCCTGCATCAATTAACGCTCAGTGATTGCGGTGCATGGTCAGTGTTTTGGAATGCGGGGTAGGCCAGAGTGGGATCTCTGGAGATTATGGTGCACATGGTTACGCCCATCTCATGCATGAGTGCCAGCATCCTCTTGCTAAGTGTATCCCCCTAAGGGTCGCAGCGTGTATAGGGGCAGTCTCCATCACTGCCTCATAAAAAGAAACAGGCTCCATCGTACATGACAGCTCTAGCCACATATCCCTGACACCTGCCGCCAGACAAATCACCGGCCATTGCAGTTGTGCCACTAAACAGTATTATTCATAGTGCAGTGTACAAAGCCGTCCAGAGTCTATTGGTCATTCCAATGTAGTGAGTACCACCCATCTTCTACCTGGGACCCAGATTAGTTGGCAGAGTAACACATTCAGCTCTTGAAAGAATTGCATTGGTAGCAAATGAGGTAGCATTGCAAAATAGTAAAGGACTCTAGGTAGTGTAAGAAATGTGGGTTTCTGGTTGAGAGGGGAAAACCCTAACCAAGCAGGGACCACAATCCTTGACAGGGGGAAGTCACAAGCAACCCTAAATTAACCATGTGCTCAACCCGCTGATAGCCTGGCACAGAGCAGTCATGCTTAACTTAGAGGCAATGTGTAAACACCTCACCAAACGGATCCCAAACAATATTAGAAAAATCCAATCAGTAGAACCGGAGATATGCAATTTTAAAGATTTTAGTGAACACAGCTCCAATAAGTCCAAAGCGCCAACTGTGATTATCTGGTCGTGCTGGACAGGGAAAAAGTCATAAGTTCAGGTCGACAGCTATGAAATGCGCCTAACTACAGAGACCCAATTTAGCCTGCTGAACAAGAAAACCTTAAATCCGGCTCTGCCGAGTATTGCGAGTTCCCGCGTTGAGGATGCATTGGGTGAAGATATTGGCACGGGTCTTCAATGTGCCTGTACGTGTGGTTTTCCCTCTTCCTGGGCCATGGCTATTATTATCCCTATTTTTAAATGGGCTCAAGGGATGACCCCGCATGTTACAGACCTATTTTGCTTTTAGACTTGGCTGCCGAAATCATGGGGAAAGTGATTTTGGATCATCTATCAGTATGGCTAGGTAATTTTTATGTTATTTCTGATCTACAGTATGGTTTCAGGCAAGGTAAAGGGATGCTCAACCAATGTATCAAACTGCACCTGGTGGATGGGAAATACACAATTACTAAAAAGGGTACCTTGCATATGGCTTCCCGCTGATAGCCTGGCACAGAGCAGTCATGCTTAACTTAGAGGCAATGTGTAAACACCTCACCAAACGGATCCCAAACAATATTAGAAAAATCCAATCAGTAGAACCGGAGATATGCAATTTTAAAGATTTTAGTGAACACAGCTCCAATAAGTCCAAAGCGCCAACTGTGATTATCTGGTCGTGCTGGACAGGGAAAAAGTCATAAGTTCAGGTCGACAGCTATGAAATGCGCCTAACTACAGAGACCCAATTTAGCCTGCTGAACAAGAAAACCTTAAATCCGGCTCTGCCGAGTATTGCGAGTTCCCGCGTTGAGGATGCATTGGGTGAAGATATTGGCACGGGTCTTCAATGTGCCTGTACGTGTGGTTTTCCCTCTTCCTGGGCCATGGCTATTATTATCCCTATTTTTAAATGGGCTCAAGGGATGACCCCGCATGTTACAGACCTATTTTGCTTTTAGACTTGGCTGCCGAAATCATGGGGAAAGTGATTTTGGATCATCTATCAGTATGGCTAGGTAATTTTTATGTTATTTCTGATCTACAGTATGGTTTCAGGCAAGGTAAAGGGATGCTCAACCAATGTATCAAACTGCACCTGGTGGATGGGAAATACACAATTACTAAAAAGGGTACCTTGCATATGGCTTCCGTGGACCTAACGTCAGCGCTTGACCGTGTAAATAGATTCAAGCTGTGGCTGACTCTCCGGGATCTCGGTCTGGACATAGATCTGGTGGCCTTCCTACATGCCGCCCATAACATAACGGCGGCTCTGAGATTTAATGAGGATGGTGGCGTGACGGACTACTGAGAGGTCAGGAGAGGGGTCAGGCAGGGGTGCATTTTAGCACACTGCTGTTCACGCTTTATATTAATAAGCTAGGTGACATTCTTTCATCCAGTTGTAAAGACATCCAGAGAGCTGGGACTAAGATGATTCCTGCACTCTTGTACGCAGACGATGTGGAGCTGTTTGCCAAGGATTGCTGTAGGTCTCCAAAAACCTATAAATGGTTTTATAGATTTTATAGATTCACTTGATCTAGCCACAAATTTTTCGAAATCACATACCATGACGATAGGTACCTGGAAGGCTGTCAGGTCCAAGTCTTTCTGTAAGGGGTTTTAACAAAATTGTCACCCTTCCCGTATCTGGGGGTGTTGTTTGATGACCGAGGGACCTGGTCTGTGCAAAGATTATGTAAAAAAACGACCTGGCAAGAGCAGCAGGAACTACTATGGATTTTTCCCAAAAAGTTGGGGTCAAACCCCATCTCCGCCCTGCTTGAGGTGTACAGAATTTGTTTTACCCCTATGGCCACGTATGGGTGTGATGTCTGGGGTTATAAAGATGTGAGGGACATCCAGGGGGAAGAAAATAAGTTCATGAGCAAACTTCTCGCTGTTCCCCCCACCTTTACGGCGTTTCGTTTACATGAGGAGCTTGCTTGGGGTACATCTCTGACCTTATTGCTGTTGCGCCCCTGCTGCGTTGGCTGAGAATCTGGTCCTCTCCCACCCCTACCTTAAATCAACTTGTCATAGCAGACTGCCCTGCACACAAGGGGGCCTTATGCATCCCCTGGTTAAAGTACATTATGGAGCAAATTAAATGGTTAGGCTGCCCTCACCTGTATGCAACCCTAGGCCTTATGGCCGGTAGCCATCAGGGACATCAAACATCAGTTTCTGGCCAAACAGCAGGGGCTAAGGCAAGGCAAGGAACGGAACTGGCCAAGCCTACTGTGAGAAGGTTTGTTAGACTGAGTCTGAGTTCACAGGTACAGCCTTATTTGTTACTGGTTACTAACGTAAACCATTCCTTTGTGTTAACCAGATTTGGACACGAAACCCGGTGCTCTAAAGCCTTGTCCCTGTGACAACTTCTCAGAGCAGGATACTCATCATTTTATCTTTTTTGTGATTTTTATGACCCCTTGCAAAAAAGTTAATACCCCTGCTGCTCAGAATTGGTCAAGTAAGGCCAGCATTACTATACCTACAAATGCTTTCCTCTCCCATGGTCTGCATCGGGGTCGCACGTTTTTAACAGGGGCCTTAAGCCATAGGAAGAGGTTGTCTTTGCTGTAGTCAGGCTGTATCTGTTTAATGTGCACTAGGAATTATATGTGTCAACTCTGTGTCCGTCATGTCAACTATCCAGTCTGTCTATCAAGATAATGTCTCATTACCTTTGCACTTTACTTGTATTTTATATTCATTATAGCACTCAAGGCTGTTTTTTAATAATGAGCTTTTATCCTTATTTGTCTGTATTGTCCATTTTAGCTATATTCACCTGTGTGATTTAGATTTTTAATTGTACATGTGGAATCTTTTAAGCTACAGTACTTTTATCAAATGTTTTTTCTTTTTTTTTAAATATTTGCTTCTATGGCTTTCAGTGGCCGAATAAAGTATCTTTTGACTTTGACTTGGCATCGCGGAGCTGCGTCGATGCATCGCTTCCGAGGAGCTGTGAGACTGCGATGTGAGGTCCTGTGTTGTCATCAAGGATCCCGTCAACAAGGGCTTGTGATGCAAAGTCCGGCGTTGAGGATGCGTTGCGCAGCAGAGGAGATGAATCAGTTCCGTGGAGCTGCGAGGTTGCAATGCAGAGTTCAGATACTGGCAAAAGTCCAAGCAGTCGAGCGATGCATCAGTTCTGCTCGAGTTTGCATGGCGCACCAGAGGAGATGCTTCGGTTCTGTTGGATCCACAGGTGGGCTGGGAGAGCACCTTCAAACCCACTTCCAGGTGTCCAGTACTGGGATGCCACCACTTGGCAGGGTAGGACACACAGTTGCAGAGTCCGGGTGCTAGTCATAAGAGAGTTGGCCCTTGGAGTCACACTAGAGGTCCTGGGTACAGGTTGCAGGACAAGTCCTTCCTCACTCAGGTATGAGGGTACGATGTGAGCACAGAAGAGCAGGCAGTCCTTCGGGGCAACAGTCCAGCAGAGTGGCAGTCCTTGCAGCAGCACAGCAGTCCCTCTTCCTGGCACAGTCTTCCAAAGGTCCAGAAGTGTACTAAAGAGTTGGTGTCTAAGGTCCAATATTTATACCTGGTGCCTCCTTTGAAGTGGGAGAAGCTTCTAGAGGTTTTCCTTTAAAATGCACAGGTTTTCTGCTTCCCCTGCCCTGGCTCCAGACTAGCTACAGGGGGCATACAGTCATTTGTGTGAAGGTGTAAGTGGGACTGTGCCTAACTTCACCCTGCTATCCTGCCAGTGATGAACCAACTAGGCATTTTTAAAATTGTAATAAAAAGCCTTTACAATTCCAAAGACACCAAACATGAACTGTTAACCTGCCCCCATTTGAAAGTTATTAAATGTAATAAGGTAACTACAATGTTACCCTATGATAGAGGTAGGCCATGCAATAGTGAAAAATGAATGTAAGAGATTTTCACTATCAGTACATGTAAAACTTAAAGTACATGTCCTTTTTTAAAAACATTGTCCCTTGTCCTCTGGGCTGTTTAGGGCCTACCCTAGGGGTGATGTATATGTATACATAAGGCAAACAAAAACAAGAACAGAAAAATATAGAGGACTAAGGCAAAATTTGGGGGAAGACCACCTTAAGGCTCGCAGGTCCAACAGGTAGTACTAGTAATAGCATTTTGCTATGGCAATGCTGCCCATTGGTGATAGTGGTAGTGTGCACCAGAAGGGCATGGTTTGTTGGGCATTAGTCACGAGTTCGCCAGTGAAGAACCAGGTTTTGTTTCTGTAGACTTGTACCTCCAGGGTTCCTAAATGTGTCAGCCTCACATTGTATTGTTGGGGTCCGTGTAGGTCCAATAGGGGGTTGCAGTGCCTCATGTAGTGGGAATAAGCATGATTTATTACAGATAGCCGACTATCCGGATATCCGGTCAAGGCGCCTTAGTAGGGCAGACACCTACTATAAAGATCACACCGGTTGGTGGAAATACAGCAGTGCATCATCTGCATATAGAGATATGAAGTGTGTGACATGGAATAGACAGATAGCCCAGTGTATGCACAAATGCAGTTTAGCACATTAAAGCCAAACCCATTGGCTTTGAAATTGCTGGGGGAAAAGTTGCAAAAATGGATTATATTCTATGTTGAATGCAAAAGGGAGATATACAATTGAATGTGACAAACAGTGAGTTGATCGAGTGTAATTTCGGAAGTAAAATAGTTTCTCATGCATTCTAATGGAAGCATCTCCTAGGCAGTGGAATAATAGATCAAACAGCCAAAAGCAAGAGCTTTCCAAGAAATACCTCTGTGTGTGAAACCAAAGCCGACTCTATGGTAATAATACGCTGTGCAGACAGCTGTGCTGTCAAACCAGACCAAAAGAGACACTTGCTGACACTTTTCTTTAGCAAATGACACTATGGTGGTCCAACAGTACATATAAAAGCCATTTACCAAAGCTCCTCACTGCATTACTTCCCTGCACCTCATATATTCCACCTCTACATCAGGCTTTCCAGTTCTGCTCTTTTTGCATTTGCCATCCTGAGTGGGACGGGTATGCCCAGACGTGGGCCCCGTGCTCTCCATGCCACAGGAGCCAAGCTATCCTGGCTGATGAGGGGTGAAATGCCAAAACTAGTCCTAGGATGCTTGTTTCCAGTCCAGGGAGGACCTGGCCTGGCTGTTCGGGCTGGACTATTCTCATTAGGCGCAGGGTCAAGACTGATTTGCACATGGCTGGGTTCAAACTCGAATGGCATGGGGAGCAAAAAATGATGGATTTAGGCCCAGATCTCTGTACTTGGGTGAATGTATGACATTGTTCTGCATTCTGTCCATTAATTGTTCTTTTTGCATTTGTCACCTCGAGTGGAATGGGTATGCCCAGACGTGCGCCCCGTGCTCTCCATGCCACTGGAGCCAAGCTATTGTGGCTGATGAGGGGTGAAACCCCGAAACTAGTCCTAGGATTCTAGCTTCCAGTCCAGGGAGGACCTAGCCTGGCAGTTCGGGCTGGACTGTTCCCGTTGGGCGCAGGGTGAAGACTGATTTGTATATGGCTGGGGTCAAAATGGAATGGCATAGGGGGCAAAAAACGACGGATTTAGGCCCAGATCTCTGTACTGGGGTGAATGTGTGACATTGTTCTGCATTCTGTCCGTCAGTTGTTCTGTTTGCATTTGTCACCTCGAGTGGAACGGGTATGCCCAGACGTGGGTCCCGTGCTCTCTATGCCACTGGAGCCAAACTATCCTGGCTGATGAGGGCTGAAACCCTGAAACCGGTCCTAGGATGCTTGTTTCAGTCCAGGGTGGACCTAGCCTGGCAGTTCGGGCTGGACTGTTCCCATTGGGCGCAGGGTCATGACTGATTTGCATATGGCTGGGTTCAAACTGGAATGGCATGGGGAGCAAAAAATAGATGGATTTAGGCCCAGATCTCTGTACTGGGGTGAATGTATGATATTTTTCTGCATTCGGTCCATCAATTGTTCTTTTTGCATTCATCACCTCTACTGAGCTTAAGGTAAAACAAGTATCGACAATGCCAATAGGTCTGGCTTGGTAGCATGTAAAGGGCTACTGTACGGATCATAAAGTGGTTCCGTGTTTATTTGTAAGGTTTAATATGGCAGAATAAGTAGTGTACTTACTTGTTCTAGGAGTCATAGTCACTTGGAATTGATATGTAGAGTTGCCAAAATATAGTCCTACAATTGAATCATGATGCCAGAAGTGAACACAGACTGGCTTGGGGATGAACATAATGTTAGTATGATAAAAACCGGTCAGGAGGATAAGGCACTCTAGTATGTTACCAGGTAAAATGAGCCTGACAGTCTCCATATGCCTTCAAAATCTACATGCAGAAAGTAATTTACAGTTTGAGGATGAAGACAGCTCTAGAAAGTTACTACTGTCTATCATTGTAGCAGAAAGGCAAATGAACAGACAATGGCTCTCATTACAACTGTGAATGAGATAATTTCCTCATTTTTTGAAATTCTATACCCTATTATTGGAATTTAAAAGGTGTAATAATTATCGCCTATTGCAATTTGTAATTTTCAAAATGGAGCATACGAAGAGGCTGTTTTGTGAACCAAAATCTCCATGTACCAGTATTTACCGGCCATTTCTTCGAGTACATTTGGGCAATTGTAACCTTACAAAACTTATAAATGATTTGGGAAATACAGTTATAAATGTGTTTCCGATGTCTGAGTGCGGCATCGTGCATCGTGTTGGGTCTGTGTGGAATTTTGGATGGCTACAACGTGTGGAGGCAGTAGAGTGTATGATGCATGGGGACTCTAGGAAGGCAGTTGGTGAAATTGGTTGATGGAGACCTTCTTGCTGCTGGTGCCGCTCTGTATCCTGCATACCTTATCTTAATAAGGAGCATAAAGTACTTCCTGGTGCGGACCTTCCTTCTTCACATTGAGCAAACCTATTTGAGCAGGAATCAGTAAAAACGGCATACTTGTTATGATATCCAATGTAGGGCTGGCAGGCATTTTTAGGCATGGTATTTGCCAAAACCTTTTGATTTTTAGTAACATTAGATGTATAATATATTCACTAAAACGAGCTTTTAGCCATAATTCTGCATCTAATGGTCTGTAGCTGTGCCATTCACATTTTGCTTCGGATGTATGACGTTTCAACGCATGCTTTTACAAAGCATGCCATTACAACGCAGGTTTTACAACGCAATTCGTTACAACGACTTGCATTGGGGGGCGGTGGATAGTGAATAGTTTAATTTACTATCCAACTCCAGTCCCCGTGGATAGTAGGGAAGGTGTTGGATAGTAATTAAACTATTCCCTATCCTAGAGCGCCCCCCAGCACAATGCGTTGTAATAACTTGCGTTGTAAAAGTTGCGTCGTAATGGTAGTGCGTTGTAAAAGTTGCGTTGTAAAGAATGTTCCCCTTTTGCTTCATCCCACTACAGCTTACAACAGCGTGTGGCAATGGGTCTGCCTCCTTCAGCCACTAGCTAGATTCACTTTGTATGACTTCCTTTTGCCCTTTTGCAAGGAGCACATCTGCACACAAGATACTTCCCCTTTGGTGTAAGTATTTTCCCCCCTATATTATAGCCTGCTGTAGCGGACTATACAGGCCAATAAAGGCCCACTCCAGCATTTAAGACCAAAGCGAGGGCCTTTAAAAAGGGAGTGTGACTTTAATGGATGGTATAGTCCAGCTACAGAGGGCTATAAGGCTATTTTGAACAGTCCACCCCTAGAGGACAGAATGTCCTAATTATAAAAACAAAGGCATCAGAGCGCGAGGGATTTGAAGTCCCAGAATTTGTGGCGTTTATGTTGCACAACTGTTGCTGTGATTGTTCAACATCTAACGGCCACGCGGCAGTTAGCTGTTGAACATTCCCAGAAAAAGCTGTGAAAGGGGGCTGAAGTCAGCCCCTAGTTCTTCCCAGCTTGGCTAAACTGTTTTATTTTGTTCAGCTGAGTCAGGGAGACCCAAAAGCTGAGCAGCATTACCAATCCCTCTCTCCGAGGCTACAGTTACTCTGAGGTAGGAAGGAAGGAGGGGGAGGCTCTGGTATTCCCTGCAGCATGGCCGCTGCCTTTGGCTTCCCCCTGCCCATTCCATGTATTTTGGAAAGGTTGGGGAAAGAGAAAGGCAGAGGCAGTGTATAAGGACAGTGAAATGTAGAGAACAGCAGGTTTATACCTGTTTATATAGGCTGCTGCTGCTCCATTGTCTTTAATAGAGCTCTCAGCATTCCAATGTTCTGATATTACTTTGGGATTACCTTTGGTTTTAGACCCTGATGTGATAGCTGAATTCTTTCTACCAAAAATGAGGCGAGGGCACATTTCAGCATTATTAGTTCCTACTTGCTGCTAATGCTGTTGCAAATCCTTTTGAAGTGTCCTTTCTTTAACAACTATTTCTATTTTACTGCATACTAGATTAGTCTATTTAAAAAGGCGTCCCCTTTTCAGTATGCACACGATGATGTGCATTTATAAGTGCACTCTTGTATGACATGCTGGTACACAGTTGGAACTGCACTTATACTAGTAAACCAATATAGTCTGTATGTTCCCTGTTTATGGCTTTCTAGTTTGCTTTCAGTGATCTTGTATGTCATGCTTGTATAGATATTTAATTGTTATATTACTAATTGAAGTGCTCCCTTTTATTCCAATTTCCTATTCTATCTATTCAATCTTTGCACCCCTACCTAACTGTCTATCTACTTTACTTATCTGTCTAGCTATCTACAAGTCTAACTGTCTATCTAGCTACATCTGCCTGTACTATCTACCTGACTGTTAGTCTATCGTTTTATCTGTCTATCTATCTATCTATCTATCTATCTATCTATCTATCTATCTATCTATCTATCTGTCTATCTACTAGTATGTCCCTATATATCTCTTTGCCTATATGTCTTTGCAACTCTATCTCTTTTTTGCAAAACCAGTCTGTCTATCTTTGCAACTCTATCTATGCAACTGTAGCTATATTTGCAACTGTATCTATCTTAGCAACTTTACTATGCAACTGTATACATCTAGCTATCATTGCAACTTATTCTGTCTATCTTTAAAACTGCATCATGTATCCACGCAACTCTATCCACCTACCCACCTACCTACCTACCTACCTACCTACCTATGCAACACTATGGATCTATTTAGCTATGCATCTCTCTTTACCTATCTACCTATTCAACTCTCTCTGTCTAGTTATGCAACTCTATTTGCACAAACCTCTGTATTTGCTTTGTTTATTTGTAATAAAGATTTACAAAAACAATCATTAGCATAGGCAAGAGGCTGGCTCAAGACTGATTGAATTTAGATCTGGTGTTTTTGATTTTCTAAAAGGATGTATGTAACATATTTAGTTATGTTTGTGTTGATCCACCCATTCAGGATTTTAGTGCTATGCAAACTAATAGAATGTGATTCTATTTTCAAATCAATTTTCAGCGTAAAATTCCTTTTGCACGTAAAATAAGTTGATCAATACTGCTGTTTGCACCACTTAGGATCTCAACGCACCTCTTATCTCTGTATAAACGCTCACACTATAGCCTTATAGCCCACAGTAGCAGGCTATACAGCATTTAATAGGCCCACTCCAGCATTAAAGGCCTGAGCCAAAGGCTCTAGCGACTCTGAGCTACGGAGGCAGGAGGGCGAAGGCTCCAGTGTGCCCTGTGGCACAGCCTCTGCCTTTTGCTTTCCCCTGCCCCCTCCATGTATTTTGAAAATGCAGGGGAAGAGAAAGGCAGAGGTTGTTTATTAGTGCATTATAATAATGAGAGTTCATATAGGGTGCTGCTTCTCCATTGTCTTCAATGGAGCTCTCAACATTCCAATATTCCAATATTCTGATATAGCCTTAGAGCCCACTGTAGCGGG
The DNA here is from genome assembly GCF_964261635.1 of Lissotriton helveticus. NCBI lineage: Eukaryota > Metazoa > Chordata > Amphibia > Caudata > Salamandridae > Lissotriton > Lissotriton helveticus. Next base: position 1,139,039,760 of record NC_136061.1, on the reverse strand, counting down.
CTCTACTGGCCATTAAAGGGCCTTTAACAAGGGAGCGGGCCTTTAATGGACGGTAGAGCCTGCTATAGACAGCTCTTACTCTATTGTAACGTTCCACCACTAGAGGACAGAATGTTCTAATTTATAAAACAAAGACCTCATGGAGCCCGAGGGTGATGAAATCCCCTCAGGCTCCATGAGGCTCCATGAGGCCTTTTGTTCACAGCAACAGCTGTGACCAAATATTGGAATGTTGGAACTCTGGAGCACTCCATTGTTTTCAATGGAGCCCCCAACATTCCAATGTTCTAATAAACAATAGTGAATCTGGGCCCTGGTGGTCATTAAAAAAGCAGGCATCTATACTAGTTCTAGTAAACTGAAAGTTACCAATAAGAAAAAACAAATTGACAGATAATATGATAATATTGGATCATAAGGTCGAGGCAATTAGTGTAGTTTACATCAAGCAAGGACTTTCAAAATTAGACTATCCAGACACCTTATGGCAAGAATAGATGCAGAGTTATAGCGAGGCCCAGGGAGCAGCTACGAGCACAAAGTACTGACTCAAGAGAGTCTTTATTAATAGGAAGATATCATTGCTTCCAAAGAATGAAAGGTTCATTTATACAACTGGAAAAGAAGAAAGATAAAGCTTCCATATTAAAAGGATGAAAGAGCACGCCAGACTAGAGCGAAGATCTTTGGCACCCTAGGGGAAGTGTAATTTGTTATTCTTCCTATACTCATCAGCAGATTCAGCCACATAAATACGCTGCTTCCTGCAGTGGCAGATCGGGCTGGTTGGATCCTTAGATGGTCTCTGTTCTTTCCAGTAAATTTGTACACGCTTCAAATCATGTCAGACTTCGAGATGCTAAATCACAGTAGTCATTGGGCCTGTTTCGAAAATGCAGGTTATTTTAGATTACTAACTTGTTTAGCACGTATATATAATATTACCTACTGGCGGTCGCCAGTAGGTAGTTATAGTTAGGACCTAGTTTCCATAGGAAATCCTCAACATTCTATTTGGATTAACTTTGGCCCTGGTGGATGAATCTTTGCGAATTTCTCAAAGAAGATGGCTCGGTCCGCTGCGCTCCTTCCCTGAAAGTTTGGGGGGGGATTGGTGAAGTGGGGGCTGAGATAAAAGGGGGGTCCCAAAACGTGTTTTCTCCATGTTATTTTCCATAGGACGTTTAGACACGGCTACAGGTCGAATGGCTGAATGGATTTATAAGAAATTTGGTAAAACTGTAGAGTCCGGCTCGCAGATTACGCTTTTTTTGGAATGGTGTAAATCTGTTCAGTAGTTGCTGAGAAAATGTAACTTAAAGTCAATTATATATCTATAAGCGCGCACAGGTGCGCGCACTCAAGCGGCTGCGCGCGAGCGGAATTTTTTTTTTGCTGCGTGACGTCTGTTAACGTTCGATTAGAAGGAAATCAGGAAGTGTTGACCGCCATTTTGTCACTGCGAGTAAATATATTGTTCATTTGAAAGCGTTGGAACATGGAAAGGGGAGAAGGTAGAGATTGTTTTGCTGCGTAGGTTTTCTCAGGGTGTGCAGTAAGGTCCTTAAAGGCGAAAATATATATATTTTTTTGTTGAAAAAAGTTGCGGGGTGCGCGCACTCGGGCGCGCACACTTATTTAGAAGAGTGTGAAAATGGAGATAAATCAGAAGTTTGAGTGCTTTGATATAAGGTGGCTCTGAAAAGAGCCCTTGTGTTAATTGAGCTTTTTCTGCATTTATAAGTAAGTAGCGATGCAGAGCCGGATGTTGCAGAGGAAGATTCTGTTTCTGTCTTCCTTCTTACTTAGTTATGGTTTTTTCACTCTCACTCCAGGCTTTTAGTCTGTGGATGGAAATCCATGAACCTAGACTCACCTATGAAAATCATACTATTGATGCTTGACTGAGGCCAAGGAGATCAGAGTGCATGTGTGTGCAAGGTGATGTACCTCTGGGGAGATGATGTTACGTTTAAACGTAGCCCCTGAGTGCTTAATTCGGTTCTGTTCTCTCACTGTTGTTGATTTAGAGCCCCAAATACAAAGGCTTGTTGTTGCTTGTGAATCCCCAAGTGTATATTTGCTCATACTGATCCATAACGCCCCGGTGTATCCATGTCGTAGGCTGCACGAGTGGGCGAAACTCAGCTGGCCGAGCAAGACTTGGGGAGGGGGCAGGAGCCAAGAGGAAACAAGGAGGGGTTTTCATCATTTGGGACAAAAAATATTTCTAAACCAATGAAAAGTTTTATTAACAAGTCACATGACCTGTTATGCTTACGTTACGCGCTCCGCGCCGCGCCCCGGATTGCTTCCGGGAAGCTGCGCTTCGCGCCTCGCGCACCGGAGCACTTCCGGGTGCGCTAACGCAGCGTGTCATATGACGCATTATGCAACAACGCGATACGTCGTTGGGGCTCCACCGGAACTGATTGACTTGGTAGTCTACAGTGTTTCTGGAAGTTTCAGACTGAAGCTGGCGTCAGCATGAGAGCACCCCGTGGCTACGTCGTGGCCATTCTGCGAGCAATCATGGCAGAAGCTCCCCACCGGAACTCTGCGGGAGTCGGGGGCCCCGGTGACTCTTGTAGAATCTTCAAGGCTGATGGGACGCTTTTGGGAATGGGGCCCATGCCGTAGCAGTCAAGCGTCCAAGTTCCAGGGTTGTCCAGAGCCATCCTTGCAGGCCAGGCCCAAGTCTGTGGAGCCGACCGCCATTTCCTGAGCTCCGTGGCAGCCGCCTGTCGCTGTACCTCAAGAGTGGGTGCAATTCAGCCGGATGGCGGGTGAGACGCTGTAATAGCAAGAGCAGGCGTAATTCAGCTGGCCGAGCGAGGCACTGTGCCGCAGGAGCGGGTGCAACTCAGCTTGTCGAGTGAAGCGCTGGGGTGTAGCTGAGAAACCTCCATCTAGGGAGGTGGGGGAGGCTCGTTCGCGCCGCCTCTCCCTTCCAGTGCACCCCACGCCGTCTCCTGGCGCAGGTATATGTGATGGTTGGACCAGGGCACCGCAGGACGTGTCTTCAGGTCAAACGGATTGTGGGACAAGGTCCAGAATGGAAGAGTCACCAAAAGGCTAAAAGTTCCGCCGGACCCCGGGAGCCGGCCGCCTATGTCGAGTGAAGTGCTGGGGTGCAGCTGAGAAACCTCCACCTGGGGAGGTGGGGGGGGCTCGTTCGCGCCGCCTCTCCCTTCCAGTGCACCCCACGCCGTCTCCTGGCGCAGGTATATGTGATGGTTGGACCAGGGCACCGCAGGACGTGTCTTTATGGGTGTAGCTGAGAAACCTCCACCTGGGGAGGTGGGGGAGGCTCGTTCACGCCGCCTCTCCCTTCCAGTGCACCCCACGCCGTCTCCTGGTGCAGGTATATGTGATGGTTGGACCAGGGCACCGCAGGACGTGTCTTTAGGTCAAACCCTCAACTATGGCACCCAACATCCAGGACTTATGACATTTGTGGAAGGCTGTGACATCGAAGCATCTCAGGGACCAAGCATATGCAGAGTCCTTCCTACAGCCTCTGCGTTCCTTCTTACCTAGTTATGGTTTTTTCACTGCCACTCCAGGCTTTTAGTCTGTGGATGGCAAACTATGAACCTACACTCACCTATGAAAATCTTACTATTGATGCTTGACTGAGGACAAGGAGATCAGTGAAGCGCTGGGGTGTAGCTGAGAAACCTCCACCTGGGGAGGTGGGGGAGGCTCGTTCGCGCCGCCTCTCCCTTCCAGTGCACCCCACGCCGTCTCCTGGCGGAGATGTTGCAGCAGGCTGCCATGTAAATAGTTATTTAATTAAACGTTTTACCCTGTTACTTTGTTGGTGTGTTGTATATATTTATAATATTTGCATAGGGTTTCTCGTTATTTTGGGCGGGGTGGGCGGCGGAGGAATTTCACTGAAAAAACATGCATTTGGATCGTTGTTGCAGCAGGCTGCCATGTAAATAGTTATTTAATTGAACGTTTTACCCTGTTACTTTGTTGGTGTGTTGTATATATTTATAATATTTCCATAGGGTTTCTCGTTATTTTGGGCGGGGTGGGCGGCGGAGCAAATTCACTGAAAAAACCATAGGTTATAGACCATATATAGTTAAATATCTCAAGTCCATCTCTGCACTCGATGGAGATACAGGTCGTCGATCAAAAAATGTGCTGGCCACCTCTAATGGTAATAGCGTGGGCAGGGCTTTTGTCGATGCCTCTGCAAATTGCACAGGGTGCACTTGTTTGACATGCCGCACCATGGTATGTATGGAAAAGGAATATTTTTTTGTTGGATTTCCTCTTGAGAGAAACGAGTCACATATCGTGCAGGTTACTTTTGGTGCATTTACTTTCTTTTGATCTTCAGGATAAGTGAAAAATTGCCAGATGAAAGATTCTTTTTTTCTTCTTAAAGGTAGTCGATCCTTTTGTTCAGATTCGGAAGATGAATGAGATACGGTAGCCATTTCACCAAAGTCTTCCGAAAAATGTAGGACGTTGTTCTCTCTTGAGGGTAGAAAAGATAGTGAGAGAAGTGGGTGGAGTGCTGCGTGTAAATTCCAGAATAGAAACTAGTAAGAACCAATTGGAAGTGTTGTTTTCATGTTGCAGCAGGCTGCCATGTAAATAGTTATTTAATAAAACGTTTTACCCTGTTACTTTGCTGGTGTGTTGTATTTATTTATAATATTTGTATAGGGTTTGTCGTTATTTTGGGCGGGGTGGGCGGCGGAGCCGAGCTATCTTGCAGCCATCATGGCGTCGAGCTCGGTTTCTTTCACTAGTTTCATATTTCTCATGAGGGGTTGTTCCTAATGTTTCTATTTTAGCGAGGTGAAAAAGAGATCCTATCAGTGGCCTACTGATTTTGCTCGATTCCTTTTGTTTTTTCTAACGATTTTTAAGTTAAAGTTTGCTAGCACGATACAGCGGCTAGTCCGCATTTTATATATATGTCTTTTTTATTAGGGGTGTCCTCCGGTTTAGTCGGACGATCTACCTCTAATAAACGGTAAGTGTTCCTCTGAAGGAATGCGTCTTGAAAGTGGCTGACTGTAATGTATGATATTTCACTCAGTGACTTTCAGGCCCATGCTGTTTCAAAACTGTGCATGTGCTTGAAGCAGGCGTAGGTATTGACGCAGCATTGTGAATATAGTGCATTGGTGAGCCTTGCTGGAGCTGCATCACAGTTGCGATGCAACTCTAGCAATGTATTAGTTTTTGAGCACAGATGTGTTACGCATGTATGGTGTTTTTGTACCATGGTGCGCCACATTTCAAATGTGGCACACCATGGGTAACGGAGCACTACCATACTGTGGTGCACATTAACTGGTGCATATCTGGGTATGAAGTAGTTAACATAAATCTGCCCCATAGGTTACAAATCCGCGTTTAGTAGACTGTTTGGCCTTTGTAGTTTTATGTTTTTTCTGTTATTCTATGTAGGTATGTAATATTGCAAGATTTTTGTCACGAAAAAGAAGCCATGAGTATTGGGTTTGTGAAAGATTGCAAGATTTTTAAAATTAGAAAGGAAAAATCATGGCATTGTTTAATATAGTATTGTAAATACTTATCTTTAACAATGATGAGAGAGTAAAAAAAGGTTAACCTGATGTTCGAAAGTTATTCACAGACTTCTTTAGAGGAAGTATTCTATATGATTGTAGCGTGGGTGTTTCACTTTTTTATAGGTAATAGAATGCATTCTGCAAGCATGTAGTACTCCTCCTGCTACAGCATAAATATTCTTCAGTGCTTATTTTCATTTCGTAAGTGGTATTGAGACCGACACAGAACTTCAATGGATCGGAGGGGCTGTTCCTGTGCATCTGGAGGACTGCTAAGCCGTTGCAGCAGTGGGAGTGAGGCCTCTTACAGGGGCGTAGCGCAGCTCCTTTTGATGTTCACAATTGCAGATAACAGGGTAGAGATGTGAGAGAAGTGGGTGGAGTGCTTCGTGTAAATTGCAGAATAGAAACTACTAAGAACCAATTGGAAGTGTTGTTTTGAAGTCACATGACTTCACATGCGCGTCTCAGGACGTGTACGCGGTGATAGTATCTGGTCACGTACGCCATTTGGAAGTAGCGGTCTAATTCAGCGAAGTTTCAAAACGTGAAAAGGAGTAAATCCAAATATATCCGGATTTAATATATCTTCTGAGCTCGAATCAAGCATATAATTGTTAAAGTATAAAACCTTTTATATATTTTTTTTTAAATACCAAGGTGTGTACATTCGGTCACACACGAAAGTTTAAAAAGACATTCGGCTCCATTTAATGAAAATTTTCATAATAATAAAAAAGAAGCCTAGGTTTACTGTCTTTGACGTAGTATAAGTTCTTTGATGGGTCTATGAAGAAATTTAATAAGTTGCAATCGCGAAGTTTTCCCGAAATATATAGGCGGGTGCGCGCACACGGTCGCGCACGAACGAAAGCCAAAAAAGGGGAGATAAACCCCCTTTATAATATGCTCCTGGAGCTGTTTTTGGTACAATGAGTTAGTTTTTTTTTTTAAAACAAGTGTTATGTTGTTTTTGATTTTGGACCAGGGCACCGCAGGACGTGTCTTTAGGTCAAACCCTCAAGTATGGCACCGAATATCCAGGACTTATGCCATTTGTGGAAGGCAGTGACATCGAAGAATCTCAGGGACCAAGCATATCCAGAGTCCTCCCCGGGGTATTTGCACAACGGTCCTCCACCCCTAGGCCGCCAGCTATGCTACCTTGACAGGTACAGTGTCATGCAGTTTTTGATTTTTTTAACTTGCAACAACATTTTCATGTGTGACACAGGATCAAAATGAAATGAAAAAATGTATCTTTTCTCGGGGCATTTATGACTCTCAATTTTTAGTTTAGTAAGAATGAGGCTCTGCTCTCCGTACACAAGAATTTCTCCACACTCGTTGCATTTCATGTGCACCTTTGCAAGATATGGTCTCAAGTCCATCACAGCACTCGATGGAGATACAGGTCGTCCACCAGAAGATGTGCTGGCCACCTCTGATGGTAATAGCGTGGCCAGGGCTCTTGTCGATGCCTGTGCAAATTCCACAGGGTGCACTTGTTTGACATGCCGCACCATGGTATGTATGGAAAAGGAATATTTTTTTCTTGGATTTCCTCTTGAGAGAACCGAATTGCATATCGTGCAGGTAACTTTTGGCGCATTCACTTTCTTTTGTTCTTCAGGATAAGTGAAAAATTGCCAAATAAAAGATTCCTTTTTTCTTTTTAAAGGTAGTCGCTCATTTCCTTCAGATTCGGAAGATGAATGCGGGGCGGCAGCCATTTCAGCAAAGTCTTCCGAAGGGTGTTGAACGTTGTTCTCTTTTGAGAGTAGAAAAGATAGTGAGAGAAGTGGGTGGAGTGCTCCATGTAAATTGCAGAATAGAAACTACTAAGAACCAATTGGAAGTGTTGTTTTCGAGTCACATGATTTCACATGCGCGTCTCGGGACGTGTAGGCGGTGACAGTATCTGGTCACGTACGCCATTTGGAAGTAGCGGTCTAATTCAGCGAAGTTTCAAAACGTGAACGGAGTAAATCCAAACATATCCGGATTTAATATATCTTCTGAGCTCGATTCAAGCATACAATTGTTAAAGTATAAAACCTTTTATATTTTTTTTTAAAATACCAAGGTGTGTACATTCGGTCACACACGAAAGTTTAAAAAGACATTCGGCTCCATTTAATGAAAATTTTCATAATATTAAAAAAGAAGCCTAGGTTTAGTCTCTTTGACGTATTATAAGTTCTTTGATGGGTCTATGAAGAAATTCAATAAGTTCAGATTGCAAAGTTTTCACGAAATATATAGGCGGGTGCGCGCAGTCGGTCGCGCACGAAAGCCTGGAAATGCGCTATCCATTTTATTGAGAACTGTTGCCGAGAGTGCGCACACCGGGTCGTGCACAAAAGTTTAGAAAGGCTATTTTTATTTACAGGCAAATTTTAATGCGTTGAAAAAAAGGCAAGGTACAGACTTTCTAATTCTGTATCGCTTTACAAGGAGTCTCTATGCAATTTGAACAGTGAAGAAAACGGCTTGTTTCTGAAAAAAATATTGCCAGAACTTTATTGACAAAAGTATAGGTTGTATACACGAGATATTTCTGAATTAGCATTTTAAAAACCAATGAAATTCACTGAAAAAACCATAGGTTTTACACACGTTATAGTTAGGAAGTAGCATTTACAAAACCTATGAAATTCACTGAAAAAACCATAGGTTTGACACCAGTTATAGTTAGCTGGAAATTTTACTGATATAAAACCAATGAAATTCCACGTTATAGTTAGTTGGACTCACTATAACTTGCGCGTGTAATGCACTGCTGATGACGTCACATATTACATCACTCATGACATCACTGATGACACCATCCAGTGAATGTGTGTCTTTCTGAAAAATAAATATGTGTTATATATGTATATATTATTGAATATCTTAGTGAATACATATATTAGTGAGTAATGCTTAAATATTTAAATATATGTATTAGTGTTTCACTTTGTGTATAAGTGGCTGCATGGGTTGATGAGTAGGTACATGTGTATGTATATAGGTTATTAGATGTTTTTCTTAGTATCAGTATGAGTGTTTGCATGCTTTGGTGGGAGTATTACTTAGTACATAGATGCAAGAATGACAGTCTCTGTTTGTATGTGTTTTGAAGACAGCATATGTGCAGGACTGTATGGGTGCATGAGTGTGTATATGTCTGTGTTAGTGAGTGAATGACTGTCTTATTAGTGTCTTTATCAGTAA